>NC_054832.1:14511432-15226432 GCF_018345385.1 Vulpes lagopus
TCCATATATCCTTGAAAACTGAGCAACTCATCTGCCATCATTGGACCAGGTATTAACACAATCAGAATAGACATTTCCTTCCTGACTAGAACTGATTAATGGCTACATCTGTCTGCAATATCACTCCTGGACAACACAAAGGAGACCTTTTCATATCAAGCTGTCAGAAAAGATTCAAACTCCGAGAAAGCAATCTGTTAATTATCTTCAGTTGTGCTAACTCCAAGATGGCTTCTAGGGGAGAGAAGATTAAGACACACAGTCATTTCAAATGTGACATTCTCAGTGTTCTGACCTGCCAGTCAGTACCTAGAACAATTGCAGATGAAGCCATGGGTAGGTTTATGATGAAGAAGAGCTTTCAGGGATCCCTGGGTGGCGCAGCGGTTTAGCGCCTGCCTTTGGCCCAGGGCGCGATCCTGGAGACCCAGGATCGAATCCCACGTCGGGCTCCCGGTGCATGGAGCCTGCTTCTCCCTCTGCCTATGTCTCTGCCTCTCTATCTCTCTCTCTATGACTATCATAAGTAAATAAATATAAAAAAATTAAAAAAAAAAAAGAAGAGCTTTCAGATTAGACATCAAAGAGGTAGACTAAGTCAGAAAATCCAAGAACCCCTGGCTACCTAAATGGAACAATGTCCTGAAATCAAGCAGAAAAATTATGAGTGAGGGATGCATAAATATTTACTGAATGATAAATTTCACTGCATACTGAAGTGAAAACTCTAGATATAGTATCCCATTTAATCTCTCCATATACATGAAAGTTAGATATTTTTAATCCTTATTGTACACATAAAATCCTGTAGCTCACAGAATTTAGATAACTTGTCTGAGTGGCTGAGATTCAATTTAAATCCTGACCTGCCTGAACCCAAAGCCCATGTTTTTATTGCTGACCAAGAATTTTCAACTAGCAGTCCACAGAGGAGAGTAGGGCTGACAGTAGAAAAAACTACAGTTATTCACATCCCATTCGAACTCCAATATCCTGATTCAATACATCCAAGATGGAGCCCATATTTCTGTATCTTGAGCAAGTTTTCTGGGTTATTAAAAGGGACAGCTGAATATGAAAAGTTATGCTATGTTGCCTACTCAGGAGACAAGGACATATTTCTTACAGATGTGGTACTTGGTGTATTTAGCACTTAGCTGGTGTAATAGGTATAGATTGCACCTCAACACCCCAGGTACAAGAAAGATCCAATTTCTCTATATTTGCAGATCAAATTATTCTCTTTCAAATTCTCACTTACCTTCATTAATTGGTGATTTTTATGACCTTACAACACGCTAGAAGTTCTCAAGATTATTCAAAAGTTAGGAAGTAGCCTTTTCATCAGACCCCTCATAGTGTTGACCATTACCCAACTGGCCACATAATGTAGGTTCTCCCCATTCACACCAGCCAGGGAGTCACCAGGTCTTCCCATAGACACTCTGTGGCTCCCAGGCTGGGTCGTGAACTCCCATTCTTTTAAGACCTGACACTCCCTGTGTACTACTAAGGTTCTCACTTATCTAAAGAAACTGAAAGTGCAATTATTCTTTCCAGTCTCAGGAAAGTTCCCTTAATCTCCTCTTAACCCACCAAGCAAAGGAGCCCTTACTTTTAATGCTAAGACCACTGTCCACTTGTTCTTCACACTTTTCCTTAACAGGGACACAGAATGGTTAACTAGGATCTATAAACTATTTTAGGTCCAAGAATTAAAAGTAGCAAATTTTGTCTTTTATGGGAATCAGATCAGTGTAAAAATGCATGAGTTAGTCTTATATCCCCAAGGCTGAAAAACTACTTCTTCAAAGCAACAGGATACAAAACACAAGTTTGGGTCTTCCTATTCTGCTACATTAAATTCTCATTAACCCACCTTGCCACATTGTTTACAGACTTGGAGGCAAAATGAGATAGCATTCAAATCAATGTGCATGTGCTTGGCCATAACAGGTGCCTAATTTCGAGTGAGCAAAATATGGAAAACAAAACAACTAAAAAACATGGCCCCTCACAAAGCTTCTATAACCCTATTGTGAAATGACTCGGAACTTTCACACAGTGAGATTACTTTCTTTGTTCTATTATTCACCCCCTCCTACACTCTTTGAATCTAGGTTTTCTACCCTGCCCCCCCCAAAAAAATTTTTGAATTAAAATACTAACATACAACAAAATAAGATGTGGCAAGGTACTCTGAAAACTGGAAAACTTTATAACAATGTGCCACATTTTCTAAAGAATAAGAAAAAAGTAAGAATTTTATCATCTCACCTCTGGCTTCACCTCATCTTTTCCACCCTAATTTTTTCTTTGTCCCACTGTCATTATCCACTCAGGCATTAATTGGTTCTGACCTTATTGAGTTCAAGGTAGCTAAGGATAATGCTTTAAATCCTCTCTGTAATAAGATGAGATATTAAACAAACAAACAAAAATCATAGGAACCTTATTTCCAGAAATCTACCCAGCCATACCAATTCAAATGCCGCATAGAGAAATACAACCTTTAAGAGAGACAGAAGAGGTAGAGATTGAGGAGTAGATTTAGAGGGTCTGGATGGAAGAGAGAGAACAAAATAAAGATAATCTACAAGAAGGGGTAGGATTTGAACAAAATGTCACATATAATAGACAATGGTGTTGCCTGGTCAGATCACTGTTCATATTGGCAAGCAGGAAAAGACAAAACTGGAAAATGCAGGTGGCTAATAGACTACAAAAACTGTATGAGAAAAAAGTATATGCGATGTCCAAGTGGGATTCATTGCAGGTATGCAATACTGATTCAATATGTGAAAACCAACGTAACTTTTATAACACATTAACTTCAGCTAATGACAATGTATCTGTATTCATTTATTCATTATAATAAATGTACCATAATAATATAGGATGCTCATGATCAGGGGAATGGGTGAAGAGTATGTAGAAACTCTGTGCTATCTTCTTAATTCTGTAAATATAAAGTCAAAATTAAAAATTGAAATTAATTCTAAAATTAAAAGTAAGTAAATAAATAAATAATTTCTTTTTCCAAAAAAAAAATAAATCAGGGAAATAAAAGTTATTACATGTCAAAGAACTTTACAAGTGACCAGCTCAAGGCCATTCAGCTGGTTATGACTGAGTTAGAATCAGATTTGACATCTGAGTGATTCTTGGCCTAGTGAAGTAAACCAAAAGAATCAAATCAAAATAAGAGATAAAGAAATGCAATGCTTAGAATATCTTCTTCCAAATAAAAACAGAGATTTAAGGTTATCTCCCCTTACGGTTTTTAGAGAATATAAATGAAGCTCAGCCAAAGACAATGTGTTAACCAATGATGATGCCAACAGGAAGAAAAGTGTTTGGAATATGTTTCTTTTTCAAATTAGATAGATTTTCTTGGGTTGGCTTAAGGGACATTAAACATTCCACCCCCAAGCACTAGAAGAAATGATTATATTACAGACATGAAATAACTGTTCTTTGCAATCATGAAGTATTTCAAGATTTATAAAGAGCATTGGGTTTGTCAGGAGATCATGGTTACTGCTTCTGACTTTGGGTCTAAAGCTAGTTCTCACCGGCTGGGATCCCATCAGGGCTGTGTACTCTGCCTGTGTTAGCTCATTCAACTCTCACAAGAATGCTATGAAGTCAAGACATCAGACATGTTTTCAAGGTTGAGCAACTGCCCTTCCAAGTGGTGAGATGACTTGCCCAAAGTCATGCAGGGGAATTAGAACCCAGGTATATTGGTACTTCTGAGTGGCTCAGCAGTTGAGCGTCTGCCTTTGGCTCAGAGCATGATCCCAGGTCCAGTGATTGAATCCTGTGTCGGGCTCCCTGCGGGGGCCTGCTTCTCCCTCTGCCTGTCTCTGCCTCTCTCTCTGTGTCTCTCATGAATAAATAGAATCTTTGAAGAAAAAAAAAAGAACCCAGGTATATTTATTCAGAAACTATGGCGACTTTTTTCACTCTGTGACCTTAGACAAATTATTTTTATTTTTCAAACACTCTATAGTGATTATCATGTGCTGGTCACAATTCTATACACTTCACAAATAGGAATTTAATGCTCATAATCATTTATTAGGTAGATGTTATTAATATCCCCATTTTCAAATAAAGAAACTGACTTCATCTTCTGAGCTTCTGACTCCATTTTTAAAAGTGATTTCTAAAATCTCCCACAGTTTCAAGCACTCATTGATTCAATAATAAGCAGTAAGTCTCCAAGGTCAACCTCCCCAGCTGTGTGCCTCAGACAAGGCCATTCTGAGGACTGACCAAACTCCTTTGAAGTAGCGTCTATAAATTCAAGCCAAAACAATGAAACAAAAACTCATCAAATTTAATTTTCCTTGGGAAAGTTATAGCAAGCAGAGAGATGGCATCAGGTGACATTTGTGCAAGTTGCTATTTTAATACATATTCATTTGAAAGAGTAACTGAGAATATAATAAAGACGTGAAAAGATCCAAGAAGTTTCTGTTAAAAGGACTCCGTCTTTCTTGCACCTTTTACTTAATAAAAAGAAAAAATAAGGAGGACAGCAAGAGAGGGATGGAGAGAAAGAAAAGAGAGAGAAGAAAAGAGAGAGTAGAAAGAAGAAGGAAAGGTGGGAGGAAGGGAAGAAAAGAAGGCAGGAAGAAAGAAAGGAAGAGAGGGAGGGAGGGGAAGAAAAAAGAGAGAGTAGATAGGAAGAAAAGATGAGAGGAGAGAAAGAGAGGGAGGGTTAGAGAGAGTAAGACAGAAGGAAAGAAAATTAAGAAAAGGAGTAAAATAACCCTTCTAGAGACTAATGGAAAACTGAAATAAACAACATACCAAGAAGTGTAATAAAGAGTGTCAGCTAAACCTGGGATCAAATCTTTCTCTCATCCCTTAAGAACTATATGACCATCAAGAAGTTACTTAACTACTCTAAATAACAGTTTCTTTACCTGAAAAAGTCAGAACACTTTCTTCTTTCTGGTATTTTTAAGTAAAGGAAATAGTGTATGTGAGTAGTCTAGTAATGTGCCTAGCACCCAGCAAGTACTAACCAAAAGTTGACTCCATAGATGTCTCACCTAATGGTGAGCCTAGAGAGCTGACTGTGCCCACACTAATAAAGTGAGGTCTAGGAACATAATAAAAATGCATATTGAGAACCTTAGTTTGAACCATCACAACAAAAGTAGTATTTGGATGGCCATTCTCAAAACCAGATGGAATCAGGGGAGCCCTAAATTTAGAAAGAATTATTCCTGCACTGAAGAAAACATTGGGAACTCCAGTTGACCCATCCTAGCTAGTTCAGATTCCTTAAAACAATGAGAAGAGTAAAAGGAGGCTCAGACTGGTATATCTTAGATATTCTAAGCACTGGCAGCTCAAGAAAATAATAAGTATATCTTAACGGTTTCTTCAGTGTCATTGTTCAGTCATGTAAAATATGAACATCAAAGTCTGTAAATTATATTCTTCCCATTGTAAGGCATGGCCTGTCTCCTAAGTGCAAATGCCTGAGACTTCTATCAGGTAGGCTTTCGATAAAGAACCTATATATTCCAGAAAATTCTTCTGTTTCCATCCTTCAGGCAACATTTCATTTATGCTCACACCATCAAACAGTCTTTAGTACTAAAGGTCTGGGTTCAAATTCCAGCTTTTTAAGTTATTAATCTTGTGTACATTATACAATCTCTCTGGGTCTCAGTTTTCTCATTTAAAATTTAAAGTGAAGACTATTGTCTTTATAGAGAATCAAACGATCTGATACAAATAAATTGCACACATTCATCGCACAACAGGTACTAACATATTTACTCACATTGATAATTATTGTCATCTCTGAGCTCTGTTCTTTATGAATGTTCCCAAACAATTCCATTAGGAACCCATCATGTTCCCATGCTCAGACACCATATCTAAAGTCCTGTCCTTCTGAGATGGTTTCTAATTTCCTAATCTAGATGACTTCTGGTAAGTCCTTCACCAAGAGCTTCTAGGAAATATTATCGTTGGAAATTGTGCAAAAGAAAAAAGTCCTATCCTGCTTTTAAGCAAGATTAAGAGTTAGAAATAAATGTTTTGTCACTAACCTTGCAAAGGGAGAGATGGTTATTCCACATGTTGGTTAATGATTAGGAAGAATATGCTGGTAGTCAAGGGGACTGATTTGCAGATTATCAAATGACTCAGGTTAATCAGAAGGAAGGATGGCCACAAGGAGAACCAACACCAAGGTGTTCAACAATGTGCAGAAGCAAGAACATAAGGTAACTCACGTTGTCAAGAATAACATCCATGAAACGAGCATTCTGGAATTTGAAGAACTTATGATTCTATTCATGCATTCTAATGGCATCCTGGAGATAATTAAAATGTCTCAAAAACTAGTGAGTGAGATGTCAAAGCAGATAACTCAATAGGGATGTCAGCTTTCTGTATAACAGCCGTCAAAACAGTGACTAAGATTTAAGGCTGGAATGATTTTCTCTTTCCTTGGCCAATTGATGGGATGACAGTGCCTTCGTTTTGCTACTCAATAAAGTGTAGCCTTTGGAAGAGATGGAGGGGCAAGAATGGTAGGAAGCTGAGCTGCTTGGACCAATATATCCCAGTAGGTTCAACTATGAACTGTTGCAAAGACCTAGTTTTATCTCTTCTTTCTATGCCAGAAATAACTTCCAAAACTGCAAAAAGTAATTCATGTTATTCCCTGATCAAAATTCTTCAGAACAGTAACATTTTTGGGGATGCATAATCTTTTGTGACCTATCTTTCAATCATCAGATGTGCGGCTTTTCATAAGATTTGCCAACAAAATTAATTGACCCCCTTGTCTCCACCCTTTACCCGTATCTGTTCTGTGTATTTATCTGAGATACCGTTGAAAATTTTATGTCCCAGTTCAGAGTCCCAGGAGGCTCACTCTTACATGTCACACCATGTATGATGATGTAGCAGTTAAGAGCATGGACACTGAAGCCAAACCACATGAATATGTGTGCCAACCCAGTAACTAGCTATGGAGCTCTTGTCTATGAGTTAACATTCTGTGTCCCAGATTCCTTCTCAGTAAATCAAATGTAATAACACTACCTAACTCTTAGGATTTTTATGAGCATTTAGTCAGTTAATACACGTAAATTTGCTGATAAAATAAATGTCATGATTTGGGATTTAACAAACACAGTCATCATGGACTCCAGTCTTTGTGATGGTTCTGTGGAAAGAACACAGGCCCTGGAGTCACGGAGACCAGAGACTGAAGCCCAGCTCATCTGCTAATCATCTATTTGCCACTTAAAAACACCCGAAGCATTCCTGCACCATTTCTTTTATGCACTGGAAATGAAAGTCTCTACAGCACAGAGTTTGAGGAGAAAATAAGATCAAAATCACAATATACCAAAACCACAATGAGATATTACCTCATACGTATTTGGATGGCTTTTATTTAAAAAAAAAAAGAAAGAAAAGAAAACACATACACAAAAAGATAAGGAGTGTTGACCAGGATGTGGGGAAGAGGGAGCCTTTATACCACTATTGATGGGGATGTAAATTTGTGCAGCCTCTATGGAAAACAGTATGGAATTTCCTCAAAAAATTGAAAACAGAACTACCAAATGAAACAGCAATCTCACTTCTGGGTATATATTCAAAGGAATTGAAATCAGGACCTCACAAATATCTGTATACACATGTTTACTACAGCATTATTCGTAATAGTCAAGACATGGAAATAACCTCAATCTCTATCAGTAGGTGAGTGGCCAAAGAAAATGTGGTACATACAATGTAGTATTATTCAGCCTTTAAAGAGAAGGAAATCCTGTCATTTGTGACAACACGGATGAATCTTGAGGACACTGTGCTAAGTAAAAAACAAAAAACAAAACAAAACAAAAAAATGAAACCAAGACACAGAGGAACAAATACTACATGATCCCATCTACGTGAGAGATCTTAAATAGTCAAACTCATAGAATCAGAGAGTAAAATGGTGGTTATCAAGGGATGGGGGAGGGAAGAATGGGGGAGATGTTGGTCAAAGGGTACAAAGTTTCAGGTATGTAAGTTGAATGAGTCCTAGAAACCACGTAGAGCACAGTGCCTGTGGCTAACATCATTGTATCATATACTTTAAAATTGCTAAGAAGATAGATCTTATGTTAAATGATATAATAATAATAATAATAATAATAATAATAAAGAAGGAGGAGGGAACTTTTGGAGGCGATGGATATGTTTATGCCATTAGTTGTGATTATTTCATTGTATATATTTATCTTCAAACTCACTTGTATGCATTAAATATGTATAGCTTTTTGTGTGTTTATTATCATGTCTCAATAAAGGGTTTTTTTTAGAAAAAAAGATTGGAAGTCATCACTTCCAGACTTACAACAAGAAAAAGACTAAACAAATGGAAAATCAATAACTTTTCTCACACCCATCAAGAATTGAGGTCACAGGGCATCTGGAAAGACAGCTGAATTCTAGAGAATCACATGCTAGTGGAAGAAGATAAACAAAATCATATAAAATACTGCATTAAAACTAGAGAAGATAGAAAAAGCAATATAAACTAAGCAACATGTGCAGCCATCTAACTCAAATCCATGAGAAAATAAACATCCTATTGATTAAGTGCCAGCAGCCCTCAGGACCTGGGTTAGGTTCCTTGTATATATTATCTCCATTCTCCCATCAGCCTCTGACTGTTATCTTTATCTTTGTCTTCCAGATCAGAAAACTAAGGCTTAGGCAGGAGAAGAAGTATGCCTGATGTCCCACAGTTAACATATGCCAGAGCTGGGATTTGAATTCGAAAAGTTGTCTTCTTTTTACCATACCAAACCAGTGGTTCCAAGGGCCACATTGACTCCAAAGAACAAATCTATAAAAAATAAAAAATTCTGGATTTGGATTAGTAGGAACAGGCCATCCAACTGAACACGCAACAAACAAGGAAGGGCCCAAAGTCTCAGGAGTTGCTTAATTCTCATTTGTCTGCAAAATCACAGACTTGTTTAACATTCCATGGCAGTCACTGGCAATCAACATTTACAACACTGAAACCTGGGCTTAATTATCGAGGGTTTATTATTCATTTCAGCCGCACGTATTGAGCACTTATTGAGAGATATAAGGCCCAATGCGAGGTTATGTGAAAGAAACAATGATGAATAATAATTATGACAATATTAGAGCCTTACATTTGTAAGGAGCTTTACTCTCAACGGAAGACTCTCACATATGTTATCACACATAATCTTCACACACCAGTGAGAAGTAATTTATTATCCCAATTTTGCATATGAGGAAGCATGTATATCTATGATATCGTGATTTACAATAAGAATTATATGTTTGGCCTACCTCCTCTTTTCTGGCACAGAGCTCCTGAAACCTTTGTGATTTCCTAAGTGATAAGAATCATCAAGGTGTCTTTTGTTATGTTAATGAAGTCACCCCAAAAGGATGGGGTTCTGAGAGTAGAGAGTCTCAGGTTGGTGAACACTGGAGGTGTGGGAAGAATGGCGTACCCAGAAAGGGTATAGAAGTTCCATTCCCCTTCCCACATACCTTGTCCTATGTATCTTTTTTCTGGCTGCTCCTGAGTTATATCCTTTCAAAGTAAATTGGTGATCTAGTGAGTAAAATGTTTCTGAGTTCTGTGACCTGCTGTAACAATTAATCAAACCCAAGGATGGGGTCATGAGAACCCCCGATTTGTAGCTCAGAAGAACAGGTAACAATCTGAACTTGTGTCTGAAGGTGATGATGGCTTTATAGAAATAATCTCTACACCTGTGGAATCAGATGCACTCCAGGTAGGCAGCGTCCAAATTGAGTTAAATTATAAGTCACCCAGATTATGTCAGGTGAGTACTAACATTGGTTAGTGGACACACCCATTCGAATTGGGTATAAAAACACAAAAGAATGTGCAAGGTCACACCACAGTCAATATTTGGTACAACTGAGTTATTTTTTTAAAGATTTTATTCATTTATTTAAGAGTGCACAAGAGAGAGCATGAGCTGGGCGAAGTAATAGAGGAAGAGGGAGAAGCAGCCTCCCTCCTGAGCAGGGAGCCCAACACATCCTAGCACCCTGGGATCATGACCAGAGCCAAAGGCAAATGCTTAACCAACTGAGCCACCCAGGTGCCCTGGTACAACTGAGATTTGAACTCACTGTTTCTCATGTGAGAAAAGTTAGCCATATCCTGAGTTCTCAGGGTTTGTCACTCTATGAAAAAGAAACAGAAAAAGAACTTGAATGTGAGGCAGAAGTGTTGAAAAAAATCTTATGGAAGATAAGGAAAAGGAGAGATAGGCACTGCCCTCCCTTCCCTCTCAATTTTTTTCCTCTGGCTTGGCAGCCCAACTGGGGGGACTAAACTTTCCCAGCAGAAGACACCATATGCACTGAGGCAACTCAGGTATACAAGAGATGCAGTCCATGGAAGCATGTAAAAACTATAAACAGATCTAAACTCAAAAGGACTCGGGCTGTAAGGTTTGTAAGGAGAGATTCTGAATAAAATGAAGAAGGGGTTTTTTTTTTTGCTCAAAACCTGACCCTGTCATGGACAAAGACCATGAGCAAATTAGAACTGGTGCATTAGTCTACTTATGAGACAGGACTCTGAATAATGTATATCTAAGCCTTGGCAGGTTGGGAGGCCATGCACCAATACTGTCTGAACTCAGAGTAGGTCCCTGGACAGCTATCAGAGCCTTTCAAGGCTGATGGCTATATGTGAAGGGAAAAAAGGAGACACAGCTAAAGAATTCCTCACTCAGCTGCTGCGCTGCAACCCTTTGCACTTTTGTGTCTGGGGAGATGGATTTCTGCATTTCCCAGGGAGACTGGGCCAAGTGTCAAAGGCCAATGGTCCCTCGTCTCATGGCATGAAGTATGTCAACTGATATCAATATTTGTTCTAATTGATTCTGATTTATCTCTTTCTCATTCTGAGATGCTATGCTGACTCAAGGACCTATCTAGGAATACGTAAGAATTTGGTGGGTTTCCCTAGCACATTCTGCACCTTACCTCCCAAGCTACTCACAGCCTGAGCGAGAGGATTGAGCTACATGGAGGTGGGTGGCAGTGGAGTTCTTTTGATGAATAGTAACAAATGTCAGGAATAGATGAGTAAGTGAACTTGGAAGACATATAGGTAAGAACTATGACAGTGAGTAGTAAGGCGCTCTATATCCAGCCTAGCATGTGCTGGAGAGAAAAGAGAGAAAGAATCTCCAAAGCACTGCATACAGGTCATTTCTGATTCACATCATTGCATTTTCAGCAATGTTTTGCCCAGGTAGTTTATATCTTTTCAAAACTACCACTGCTTCCATATACAAATGAGCCCATGTGTGCCATTTGGTCTTCTGGAGTCCTTGGCATAGCCATATGTTGTCTTTCTACAAGTAAGGAGATGCCCTCTATGTTTTCCTGCTGGCTACCATTGGACTGCTAGAGTTTCTACAATATCCTCGGGAACGCCTTGGCACATTAGAGTCTAACAGTCCTAACAAGCACGATGGCTGTTTTGTCATTGATTCTCAAGCATGGCCATGGCCAACTGTTGCTCTGAGCCTCAGATACAAAGGTACAAAAGCTCCATGATGGATTATTCTTTCTATTAAAAGAAAAAGAATCCGAATACCTCTTATCTTCACAGGAGACAAACCTGAGTTCACAAAGAGACAAATGCAAAATATGGGCATCATGCTCTCTCGTGTCTAAGATTTTCTCACTCAACCAAGTTTATCTACTTGGTTCTTCCCTCTGTTTTCTTCCAGATGCTCCTTATTCTCTAATGCAGCCCTAGCCTTGTTATTTTCTAAGCGTGCTTTAATTCCAATGGTCAAAACAGCTTACTCTAAAAATAAAACTCTTATTCTGCTATTTTTTTTTAACAGATGGGATTATCAAATAAAAGTCATTTAGAGAGAACGCAAATAATACCTAAAATAAGGCAAAATTTACCACAGGAAAATTAACTCCAAACACTGTTCAGGAGTCTGCTTGTAGCTAAGCTGTTTTGCTACACAAAATATGAGTGACTACCCTTTTTTTTCAAGTGTTCTCTAAACATTTATCCATATAATGTATACATAGAGTTTAAAATTTTTTGAGGAAAGATCTTAAATGCACTTTATTTGGGTAGATCCTTTGAACAAGGCCATCTAAAGAGAATGATACTTCATTCTTATCTGTACAGGGAAAAAACTTACTTAGATGATGGAGAAGGAGCTAAAAAGTATTCTCTGTCCCTGCAAGTGCACAATCAGAAGAAATGTACATTTATGAACAAAAAATTATGAAGTCAGACAAGATTCTGTTAAACACCAAATTTCTTCCACTCTGATTCAGAATACCAGAAACATTTAAGGCAATAATTTCAAACCCCCCCCCCCCAGGTGTCCTGCAAAATGTCACTTCCTGGTGACCTACCCACCTGAAGTTGACTCCAGTGCCTTTTTGACATCAGCAGTGTTTTTGGTTGTCAAACGACACTTGATTTCCCTCTTCCTCTGGCTCCTACTTGATGACTTTCATTGATAATGGTATAATGGCTCCTCAAAATCTTTGCTGAAAAGTAAGGAAAGCATTTCAAATTCACTTTACAAGCAAAGTGAAGGGAGAAGGATGAAAGAGTTTGTGGATTCCCCTTTGCCAATGATACAACAGCCTCCTTCTCTTCCCCCATCCAGGCGGCACTACCCTGTCCCCTCCCCTCCCCAAGCATCCAAATTCTACCTGTTAATTGAGAACTAGCTTGTAGCGCACCCCACCCATGAAGGCCTGTGTGATCATTCTACCATGATTAACTTCATCTATCTGTGGAAAAACTTCAACAGACTGGGCACCACCACCTAACGTTAGAGTGTATACTACTTCTTTTCTGTGCCACTTAGTCTGTTTTTCTGTCCATGTTGAATAAACTTGAATCAGGAACTATATGATACAGCAAAGTGGAATAATATGGAATTGAGAGTCAAGGAGACTGGGTTTGAATCTCAGCTCTGCCACTTGGCAAAAGTATTAGTTGGGAATTGATTTTTTAAAAAAAGCAAAACCAGAAAAACCTGTACTAACATTGCCTTATACAAATAGATATTACTTTTCTTCACATAACATTGCCACAAAAGGCAATACAAGTTTGCTGCAGCCTTTCACAGATATCATTAAGACCCTAGACTCCTTCTGTTTCATTGGTCCCCTTCACTTGCATCCTCATGCCTATAGACTCGTGGCTACAAATGCCTGCTGAACTTCCAGGAATTACCTCCAGGTCCTAAGGAAAACAGCAGGGAAAACACAATGGTAGTTTAAAAAAAAATAGAGTGTTACAGTCAAAGTGGTCCATTTTTAATCAGGAAACCAAAAGTTTTCCTGGAATCCCCACCAGCAGTCTACATGTCATTGATCAGAACTGGGTTTAACGACCTCCATTAGCCAGAAGAGGGATGAAAAGAAAAGAACTCAGGAAAGTTAAATAATCTCTTTTAACCGCAGTTTCCAAATCTTAAAGATAGGAGAAAACATTCCTGCCTTGGGTTTTCTGAGAGTTAGTGACTGGCACATAGCATGTACAGGTGCTTGATAAATTTTAAAAAATAATAATAAATAAATTAAAAGTGTAGTGTAATTATTGAACACCTTCAATGACCTAGTCACAAAAAAAATAGATGCCATTTACAGAGCTTACTTTGAGCTAATAACTGTGCAAAGCCCTGTGGATAAAAAGATAATTAAAACATAATCTTTGCCCTCAGGGAAGCAATAATCTAACAGGAAAAACATGTAAGTTCAATGAAATGTAGCAAGTTGCTCTGTGACTATATTTACAAAGGGAAATGGGGGCATGGAAGAAAGGGACTAATAGTACCTATGGATTTAGGGAGGGCTTCATGGAGGAAGTGACGAACAACTGAAACATAAGGAAGGTGTAGGAATTACCCAGGGAAAGAAGAGAGAAGAGTATCCAAGAGGAGATATCAGCATATGCAAAAGTACACAGCTATGAACAAGCTGAGCAGTTTCATGGCAAGGCACAAAAAATGACAGACATGGATTAAAGATGACTCACTTTCTTTTTTTTTAAAGATTTTATTTATTTATTCATGAGAGACACAGAGAGAGAGAGAAAGAGAGAGAGAGGTACAGGCACAGGCAGAGAGAGAAGCAGGCTCCATGCAGGGAGCCCGATGTGGGACTCTATCCCGGGACACCAGGGATCACGCCCTGGGCCGAAGACAGTCGCTAAACCACTAAGCCACCCAGGCATCCCTCAAGATGACTCACTTTCTATTCCTGAAAGTTACTGTGGTAGTATTTGAATATGTGCCAAGCCCTACTCCACATGGCACACAAGCCTCGCCGCCTCCTACAATTCACATCCTGTGTAATCCCTGTCCATTTCTGGGCTGGATCCCGTGACTTAACTTCCAACAAACAGAATACAGCAAAAATGATGGAACATCACTTCCATGAGTAGGTTACAACAGACTATTACTATTCATCTTGCTGGTATTCTTTCCCTTGCTGTGTGTCTTCTCCAGCATTTGCTCTGTTGGAGAGGTCACGTGGCAAAGAATAGAGAGCAGCCTCTGGCTAACAGTCAGCAAGAAATGGAGACTTTCTGCCCAACAGCCCATAAGGAGCTGAATCTTGTCAGCAACCACGTGAGTGAGCTTGCAAGTGGACTGCCCCATTTGAAGCTCAAGACAAAGGCAGGCCAAGGGGATAACCTGGTTTGAGCCTATCAGAGCCCCTAAAGTGAAGGCCCCAGTTGAGCCATGCCTGGGTGCCTGATGACAGAAACTGAGCTAATAAATTGTTATTGTTTTCTGGGGGAGGGGGGGTAGGTTTTATTTGTTTTTTCTTTTTTAAAATTCAATTAATTAATATATAATGTATTATTAGTTTCAGAGGTAGAGTCCAGCTATTCATCAATTGCATATAACACCCAGTGCTTATTACATCACATGCCCTCCTTAACTCATTTCCCCTCCCCACGGCCCTCCAGCAACCCTCAGTTTGTTGCCTATAGTTAAGAGTCTCTTATAGTTTGTCTCCCTCTTCTGATTTCGTCTTATTTTATTTTTCTCTCCCTTCCCCTATGATCCCTCTGCTTTGTTTCTTAATTTCCACATATGAGTGAAATCATAATTGTCTTTCTCTGATTGACTTACTTCACCTAGCACAATACCCTCTAGTTCCATCCATGTTGTTGCAAATGGTAAGATTTCATTTTTTGATGGCTAAGTAGTATCCCATTGTATATATAGACACATCTTCTTTATCAATTCATCGCTCGGTGGACATCTGGGCTCTTTCCATAGTTTGGGTATTGTGGACATTGCTGCTATAAATACTGGGGTGCAGGTGCCCCTTAGGATCACTACATTTGTACTCTTGGGTAAATACCTAGTAGTGCAATTGCTGGATCATAGGGTAGCTCTAGCTTTAACTTTTTTTTTTTTTTTTTTTGTAAGCCACAAGGTTTTGGAGTTACTTGTTACACAGCAATAGATAACCAGTTACAGTTACAAGATTTTATTAAATGCCTATGAGATACCTCACTATTGTCATACTTCCCACATAAGAAATTCTAATTTATCAAATTGATCCTACTCTCTTTTTCTGACTATTTCTCCTTCTCCCCTGGCCCTCCTATTGCCCCACCTCCAAGCACTATTGTTGCACACTCATCAAAAGTACCCTCCCCATTTCTTCTCTGCACACCAAGTTCTAACTCCTGAACTGAGTCCACCTGGACTGCACCACTTTTCTCTTTCTAGACATTAGATTCCTCTGGACTCCTGCACCTTTGGTCTGTAGTTCACTCTCTACCACTTGAATCCTTCATGGACTTGAGGCAGTTTTGTATCATAGATATTTTACCCAATGTATTATGCTCTAATGTGTACAAAGTTTCTATAAAAACATTTTGGCCAACCTTCTATTTTCTTTTGCATATCTCTGAGGCAACAATATTGGTCTTCTAGAATTATCTGAACATATAAATAATGAGAGGATTTTTAATATATATTCATTCAATTATTATTTATAATGTATCTATGCTGCTGCTCCAGGCACCATATGTAGTAGAAGTTTTTTAAAAAAATGGACCCTTCTGTTGAGCAACAAATAATCCGGCAGGAAAAAATTTTAAAAATTGCTCTAATTGGCCTCACTAGCAGGATCATCATACAGGTTCTTTACAAGAGTCACAGGGCATAAGAGCTACAGGTATCATTGGCAGTTTCCCTGAGAGTCAGGCCACAGAGAGAATTTGGTATACAGAAGGTTTTTTAAGAGCACCCTTGCGATCAAGCCCTGTGGAGAAGGAAGTAGGAGTGGACAGAGTGAGTAATCAAGACATAATATCAGCCATATAGTAATATCATTGAACACTGTGGGAAGCTCTGGAGCTAGGATGGCCCTTCAAAGCAGTCCCACAGTGGAACAGGATGGCCAGGCCCATCTACCCTGCTTCAATCATTCAGTGAAAGTGGATAAACCAAAAGGGATGTGAACTCAGGTGAGTCAGCTGTGTCCAGCCAAGTAGCCCTGAAGGGCAGGTAGCTGAAGACCATGTGCTAACAGCTCTTCCAGCTGCTGGGGAGGGATGCCCTTCCTTAAAAAAGAGGATCTGGGCATTACAGAATCCATCAAACCTGGAGATAAAGAAGTAGTGACTGTGCATTTGCAAGCCTGATTGGACAGAGATGGAGAAAGGACAGTGACTACACACATACCTGAGGGAAGGATTCTTTCTGGTAGTGCTGCTTTGTTTCATTTTTCGATTAGAAGACAGGAGATGCCTGTATGGCGGGAGAAGTTGACAATATAGGAGAGGAGGAGGATACAATTAGCAGACTCATTTATCTTTCACCATATCCACATTGAACTTTTTACACTTCAATTATAGTATCTAGTCCGTTATAATATACTTAGCCCTCCCCACTCTACTGTGATCTACATAAAAGCAAGGGCCAAAACAAATTTCAAATTGTATCCTCTGAATCTAGAACTGTATATGGCACATAGTTAGCGTGTTAAGTCATGCTAATGGAGAAACCTAAACCTGCTGAATATTACTTTTTAATTAGCTTAAAAGTTGATAAGAAGAAATATCTAAACATTATGTGTTTTTTAAAGTAACAATATTCCGTACCTACTGTGCAAATGCATCTTTCTGCTGGTGTGGAGCAGGGGGAAAGGCACAGATGTTTCTTGCCATAATTATGCTAGATAATTAACAGACCTGGATTCTGGTGGCCCCCAGGACCTATCAGCTTGTCAACTCATTATATAAATAAGAGAATCCAAATTAATACATATGCAACTCAGGATTTTATACTTATAATGAGATTTTGAGATATCTCAAACTGTCTTAAAGACTTTCTTCTTTATAATGTCTTCTTTCTCCTTTGAAGTATCTGCTGTGAAAGATGATTAACACACAGCTTATTGGACTGGAAACCAAATAAATCAATGTTACATTCTTTAAAGCTAGAGTGCTCGCAAGGAACAGTTTTTACAATATTTATTTATCTTCCATAATCTCGATGGACAGATCTTTACAATTGATCTGTCAAGGGTCAGCGAAAAATGAAGGAAATTCTTCTCACAGTTAACCTTCATGGGACCTTTATTTCTTGTTGGTGTTTGTGTTGTCTGTTTCCTCTGTGGCTGGAAGGAAAAAGCAGCATTACAAGAAATATTTGTCTATGGCTTTCATTCCTAGAGCTCCAGAGGAATGTAAAAGAAGGTGGTATTAATGGAAGAGCATCATTCCAGATTCTTATAATTCTCCATAGATGCATCTAATCCAGTGTGGGATGTGATAAAAGAATACTGATCAGCAAAGAGGATCTTTAATATGAGCCTGTGCCGTACTCACCCTTGGGGGAGTTCATGATTATGTAAATCTCTGATTCTATATCAAGGGGTTTGGATATGTGCTCAACAACAGCAAAATACCAAATAGACTGTTTTCATTCTAAATATTAGACCCTCAATACTTATATTTCAAGAAGGAGAAAATGCCATAAATGATTGCACTGTATTTGGGGAAGTTTTGGCTGTCAGTCCTAAACACAACTTTGATGACCAATAAAACTTCTCCAAGATTGTTGCAAGGTAGAAATAGCCAGAAAACAGAACCATTTTTTAAATCAACACATTATAACTTAGTCAAGTTCTTGGCCAACTTAAAGTGGTCCCTTTGAGAAACTACAAACAGTCCCACAAAGTTGCCATTTCTCAGGACATTTTGGGTGTCCCCCATCCAGAATTCTTTTCAGGTGATGAAACATGTTTTTAAATAGCTTCTGCGGCAGTAACAAGATCTGCATACTCAAAAGTGGATTTGGTTTTTGAAGTTTATTTATTATTCTTAAACAGTCAAAAGCCACTCAGAGCTGAGCTTAAACAAAGAGCTAGATGACCAAGGTGGGTCACAATCCAGTCTGACTTTGATTTTATGGACTAAATTACTTGGTAATATTCTTAAGAAGAGAACTACCTGGGAGGATTGCAGAAATAGACCAAGTGAGGGAAAACCAATAGAAATAAACGTGCAACCTTCCCAAGAGAAGATCTTTGGAAGAAGAAAAAACTGCATTAATGAGTCCAGACATGCCTATTAAAAGCCCTCCCGTTCATGTATTCACTAACTTAGCATCAAGTGTTGGGAAGTGTTACCCACCAAGCCCTGAGCACAGTCTTGGGAGCTGGAGACATTCAAACAAATAAGACCCCCTCTCTTCCCTAGATTACTCACAGTCCAGTTGGTGAGGCAGACATTTAATGGAGGGTTATGGAAACTGGGAAATCCCTTTGATACACACATGTGTGGGCATCATAGAACCACATGAGACCGTGACCCAAAATGGGTTATGACACCTTTAGTTATGGTCTCATGTTTCAGGTGAAAATTATCTTAATAGTATTTTTAATATTATAAAATAATTACATTTATTAATTATAATATACAAATAATATTTTTAAAAACAGGTTTTTTTTTTTATTTCTTCATGAGAGACACAGAGAGAGGCAGAGACACAGGCAGAGGGAGAAGCAGGCTTCCCACAGGGAGCCCAATGTGGAACTTGATCCCAGGACCCCGGGATGATGACCTGAGCCAAAGGCAGACGCTCAACCACTAAGCCACCCAGTACAAATAATATTTTAATACATAATATAAAATACATAGGATCACAAAGAATGCAATTATATTGAAATGTAGTTACCAAAATATTTTAAATGTATGTGCTTCTTAGTTAACTTATTAAAATAAGACCAAACAATGGGCCTAATAACTACTATAGTTAACAAATAGTGAAAAATATAGTCAATATTTTGAGATATTTGCAATAACTATAATATCATTTAAAAACTGTGCTTCCTTTGGTAACAAAATCTCAAATACTGCTAATAGCAGTAACATTTGTTAACTACATTCATATTTAAAACAAGTGACCGATTTCAGTGAGAGGTTAATGAAAATAGAAATAATTTTGCCATGTTTGGACCCCCTGAATTTCATCTGTGGATCATTTGAGGAATGGTGCACCCTTGTTAAGAACTCCCATCTAATGGATAATACTGAAGCTGAGTCTCAAATTAGTGGTGAGGCAAAGGAACTCAGATAGATACATGAAGACCTCCCCAAGCACTAAGGGCTGTGTAAGCAAAGGCACGCAGACCAGAAATGGCATGACATCATTGGAGGACATTCATGTCTTTTCATTATTAATAAATGGTATTTTGTAATATTATTTCTAGAGCTGACAACATATGATTTTGTTTCATTCTATTATTGTATGTTTGTGCATGAACCAATGGACTATTATCCACAAATAGTTCATTTTCTCGGAAGTGTCAGCTTTGGGACAACTTCCATCCTGTTTAGTATGGCTTTTACAGTATTACTCAGAGGAATTGCACAGGAGGGGACCTGGACTCTAGTCCTGGCTTCTGACATTATTTACCTCATTACAGGAAAAAAAATATTAATCCACTTACATATTTGTTTCATCAATACTTCTTGAACTCCCATTCTGTATCAGGCACTTTGTTAGCCTCTAAAGGTATCAAGATGACTAGAGTACACCAACCTGACATAACGAGTGTGAATACCCACAATCACAGCTAACAATGAGATAATGCCTGAAAACCACTTAGTCCACCTAGAAAGCATTCAATAAATAGTAGTAGTTCTTACATTCAATTGGATCCTCAGAAGGAAAGCAATACATACACCTATCTGGAAGGCATCTGGGAAGGCTTCCCCTTAAACGTGACTTTTCCTTTCTGAGCCTTACTTTCCATACCTTAGAAACAGCAGGATTTAGACTAAATTTCTGGTGGCTTCAGTTGCCTTTCTCTGCCCCACCATTCCTCCACCTTATAGACCGGTACAATTTAGGGTGGAAGGAGTCGTAGTGTTCAGTAAAGGCTGATGTCACAGGTCTGGGTGGCCCAAGGTCTTCAGAATTGGCTTTCAACTACCTCTTGCAAGATAACCTCTGAGCTCCTGGAATACCCTGCCTGATAACAGTGTCTTTGGATACTTGAGGACTTGGGCCACACCAGACAGTTTGTGCTAACAGTGGGACTTATACTGAATGCCTCGTTATGTATGCCTGGGACTTTGGGCTAGATCGTATCAATTTGACTTCTAATGGGGCTGGAGTCTGTGTACCTGAAAGCCTAGTAACTGTCAAATCCAAGCCTTGGATAATCTTACCTGACTGATAGTATTCCACTCATGTTGTCACACATTATTGCTGGGAGAATTTAGTGCTGTCCATCTGACTCCTTTAAGAGGAGACAGCTGAAATTTTGCACCTAGTCTCTCCTGGATTCGGCCCTGTGTGCCTTTTGCCTTTGCTCATTTTAACATGTATCCTTCCCTTGTAACTGTAATCAATGAGTATAACAGTTTTTTCTGAGTTCTTTGAGTCCTTCTAAGGAATCATCAAACCTGAGTGTGGTCTGGGGGAACCCCAACACAGGAGACTAGCTTTTTCTCTCAAAGCCTTTCCTGCTTCCTTCAGTCCCAGCTGTTCCCTGATCCTAAGCTACTCTATACCTTGCAGCCTCTGCCTATATCACACGTGAATTTAGACAGTTATTTAACTGTTTTGTAACTGGGTACTTTGTTAATCAACCAGACTCTTAATGCTGCTTACATCTTGCACTTGCACAGATTCTGCACAGGCAGGGGTGGGCACACGGTATAGTCTCAGCCCATACTTGCTGCAATGAAGTGAATTGTCTGGCAGAGGCAAGAGAGGAAAGAAAAAATTCTTGCAACTAATCAACTAGACCTGTTAAGAAAGAAGGAACCAGGACCTTTGCCTTGGTATGGAAGGCAAACAAATTGGGAAGTAAAGGGCTCAAGGGAGATTAGTCAAGTTTGAGAAGGAATTGTCTGCCTACAATGAAAACGGGGAAAACAAATAGGAAATCTGTAGAAATCTGTAGTAAAGAGATTACAAAAAGAATATATTGGAAATTCCAGGTTGAAAGGAGAGATGAGAGGAACAAAATAATGTAGCCATAAGCCAGGTCCTGAGAGAGAGATGGTTATGCACTGAGTGGGGGGCAGAGAGGAGACAGAGATGATGCATACAAACATGATAAACATGACCTGTCTTGGATCCTTGGCTGGCTACGGTGCTCTTTGGCATTTTAATGCTATCAGTGAGATGGGAATTGATTAGCCAGGGGTGGAAAGGGGAAAGGGGAATCTCTGGTAGGTACACACCCTAGTGAGGTCAGGTCTGGAGGGCCCTGACTGGAAGCAGCCCCAAGCACAGGCTGAGAAAGGATCTTCCCAGGCTTACAAACATGTTACTCCTACCAACTTCTTGTGTGTGGACTGGTTGGGGCAGTGGGGGGTTGGAGGGGTGCTGTGCACCAGCCTGACAACAGACCTGGAGGTTGAAAAACTGAAGGACCAGGCAGTTTTCTTCTTATAGGAAGGCCTCACCCTAACCTTGCATTGATGTCCTGTTTCTCTTCAGTCCAACAACAACCTACCATGTGTCAAGCAACAGAGACTGGTCTCTCAAAGCCCTGGACAAATTCCTAGATCTTGCCAAGAGGGCATACCCAGACATTCCCCTACAATCTCTGCTGAAGTTTATTCTCCAGCAGGGGGTTTGCTTGGCCAAGAGGGCATACCCAGACATTCCCCTACAATCTCTGCTGAAGTTTATTCTCCAGCAGGGGGTTTGCTTGGCCAGTTCATGGCACAGGCTAGAAGTAGAGGGGAGTAATCCCTGGGGAGCCATGCTTAACCAAGGAGGGGTTCAAGCTGGTAGACTCCAGCTTCACTGATCCTCAGTGGGACTGGTGTGAGATGTGGGACTGGTGTGAGATGCATTCTACAGAGTTTCTTAGGGGGATTACATCTCTGTTGCTCATAGCTATAACCTGCACCTTAGCGTACCCTTTATTGCTCTTCCTCTTTTCACTGTCTCATTCTGTATGACTAACAATGCTCTAAGATTACTTTCCCAATTAACTACTTGAATTCTAATCCTTGTTTTGGGGGCTGCTTTTAAGAGAGATACAAACTAAGACACCATATCAGGTATGAATGAAAATAGAAAGAAGATAATGTTTTTACATGCTTACTATATAGCTAAAGATTTCATTGGTATCACCCTCATTTAATCCTCAAAACAACTTATCAAGGTAGGTATTGTTATTTTCCTTATTTCATAAACCAGGAAACTAAGGTTAAGAGAAATTAAATAGCTTGGCTCAGAGCACTAGGTAGAAGGTGGCAGAGCTGGAGGTCAAATGAAGGCCTAATTCCAAACCACATTCCTTCCTACTATATCACACAACATTTCTGATCAACAGTGACACAACAGGACTGGTGGTTATCCACAGTGGTGTTCAGAGGGGATTAGAGGGAAGGACCTCAAAGGCCAGGGATTATTTCAGAGGTTTCTGTAATCAGCCAGCTCAGAGGACCTGAGAACCTGATGTGGCTGGGTCATGGAAGTGTTCAGGGAGAGATTTTTTGAAGATTTTATTTATTCATGAGAGACACACACACACACACAGAGAGAGAGAGAGAGAGAGAAAGAGAGAGAGAGAGAGAGAGGCAGAGACACAGGCAGAGGGAGAAGCAGGCTCCATGTAGGGAGCCTGATGTGGGACTCGATCTCAGATCTCCAGGATCAGGCCCTGGGCTGAAGGCAGCGCCAAACCGCTGATCCACCTGGGGCTGCCCTCAGGGAGAGATTAATGTGAGACTGTAGACATGGGAATGTCAGAGTCTGGTAATATATAGATGTGGAGAGGAAGAGAAAGAAAGCAGTAAGCTGTCCCTAAAAGAGAAAGTTAGTGCACTATACCTATGTGGGACACTCTCTCCCTCTCGTGACCCTAAAGGATCTCTGGGCACTATGAGGAAGAAGTTTTGCATCTGAATGTGGGGAACAGTGTTATCAGATGACTTGGCTGTCTTCCACAGGACCTGTCAACTGCACTATTGGAGTCTCTGCCTCCATAAGTACATCATCAATTAAGCAAAAAAAGACAGAGGGAGAGAGACCATTCAGGATTCAGATTACTTTCTTCTGGTATGGAAACTCTCCAGGGTGAAGCTCCATTTGGACACTGATTCCAAAAGCTCCTCCATCCCCATCATGGACCAAACAGAGACCAGGGATGTGCAAAGCCTATCTATTGCAAAACGACTTTGATAATAAAGACACTAGTTTTCCCATCAACCCTCATAAATCTTGAATTCCCAGTCTTAAAAATACCCCAGTGTGTGATATTCAGCAGATAGAACAAACAGAGATGGACTCAGGTTCATATTAATATACAAAAATGATCCAAAAGAGCCAGCAGACAGGAAGTGCTGTCCCAGCTCTGCCATGAAGGAGCCATGCAGCCTCAAGCAGGCCCTTAACCACTCATGGCTTCAACTTTATTTCACTTTTGAAATGTATTTGGGTTAAATCATCTAATCTCAAAAGTCTGCCAGATACCAGCCCCAGTGAGTTCCCCAGGGATTGGGCCAATAAAGGAGTCTCTCGGAGAATGATTAATTGAAACAATAACAACAGGTTTAAAAGCAAAAACTGTGCTATTTATCGTGCAAACAAGGGACAACTGTATATCAGACAGTGGGGAAGAAATTCATCTCTGCCACAGTGTCCAATATTTCACTTGGAAATTAAAATTAAAGCTCTCCTGGTAAGACAGAGCCTGAGCGGAAGGTAGCGCAGAGTAGTCATGACACAGCACCAGCCCAGGAGACCTGCCTCGCTGGCCCCCTGAGGCAGTATCTAGATGCTACAGAGCATAGGGCAGTGAGAAATAAGGAGTGGAGAAGAATTAGTGGTGGATAGAAGTCATATCCATCTTCTGCTGAAATAGTTCAGACCCTCACATGGATGTGTGAAGGTTTTAATTCTTTTGGAATTTTCCCTGGAAGTCAGTTTATAGCCCTCTACAAAATTCCAACGTGTCAATACTCCAAAAGGCTCTGAGTCAAGACTTGCTGGGTTATTGGCATCTTACACCAGAGCACAGGAGGGAGTGGGAATGCAGAGGAATTCCACAAAGGAACTGGCCAGTTGCTGCACTCTTGGTGGGGGCAAGGGGGTCAGCTGGTCAACATATGTGTATAAATTACCTGAACATAATTGCAAATCAAGCAGCTGTTGGAATATATGCTTCACAAAGACCTATTCAATGAGTAGAATCAGGTTACAGACATCCGCAGGGAATATTCGAGAACAGGTGATGACTATTATCCCAGATAGTACGTCTATTTCAGAACAGGAGCCAGGCCAGCAGTGGAGAAATACGGACTCTGAGCACAGGCCCTAAATAAACTTAGGTAGGCAAGATGTCAAGAATCCTGCCAAGTATAGAAGGTAAGATTTACAATTTCAATGTTGTAATTGGAATGAAAGCCAAGACCCTAGGCTTAGCAAGGAGTATAAAATGGGGCAACACTTAGGTAAAGGATGACTCCTAAGTTAGGCTCATGCCAGCAAAATGATTGTTGCTGACCTTCCTGATTATCTCACCAAGCCCAATGGTTTCAGTTACATGGACCTGAGGAAGAATAAAGGTTGAAAAATCAGGGAATCACCCAACCTCCACTTTACTTGAAATAATGAAATCTCAGACAGAGTGACATGGCATTAATTCTCAACCCTGTAGTGTCCCTACCTCTATAAAGGGTGCAAGACATCAGTGTGAGATGCCCTAACAGATCTAGTCTGTCAGTAAAGTGGACGCCCGTCATAGTTCAGTATGTTCCTATATAAGATTGGATAGTTCCTTTATCCCTTCATTATTATATTTCTTTTTCATCTCTTGTTCTACCAAAAATTTTTCTATATGCTTATTTATTATGATCCTGAAGATGGAAAGCCTTATATAAATAGTATCTATTGTATATTGCGTGCAACTTATATGCTATACTCTGTGCTGAATGTTTTTCTTCTTTTTCAGGCCCCACAACAAAACTGTAAAATAATAAAAAATATTTCAATTCTACATATAAGAAAACTGAGGTCTGGATTGTATAAGGAATTTGCTTAACATCACAAAGATGATAAGCAACAGAGTGATAAGTAAACTCCTCCCTCCCCCATTTGACTATATGGTACTTTTTACCTCCCTGCTTTGCTACCCTATAAAAATTTTCTGAAAATGGCTCAAATGCATGAAAGATCCATCAAATATCTGCACCTGTAATGCTTCTCAAAAAAGAACTAAAATCTTTGCTTCAGACATTTGGGGATAATTGATTACTTAATATACCAACAGCCCCTTATCAATGAAGGAAGAGAGTACTTAAGGAGGAAAGCAAGCAGAACTTTTCAGTCAAAATTCTAACCTGGGGCTTTCTTTGGAGAAAACTAATGTGATTTTACTGAAATGGACATGAAGGAATATAAAACAGGTTTGGTGTGGGATTTAAGTGGACAAGCAACAGTGCACTCTGAATTTATACTTAACTTCCAAGAACAAATTGTCAATCAGAGTCCAATTCCAAAAACATGTGAAAGAAAGCTGAAATGCCATCTTAACAAATCTGCAGAAATGGACATGTCCTTTTGAGAACAATCATCACAGCACAAATACCAGAGTATATAAGAGCCTAGAAATGTAAATCTGAATGTCACAGGGACATTTATATTTTGCAAAAGTCATTTCTAGAAACCTGCCCTCAGAACGACAGAGTGATGCTTAGAAAAGTGAAGGTCAGACCTCATCTCTCCATCCTGGATATTTGCAAGATCCAAGACATTAAAAGTAAAGCAGACTAGATGAGCTACAAAAAGGGGACTAGAGTGCTCTACTGATCTACTTATCCTAAATACTACACAGCTCAGGGTGTTCAAGCCAAAAAAAAAAAGATACTCAGGAATTTTCCCAAGTGAAACTTTCAGCCAATAAAAATGTCTTCATGGGCCAGTGTTCTCCAAGACTACCATTTGGGAACCACTGATATCTAAAATTAAGGACAAGTTTAGAAGACATGTGATTTAGGTCTGACCATCACAGGTACTTCCATATCCATGTGATGTAGGACCAATTAGTCATCTTCTCTGTGCTTGGGTTCCCTACCCTTAAAATGATCTGATAATGCCAAGGGCTGCTAAACTCACAAAATCTCCTGGAGGGCCAAATGCAATGAAGGATATAAAGGCATGCTGTCAGATAATATGGTTCATATGTAAAATAATGTTAGTATCTCCCTTAACTGAATTCTTTTCCAGTTTTTCTATTTTTAATAACTCATTTATAGTTAAAATTATAAATATCACCATCAAAAAAAAAAAAACCATAGAAAACCCGAGTATGTAAAGAGTTGCTACAAGTTAAAAGCAGATCCTTCTGGGAAGGTTCCCGGGAGTAAGGGTGAATAGGCGGGGGATTTATGTATTTCATTATTGCTCTTTAGGACCTTTGATTCTTTGATAATTGCACATCTAACTCTAAGTAAACAATTTGCAGATAGATAAATATTGATTCACATCATCTCAATTTCTTTTTTTTCCCAATGCACTTACATCACTATTTTTGTTTAGCTGTTGACTAACTTTAAAATTTAAACACTGTCTTTGATGCCTTTATTTTATTCACCAAATATTGACATTATCTCTTAAACAAATTTTAGGATGAAAGACTAGCAAACTTGCCCTTCCCTTCACTTCATCTCCTTCTTCCCCACCCTACTTCCACTCATATAAATTTTGTAGTTCGGGTTTACACTGTCAAGGATGATAATATTTACATTTTGCATCAACACTGTTCCAAGCATTACCTACTGCACGAATGACATCCTTAAGACTTGACTCTTTTAGCATGTTTGAGATTCCTAAGTATCTGTTAATACCAGCAAGTATTCGATTAAAAAATGAAAAAAAGTTGAGGGGGGGGAAGTATGTTTGTCCTCCATGGAGTGTAAAATTTCTTGACCAAAAAGCTTTGACCAACAGATGTAATATTGAGAGGAAAAATAAATTCTAAAACATTTTTTCCCAGGAAGTTTAGGAGAGGGATGTGTGGAGTAGTGTCCATGAGCAATAAAACTCTTCTATTTTTTCTAGTCCAGGTTGTGTGCAATGAACTCAAGCTAGAAGTGCAGAGGGGTATTGAGTCAGTCAGGAGGTATTTATGTGCTCACCCACATGTTCCTGTTTGCACAATAATGACAGATAATTTGCATACATCAGCTAAACATCATGGAGGATGGCTCTTTCCAATTTCCACCCACTTAATTTTTCCTGTAGAAGTGGCACATCTGAAAACAGTCACCCTGACCCAATGTCAAAACTACGGGGTTCACTAATCAGCCATTGCTCAGGTGTTTCTAGAAATAG
Organism: Vulpes lagopus; assembly: GCF_018345385.1. Classification (NCBI taxonomy): domain Eukaryota; kingdom Metazoa; phylum Chordata; class Mammalia; order Carnivora; family Canidae; genus Vulpes; species Vulpes lagopus. Next base: position 14,539,341 of record NC_054832.1, read on the forward strand.
CAGCAGTGGAGAGCTATTTCATCAGCATTTGCAAATTTGTGAAGGATTAAGGTGTTCGTCAGATATGATCCTAGCAAATTTACACATGTAATTCTCAGCTGCTTCATGATCAACAGAATCTTTGTTACCACAGATTTTCAAATATTTTACACCATGACACTTTTTTAAGTTTCTGCAGCCAACTTTCTGAACATTCACACTTACCTTCAGTGTTCACTGCTTCATGAAATAGCCTGGCTGGTTTCATAATTAATAAACTGGTCATTGGCATATAGTTATTTTGTTTTCATATCTGATAAATCTAAAATCAAAATCTTTATTTTTTTTACTAATGCAATAGTTTGCTTTCCTTTAGTTCTTATTTGTTGTTGTTACCATAAAACATCAACAAATTGTTTTTATATTTCATTAAGTTATATATGGTAGTTGTTCTCATATTATTTTCTTTGATAAGACACCTCACTGTCCCATTTTTTCCTTGCACTCTGTGATCTTAAGCTTCACCACTGAGTAAATTTTTAACTTCAGCACTGTACATGTTCCCTTATTTCTCAAATTGTCCTTCAAGAAAAAATTGCCTGTTAGTGCAAAGAACGTAGTTAACTGACAGCCTTCGGCTATAGTATGTTCAGGATTAGTTTCAGCTTTGAGCCTATTCCATGCTCTACCTCGCCAACCCCTAGCAAATGACTAAGTACAGAAAGAACAATAGGGTCTGACCATCCCTGCCCATTATTTCTGAGCAGTGTTTGCTCTAAAGTGCCTGTTGATCTGACTGAGATTTTGTCAGGTCTGCATTATGGTCTGGGGTTCTTCCTACACAGTCCTGCCTCCATCCCCTTTGTCTCTCTTAGAAGCAAGATCTGCATGGCAATCTGTAGACTTTCCCAGCCCAGTCCTCTTTCCATTTCCTTCCATCTCCCATAGGCATTATACTCGAATAAACCGCCTGTATTCCTCACTCCATCTCAGCACCTGCTTCCAGGAAGACCCAACAGACACACTGGCAGTCTTCTCTTCAGGATGGTAGGTAGCCAGCTAACATCAGTGGATTCAGATCATCTTGGATTACCTGGATGGATTCTAAATCCGATGACACTTGACTTTATAAGAGACAGAAGAGAACACAGATGCAGAGAAGACAATGTTAAGAAAGAGGCAGACATTGGAGTGATGTAGACACAAGCCGAGGAACACCGGAAGAGTAAGAAAACATAACCATCCAGTGATCATATACTAAGTACCTACACTCTAACCTGTAGATAATCAAGAGAAAGCAGGAGGATATCCAGGCCCAAATCTTACAAACTCAAAAACATGTGTGTGCATGTGTGTGCACGCACACACACACACTGCTTACACATACTAGTAGGTACTACATTTTGAGCACCTCTTTATGTCAGGTACTTTGTTAGTCCCCTTATATATTTTACTTATGCATGAACTTTAAGCTTAACCCAGAATGCAAGACTTTGTCTAAGCTTTGAAGTTTATGTGAAAATATGTATGATGAGGTATGAAGTAAAGAATGTGAAATGAGATCAATATGATGGGAAGATTTTGCTTCTGTTGTGAAATGAAGGTAATGATGCTCTTTTCTGAAAAGACAATAGACTAGTTTTAGGTGTACAATAAAATTATTCAACAGTTCTATACATTATTCAGTGCTCATCACAATAAGTGTACTACTGTTAATCCCCTTCACAATTTCCTCCACCCACCCACCCTCTACTTACCTCCGCTCTGGTAACACCAACTTGTTCTCTGTATTTAAGAGGCTGGGGTGGGGATGGGGTGGCTGTTTGCCTCTTTTTTCTTTGGCTGTTTGTTTTCTTCAAGTCCACAAATGAGTGAAATCATGTGGTATTTTTCTTTCTCTGACTGACTTATTTCACTTAGCATTCTATCCTCTAGATCCATTCATGTCACCTGTTAATATTTTATAAGCTGTTTCTTAACTTCGGAAGGATCTTTTGGGAAGGGAGCAATGGCATATGATAAAGAAACATCTATCTGGAAAAACAAAAACAGACTAGATATTTGGGGCTTAGGCAAGGACACAGAGAATAATAGGAAAAAAAACAAGCTCTCCATTGGGCACCTACAAATAATGACCTAAAAAAAGATAAGGACCATGGAAGCTAGATTTACTGGCAAAAAGTCAAGGAAATAAAGAATGGTAATATCTCTTAATGAACTGCTTCATGTTTGTGTCATTTCAAAATATTTTTATAATATATTTTTCCATGTAGTAGATTACATTGACTTAGTGGATAGCCCTGCTTTGCCTTTTGTTATGGGACAGACCCTTATTTCTAGGTATATCCTTCTGCAGGCCTCTGATATGTCTCTTTTGAAGATCTCTTAAACATATGTTTTTACCTCTCCCTGTCTAAGAACCCTACTTAAAACTGCAAATGGGTGAAAAACAACAAAGCAAAACAAATTATGGACACACAAGGAAAACATAACATGAGATAATAGCAACATTTGGAAGGTAGAAAGGAAAGGATGAATGATGATATTTGCAGCAGATTTGGAAAAGCTAAATTCTTGACTCAATAGCAGGGTAAAAATAAGAAGATACTTTTTCCTCCCTTAGAAACTTCGGAGGGTTTAGGGATTAGTTACAGCAAGTATCTTTTTGAAAGTGAGCCCAAAAAAAGGAAGATTAGTTGAAAACTCATTTATAAAATAGCTAAGTACTCAGATTCCCACTGTCACTTCTTATAGTTGGGTAAATGCTTCCATTTCTACCCAACAGAACACAAAAGTCCTATTCTTTGGGAAGAATAAATCAGAGGGTTATCTTTATATAGCAGGCCTAGGTATAAGGCTCAGATTTCATACTAAAATAGGGATAACTTTCTTTGCTAGAGATGGATACCTGCAATGAGGAGGCTACAGAATAATTGGAAATAATTTTGCAACAACACACCAGACCGTATACAGCCAGATGAGTATTTTTGCCTATAAGATAGCAAAAATATTGTATATTTGTATATCACCATAAACTCATGATTTTGACACCTTGTGAAGCTATACATTTCTTACAACAAGATCTAAATTTTTTTGAAAACTTGGACTAAATTAATTATAAGCCATTTTTTTCTTTATCCATCTTGATGGTAGACTTTATTATAAGAAACAACAATGGTTCTTCAGCAGATAAAGTTAGCAATTGTACTAGATAGTGACACTTTTGTTTATAAATATCCAACTACAATGTAAAGTAGCCATTCTTGCTTGGCTCATAAAAATTCAAAAGGCTTTCATGTGAAATGTCCTAAAATTGTTCTGAGTTATTGCATGAATATATACGCTGGGATTCTGACTCAAGATGATAGACTGAACCCAATGATTTGGCAGCTTTCAACAAAGTGACTATAAAGAAATAAAACAAAATAATCCATAAAAACAACAACAGAATTAGGAATAGACTCATCACAGGACAAGAATATGGGAACAGTTTCACCACAGGGTAAGAGGTTTCAAAAACTTTCTGAAAGATGGAAAGTAGATGGCATAGTGGCAGATGATAAGAAATTGAAGGAGCTGGAGCTTGGAATGGGTATGAAGAGGGCTGCCCTGAAATCTGAGAGTAGTACCCTGACAGAATATTACAGAAGTTCTAGAATTGGGAGCCAGTGGTAGAACCAAAGGTAATCCTGTGAACTGAGGCTAAAAATAGGGGATAAATAATAATATCGATTTTTGGAACAATTAACTGCACCCCTCATGATCTGTACCCAGAAGAACAAGCAGCCATACTTTTTACTCTTAGGCAAAATAGTAAGGTAAAACAGAGAGGTGCTCAAGACTGGGGATGACAAGGACTTCTGAGAATTCTACAGATGAGATCACTTCTAGAGGTGAATGGTACATTTGGAGAAGCAACATCATGGACACTATGATTCCCATTCTCATAAATGTGTCTTGTGTCCATGGAAACAGAGCTGTGTACTTCCAGGGATAATGTGGCTTGGAAAATGGGCATTAGAATGGTAACCTGTGTGGTCCAAAAACTGGGGCAGACTCCCCAGAGGTTTCTCCCTTCTTAAGATCCCTAGGACCTATACAACTCTGGGGTCCAGGAAGGAAAGCTCCAATAATGATTGTGATTGAATTCACCACCAGCCAACACAGGAAGATGCTTGAATTTAGATTTAATACGATTTCAAGAAAATAAGTATTGACTATGTATTTTTAAAGCTAAAACCAAAAAAAAAAAAAACCTATACAGAAATATATCCTAGTTAGTAGGTTTCTTTTTTATAAAAATATGAGTTGAATATGATTCAAAAAATAAGTATTGACTCTATTCTAAGGATAAACACAAAAAGAACTATACACAAATATTGTATTCTGGTTAGTGGGCTCATTTTTCACAGGGTATGGTTGGTAATTTTGAAACTACTTATGTGTACTCTGGGATTGAGCAAATAAGTTAATAAATCATAGATAATGAAAGCCAGGTTTACTGCTGGGGAAAGAAGTTATGAATAAGGAAAGGGGAGAGACTAGCATGAATCTTGTGGCATTGGACTGAATTGGACATATCACCATAAACTCATGATTTTTAAACACATGCACACAGATAGATATAGGCATAGATATAAGTCTGTCCACTGAGGGGATTAGAATAATGATACCCTATACCAGTGAGAGACTCTTGATTTTCAAATATCATTCTCCAAGCCTTAGAGAAATGGTGGATTCAAGGGTCCAGAGCAGGGAAAGTACAAGATGAGACTGGGATAGTGTGTGCGGTGAAAAAGGAAGAACATGCTAAAAAAAAATGACAACGAAAATTAAAAAACACACAAAAGCCAAATTGATGGGACTCCCAACGGACAAATCTAGGATGTTTGGGGGATCAAATACACAATGATAAAATGGATTATAATCCCTAGAACAAAGTAAGAATCCATGAGTACATAGAAGTATAAATAAGTAATGGCATAAATAAACATAAGAGGAGAGGAAAAGGTTTTCCTTACAGTAACATTCCAACTAATAAATGTAGAAGAAATAAAGGAAATAGAAAATCACCATGTAGCAAATACCACAGCAACAATTATTTTATGAGTATTAAATATACATGGGTGAAAACATGGCAAGAAATAGGATAGCAATATAGTCTTAAATTATTTCCCAGTAAGATACCTATTAATTATAAAGAGGAAATATTTACTGTACAGTAGAGAAACCAGACAGTCACCACCTTAACAAACTGATCAAAGTTCGTATTCTGGAAACAAATTGACCTCATTTGCTTCCTGATTCAATGCAATAAGAAAAGCATATTAGCATTTGTGCACAACCCTTGGCAAAAAATGCATAAGCTGAAGTTAATCATAAGGAAATATCAGACAAATCACTGAGAGCCATCTACAAAAAGAACAGGACAGTACTTTTCAAAATGTCAGGTCATGAAAGAAAAAGAAAAACTCAGGCAATGTCACAGATTGAAGAGACTAAGGAGACATGACAACTAAATGCATTGTGCAATCCTAAATTCAGCACTGCACTAGAAAAAAGGCTATTAGTGGGAATATTGGTGAGATTTGCACAAGTCTTTATGTTAGTATTACCCATAATATTGTATCTGATAATCTCCTGGTTTTGGTCATTGTACTGTGCTATTTAACACGATGACATTTGTTGAATTCGAGGAATAGTTTATGGGACTTCTTAGCACTACTTTTGTAGTGTTCTGTTATTCTGACGTTTCAAATTGGAAATAAATCAACAATAGAAAAATAAACTATAGTACATCCAGACAATGTGGTGTTATTCAATGCTAAAAAATAATGAGCTATCAAGCCACAAAAAGACATAGAGGAACCTAAATGCATATTATGAAGTGAAAGAAGCCAATCTGAAAAGGTTACATGCTACATGATTCCAACTATATCTGTGACATTCTGGAATAGGTGAAACTTTGGAGACACTAAAAAGATCAGCAGTTGTCAGGGCTTAGAGGAGGAATAAATAGGTGGAATAGAAGGGAAAATTTTTTAGGACAATGAAACTATTCTGTATGATTCTATAATAGGGGATATGTGTCATTATTCATTTGTCAAAACCCATAGAATGTACAATATTAAGAGTGATTTCTTATGTAAACTATGGACTTTAGGTGTTTATGATGCGTTGATATAGGCTCCCCAGTTATAACTAATGTACCACTCTGGTGGAGGATATTGATAATGGGGGAGTGTGGCATGAGTGGTGGCAAAGAATATATAGGAAATCTCTATACTTCCCCACTCCATTTTGCTGTAAACTTAGAATTGCTTTAAAAATTGTCTACCAGGGATCCCTGGGTGGCGCAGCGGTTTGGCGCCTGCCTTTGGCTCAGGGCGCGATCCTGGAGACCCGGGATCGAATCCCACATCAGGCTCCCGGTGCATGGAGCCTGCTTCTCCCTCCGCCTGTGTCTCTGCCTCTCTCTCTCTCTCTGTGACTATCATAAAAAATTAAAAAAAAAAAAAAAAAAGAAAAGAAAAAAAGACAGAGTTATTAAAAAAAAAATTGTCTACCAGAAAAATAAAATAAAATAAATATATAAATATATAAATAAAATATTTTAATATTTTAAAATTTAGTTATCAATGGATGCTAATACTAGTGGGAGAGAGTTTGATAAGGAAGAGTGTATTTACAGCTTCAAAGTATCTACCATAAATTATTTATTAATTACAAGAAAAATATTGAATCTTTACAGTGTAGAAACCTAGTATATACTACTATAGCCCAACAATCAGATATCACAAATTTCAAGAAATAATATTTGGAAAGACTGAATGATGGTACTAACCTGTACGGTAGTTTGGGACTGCGCCAAGCTATCTAATGCAGTTTTCCTCATTCTTTCTCTGCTTTGTTCTGAGTTAGGTTAGACCATGAGGGAAAAAAGCAAAATTTAGGAGGCAAAAGGAACTCAGCAGCCATAACAATTGGCTTAGGAAGATAGGTGCTAGTGCAGTTTGTGCATCTTGCAGCTCATCTGCTGGCTTACCTGGTTGATGCAGAGCAGCAGCTAGACCTGCAGATCCTCCAACTTCTCCCAGATATTTCCTTCATCATCTCCAGGTCCTGAGCCAGGGTAGGTGCAGCTGCCTAGAGAAGGGCTCCAGCTTCTTTTGCAGGTCACCCAATGTCATGAGAGGTAGTGAGAAAAGGATGCAGGCTCAAGTCTGTCCTCAGTTGCCAGCATTTTCATCCAGGTTGCCAACCCTCTTGACCTGTATAGTGACTATAGACCACAACTAGATGGAGTAGCAAGCCACCTTTAGACTTTTACACCAGCTCCCACAATTCTGTAAGATTTAATCCCTGTCTGATTGAACTATAACTGATTTCCCTCCGAATTGGTCCCCCCTTTTGTCCTTCTCCAATATATGATAGTAGAATGAATTTTACAAAATATAAAGCTGATCATGTCAACACCTCCCTTTCTAGAACCCTCTATGACTGCCCATTCCTCCCAGGATAAAGATAATTGCTCCTAACACTGTCTGCAAGTCACCAGGTCTGATCCCTATGCATCTCCCCCATGTCACCTCTTCTCAGCCTCCTTCCTGTTTTCTCTTCTTGAGCTACATTCACCATCTTTGGTCCATAGTTCTTGCCAAGCTCCCCTAAAGCATGGGGCCTTTACAATTGCTATTTCTTGAACCTGGAACTCCCTTTGCTCCTCTCTTCATATAACTGATCTCTTCATCTCTCGGATCTCAGCTTATGCTGGGTAAATTGACCATCCTGACTATTCATAGCATCAAGCCAGTCTTCCTATTACTTGCCATATAGTACAAAAACTCAATTTTACTTCTGTTCATGTGATTGCTTGAATAATATCAATTTCCTCTATCAGACTATATGTTTCATGAAGGCAGAGTCTGTGTGTGGTTTGATTCATCACTTTATCTCAAGAGCCTGACACAGATTCTGGAACCTAGACAAATAACAAAGAATTATTGAATGCATGGAGGTATGAATAAATGATATTGCTTCTGTGTCTTTATAATAAATACTCTCTTTTTGCTTTAGCAACTTCAAGTGGAATTCTGTGATCTTTAATCAAAATAGTCTTGAATGCAATAACCACCTCACCAAAAACCTATAGCATGTAGTTTTCATCTACAAAATAAAAGCAGTAATTGTCACCTTGCCAACCCTGCTGAGCTATTATGAGAGTCAAATTAAATGATTAAAATGAAAAGGGCTTTATAAAGTTTGGTCATCCCTGTTCAGGCCTGGTCTGCTCTATCCCACCTGAATCTTCTAAATCCTGGCTGCACCTGTTGAGAAGCGGATCTTCTTTGTAGGATCTGCAACTGCACCTGTAGACACCCAGTTATTGTTATACAGCCCAAGATGATGGTACAAATTGGCAATGGTGGCGTATAGGGAATTTTATCCAGATCTCAGTAAAGATATTTAACTGATGCCTTGCTAAATGACAGAGTGTACAACCACAGAAGGCAATGTGTTCAAGTTTCAGAGTGATGTAGTTAGAGATATAAGAGGCTGTATGAGCCTCTGTTGGATATTCAAAATATCATTTCCACCCACTAAGCATGTCACCAGTGAGAAATGAGGAGATTCAAGATGATAAGCTCATCAAACATGTAGCAGCTGGATGATCTCTGGTAATACTTGCTGAAAATATCCAATGGCTCATGACAGTGAAATGTACCTTCCCTGAGAGCATAGAGTATGTGTACCAGAAGGTTCTTTTAAATCAAGCTTCCAACTCCAACAGTGGCTCTGCTTCTAAAGTTATAACTACATAAGGTATGATGGGCACGTAAGATGGGATAGGCACCAAAGCTCTCTCTTCAGTTACTATGACCCGCAAGTCCCCATGATCCACAAGGGTTAGCACAGATAAATCCTAGGAAGGCCAGGCCTAAGAAATGGCCTTTAAACACACACACACACACACACACACACACACACACACACACACACCCCCCACATGCACGCACATTGAGAAGCAGACAGGTATCAAAGCATCTGACCACTAAGACATTTCAATGTCTTCCCATTGTTCTCATGATAAGGACCAAATCCTTAATGAGCCCTTAAGGTCCTTGATGGTCTGGTCCTGCTTATTTCTCTAGCCCCTTCATATTCCATGCCTGTGCCACCATATAGTACCTACCTCATCTTATATATACCCACCCTTACTTTCTCTTTCTCTCTCTCTCTCTTTGTCTCTGTCTCTTTCTCTCACCCTCTTCCCAGCCACATGGATTTCATTTTGTTCCTCGTTCTCTCCATGCTCTTTCTGTTTAGACATATGGCCTTTGCTCACGATGCTCGTTTTCCTCGGAAATGCTCTTCCTTCCTTGCCCATCCAGTATAATCTGCTCACCATTCAGATCTCAGCTGAAGCATTTCCTCTTCAAGAAAGTCTTCCCTGACCTATTAACAAGGTTGATAACATGCCTATAAGATCTCTCATTCAAAAATTCCTCTCTTGATTTTCAATTCACTTATGTACCTGTATGATTGATGTTTCACTCTAATCACTAGGGTGGAGATAAGGGACTTATTGGGTTTTGTTCACCTCTATGTGCCCAGCCATTAGCATCGTATCTGCTTCTAGAAAGACTCAATAAGTATTTGTGGAGGAAATCACTGAATTTTTAGACATGTTCAACATTAATGTTGATTAATGCTTCTATTTCTATTGATGTGCTTATATTTTCCTTCTTTGGGTCATGGTAATATAAAAAGACTAATTTAGCCTCTTCACAGGACCCATGTCTCTGGCTCACAAATGTAATTTGGTTACCTCCCTTACATTCTTCTCAAGAAAACAAGAGTCCTGTCACTGACAAGAATTGCTCCATGAATCCGCAAGTTGATGGCTATTAACATTGAACTCAGGCACTTCCCCCTTTTATTATTTGTTGGACAATGTATGTTTTTATGAGGCTATCAAAGTAGGCTACAGGAAAGCTGCCAACGTGTTTCTGAAGTGATTTTTGGCAATCTATTTCCATCAGCCTCATGCGGTTCTGCACCTATTAACACATCCCTTTGGGATTCGATTTTATTCCAAACTCCATCAGTTCTAAACCACACGAATCAAAGTAAACACCAAGAAATTTCATCAAAATATTCCAATTAATTTTAACCAATTTCATTCAGTATGACAATTCCAAACGCTAAAATTTATGTCATTCTTGCCAGAGTACACATGGACTGATTTTGCTTCCCCTGGATCCTTTGCTTTTCACTACTCTACAAAGTATCTCTAAATGTGTTTACCACACATCTTTGTAACTTCTAGAAAATCTTTTCAAATCCTAATAATTTGAAGGGGGATCCATGTGTTGCTATGAAGATTTCAATCCTCTCCTTCCCTCAGTAGCCATGACCCATTTGATGGCACAGAATAAAATGGAGAAGCCAGAGGGCCACAGGGAACTTTATGGACTACATAATTGCCCCGACCAATAAGAACAAACATTATGGCGCTCAAGCCTGCCTTAGAATAGAAGCTGTGTTCTCATATAGAACTAAACAGAAGAGTATATTTCTTTTCAGAGTGTGAAATATGATGAGAATGAGCTCTCCGACATGTAAATCTTATACTGGTTGCCTTTTGCTATAGTAAGCTCAACAGATTTTTTTTTTTTTTCAGAAGGGGTATCAAAGTACATCAAACTGAGACATTTAGTGAGTGTGGTTGCTAAATTTCCTCTAGTTTTCTGACAGGAGATGTGGTGAAAATGACAGTCCGCTTGTCCATGATGAGGCCCTGACACACAGCAGGAAGCCACAGTGGACTTACATACTCAATCATGTTACCCTGAATTTCCTGCATGATAATTGTATGTATTATTGGCAAGTTTGGGCACCAGAACTAGCATTCATGTTATGGGTGGAATTCCTCATTATGCCAACCGGAATCATCTTGCCAAACTGTTCAGAGGCTGCATAGGAATCACTGGGTATTACACAAGAGGAGTCTGTGTAGCAATAACCTGAATGTGGACTCATGGAATCCTTTGTATCCTACCGCCACAAGTCCTTAACTACTTCCGTGTGATTTTGCCATTTAACACTATGTTAATCTACACTGTAAGCTTTTCAATATGCATCCAAAAGTGTCTGACAACCTCATTCCCACATTACATATGTTCTATGCTATACAGTAGCTTATTAGCTGAGTGATCTTATCCATTCACCTAACTTCTCTTGAACCTCAATTTCTTGATCTATGAAATGTGAATGGTAATGCCTACCTTATAGTTAACCATATCTACTCTTGTGGCACTAATAGGCAAACGAGAAACAAGCGATGAGATAGCTTAAGCCTTCTCGAGTGAGTAGAACTTCATCAGAACATCTTGAGTTTTGCCTTGTCACGAGGTTATCCCAATATGATACTGGTATCAGTCTCCCTTTGAAAAAGCTATGGTCCTTGGAGTTGCCATGTTAACATCATGAGGATAAGCATCAGTCATGCTTGTGGTGATAAGATTTTTATTTTTTATTCCTCCTGTGAAGTTAGCAGTCATATCAGTAAAAGGTAGTAACATGCCTCAAGTCTATGCAAATGTGTCCACTTTGGTCAAGGTTGTTTAATTTTCCAAGTGTACCTTAAGAGTTTCGTCATGGTACCTAGCAAAGGATCTGGCATATATTAGGTTAGCAATTAGTATAGAATGAATGGAAGGAAAAGAGAGAGTAAGGGAGAGTGAAACCCTATAAATTAGAGGCTGGCGAGTATTTATGAATCGTCATTGGGAAATGAAAATACCAGCTCAATTTGCAGCAAAAAAAAGTAAATAAGAAACTACCAATATCCGAGCAGGCCCAATTCTACAGTTTAGGTATTCAGTCACTCCAGCTGTGAGGAAGTCCCTATTCACAGAGCTGGTAGCTTCTGGAAGTTTCTATTCCAAGGACTTTAACCTGAGAAGTTCATTCCACATTTCCAAAGGGCAAACTTGGTTCACACTACGTTCCCAGTTTAATGACCTTTTCTTGTCTCTTCTGTCTTTTAAAAACCTGGAACTCCTTCAAAATATATCCAACACCTTATTCTATGTCCAAAATGTTACTTAATAGCATGGATCTTAAACACAGGATTTCCTGACTATATAGTCTTGAGCAAGTTACTATGGGAATCTGAATTTTCTCCTCTGAAAGATGAGGACTATAATACCAACCACATATGGTTATCATAAATATTAAATAAGTTATATTAATATAAAACATTTAGCAAAGTGCCTAATTTACTTAATATTCAAAAATTATTAGTTATTAGATGCCTGGGTAGCTCAGCAGCTAAGCATCTGCCTTTGGCTCAGGGCATGATCCCACAGTCCCAGGATCAAGTCCCACATTGGGCTCCCTGCATGGAGCCTGCTTCTCCCTCTGCTTACGTCTCTGCCTCTCTCTCTCTGTGTCTGTCATGAATAAATAAATAAAATCTTTTTAAAAATTATTGACTATTTTTATTACTACTCCTGTTAGTATTTTAGCTCATAATTATATGTGTATGTGTATATGTATATGCATGGGGGAAGAAAGCACACACACACACACACACACACACACACACACACACACACTTCTGTTGTCTACACAATTGAGTTACATGTTCCTAAAAAGCAAAAGCTATTTATAACACTTTTTGTGTGTCTTTCTTAGTGTCTAACCCAATGTTATGCCCACAGTAAAAGCTCAAAAAAAAAAAACTTGCTCAAAGAAAGAACCCAAAGAAACAAGAGGGCGTAATTCAGGAGGTGGTATCAGTTCCAATCCAATGCCTATAATTTTCTTTTTGATTCTAGATATTTCTCTCAGAATTTCAGAACCCAGCACATACAAATGAGATATGGGACCATGAAATTATAGAGTATTGTAGAATCATCCACGTTAAGCTTACAATAAAAATAGGATTCCAACTTCTAGCCTCCATGAGAAGGAATCCATTCATTCATGCATTCAAATGACATTTATTTGGTTTCAGCCATAATACAGTCAGTGAACAAGATAGATGCTGTCCTTAAACTAACAAAGCATATGTTCTAGGGTTGAAGAGGCAAAAATAATAAATATTAGATAGGTAGGTAGGTAAATAAGTAGATAGGTGGAATTGCTATATAGAAAAATAAATCAGTATTAAAATGTAAAGAATGACTAGAAACCTGGGGAAGAGAGAATGCTACTCCATCCAGGATGTCAGAAAAAGCCTCCTGAGCTGAAGCCTGATAAATATGAAAAAAGAAGCCACATGAAGGTCTGAGGGAAGATGGCTAGACAAAGCAAAGGACAAGTGGACACGCAATAAAATGGTCATGAACTTGGAATGTTTTAAAATAATAGAATATCAGCCCACATCGGGCTCCCTGCATGGAGTCTACTTCTCTCTCTCTCCCTCTCTCTCTCTCTCTCTCCCCCTCTCTCTGTCTCTCATGAATAAATAATAAAATCTTTAAAAAAATAAAATAAATAAAATAAATAAATTAGTCTCAGAGGTAGAGTTTAGTGATTCATCAGTTGCATATAACACCCAGTCCTCATTACATCACATGCCCTCCTTCATGCCAGTCACCCAGTTATCCCATCCCCCCACCCACCTCCCCTCCAGCATCCTTCAGTTTGTTTCCTAGAGTTATGAGTCTCTTATGGTTTGTCTCCCTCTCTGATTTCATCTTATTTTTTCCCCTCCCATTCCCTATGATTCTCTGTTTTGTTTCTTAAATTCCACATATGAGTGAGATCATATGATAGTTGTCTTTCTCTGATTGACTTATTTCACTTGGCATAATACCCTCTAGTTCCATTCATGTCGTTGCAAATGGTAAAATTTCTTTTTGATGGCTGAGTGATATTCCATTATATATATTATATGTAATATATATTACATTATATAAATTATATGTGTGTGTGTATATATATATATATATATATATATATATATATATATATAATTTTCTTTACCCATTCATCTGTTGATGGACATCTGGGCTCTTTCCATACCTTGGCTATTGTGGACGTTGCTGTTATAAACACTGGGGTGCAGATGCCCCTTCAGATCACTATGTTTGTATCCTTTGCACATGAAGCACTTTCAATTTCATTCTATATGCAGTGGGAAAGGTAGGTGAGTGTTAATTAGATTTGTGCTTGAGGGTTTTTTTCCTTCTGACACCAACCAGTTTTGACATCAACTGGGTGTTTTACAATTCAATTCAATTCTACCTGGAGTCAGATTAAGATGTGACACTTCAGACTGCCACTCCAGTCTAAGATGGCAGATCCCACAGTTTTAAGGGCTTAGTCCCATAAGACTGTCATCACTTCAGACACCAGTTGCGAGTATCAGGTCCCCAGTTACCCACACCTCTATTTAACTTGCTTATAAGTCAGAAGTTCCCACTCACAGGACTCAGAAAACATTTTCCAAATCATTATTTATTTTTTTACTTTACCAAATTATTATAAAGGGCAACTCAGGAACAATCAGATAAAATTGATGCATAGGTCAAGGTATGGGGTAAGAGATGGAGTCTCCATGATCTGCCTAGGCATACCACCCTCACAATACTTCCATGTGTTTACCAACCCCAAAATTTCTGAACCCCTTTGTTTAGTGGTTTTTATGAAGGCTTCATTACATAAGCATGACATTAATTATTGGCTATTGACTAATTCCCAGAGGTTGGGGATGGAAGTGAAAGTTCCAACCCTCTAATCAAACCTTGGGCTTTTTGGTGACCAACCCCATCTTGAAGCTGTCTAGGGACCCCAGCAACCAGTCATCTCACTAACATACAAAAGACAATCTTATCACTCAGAGATTTCAAGAGTTTTAGGAGCTGTGTGTGCCAAAGATGGAGGACAAAGACTAAACATGAATTTATTATATCACAGTGCTTTAATAGATATATAAGGAAAAGATTTTTGGAAGGACAAGAGTGAAAGCAATCAGGTACGAGCTAGGCAGCTGTTGCCATAATCCAGGCAAGCAATTAACCCATAGTGGTTAGACTATAGTGGTAGCACTAAAATTGACCAATGGGACTCCTTGTGGACATGCCTACTAATGGTGATTACTAAGAATGCAAGAACAACAGCTCCATTCCACTCTCAGGAAATCTAGATAGTTAAAAATTTCTTCTCTAAGCAGTTTAACAAGGTGTATCAAGACTGTTGGAAATATTTATGTTCCTTAATTCAAAATTCTAACTGCAAATAATTCATCTTAAAAAAATATTTTAATAAAAAAGAAAGAAGAAATGAGGGAGAGAGAGAAGGAAGGAAGGAGGGAAGGAGGGAGCGATAGAAGGAAGGAAAAGGGAGGGATAGAAAGAAGGAAGAAGGGGAAAAAACAAAGAAATAGATGTGTGGAGTTATTTATTGTGGCATTAATTGTGAGAAAAAAAGCTCTTAAAATCTGATCATAGAAAGATGATGAAGAAAATTATGGTACTATAACTCAGTGGATTTTTATCAACCACTAAAAATTAAAATTATGATGAAACAATTCATCATAAAAAATATTTGTGATAGAATATAAAGCAAACAGAGAGGACTGTGAAATGTATGTCAGCTTATATCCACGTTCTTACATTGGTCTATATGTGAACAAGGCTTGGGGGAAAGTTAATGTGTTAAAAGAATTGAAAGTGGATTTAAGAAAAAAACAGTTTCCATTAATTTTATAGGCTACTGGTTTTGATTTTGGCTTCTGAGATTTTGTGTTCCCTTGAGCATTGTCCAGACCAAGGAAATCAAACTGCTCCCTGGTAAATAAAACATAAACTCTCCCCAATAAATTTAACCATAACCCTAAATGAATCAGAGGAAATTGCTCTCTTTTGGAATCATAAGTCTTTCTGCAGGGCCCAAGGCCAAGGATGGGAAGGTACAAATGTAAATCTGGAGTCAAGTCTAGAAGCCTGTATGTCATTTTAATGTCTTGGAACAAAGAATATACTCTTCTAACACTTTTCTCTTCCCTTCTATAATTCCCATTTCTCTTCTTGATGGAACAAAAAACACTTCCGGGAAAAGATTAACATTCATTCTCTCAGCCTTGTTGTACACACACCCGGGAGCAACATATCCTTGTAATAATATCAATCCACCCCCCAAGAATTCAGTTTGCTAGCATTCTTATTACTAGACATACAGTCATGTCTTATTCTTTATTGGTGTTTGACTGCCTCTAAAATGGCATACTGGAATTTAAAAGAGACACCATTATGTTCTGTTGTGTATTGTGTATTGTGTATTGCCATGAAAACCTAAGTGTAAAGTCTCCTAAAGACAACGAACTCCCTAGATGATAGAAAAATTAAGGATACAATGATAGAATCTTGAAATAGGACTATGTAACACAGGCTATTTTCAAAAGAGTCAGGATGCCCTGAACATAAAATCAAGAAGAGACTTGAAAAAAGTTTTACCACAGTTGTTCTCCAAGGTCCAAATGGCTTTAGCAATCATGGCCCTTCCCCCATTTAAGTCTGTGACTTGAGCAAAACAAGAATGTACCAAATATATGGTGCTTACAGGAATGTAGAAGTAGAAAGCATCTTGTTTGAATTTGTGGAATTTATTATTTTGTGAGCATGAGGGATTCACACCAGCATCAATTAGAGAACAAACAAGGACATATAATGAAGTATTAAAAGCAGCGGTGAAGTTACATGGTAGAGGGGACAGAGTGTCCCTTCCAGTCACAAATGTAGTCTTACTTTCCAATTCAACCACTCACTGATCAAGTGACTTTAAATGAGTCATATTATTTTATTTTAGCCTCTGTTTCTTTTTGTGTAAAATAGGAATAATAATAACAATAATAAGGCTTCTTATGGTATGAGAGTCGCCTAACACAGGGAAGTTCAGGTTTCAGAAAAAAGGTTAAGAAGAACTCCTGTGGTTTTGAATTTCATGCAGACAGTAGAGCCCAATTTCAAGGGTACGTGACATATCCTGAGGGTCAAATTATTTCTCTCTTAAAAACTATATATAACAATGGACGCAACTAATGATGCAGCATCCTTGGGTCCTTTTGTCACCACAAGAAGCAGGCAATGCGAAGCACTTCAGGGGAGCTTCTGAGTTGGGAACCACCCTGGAGGCTGGGATCTGCTTGGAACCAATAAGACTAAAATAATTCACTTGTACACACAATCTAGTCTGACAGAACCAGGGAAAGCCCTGCTCTCCTGGGTGAATGTTAAGGCCTTTCCCTTAATAAGCCTCACGTAAAAAGTTACTCTATGAAAAACTTACCTTATTTAAAAATTGAGTATTTTGGGATCCCTGGGTGGCGCAGCGGTTTAGCGCCTGCCTTTGGCCCAGGGCGCGATCCTGGAGACCCGGGATCGAATCCCACGTCGGGCTCCCGGTGCATGGAGCCTGCTTCTCCCTCGGCCTATGTCTCTGCCTCTCTCTCTCTCTGTCTCTCTGTGTGACTATCATAAATAAATAAATAAATAAAATTTTAAAAAAATAAATAAATAAATAAAAATTGAGTATTTTCAGAAAAGAGACACCCTTCTCAAAATACAACGTCTACTATATAAAAAAAGAAGAAAGAATGGAAGTAACCTAAGTGGCAAAGCACTCACCAGGAAAATATGACCACGAAAATCGTAATGGCAAATGAAATTGTTATCATAATTAGCACCATAAAAATGAAACAACTTCCTCTTTAAAACAATGGGTATAAAGGTTCAGTAATGAAAGATGAATAAGTTCTAGAGACGTTATGCAACACAATACCTATAATTAATAATATTATATTGTATATTTTATTTTTTTTAATTTTATTTATTCATTCATGAGAGACACAGAGAAAGAGGCAGAGACAAAAACAGGCTCCATGCAGGAAGCCAGTTGGGGGACTCAATCCCAGGTCTCCAGGATCATGCCCTGGGCTGAAGGGGCGCTAAACTGCTGAGCCACCCAGGCTGCCCTATATTGTACATTTTAAAAACTATTAAGAGGGTAGATCTCATGTCAAAATTCCTTATCCCAACAAAATAAAAATAAAAACTAAATACTCGCACCTACACATACCCACACACATGCACATTCCCACAGCAGAGAAAACGTGTTCAAAACTTCTGTAGCCATACCATTAAAAAAAAAAAAAAAAAAAAAAAGATGAGTTATCAGGTTGTAGAACTTAGGAAAAGAAATAGTAAGGAAAATCAACTCAGATGAAGGTCACAATAGAAAGATAAAGAGGATAATTAACAGTACCAAAAACACAGGGCCAAGGGAACAAAATTAAGAAAGGCAGATAAGCAAAATGCTACAGATTAAACACTTAGAGGAAAGAACATAATAGAATGGAAAACAGGTAAGTGCTGGTGGCCGTGAAGGAATACCCCAAAAAATAAAATAGAATTAAAAAATAGAATAAAAAAGAATAAATTCAGAAATAAAGCAAGCTTGAAGATGTCAACTGAAAGGCATATGTCCTAGAAAAACTTTACAACAATTAATACAAAAGTATATATTAATAAAGTTAACAGATTTCAAAAATAAAGAATTTTTCAGGCAAAATGAGACCAAGTCATTTCTGAGGGCAGATAATTTCTTAAGATTAAGTCATTCTTTGGGGCAAGTCATATCTAAGGCTGGCCACAGTCTTTTCCACAGCAACCCTTAACGTATAAGAATTTATAAAGCACTCTCTCAAGAAAAGAAAGCCAGATATAAGAATTTTATAGGTAGGCAAAACAATGTTCAAGTACAAAGGCAAAACAAATAACTCTCAAACATGAAAGTACTTGGGATATAGAATGTCCATGTGCCCTTCTTGGAAAAGTTCCAATGGGGTAAAATTCAGCCAACCAAGCAATCATTAGAAAACCTCTAGCAAATATACTGTGGTGAGCAGTGAGTTCATTTAGAAATAAATGTATGAATAACTAAAACAATTATTAAAATCATGACTGTTAAGCTCAATATAATCATGACCATGTAGAAACTATATAATTAGCAAGAGTTTGGAAGAGGTAAAAATGTTCAGAAGTAGTATAATTAGGCTGAGACCCTCATATTACTTCGCTGGGTTCTGTAACAATAATAATATTTTTTAAAACCTGACCAAGGCTCATAAAAAGAGTTTTGAAAACTCAGTAATATACTTAATGAGAAATCTAGAAGAACTATATGAAGAAACTTTAAAATACTCCTAAAGGACATACATATATATAAAAAAATTAAACCAAGGAAAGGTATAATGTGTTCTCAGATATAAAGACACAATATGTTAAATATGCTAATTATTCCCAACTTAATATATACATTTAATGCACTCCAGATAAAAACTTAAATTTGATGCTATCATAAATTTAAAATAGGCACTCTGGTTCTAAAGTCTATATGCAAGACAAATTTTTAGTATATTCTGAAAATGAAGAGTAATGAGATAGGAAGTACTCTAATCAGATACTGAAATATTTTATAAAGGCTACAAAATTTAAATAGCATTATATTGTCACATGAATTATAAAAACATTGGAACAAAATGAAGAACAGAATCAATATGTGTTAAACCTCTATCCGTAAGTGAAACAGGTGGCTTTACATACAAGTTGAGAAAATATAGATTATTCAGTTAGTGGTGTCAGTGTAACTGAGTACCCATGTGGGGGGAAAAAACAAAATTATGCTTGATTCCTACTTCATTCTTCACAAGAAAGCAAATTTCAGCTAGAGAAAATATTGAAATGACAAATCATAAATGTTCTAGAGGAAAATAGTTTTTTAAATTGTGGAGGTAATTTTTAAAAATACTTTCTGCATGGCAGATATCTAAGTATGACATAAATTCAAGAACTCAGAAGAGGAAAAAATGAATAATTTTGATTAATACTTTTAAAAATACATCAAGAAAGGAACAGGAAGCTTCCAGAAAAAATATACAACTGGCTCTGAACCATATAGAAGATGTGCAGTATCATTATAATGATATGCAAATTATAACTATAAGGAGATACCAATCCCTTAAATATAAGATTGGCAAAAAAGTTTTTTAAAAAACTTAACATGGTAGTTTGACAAGTGCATTTGCAGTGGGAGTACAAGTTCATGTGCTATATGAAGAACAACTTGGAAAAATCTATTAAATACAAAAATGTACACCCAGCAATTCCACCCTTTGGAATTTATCCTACAAATATTCTTCCACTTTAAAAAATGATATATGTATATTACAGAATTATTCATAGTGGTGAAAGTTTCACAGCAATCTAAATTTCTATCAGTAGAGAATTTAAGTAAATCATAGACAGCTAATAGCATTGAAATAATACACAATGAACAAAAGAATGAGAAATTTCTCTATGTGCAAATACAGAATAAATTTCCAAGATACATAGTTAAGTAATAAAAGCAAGGTACAATGTGTATACAGTAATTCAGTATGATTCACTGTGTGTGTGTGTGTGTGTGTGTGTGTGAATATGCATTTGAAAACTCACAGACTATCCCAAGAGGAATACACAAGAAACTGATAGTAGTGTGTATCTCTGGAAAGAGGAGATGGGTATTCGGTGGACAAAAATAGGAAAAAGCACTACTTTTCACTGCACCTTTGATTCTGCTAAATTTTGCATTATCTGATTTTTAAAAATTGATTTCCTAAACTATTGTCTCAGGAAATTAGAACCAGACCAGGAAGAGGGAAATGAAAGGTTTTATTTTTTTATTATAAGCTCACTTCTGTATTATTTGATTTAATGTATGTTATTTTTATCTTGGTTTAAAAATTCATAAATTAAGCATAAAAATAATTTTAAATACTCTGTTCTATTTAAAATACTCTATCCCACTATTCAGCTGTTTGTGCCAATTTTAGGAGTAGAAAATATGTCGCTGTAGCTATAATAGAGACAAAATGTTCAAAGGATTATGGGAACACAAAAAAGAGATCAAATAATTCTGCAGTTGGATGGGCAATTAGCAGGACCCTCATAGTTGGAATGCAGAGGTTAAACTGGCCTTACAGAACGATAAATTCACCAGACACCTGTGCAAAAGCCTTGTTGGTATGGAGTTCAGCATGAGCAAAAACATGGAGGTGCACAGAACCGGTCATGTTTGGGAGCCCCAGTGATCTGGTGATGCATGGCAGTAGGAATGGCACAGAAGAAATGGCTAGAAATAAGTTGTGAATGAGAAAGGGAGGTTGGAGAGAATATCACAAAAGGCCTTGAATGCCATGCTAAGAAAGGTTGTCCTTATATAGTACATCAGTGGATCCCAAACTCGCTATCAGAATTACCCAAGGTAAATTTGTAAAACTACAAATCCCCAGAGCCCTCCTCCAAACCAATCAAATCTGACTCTGATGGACAGACCTGGAAATCTGTAATTTTAGATTAAAATTCCTTTGCCTTGGCCTTAGATGAAGGAGAATCATCAGAATTATATTTATGGTGTTTGGGTCACCACTCTGTGTGCAAGGAGAGGAGGAACCAAATGTCCCATTAGGAGGTTATTAAGAATTAATCATATGTATAGTCTCCCTTCTTACACCTGTCAGGCTGAAAATTAAGATCTCTTTCCAGGCACCTAAAGTTGTAAACTAATTCCCTCCTGGACTGTGCTGAAGGTAGAGCAGGAATGGAATTGGGGAAAAGGAGAAATAGTTCCTGTTGGATATATTACCTTTCCCCTGTCCCTGCCTCCAAACATCCTCATTATGTTTCTGTCGTGAACACCTGGTCAGAAAGAACATAAAAGATATAAGAGCAACCAAGCACATTCACTAAGGTTTTCCTTAGAAACAAGGCCTTTTCCCCTATCTTATTATAACAGCAATAACCGCAACCCAAAAACAGTTCCTGTCCTGGGGGCTAGATTTTGTGTGACCTTTTGAACAGCTGATTCAGTTGCTACCCTCAGGCTCCAGGCTGATGTTCATTACGCAGATGATGCTCCCCAGAAACTGGTGCTCGCGAATTCCTCCAGAGTCCTCCTGTCAAAGTTGTGTTTCATCGATTCAACATAAAAGTGACGAGCACAGAAATAGGAAAGTGCGTTAGACATGGGTCCTGCCTTCAAGGATCTAGCCCTTCACCTAGCGATCAAGAGATTGGCTGCAAATCCCTCGTCAGGCCAGAGTCCTGTCAGATGCTTAGCAGGGAAGAGCTACCATGACTTGGTAGCAGTCCACAGAGTGGGTGTTCAGTAGAATAATCCTGGTGACCTCTGGTCTAGAGCTGAACATAGAATATTACATTTTTTTAATTTAAATTCAATTAGCCAACACATAGTACGTACTTTATTTCTCATGCAGTGTTCAATAATTCATCAGTTGTGTATAACACCCAGTGCTCATCACATCATGTGCCCTCTTTAATGTCCATGATGCAATTACATCATCCCCCCACCCACCTCCCCTCCAGCAACCCTCAGTTTGTTTCCTATATTAAGAGTCTCTCATGGTTTTTCTCTCTCTGATGACTTCCCATTCAGTTTTTCCTCCCTCACCCTATGATCCTCTGTGCTGCTTATTACATTTAAAAAGAACCTTCAGGTCATGCCTGGCTGGCTCAGTCAGCTAAGCGATGGACTCTTGGTTTCAGCTCAGGTTGTGATCTTAGGGTCATGAAATCAACTCCCTGCATGGGGCTGCAAGCTCAGCAGGGAGTCTGCTTAAGATTCTTTCTTCCTCTCTCTTTGCCCCTCTCCCCAGTCATGCACACCAATGCTCTCTCTCTCTTTCTCTCTCTCAGATAAATAAATAAATCTTTAAAAAGAAGATAAAAATAACCTTCAGTATCATTTAGTCCAATCACCTCAAGTCATAGATGAGAAAACCAGGTGCAGAACAATACATTGATTTGCTCAATGTTATACAGGGAGCAAAACTCAAGCTGAAATCAGACATAACCAACTTCCACTCTGAACCTTATAGGTCACATGACTGTAATTTCCAGTCCCAATGCCGTAACCAGCTTTCCCAAGTAGGGCACGAGTGTCACGAGTATTATATCCATCTCATCTCTTAAGACAGATGAGGACATTAGAGAACTTTAAGTTAGAGGCACAGGAGATCTATTGACCCACAGGATGGAGATCACAAGACTTTGGTGCATTCACATGCCCAACATGCAACAGTTATTGAGTGTGATCAAAGATAAGCAAAACAGATAAGTTCTCAGCTTTCTGATTTGAACACTGTCAATCATCTCGCCCCAGACACATGATAGTAAAAGGCTAATCTGTGCTTTTTTTTCATCTGTGCTGGCTCCAAACCAATAGTCTGCCCATATTCCTTCTTTTGCTTCTCAAGTTTGGGTCTCAAGGCATAAAGCAGAGATGACAAATACAATACATGCTATTTCTGTCCTGTCCACTATCCTTGGCAGACATCATCACAGCACTCTTTCCACTGTATTTCAAGAAGATCTTAGAATCTTTCCCCACACAACTCTAGGAAACAACCATCAATCCATCTAAGATAACATATGACTCTAAGGTGCATGGATTTTGCTCATTTTCTTTCCTACATAATCCCAACCTGATTCAAAATCTAAAATAGCATTGCTTGAAGGATAGACTGAAAGAGGAAAAACCTCAGGAAAGTTCTAGTAAGTAACACACACACACACACACACACACACACACACACACACAAATGATTGTAAGACTGCCCAGAATCAATTCAAAATGATTCAATAAAAGTTTATTGAGTGCCAGCACCATGTTGGATGAGGAGTATACTGACATGAATAGACATAGTCTCCATCTTCAAAAGTTTCCATACCAGATGGGGAGAGATTTCTATAACAGATAATTTTTAAACAATATGGTAATGATTATAACTGGATAAGCTCTATGCCTTCAGGCAGGGATCAAAACTATATTTTTTACTACTACATACCCACCACCCACCACCACACCTGGCATAGACCAGGGACTCAGTAATAGTTGTTAAATGATTAAGGCAGACGTCATAATACTTATTTTTTTCTGGAATAAGTGGGCAAAAGCCCTAAGGAAAAAGTCAAAGTTTTCCAGCATCTTGAAAAAATCACTAAGAATCTTCCAGATGAAGAAACATGCGTAAAAACAGGAAATCCTATTTATAACTTTTCTACAAAATTATGATTAAAAACAAAATAAGCCACTTGTCCTCCAGTTGTTCGTAGATAACAATTACCCACTTTCTAAATGATTTTAAAAAGGGCTTCATGAATATACAATAAGAGAAAGGTATGACTAGTTTTCATCAAAGCTGTTATAATCCACCTTTCTTTGTTCTAGATATCCTGGAAACCCCAAATTCAAAAATGCTCACAGATTCCACAGGGTTTGTGCTCTCAGAGTGATATTTTATCAGTTATCTTTTGTGGAACTCTAATTAAAATCAATAAGGGTGACGTGTCATTCACTGGCCTGGTTTTACCAGTGCATAGCAAAAAGACAGGAGAACAGACTTGAGGGGTGATAATCTGCTACTTGTTTTTACTTCCTAAATTGCAGATGTCTGTTTCTAATGGATGAACAACTGAAATTTCTAAGCACTTACTACTTCAAGCATAACTAAATGTCTTCCATCAAGCAGCTATATTAGAAATTTGATTAACATTATCTCTTCAAATATGCTTGAAAGAATTCATTCCTGTTTTTCATGGAGAATACCTTCAATCTCGCCTTTCTTTGAACTTCGATAAGCCTTATAGCCCATGTGCCCTATTCTTTTGTACTTGATTATATACTCTTCTGTGTAGCACATTAAAATTGTGTTATATGTGCTAAGTCATGCATCTACAGCAAGGTTGTGGGTCCAAGGCAAAGAGATCAGATCTTCTGATTCCTTTATGTCACATATAAAAGGAAGGAAAGAGGGCAGAGAGAAGAAAGGAAGGAAAGAAAATAAGAAAGAGAGAAAAAAAGAATGAAATGTGCATCTATTAGGCATCCATTATCTTCCATGCATGGCTCTATGTGCTTTGTATAATATATGCCACTTAATCCTTTAAAGAACACCATAAAATAATCACTTCTTTCCTTTTTGGAGATAAGTAAACTCAAACATGAAATTGGTTACCAGCTGAATGGCAGATGCAGGATGAAAACCCAGGTCCATCCTTCATGTTTACTTCTCCTTCTGAAAGAAGTTGCTCTGCCAAAGCCCCTTCTCAGGCAACAGCGATGAACAGCCATGCCATATGGTATTAGGCTCTGACTCATCCCCTTTCTCTTGGGCACAAGTGACTGAACAGGACTTTGATATCTGAGGCATGAAGCCATTCAGATTATTTCTATTATTTGACCTAGAAAGTAACTGAGAAACAGAGTCAGTTAAGAGTGAGACACAAAACCAAAAATAATGAATTAAGAAATGACCCATCAAAAAAAAAAAAAAAAAAAGAAATGACCCATCAAGCCACACAGTAGAATACATTTACAAAAGGTATAACCAACAAAGGATTTATATGTGCATTATATAAATAGTTCCTATAGATCAGAGAAAAAAAGGCAGGCAATATGATAGGAAAATGGTCAAAAGATTTAAAAAAAAGCATTTCACAAAAGAACAGATGCTATGCAGGGTGGCCATATAATGCATCACCCAAACTGGGACCACTCAGTAATTATACCGGAAACACAGGAGTGAGCCAGGACTGACCCAAGCAAGTATGATATACGAGGTACCCCACCCAAATAACATCAAACATATACAAAGATGCTTAACCTCACTGATCATTCGGCAAGTGCGAATTAGGACTACACTGTGATACACCCACACACCCATCAGAATGACTACAAAGAAAAAGATCGATAATACCATCGGCAAAGGATGAGGATGGGGGTAAGTGGAACTCTCCTGCACTGCTGGGGGAGTATAAATTGAGACAATCACTCTGAAATACTCGTGGGGAGGATCTACCAAAGTAAAGCATGTATGTCTGATGCACTAGTTCAACTTTCAAGTACATATTATTTATATTTATATACATATGTATAAATATACCAAAAAACACATAAAAATTTGGATAGCAGCGTTATCCATAACAACTCCAAACCCAATGGCTATCAGTAGTAGAATGGATAAATATGATATAGTATATTCATACAATAAATTACTATACCAATGCCACATAAAACAACATGGATGGATATCACAAGTACCAAGTACTTGTGGATGGATCTAAGTACTAAGAAACTAGTACTAAGTATTATATGATTACATTTTTATAAATGTCAAAACAGGCAAACTACTCTATGGTGTTAGAAGGCAAGTTACCCAGATACCTTTGGGGAAGAGTTGGTGAATGAGACAAAGCTAAGGGAGCTTCTAGGTTCTGGTAATGTTCCATTTCTTTGTCTAGGTGGTAGTGATTCAGGTATGCTCACTTGGGAAAACAGCATTGGTCCCTACCTCAAAAATGTGTGCAACTTTTTTGTCTGTATACTATATTTCAATAAACAAGCATATGAGTAGAAAGAAAAAAACTTTTAAAGAAAAAAATTTCCTGAAGTAGGGCTGTGATGGGCAATATGCAAGCTAGAGGTCTAGGGAATAAAACAAAAGTAAACAGAGAAAGGCAGTCAATAAAGATGATATAAAGGGGAAAAAGAGGATGTATCCAGCAGTTACTAATCAGAGAATGTTGGTGTAGCTGCATTGCTAATACACAATGAACATTATTAGGGGAAAAAAAAGATAGAAGCCATAGAAAAAAAAAACACAGGTTTATGAACAGACAATAGTTTGCACTGCCTCTAATTCTGGCAATTTTCCTATTCTTGATCCGTGTATTTTTACAGTAATCACCCTTTTATTGAGGCAATTTATAAAAGGTTCTCCATAAAAACAAACAAGGCTGGGGCACCTGGGTAGCACTGTCAGTTAAGCATCTGACTCTTGGTTTTGGCTCACGTCGTGATCTCAGGGTTCTCGGATCTCCTGGGATCGAGCCCTGTGTCAGGCTCCCTGCTCAGAGGGGAGTTTGCTTGAAGATTCTCTCTGGCTCTCTCTCCATGTTCTCTCTTTCTCTCTCTCTCTCTCTCTCTCTCTCTCTCTCTCTTTCTCAAATAAATAAATCTTTAAAAAAATAAAATAATCGTAAAAACAAGGCTAGCTAAAACACCAATGTTTTCTTTCTCAGGCCTACTAAAAGTACCATCTTGGCAACTAGGGAGCTTATCTTTATCGAAAGCTGTTTGGGTTATAGATGAAACCAAAATAAAATGAGCCAGGTGGGTGATGAACCCTCATGCCTTCCATGACAAGAGTTAGATGATTTCCAAAATATATTGCAAATAGAGAAACATCATCCTGATTCAAATCCATCATCTCTCCTGGGCATATAAACCATGAGTGGTGCTCAAATAACAGATCTTATGTCATTTCACATTGACACATATTTATTGAGTTGTACTACAGCTCAGATGCTAAGCACAGGGGTTATGGAGCTGAATATAACATGACTTGTCTTGGCCTCATAAGTTTTGTTCATTTTGTTTAGTATTAAATCTCCAGCACCTGGAACAGTGTGTGGCACCTAATAGATGCTCAATTAATATTTATAGAATGAATTAGTGAATGAATAAGTAGAATAGATAGGCAACTAATCACCATGTCATGGATATAGAGGGATGCATAATAGGCTTTGGTGATACAAGAGAAGCTATTTTCCAACAGAGGTGGAAAAAAAGCTACCTAGAAAGAACTATTTGATTGAGCCCTGAAGAATTTTCTCATTTACTGACAGACAAGGAAAGACATTCGAGGCTAAGAAGACACCATGGGAAAAATTAGGAGCATGTATGTGTGTGCATAATGTGTTCGCTCTTTTCTTTCACAACCCAATCCATGAAAAATAGGAAAATGTGAGTGGGGTGGCCCACAGACCCCCAAAGTAAATACCCCACTTGTCTCCCAAATCAGCTGGTCAATTCTGACTACACAGAATAAAGAGGGATGCAGAATTATCCAAAGGATATGTACTACTAAAAAAAAATGAGCACTTGAGAACTGAGTACTCCAGCTTATTGATCTTCCATGATGGATTTCATGTGGAGTTTCACAGAGCCCTAGCATATATCTAAGAGGTGCTGCTGCATAAACCACCCTGGAGTGAGAGGACAAGATCTCATGGCCTCCATCCCAGATTTAACCAAACATCTCCTCTTTTAAATCTGTCTTCTGTAAGATTTTAGTGAGAACATCAATCATTCTCTATATAACTGGGTAATTTATCTACTTTCTTAAAAAATACAATTTTTTGGCTTTGTTTTGTTTTTTAATGATTTTATTTATTCATGAGAGACACACAGAGAGAGAGGCAGAGACACAGGCAGAGGGAGAAGCAGGCTCCATGCAGAGAACCTGATGTGGGACTTGATCCCGGGTCTCCAGGATCATGCCCTGGGCTGAAGGCAGTGATAAACCGCTGAACCACCTGGGCTACCCTAAAAAATACATTTTTGAGCAACTGATCTATTAAGTGCAAATTCACAGAATAACTGTAGATACTTGCTGCACTTTGTGTAGACACAATTTAATTACTGTAAATGAAAACTATTGATTTTTATATTTTTTGAAATTATGATCTATGCTGGAATTCCCAATCTATAGAAGAGTAATACCTCATTGTGATTTTTTAACACCACACAAGAGAAGACATCTGTCACAATTGTCTCAAAGATGAAGGATCTGTCAATGTACTAATTTTGATTACTTCTCTTCATTCTCATATGCTGTACTGTGTCCTTTTCTATGGTATGCTTTGCACTAGGATCCATGAGCCCCTTCAAACGTGTCTCTTGGTTGCCATATTGTTTTGGTGGCAAGGTATAAGAAATAAAGTATTATCTCATGCTCCTCTCTTAGATTTCCCCACTCAGTCTCAGTTCGTGACTTTATTTGCATGCATTTACATTCTTCATTTCATTTATAAAATCAGTCAAAGGATCTTATAAGCCTGTTTAATGGGCTAACATCCAGGATGCCCGTACCATTTTCAGATAGTGGATGTATCCAAATGATTCATTTCCTGTGTTCCTTCCTCCAACTTCCATTCCACTTTTACCGAATGAAATTTTATAACTTTACCAATTTTTAAGTTTCCTGACACAATAGAAATAGATATGTGTATGTATAATAGAAATAGACCAAATACAAATATTTGTGTGTGTGTACATATCATGTGACTATATCACCTGTATATAAGAGACAGCAACAGTCCATTTTAGCTCCTTTACTTATTAGTTCTAAGACTTTGGCTTCCTCAACAGTAAAAGAGAAGTAACTATATCTAAATCTCACAGAGTTTATATAAAGATGCATTATATGTGTACAATAGGAAAGCCTTGCTATAATTGATCTTCATTTCCTGTCACTATTATTTGGTGGCTTTGACCATAAACTAAAGGAAACTTATTTTAATTGAAGTTGGAACTGTTACATCCAGGTGAGTGCTGTTTTTCCACATGACTACCCTAGGAACTTGAAATTTATTCCAACAATCTTTATTTATTCAACAAAAAAGTACTGACCACCACCATCTGTCAGGAAGGCCGTGAGGCTGGGCTTGAGATGGAAATATACAAAATCCAGTCTTTCTTCCAATTTATCTCCTGAAGGAGACAAATATTAATAAAAAGAATCACACCACTGGATGTATAATTACAACACTGGCAGGAGCTGTTGGGGAAAGGAAAAGTCCCATGTGGGCCTATGAAAGGGAGCTGACCCAGTCTGGAGGGATCAGGAAAGACTTCTTCAAGGAAAGACCTCTTGAATTGGGATCTAAGAGATGAGTAGAATTAAACAGAATGCATTGGGAGAGGGGGACCAGAAAGCAAAAAGATCATCAGGAGGAAAGCTCCATGAAGGCATAGACCATGGGGAGTATGAAGAACTGAATAAAGGCCATGAGTCAGGAGCACGAATGGAGCTATGAGGGTGGAGGGAAACTAATGGTCAATAGTGACCAAATACCTCTGGAAGCCTGAATTATATCCTTAATCCTCCTAAAAGCCCCACAAGATAAGCTGGGAGCTGGAGAGAAAGTCTCGTACTACCTTATGAATGTTACCAAATACTGAAGAGTAGAGAATGGAGAAGTTCATTCATTGAGGAAATACTGCATCTCAGATACTCTCCTTGGCACTAGTTTATCCAGGCCAAAAAGTAGAGAAAAAGCAGAAGGGAAAAGACCACAGAATCATGGAGGCTTTCCAGAACTAGTGGGGCCAATAGCATAATTCCATTCTGCTAATGGAATAAGAAAGGTTGACCAGCCAGTTGGCAAAGACAGAGCTACGTCATTATCCCATTGGTAGAGATCCATGGCCATATCTCTTCTTTTCCTAAAGTGAAAATCAAATTGATTGCAAGCATTTGCTTGCAGCTGCAAAAAGCTTCATGGAGCAACCCAGTTGTGCCAGTTTCCTGGTTCTTCCAACTATTCAGCAACTTTTGGAATGTCTGATAACAGGTTGGATAGGCTGCCCTCAAGTCACTAAAGCATACAACCACCCTGTGTGTCCCAACATCTTCTCCTCTTTGGTTGCCCCATGCTCTTGCCAAAATCATACTTGCTCCCAATGCAATTTCATGCACCAGCTTAAATGAGCTATTTCTGGCCTCCTCCCACTCTACATGGCATATGTTCTCAATTCAGTCCCAAGAAAATTCTGGAAAATTTTTAATAGAAGAGGGAAAAGTGGTCAGAACCTCAGGCCAATCACAGCCCCCATCACATGCCCTGTCAGGACCAGGTATTTTTCTACAAATGAAGCTCATTCCTCCTCTTCCTCCATATTGCAACCATAAAGGATCTGTTCTATTTGTAAAGCTTTTAATTGGTTCAACTGAGCCAAGGCTAGAGAAGGACCAAGCAGTATAAAATAGAGGAAGAATATGGGTTTGGGACCTAAACATGAACTCTCATGGCTGCTAGAGTCAACTTACCTGTCCTGACTTC
This sequence comes from Vulpes lagopus, assembly GCF_018345385.1. NCBI lineage: Eukaryota > Metazoa > Chordata > Mammalia > Carnivora > Canidae > Vulpes > Vulpes lagopus. Next base: position 14,570,297 of record NC_054832.1, read on the forward strand.
TAGCTCTGCCACATGGTTGATTCCTAGAGAAAGTTACTTTTTTCTTCTTCTATAAAGTAGGGTAACATCTGAATTCTAATTTTGCAGCTACTGCATAAATTATATTAGATATAATATAGATATGTATAATAAATCTATTATATATAACTATTTTATATATAAAATGTATAAGTATGTGAAATAAATGTTATATATATGATTTAAGTACATATAATGCACTTGGAAGTTTCTAGAAGTACTTATTTTTTTAATTTTATTTTTATTTTATTTTATTTTATTTTATTTATGATAGTCACAGAGAGAGTGAGAGGCAGAGACACAGGCAGAGGGAGAAGCAGGCTCTGTGCACCGGGACCCAGACGTGGGACTCGATCCCGGGTCTCCAGGATCGCGCCCTGGGCCAAAGGCAGGGCCCAAACCGCTGCGCCACCCAGGGATCCCTAGAAGTACCTATTATACTATTATTATTATTATTATTATTATTATTATTATTATTATTATTAGGTCTTCTAGTTAACTATTATTACATAACATACCACCCCAAGTTCTAATGGCATAAAGCAATACTATTCTATTCTGCTCACAGCAGGAATAGTGCCTAAACTGGGGTGGCTTGAATGCCTAAAATTGGCCAGTGCAGCTTCACTGAGGCTCTATGACTGGAGTCTCCATTCTGACTATCATCACCTGGATTCCTTGGCTATTCTCCCCATGGTCCTGCTGAGTCTGGAATGTCCAGGATAATTTCTTTACTTCTATGTCTGACAGTGTGCAGGAATAACTAGAATAGCTATGGCTGACAAGGCATCTCTCTTTCTCTCTCCATGTTGCTAACCTGGACTTCCTCAAGCGTAGTGGTATTGAGATAGTCAACTTCTTCCTTGACAGTTGGCTTCCCCAAGAATGAGCATTCCAAAAGACACTGCAAGCTTCTTATGAACTAGCCTCTAATGTCACATAGTACCCCTTCTGCCATATTCTATTAGTCAAGAGCAAGTCACAGAGTCGGTCAAGATTCAAAGGGCATAGAATTACACAGCACCTGAGCACCAGAAGGCATGGCTCACTGGAGTGCCATCTTTGTAGGTAAGATATTAGTTTTCCCTTTGGCCTATGCACATCCTCCTCACATGCAAAATAAACTCACCCAAAGATGGTTGCATCAGTATCTCTCATCTCATATGATCTCCTGCAACATCATCTTGACATTTTCCTATCAAAAGGGAGAGTGTATTTCACTGTCCCTTTGGATCTGACAGGGCCCATGACAGCTTTGGCCAACAGGATATGGTGGAAATGATGCTGTATCACCTCTACACCTAACTGGCCTGGGAGCTTCTTCTTGCCATCTTGGAAGCCAGCCGTGATATAAGAAGTGTGACTACCTTGAATCCACTATACTGTGCAAACTATAAGGCAAGGCCCTGGAGGATGAGATATGATGTAGGAAGAGAAAAGGCCAAAGAACGGCAAGGCATTGGGCATGTGAGAAAAAAGGCATCTTAGACATTGAGCCCAGTTGATTCTTCAGATGGCTCCAACCTCAGCTGCCATCTGGCTACAACCATTTGGTGACCCCAAGTAAGAACCTCCCAGCTGAGCCCACTCAATTCCCAGAGTCCTGACATAGTAATAAATTGCTGTTTTAAACACCCACGTTCCAGGGTGGTTTGTTACCAGTAAGAGATAGCTAAGAATGCCAGCAAGCCACTTGATCTATCCGAGCCTCAATTTCCCCAGATGTCAGCATGGTGACACAAAACAAATATTCATTCCTTTCCTGTCTTTAATCATGGCTGAGGCAGCTATCTTGTTTTTGTTTGCCATACTCATTCAGCATTTTTAGAGGGATGATGTGCTTTCTCTTGTTTTGACAGGGAAATAAGAAAGCAGAGGCATGCATTATTGATGCACAAAAACATTTCCCACCTCTTCTTTGCTGAAGTCAGTCTGAGTACCTCTTGCACTGTCACTTCTATATAAAGGTGAGAGACCAGCTCCCTCGCCTCCAGTTTGCCTGTTCCGTCCACATGGGTATTTCAGAAGGAAAGACACCTTGCACTCAGTAACCTTCCCTGGGATCCAGGGCCTTGCATACTTCTGGCTTTTGCATATTTGTCTGCTTTTAAAAGGGGCCGCTTTTTCCAAAACATTGTCACTGTGAATACCAAAAGGAAAAAATAACAGACAGTTTTGGAAGTCCGAACACTATGCATTCCCAGGACTGTGACCTTTACAGGCACCTAAGATTCAATGAATATGGAATGAATGCAGGAAAGGATGGCTCATCTCATTTTTATTGAAAACTACATTTCAAAACCTCTATTTCTCAAAGAATGTTCATGGATACAGCACATCACAGTTACCAGGGTGCTTGTTAAAAATGCAGATTCCAGACACATTGAATCAGAATGTCTTGAAGCAGAGGCCAGGATTTGTATTTTTCACAAGCACCCACAGCGATTAGTAAGAGCACTGAAATTCAAGAACCAGTTCTAAATTCCCATGTTTCTTTCCAAGTTTGATTTGGGAACTATCAACTGGCTAAGACTGGGAACAAAGAGACCCAAGCAGGATTTAGAAATTCTGGTGCTTTGCATACCTTTCACAGAATTAATCATGTCTATGGGCTTCTTCTACACTTAAGGGTATAAACAGTACAGATGGTACACTGATTTTTTAAATCTGTTTCTGCTTAAACTGCCTAAATGTAAAACAAAAATGAGAATACCTTATTATAATTTCCAAGGCTTCAGGAAAAGTGTTTATTTAAAGGCGTGATGAGGCTTTCATGGCAATGAGCAATTAGTTCCTTCTCAGGTAAATCAACATGAGCACATTTTTGTCCTGACCAGATTCTCTAAGTGAAAGAACAAAGGATTTAGAGAACGACCTAAATCAAATCAATTAACTTTCCTGTGCCCTATTTTCCTTATCTGCTAGGAGAATTTCTGTGAGGATAACATAGGGTCACCATATCGTACAACTCACATTATGGACAGACCTACTGCTCTTCCAATCTCTGGATATGTGGTCTGGGTAGGACTCTATATTCAGCTACAAGGGTAGGAAGCGTATCCTATGCCTTAGCCAGTCAGCACTCCGCATTTTGCTGGGAAGAAGGGCAGGAGAACATGGCCCAAGCTGGACCGGTCAGAGTCAGCCTCAACACTTGCACAAGTGCTCCTGGGAAAGGCTCTCACTTTCCTCTGCTGTACTTGAACTGAGAAAGGATGAGACCAGATCTGTTGCTGCCATTTGATACTAGGAAGGGTGAGGCTGGGGCTGCTCTGGGATGAGAGGAATAATTTGGAGTTTGAGGTCTGGATCCTACCTCGCCTGAGGCAGACTTTTTAGCTTTATAACTACATCTGCTTATTCTCCTTGAAGTTCCTGCTTAGGCCTGCCTGCACCATTTCCCTATCACTTGCAACATCACAAAATGAATACTATACACAAAAACAAGACCAATTCTTTGACTAATTCATAACAGGGTTACCTTATCCACTGCTTGCCTGTCTGCTAGGAGTTATTGCATTGATACTTGATAGTTTAACTATGCTGAATATATAATTTATCACCTACACCAAGACAGTTTTGAGAGTGAAGGGGGCATTATCATTATGATGACTTAGGTCAGGACGAAAGTATAAACCGAAGTAAACCACGCTCTATGAGCACCATAATTTTAACCAAATGGCCTGGCTGTTGATAATTTGAAAATACAACCAGAGTGAATATTTTTTAAGTGGTTTGCTTTACAGTATTCACCATTGTATTCCTGACACTTAGAAGAATGTTCAGTGCAACATTGATAGTCAATATTTATCTAATGAATAAAGCATTTCAAAAACATTTCAGTGTGTTCATTCATTTATTTCTTCAACAAATACTTGAGTACATTTTATTATATGCCAATCATTGTTCTAGGCCCTGAAGGTACAAAATGTGGGCAAAATAAATGGAATCCCTGCACTCCTGGAGTTTCCATTCTTGGGGAGAAGCACAAGACAATACATGAGGGAGCAAACAAGCACTATCTAGTTAGGGTACGTGCTATGGAAGAAACGAAACAGGGTGGCATCTGAGAAAGAAATATTTTCAAGTAGTATGATCAGGAAATATCTCTCCAAAAAGTTCACTTCTGAACTGAACCCAAGACAATCAGGCAAAGAGCAAGAGGGGCTCCTACAGCAAAGACGAGTTCTCTGCCTGCTACTCTGCACTGCTCTCCAGCTCCCAGCATGACCCTCATGGTCACACATGCTTGGGACTCTGGGAGTTGCCAGTGGACCAACCTTGAGGGGAGGTCCAACTGACTGAGCAGAGAAAATACAGACCCAGGCACAGGAGTGAATGCTATAAGCACCCAAAGGTGATAGCATCCTGGAATTGAGGGTGGGCACAGGAAGAGGAAGTACAATTTGGAATTAGGGAGTAGAACAGTGATTCCAGGCTTTGGGATCAGGCTGTGGATTTAAATCCTGTCTCTCTGCATATTAGCTTTGTGACCCTGAGCAGATAATCTTTGTGAGATTCACTGTCTCATCTGTAAGACTAGGATAAAAATAATAGTATCTTAATATGTACGTAGGGTTTAGCACAGCATCTGAGAAGCCGTAAGTGTTCAGTAAATATTAGCTATTATTGTTAAATAGTGAGGAGAGACAGTAACTCTTTAAATATGTTCTGGAAGCTCAGGAATCTCATTGTGTGCTCATAGTCATAGGAGTTCTCAAACTCCTATGCTCAGACTCAACGCCAGGTCTCTAAAGGCTTAAGGGAGGTATTTTGCCATGAAAATGAACAAGTACTTTTTTTTTTCTATTATCAAGGAAAAATAAGTTTGAGATCATATTTTTTCCAATTTCAAGTTTTCTTCCCGGATACATTTTTCTTAAACTTTGGACATCTGCTACCTAACGTACTGGCAGATGAGAATGAGTGAACAAGCAGCAGAGAAATATTACCAGAAAAACCCAGGAACAGCCAATCATGTTTAGACCAACATCTTGTTCTTTTAGTGGCTATGTGTACTCAGGTTGTGGTTTTTAAATCCGATGCAGACTGTCAGATTGTTTGGAAGTAAAGCTGTTCCTATTGCATATCCCGGAATTAAATATATCAGTATTTCATGGTGTTCTTCAAAAAAAAAAAAAAAAAAAAAAAAAAGGCCATGCTTTCCAAGTGCTCTATCTCCTAAATAAACTCAAGAATCACTCTAGACAAGTTCAAAGCCCTTGACAGAAAGTTTCTAATTCATCCTCCTACTCTCCTAGGAGCAGAAAAGTGGAATTTAGTGGAGGTATGAGAGTCACACACACACACACACACACACACACACACACACACAAAATTAAATTAAGAGAAGGGGACAAGGATACTCTTATCTCCTTGAAGAAGAAAATGAAACCCAGAGGATGGTTGATGATTTTCCCAAGGTCACTCGGGAAGTTGACAAAGGTACTAGAAATAAAAATGACATCTCAGGGAGTAATAGGTCATACAGGTCTCTGCGGTGTGCATAAAAATCACTGAGCTTCCCAAGGGCAATGGTAATGAACAGTGTGATTTAAGAACTCTAACTGCAACATATTTTGAGGTTTCTAGTCCCAGGGGCACAATAACTAAAAGGATCTCAAAGCAGCAGGCAGAAAGTGTCTGGTCCTTTTAACGGATGATGCCTCAGATGGCACGAATTTCCTAAATGCACTCTGCATATCCATCCAGGCCACTCAGTCTTTGATTACAAGTGGAGAACCCTCTCCATCAGTTATGCCTAATGCCCAGCTTAAATGCTCCTCATCCCATGAAGTCTGTTTGGAAGCTCTCCCTACCCCAGATATCTTTCTTTAGTAATGGCTTTCACTTATTGTCCAGTAAGACCCACATGAGAAATACCTTGATACTCTTGCATTCATTTTTTATTGCTGCCATAACAAATTACCACAAATTTAGTGGCTTACAACAGCACAAATTTATTATCATACGATTCTAGAAGTCAAACACGGGTTTCACTGGGTTAAAATTAAGGTGTTGGCAAGACTGTATTGCTTACTGGAGGCAGCCAGGAAGATTCCATTTCCTTGGCTTTTCTATCTTCTAGAGGCTGCTTGCATTCCTTGCATGTGGATCCCTTCCTTCATCTTCAAAGCCAGTCACATAGCATTTCTCTAACCCCATTTCCATCATTACATCTCCTTTTCTGATCACAGAAAAAGGTCCCTGCTTTTAAGGACTCGTGTGATTATACTAGGCCCACCAGGATAATCCAGGATAATCTCTCAATCTCAGTGCCCTTGATTTAATCACACGTGCAGCATCCCTCTGCCATGTAAGGTAACATATTCACTGGTTCTGGGTATTGAGATGTGCGTACCACTAACGAGCCATTATTCAACCTACCACAGTCCACCCTTGGCCAAAAAGATTCATGTTTGTCTCACCCAGAAACATTCTTTCCATCCCAAATTCCCCAAAAACCTCATCCAATTACAGGATCAAAGTTCAAAACCTCGTATATATCAAACCAGTTCAAAGGACCCAAGTCTCAGTATCTAAATCATCTAAATTAGGTAAGGAAGAGGCTCTGGGTATAATCCATCCTGGGGCACAATTCATCTCAATCTATCTATTGTGCGAAACTCAAGAGATAAATTATCTGCCCCCAAATGCAATGCCAAGAAAGACATAAAATGACAGTTACAGATATTCCTGTTCTGAAAGGGACGAAAATGAAACGGGGAAAAAAAAAAAGAATCAAGCAATTTTGAAATCCAGCCAGGAAAATTTCATTAGGTTTCAAGGCCTGTGAATGATCCTCTGAAGTTTGTGGCTCCTCCCTCTGGGTTCATGGCTCTCCCTTCTGGGCTTGAGCCTCTGTCACCTGAGTCATCCTTACTTTTTCATAAAAAGTGGCACTTGCTTGCAACTGAATAGTCTTATCAGCTTGTTTCTTACCAGCACAATGTTGAAGGCCAGCAGCCTTCTTTCATATAGTAATCTTTCAGTCCAAGTCAACAGTACAGAATTCTTAAGAACTTTGTAGGTCTCCCAATGTATGTCATGGGGATTTTTTTTTAAGATTTTATTTATTTATTCATGAGAGACACACACAAAGAGAGAGAGAGAGAGAGAGAGAGGCAGAGACACAGGAAAAGGGGAAGCAGGCTCCATGCAGGGAGCCTGACGTGGGACTCGATCCTGGGACTCCAGGATTGCGCCCTGGGCGGAAGGCAGGAGCTAAACCACTGAGCCACCCAGGGATCCCTGTCATGGGGATTTACATGCAAGTTCATCTATTCTCAGGTCCTCTGAAACCTACTCAACTTTCAGTTCCCTCCTTCTATCTCGACAGAAACAGTCAGCTCAGGGATGGGGTTCAAAGTGCCCTCAGAAATATCTACCATTGTCCAACACTCTTGCCTTCCTTTGGGATATTCCTTTGGAATATGTATAACAGCAGGGGAGAAAAATTATTCTTAAACTATCTTCCATTCATAACATGCTGTTATTTACATTAAAAAATTTATGCTCATAAGTCCTTGGGACTCTGACTTTTGATGCTCAAACCAGGGCTTTAGCCTAGAAGAAAACCACTGCTCTCTCCAAAAGCATGACTCCTGCCATGACTGTTTAAAAGGCCATTCAGCTACTCATCTGACTTCATCATTCTAGTCAGGGTATGTAGAGAGCTCTCACTGACTCCAATATGTGGAAGAATGATGCCAGACAAAGAGATTCTTACATCTGTTAATAATCAGATTACACACTGAAGTATGTCATACCAATTCTTTTGGTAATTCTCAAGGTGGAGATTAGTATCTTCATTTATCATTGAAGAAATAGATGCACAAAGCATGAAAAACTTGCTCAATCACACCACTTAATGAAGTGTCGAACTGTGTATTCAAAACTCAGTCTGACTTCAAAATAGAACTGAGGCAAGCACTTCCTACAAATGTTCAAGCCAGATAATCCTGCCAACCCTCAGTTTCTACATTTGGTTCATAATTCTTCATGTACATTTCCAGAAGTGTTGTTGGTATTGTCCTTTGCAAGTTTGGTGCCAAATAAGACCTGAATTGATTTTTTTTTCTGAATTGATATTTGATGCCAGTTTTGTCTCAGTAGTTTTTACCAATCACATGTGCCTCTACTGCTAGTTGATATTTTTTTGTTAAATTATTGGGGGGAGAGAGTATGACTTTGAATTACACTCTGAAAATGTAAAAAAAAAAAAGTAATACAGGTAAAAATATCCCAATGAATAATAGAAGAAGAGAAAGAAATATTTTTATCAATGGCCAAGAAAGAGGAGTTGTTGCAGAAATTATGGTGTGTCTGTGAGGTCACTTACAATAGAGTATAAAGTAGGAAGGACCACCACATACAACTTGGTGAACCTGAAAGACAATTTGTTGATATTTTACAGTAACTATGACAACCAAGAACCAAAGAAAAATGAGTGAAAAATATAAAGATCTTGACTTTGGATTTATTAGATTTGAAAACTGCAAACTGAATGTATGCCATTGGTTTGCTTGCTTATCATGAAACCAGCCAGGCTACTCCATGAAGAAGTAAACACTGAAGGTAAGTGTGAATGTTCAGAAAGTTGGCTGCAGAAACTTTAAAAAGTGTCATGGTGTAAAATATTTGAAAATCTGTGGTGACAAAGCTTCTGTTGATCATGAAGCAGCTGAGAATTACATGTGTAAGTTTGCTAAGATCCTATCTGAAGAACACCTTAATCCTTCACAAATTTGCAAATGCGGATGAAACAGCTCTCTACTGCTGCTATTTCTAGAAAAACCTGAGCAATGGCTGATGAGTGAACCCCAGCTGGTTTTGACACTGGGTCTGGGCAACTGTTTTTAGATGTGCCACTTCTACAAGAAAGATTCAGTGGGTGGAAATTGGAAAGAGCCATCCTCCATGATGTTTAACCAACGTATGCAACTTATCTGTCATTACTGCACAAACAGGAACACGTGGGTGAGCACATAAATACCTTCTGACTGATTCAATACCCCTCCGCACCTATGGCTTGAGTTCGTTGCAGGTAACCTGGCCTAGAAAAACTGAAGTTTTATTGTTCATGGACACTACCCTACTCATCCCTTTCCCAAACTTCTTGGGGAAAAAATGTTTTCCACATTTAATTCCTCCCTCAATGTTGTATCTGTGATACAACCTTTTTGATCAAGGAATTTTATACTCCATGGAGGACAAGCATAAAATCCCCTCCATCTTTTGTTTTCCTTTACCTGAATGCCTTGTTGCAGTGAACAAAAGCCTAGGAACCCAAGACATATTGAAAGAGTTGAGATTGTCATTTCTGCCGTGGCTAATGCTTGGAACAGTATTAATACAGCAACATTGGCAAATGCTTGGCACACATTTTAGACTATAGGGTCATTTGAAAATGAACCTGCCGATGAAGACTGAAAATTTTACCCATACTGAGGATAGGATCATGCCAAACTTCATGGATGACACTGAAGCTTCATCAGCTGGGCATGTAAATAAACTAGAAGAAGTTGGCATAGAGGTGCTGAACACTGGTACTACTGTGCTCTCCTGGAATGATGAGAAATTGTGGAGGGCATGAGCTCAGTAGTGACAGCAGTGATGATGACACAGCAAACCTCCATTAAATACTTCCATAGGTGGCAGGTTAATGAGGATCCCAGGAACAAGCTATAACTCAACAGGAAATGGACTCTCCTTCCACCCTTCCCTATTCCTCCCCACTGAACCTAGATTTTGTGAAGAGACGCACCCTGATGAGGTGGGATTTTTACTTTGTTGGTAATTTGCAGAGTTCATTTAAGTTGTGATTATCTCTACTGACTCAACTAATTTCAACCACTTTACAAGAAGCAGCTGCAAAATGGCATAAAAGGTTGGGAGGTGTGGAGTGAGTAGAAAAAGAGGTTATGGAATATTCCTAACATAAGTATCTGTGGGACAATGTAGGCCAGAGAGCAAAGGCACAGGTTCTTGGGCTACACTTGCCTGAGTTTGAATCCTGGTTCAGCCATTTGCTAACTGTGTGATCTTGGCCAAGTTGTTTCACTTCACAGTGAAATATTTCACAGCCAAGGTCACATTGTAAAGTGAGGGTAATAATAGAAACGATCTCACTGGGTTATTGTGAGAGTTGATGAGTTTAAACCACTTAGGATAGTGCCTGGCACATAATAAACACTAGAGAAATGATAGCAATTATTATTATCAGCCCCTTGAGAAGGTGATATTGAGGCAAGTGCTTCCCACATAGGAGAGACTTCAAAATATTAAAATAATGAATGAATACATGAGTGGCCTATATTTCACTCCAGATACTATCTTTATCCTTTTATTCAATTATTGCCAGTGGGCAAGCTAACCTCTAGTTTTGTGTCTACACTCATCTCAGCTCACCCGAGTCAGTGGCCATGAACACGACCCCTCAAAAAGCAGGCAACATAAAGGTATTTAAATGATAAAACCCACAATAAATTTAAGTGTGTGAAAATGGCCACTCATCAAATATTGCTCACAGAAGTATAAATTGATGGAGGAAATGCTCTTCTCTAAACCTATCCGGTAAAATAATCAGAAACGTAAATAAGGATTTATGTCAAAGAACATTCACTTCCTCTAAGGATTATAGGACATCAGTCCGGCTGAAGCCTGAGGGAGCTATTTATTGATAACCTGCATAGGCCAGACATGGTTAAGGGCGCTCTATATTCATTTTACCATTGGTATATTGCAAAAGCTCTACAAGGAAAGTTCTATTATCTGCATTTTAAAGATAAGTAAACCAGAAAACACAGTGATTTCCTTACTTTTCCATAGTCAAACCCCTGGTAAGTGAAAGAGCATAAACTTGAATCCAGATCTATTTGATACGAAAGCCGTATCACTCTAATGTGCCATTCTGCTCTGTAGCACAACTGCACCTGCTAATAACTCTTATCATTATTATCCCAAGCACATGGCTCTATGATTCAATGAGTCTAGGACTGTCACTCTAATTTTTACAAATGTCTTCATTATCCAGCTCCCTGGAAATTAACTCTTTAGGGAATCCTCAAGCTAAGGGCACGTGGTTACTAGAGCTCATTTGCCTATGTGTCAGCTCCATTCTTCTCCCTTTCCTTGCTCCACTCTGACCCTCAAACCACACTTCCTGCCCATCTTGCCCACTGGCTTCTCAGTAGTTTTGCCCAGTGGAAAATATCAGTAGGAAACCTGGAGGTGAGAGAAGGGGAGAAATCAGATCCTCCAGTTGACTACCTGACATGGTGCTGCTCTCCTGCCTGGCTACCAACTGAGACCGCCTGGTAAAATGATAGTTGTGACATAGTAGGGCTATGGTATGGATTTTCCTGATACTAAAGAAGATGACAGAGGAAGATGAGTGGGCTGGATATCTAGAGTCTAGGTTTGACTTCCTGACCCCAATTAGCTGCTATGACACACCATTTCTCCTCTCTGTGTCTCAGGTTCCTCATCTAGAAAATGGACACGTTGACACTTTCCAGTCCTGTGAGGTTTGGTTTCTAGTCCTGGATCTGACACTATCAGAGGCATCATGATACCCTGCACTGTTCTCTTGAGCCTCTGGGACTCAGGTGCACCTTCTACACTCACCTACAAGGCAACACAGATCATGGGTGCCCTGGCCTCCTGAAGTCTTTCTCCAACCCAAATCAGAGGCACCATGCCCTGCACACCTGCTTGCTTCCTGCTGCTTATCCTCAGTTTCCCTCAGGGAACTAGGTGTTTTGGGTTTTTTTGTTTTGTTTTGTTTTTTTTTTTTTTTTTTGAAGGGAAGCATGTTGCCTAGAACTTCCTCATTCTCTTCACTTTAAGACATGGATCAACCATCACATGTAATATAACTTAATAACTCCTTGTGAACAGTGGGAAGAAGTGATTTTTGCCCTGAAGATTTTTCACTCAGAATTCAACTAATTGGTTATGATCATTAGCAAAAATGTAGCCTTCTATTGCTCACTTGAGAGCAGGCTAACTAGAATATTAGGAGCAGCTATTCCTACCCAATGCCACACACACACCAGTCCAGCAGACATCTTTATTAGCATGAGGGTTCTGTCTGCCATACTAATGCTATCATGTTTAAAGCCCGCTTTGGTTTCATAGAATCTTCCTCCAAGCCCTCTAAGCTGGTTCCAGCAGGTGCAAAAAGGCTTCAGAAACTGACCTGTCCTTGAGAAGACCCCAGAAAGTGGAATCTCAGTATATTTTTTAGACTATGCCCTCTTTATATAAGCACCAACCTCTCTTTTCCTTCCTAATCTGACATTTCAAATTAAATCATGAAGAAGATCAAGCCAAGGCTAAGATATTATGTGGGTTTTTTTTTTTCATAAAATCAAGTCAAAGAAATTATATGTTTATTCTGAGCTATCCCCATCTCCCAGGAACTATGATATGCCTCCCCTGGGGTAATTCACCACTTATGTTATTGTGTGGTTGGGAATCACTGATCTGGAAGGAAAGGATTGTATCAGATCTTTCAGCATAAAAGATGAGTGCCCCCTTGCCCCTACCGCTTCTGGGCTTCTCATTGTGGATGCCAAGGAACCAGGAGTCAGGGCTGGTTTGCTGGTGGGCATGCCTGGGGCCTTCTTCCAGCAGCTCCACTCTTGACTACCTGCACCACCTAAAGGAAGGTGCCCAATCCCTCCAACCCCTGTTTCCATGCTTCCTAAATGGAGAAGACGCAACCACCCATCTGACAGGTTCATTGTGAGGACTTAATAAGATGTGTGAACTGATATATGAGACAGCCCATACATCGAGGCTTTTCTACAGGCTGCGGGTGTGCCAAGTGCTTTACAAACTCATTTACCCTGTATGATGACCATTTGAGATAGATACTGCCAACCAGTTTTAGAAAACGGAGGGCAGGCTGGGTGGCTCAGCGGTTTAGCGCTGCCTTCAGCCCAGGGTGTGATCCTGGAGGCCCAGGATCGAGTCCCACGTCAGGCTCCCTGCAAGGAGCCTGCTTCTCCCTCTGCCTGTCTCTCTGCCTCTGTGTGTGTGTGTGTCTCTCATGAATAAATGAATAAAATCTTAAAAAAAAAAAAAAGAAAAAAGAAAAGGAAAAACTGAGGCTTCAAGGAATTAACTCCCTCGCCCAGACTTCTCAAATTATCAAATGACCAAGAAAAGACTCAGTCCAAGATCTATTTTGGTCTATGTTATATGCCTCCTGACCTGATACTAGCTCCTTTCCCTCTGTCAGCAACACCAGCTACTTAAACTAAGACCCACCACAACACTCTTCCTTCTATAAAGACAGGTGTATTAGTCAGCTTGAGTTGCCATCACAAAGTACCAGAGACTGCAAGACTTAACAGCAGTGTGTTTTCTCAAGTTCTGGAGGCGAGAAGTCTAAGATCAAGGTTCTAGCCAATTCGGTTTCTGGTGAAAGCTCTCTTCCTGGCTCCCAGACAGCTGTCTTCTTGCTCTATCCTCACATGGCCTTTCCTTGGTGTGTGCCTGGGGTGAGAGATTGAGATTTAGAGAGAGAGAGAGAGAGCACCCTGATGTATTTCCTCAAAAGGACACTGAATCCTATCAGATCAGGGCCCCACCATTATGACTTCATATAACCCTAATTACTTCCTTAGAGGCCCCATCTCCAAAGACAACCATGCTGAGGATTAGAAATTCAGCATATAAATGGGGAGGGGGCACAAATATTTTGTCCATAACATCAAGGGTTCTGAATATATTCACCATTCTACTCTCAATGCTTAGAACTATCTGGCACAGAGTTAGCACTTAGCAAATATTGGTTGAATAAATGAGTTAATAAATGAATGAACACAAAATGAACTTGAATTAATATAAGACACTGATCTAAACCTTTTCACCAGCAAGGATTCATTTTATTAATTTCTTCCCACGGGCCTCATGCTTTGATAAATTTTGTCTTCCGAGCTGAGATTAGTAACAAATTGGTTTTCCCCATGTTTAATTAATCAAAGACAGATAAATTGCTAACCAGTACTTCAAATCAACATGAAATACATAAGCACTGTAAACAGGCTGAGTTGTTTAATTCTGGGCTGAAATAGATCAAATGACCTGTTGGCTGAGGTGTTCTTACTAAAAGCAAATGAACAATTATTCCCAAGATGTCAAACTTCTGAAACCAGCTTATGAACTGATAGGGACCTGGGGACCCCAGTTTGGGAAACACTTCCCTAGTGCAATCTGTGTCTTATAACAAGGTGGCATCTTATAGAAAGTTTGGGTTCCAATTCTAAACAATTAAGAAACATGTACACTTGGTCACAATCATTTTTGAAAACCCATTAAATTACCCAGATTTGAGGTTTTATATACGCCGTCTTCTGCAATTATAAACCACTATACATTTGCAGTATATGCAATAACTTATAGCACATAATCTAGTATATCTGAGCCAAGTATATATATGTGCCAATACATTGTGGTATGTTAATTATGTATGATGGAATATCCAGTGTGCATATATGTTTGAATTGATAAGTGTGCTTATGGCATGACTCATCATAATATTTTCACGTACACAAAATAATATACATTATAAATATTTTGATTATAAAGAATAATTAAACATCAGTGTACTTCCAACCAGGTTTAAGAAATAAAACATTTTCAAGAGCTTCTAATTCCTATATCGTCCCCCATACTAGCATTTCTCTGTCTACTATCATCCCATAGCTTCACACTATATTGCATTTTGCTTGTTTTTTCAACTTCGCCAGGTGTTTGCATTACTAAACAATACATTGTTTGGTTTTATTTGTATTTGAACTTTATATAAATGGTATCATATGGTATGTATTCTTGAGTGATTTACATTATGTAAATATGTTTTTGCCAACATTATGTCTCTGTCTGTATGCATGTGGCTATAGTTCATTTTCACTGCTCTATAGCGAGTAATTTTTCAACTCAAAGTGCTCCTTTCCTGAACTTAGTTATGGTTTATCTAATTTAGCCATGTAATACAGATGCATTAACATAGAACTCTAACACTAATTGCTGCAACAAACAACCCCCAGTCTGAGGGGCATTAAAATAAAAATTAAAATAAGAGTTTCATTTTCGGCTTTCATCACAGCCTAGAGCAAGTGAGTAGCTCTGCTGGGTTGCTCTCCTCCAAGAAGTACTCAGGGATCCAGACCCCTTCCATCTTGTGACATTGAGATCTTCGACATTGAACTTTTAATAGCCTTGGAAGAACGAACAGAGAACAAAAAAGCTCTCTCAGGGTGCAGAGGAGGCTGAGAAATGCCTCCCATGTGCCCAGGAAAAGGAAATGGAGTTGGTGACCACCACCAAAACACCACACCTCTAACACAGATATTTCCAAGAGGCATATTTGATAATGTCTGTGTTACATTTAAAATGTTATAGAAGAATTCACTGGGATTAGGATTGGAAGACTGGCTGAAACAGACTTTAAAAGTTATCTCTCGGGATCCCTGGGTGGCGCAGCGGTTTGGCGCCTGCCTTTGGCCCAGGGAGACCCAGGATCGAATCCCACATCGGGCTCCCGGTGCATGGAGCCTGCTTCTCCCTCCGCCTGTGTCTCTGCCTCTCTCTCTCTCTGTGACTATCATAAATAAATAAAAATTAAAAAAAAAAAAAAGTTATCTCTCTTTGTTTTATCCATCATTCAGTGGATATTTTTTCTAGCACCAACTACATGCCAAGCGATGATTGAATGACATCTGTAGCGTCTTTGATGAGGAAATGTCCATCCTCAGCTTCAACAACCCCCAGTCCAGGAAGCTCACTCGTCCCAAGGAAGCAACTGCCATATTTACACAGCCCAGACTACTATTCATAATGCATATGGTAAGCAGTTCCCAGTGATGACAAGAACCAGGGTGCATCTGTGCTTGCGCATAGCTGAAGAGGACTCAAGGTGACCCTCAGGTCAGATTTATTGAAAGAATCTTCAATGCTTAAGTCCTCTATGATCATGACAGTAATTCTGTATTCTGAACATAATACCTCACTGTGACTTTTTTCTTTTTATAATGTTCCAAAAAATTGTCATATAGTGTTTTCCAAAGTTTGGATGTATTAGATGTCTCCAAATCCCAAAATAGTTAAGCCAGCTGGGTTTTGCCTTTACCCAACTGTTCCCCAGCTTTTCTACACACACACACACACATACACACAGATATACACAGATACATGCACAGACATACACACACTGATATACAAACACAGATACACATGTACACACATGCATACTGAGACCAGTCTATTAGTTTATAACTAATTTTAAGATTTCATAATACTGCCAATACTCAGCAACCTAGCACAAGTACACTATACCTCTAAGATAGGATATTTCTAAGGTATTTCTAGATATTTCTATTATGTTTGATAATGTCAACAAACTCTAGAGGACAGGAATTTTTGTAGGATTATAGGCATAGTTAAGTCAGGGTCTGGTTTTCAAAAGAAGCACCAGTGCAAATAAATCTCATTTCCATCAAGTAACACTGAAACTTTTCTTCACTCAAAAATACTTTGAACTCAGTGAATCCTAACTCCAATACCATATCTCTTCTGTCGGCCTTGAGTTTGGATTTTGACTATGAAATCAAGTAATCACTTTGCTCCTGTATGTATATGTACATATCTCAAAAAAATTTTAGGATAAACAGCTTGAATTCAAATGTACCAGTTATGTTCAGGCCAGAGACTGGCAAACTTTTTCTGTAAAGGGCTAGATAGTAAATATTTTAGGCTTTGCAGGCCATATGTTCTCTGTTACAAACATTCAACTCCGCTGATTTAGCACAAAAGTGTCCAGAAATGAATGGAAATGACTGTGCTCCAAGAAAACTTTCTCTATAAAGCAAGCAGTGAGCCATATTTGGTCCAAGGACCATAGTTTTATGATCCTTGGTTTCAGCCACAGAGCCTGCAGCCACCCTAGCATTGGGCCAGGTGAGAAAGGAGCAAAGTCACCCTAGCATTGGGCCAGGTGTAGGTAGAGATTCCCAGTGTCAGTCCCCTGAAGAAAAGAAAGTGAAACTAGAAGGCAGGCCTGAAGCCAAGCAAGAAAAGGCTCTCTTGCCTTTCAGCTACACTGAACTGAATCTCAACTTGGAAGATTGTGAACTCTTTGGTGGATAAGAGGTAAGAGGAAAGTGATATATCCTCTGCCATTTGCCACACGGAGGCACCTGCAGACTTTGACAAAGAGGAGGCCTTAAACTTCTCTCTCAACAAAAGGAGAGCAAGCCCCCTTTTAAGCACCACTTTATCCAGCACTGACCATTCAGTGGTGCCCTCACAAGGGCCCTGCTCCATCTCTTACCGCAGCTGCCATCCCCGCCCTAGTGGGTCGAAATTCAAATTCCTGATGAACTCTCCTACACCTGCTCCTCCTCCAGACATCCTCATCTCTAACTGACAACTTTATTCTTTCACTCCTCAAGTCACAGAATGTTGGGATCATCCCCTGGCACCTTCTCTTCACCCCCATCACTCTAGTTTCAACTCAACCTTCTCACCACTTCCACCTCTGCCACCCTGCTCCAAGCCATCACCACCTCTTGCCTGCATCTCCAGTCCTTCAGAGATCTTGGCAAGACTTTGAATACCAACTGCCTATCCATGGCAGCTTCCAAATGAACACTTCCAACCCAGACCCTCCCCTGATATTCATGTGTATTCTTTCCACTGCCTGTTCATCTCTATGTGAGCATTAGTAGACATCTAAAACTTAACAGGCACGAATGTGCCCTTCTTATCTTCCTCTTTGACTCAGCTTTCAGCAGTTTTCCCCATTTCAGTACATAGGAATGCCATCCTTCCAGTGGCTCAACCAAAATCCAAAATACCTTCCTCCCTCCCTTTCTTTCTCTCTCCCTCTACCCCCTTTGTCCTCTTTCTCTCTCTCTCTCTCTCTCTCTCTCTCTCTCTCTCTCTCTCTCTCTGTGTGTGTGTGTGTGTGTGTGTGTGATCTGTCTCTTTCTCTTCGTCTTTCTCTCTTTCCCTTCCTTCCTTTGCCCATCTAACCCACACAAATCCTGCTGGCTGTACTTTTAAAAGTGAATTCAAACTCCAACAATTACCACCCCCTGTACTCACCACATTTACTCATTGCTTTCTTAGATGACTATAATAACCTTCTGTCTCCCTGCTTCCAACTTTGTCTCCCTGCAGTCAACTCTCAACCCATAAAGCAAGACTGTTTATTTTAAAACTCAAATCAGATGATGTGACTCTTCTACTCATAACCCTTCTCCAACCGTATTATTTGTCTGATAAGCCCGGCCTATACAACTAACTATAAACTGAGAGAGGAAAAGAAATGGTGGATTCCGGTGTTCCTAATCACTGGAGAGTCCCAGGATGTTCACTCTGATTTGAGGCTTAACCAGATCAAAAACTTGTTTACTTTTTCTTACAAAATGTTTACCTGCACTGATGACAGTCAAATGCTCTATGCTGTTTCTTTCTTTGGCCAATTCTCTCAGGCCCACTGCTTGACTAGTTTTGCTCATTATAATAATTCCAACTAATTTTATAAGAAGTGCTGGCAATAAGGGCATCTGGGCAGCTCAGTCGGTTAAGCGTTTACCTTCAGCTCAGGCTCGGGTCGTAATCCCCAGGTCCTGGGATCCAGCCCCTGTATCAGGCTCCCTGCTCAGCTGGGGGTCTGTTTCTCCCTCCCCTTCTCTGGCTGCTCCTCTCCCCCGACTTGTGCTCTCTCTCTCTCTCTCTCAAATAAATAAAATCTTAAAAAAAAAAAAAAGAAGTGCTTGCAATAAATGTTAACAAATATAACAAACTTTCTAGTTCAAAAATGCTTTCATTTATTTAAAACTCATTTTTGACCTCATAATATCTGCTAAAAAATAGCTAGCATTTTTTTAAATGTTCACTGTGCTCTTTGCTTACAGTGTAATCTTGATTAGCAAAGAAACTTGTGAAGTAGATACTATACACGTATTTTAGACAAGTGAATTGAAGACCAGAGAAGTAATGTAATTTCCTCAAAGACACATAGGACTGAAACTGTAATTTAAAC
Source organism: Vulpes lagopus (assembly GCF_018345385.1). Taxonomy (NCBI): domain Eukaryota; kingdom Metazoa; phylum Chordata; class Mammalia; order Carnivora; family Canidae; genus Vulpes; species Vulpes lagopus. The sequence goes on from NC_054832.1 coordinate 14,589,378, forward strand.
CCAGATCTGTCTGACTATAAAGCCTTACTCTATTTCACCTCATTATGGTGTTACTATAGGGGAGAATTGGGGTAATTGAAGTCAAAAAATAAGCCCTAGAATTGGCTTAGCCAGCACTGATTCCTAGCTGTATTCCTATGTGACTTTATACAGGCTGTATAGACTCTGCAAGCCTCAATTTCTTCATCTGAAAAGTGGGACAGTTAATACTTCTCTTGGTGATTATGAGGACAGAGTGAGATAAAGTAGGTAAAATGTGAACACATCTTAGTTATTATTATTCCTGATCTGATTGGTAAAGAGAAAGGGAGCCATGAAATAAAGTGAGTGACTCAAAGCTAAATTGCTCTCAGTGGAACAATCAAGAAGAGCTTAAATCTGTGACATTTCTGACATTCCAAATGCCATTCAGGCAATTTCTCATTGTTCAACTTAAGAGGTCTTCTGTCCCATGTTCTATGCTCAATTTTCTCAATGATAGATGAACATTGAGATCTGCGATGCTGGCAAATTTTAATAACCTTGGTGTGAAGATCCGTCTTGTAGGCTTCTTTGATTATTAGTGTCCATAGGGAGAGAAAATGCAGGCACTTCTAAATTCCAGCATCACCCACATTTTTAGCAGCTACAATAATACACATTCGTTATGTCACAATATCTGCGAGCCAGGAGTCCAGGCACAGCTTTACTGAGAGATCTGTTCAGGGTCTGTCAAGAATGCAAGTATCAGCCAAGGCTACCATCTCGCCTGAAGCCTGACTGGGAAGGATCTGTTTGCAAGCTCATGTAGCCTGTTGGCACAACTCTGTTCCTTGTAGTGGTAGGACTGGGAATTGGAGTTTCTTGCTGATTGTTGGCTGAGGACCACCCTCGGCTCCCAGAAGCTGTTCAGAGCTCCTTGCCCCATGGGGTTTCGCTGCTTACAAGCTTGCTTCTTCCAAGCCAGCAATGGAGACAAAGAGATTCCAACAAGACAGATCCTACGATCTTATGTAATTCATCACATTGTCATATCCAGGTAGTCATATGTAGCTAGTCATTTCAGCATGTGACTGGTTAGAAGCAAGTCATAGTCTCACCCACAGTCAAGGGGAAGGAAGGACCCAAGGGCAGCCCCAGGAAATTAAGATCTTGACGACATGTTAAGAGCTTGTCTGATATAAAGGGAATGACAACAGAACCACATGGGAGAGAAATACCGATATGTGGTTGTAGCAAATAGTTGGAGGAATAAAAAGAAAGTCAGCCAACAGCTTGCCATAGTTTACCTGCTACTGTCATTGACCCGACAAACAGGTAAATGAAGTGACAGATTCAAACCATGGGTTTGAAAATCTTAAAGTTCTACACCTAAGATTAATGTATGTTAGATATGTCATAATTCAATAAAATAATTCTGGAGGTTTTACTATTTCTTACGATTTCCCTTTAACTAGGCATAATTTATGTCTTTTTATGAGTTGTGTGCTGGTTGTGTGACCTAATTTTTAACAGTATTAGAAGTCTAATCATTTTCTTTATTGTTTTAAATAACAAAAGTAATTCTAATTTAGTTCTTATCCAACCAAAACAAAACAAAACTCCTGATTTTAACATATTGTTACCCCCTGAAGAGACTGGAAAAGTCAAGCATGGTTGTTTCATTTGAATGCTTGATCTCTTAAATAAGCTGACAAAGAAATGACATTATCAAATGTTTATTATTTTTTGCTACCAGTTATTCGGGGTAATTATGGCTCTATAATTCAGTAAACATGTTCTGATGTAAACAACCATGAAAATTGCATTTTTGAATGCTCCAACTGTGCCCACAACATAATCAGAAGCAGTAATTTATTACTCAGACTAATAATTAGAAGTAATTAACTACTAGAAGCAATTAGAAATAGTAATTTATTTCGTAACATAATGTAATGAGCTGCTTTTTCAATGCATGTTTGAATATTTAGCAACCAGTAATTACTTTCAGAGGGAAAAAAGAATTGTGGCTGTTTAGTTTACAATCCTAGATGCCTGGCACGTGTGTCAGTCTGGCCCATTACCATGAAGGTTTGACAAGCCACTGGGTAGAGTCCTGCTGAACATGAGATTTCTATGACACACTTGGAAAGAAATGGTCTCAGGATTTCATATTTGTGCAATCACGGAGTGACTGTTTACTGAGTGTCTGCTAGGTACTGTGTCATCTGTGCTAGGCACTCGTGACAGGAAAGTGAATGCAACAGACACATTCCCTCCCCAGGTGAGGTCACACATTAGAGAAAAGTACAGACAAATATGGTATGCCGCTTGATGGGGAGGTAAGTACAAGGTGCTAAGGGAATATAGCAGAGATAAGGGCTTTTTGTTTTGTTTTTAGTGCCTCATCAGCAGAGGGAATATAGTCAATGTACTGTCATAGTGTTGTATGGTGACAGATGGTAGCTACCTTTGTGGGGAGCACAGCATACGTAGAGAGATGTTGAGTCACTCTGTTGTACACCTGAAAATAATGTAACATTGCATGTCAACTACACTCAAGTAAAAAAATTATTTAAAAAAGAACACCTCGGGATGCCTGGATGGCTCAGCAATTGAGCATCTGCCTTCGACTCAGGGCGTGATCCTGGAGTTCTGGGATTGAGTCTCACATCGGGGTCCCTGCAGGGAGCCTGCTTCTCTCTCTGTCTCTCTCTGTGTGTCTCTCATAAATAAATAAATAAATAAATAAATAAATAAATAAATAAATCTAAAAAAAAAAAAAACCACACACCTCATCAGGGTTCTCTACTGGCCTGTAAAACAAGGTACTAACTGGAGAAAGAAGAAGGAAAAGAGTCTCTGGCATCAGTAAAAACACAGGTGAGAAGCCCCAGAGGTGGGAATGAGTCGGGCATCTCCACAGTGTAGGGAAGACCCTGCAGATGGGAGGAGACAGAGCCTGGGAAAGAGTCTGCCCAGTCCCCGCATGCGTGGCTACACAGCCACATCAAGGTGTGTAGTCCTCCCCTCAGGAACAAGGATCTAAGCTGGGGAATGACACAATAAGATTTGTCTGTTTCAAAGATCCTGCTGGCAGCTATTCAAAATAGAATGGGTGTGGGGATGGCAGGAATGGATGTGGGGAAGCCAAATAGCATACTAATGAGAAGTTCCGTTGAAAGATATGATATCTTGAACCACAATGATAACTGTGGGATGGAGAAAAATAGACTGAATCATGAATATTTTGGAGTATAATTGGCAGGGCTTGATGATAGACTGAATAAAAATGGTGACAAAAAGAAAAGTGAGCTGCCTGGTATTGCTGAGTGGGACCGCACAATGACCTAAGGAATACAAGAGCAGCATCGGGGTGCATTGTTGACTGATGATGCTTTGGGAGACGTGTTGAATGTGAAGTGCTCCAGTGCATCAAGGGGAGCTGTTAGCAGGCATGCTGTATGTGGTTTTGGAGCTTGATGGTAAGCTTCAACTAGAGGTATAGATTTTGGAGTCTCAACAGCATATAGGAGGTGATGTACTTGACAGACAACTGACAGTAAGGAAAATCCAAGGCTGACTGAGCCTGGATAAGCTCCATCTGCACAAACCCCATAGCTAAGCACTGTGCATCCCTCTCCAGGTCACCCCAATTATTTTCTGGGTTCCCAGAGGTGATCCACGCATGCTTACAATTCTTCCCCTTCTGTCCCCTCAAGGACATTCTTCACCCACAGCTTTTCTAAGGCAGCAGCTCTGCTGCCACTGTGGCTAACACCACCTTACGAGAACCAAGTCTGCTCTTCTTCCTGGGACATCTGTTGTTCCCAAGCCTGGACCTTATGGTAACCAATAGTGCTGTGTTCTTCTCAGCCTTCACAGCGTTAACATGCACACTAACAGTGCACAAACTGGGATGGCTGTCTCTGAAACTCTGGGTTGTGCATTCTCTTCATGTGTGACACACTGCCTGGTCTCCACATAAGGACTATGCATGGTACTCACAGCAGGCTTAGGGGAGTGGATGCCATGCTGGTCTCTTTGATGTCTCTTTGTTCATCTGTTCTAAAAACCATCCATTCATGGGGTTCATGCACAAACCCCCAGGAATGAGGCTAAGCCCAGTTGGTTGGATGAATCCAGTCTCTGCAATCCAGCTTTGTTTTAACCCAAAACCCTTTAGAAAACAGTCAGTGGTAATACTCTAGTCTGGAGCCAATACTGATAAAGTCAACAGGGATTTTAGGGTACTCAGGTGGCTCAGTTGCTTAAGTGTCTCCCTTTGGCTCAGGTCATGATTTCAGAGTCCTGGGATCCAGTCCTGCATGGGGATCCCTGCTCAGTAGGGAGTCTGATTCTCCCTCTACTCCTCTGCTCCCTACTCATTCTCTCTCTCTCTCTCTCTCTCTCTCTCTCTCACACACACACACACACACACACACACAAATGAATAAATAAAAATCTTTTCTTAAAAGAAAAAAAAAGAAACCAACAGGCATTTCTATAGTCACGGTAATTTATAAAATCAACACATATTATCTTATTTAATTTTCATAATAAATCTGGGAGTAGATGTCATTATCCTCATGACAAAGATGAGGAAACCAAGACTCTCAGAAGTTAAGTAAATTACTAGAATCACATCTCTACGGTTGGTGGAACAGTGAATGAAAATATTTTTAACTCTAAATTCTTGACATTTCTTATTACACCAAACTCAAAGCTACTCAAGCTAGAAAAATTATAATTGATAAAAGATTTCATAGATCTATGTCACCATCCTATGTGAAATCTGAGCCATACACAACAGGAGTGTCTGGGACAAATGAGACTAAGAAAACTGAAATCACATCTAGTTATGAAAAAGCTACAGAATTCAGCGGGAGAGTCATAATTCCAGGAAGAACCTGGTGGGAATATTGACACATGGGATAATACAGGGATGATAAAACATTATGAATCCAAAGACAGAAACAAGTGGAAAGCAAATGATCTAGATCTCTGTTTATGATTGCAGCAGAAAATAAAAACATAATCAGAACTGTGTTTTCAAAGTGTGGTCCCTCACAGGAAACAGAATCACTCTGGGTGCTCATAAGATGCTTATTCTTGGCCCTTCCCCAGATCTATTGTGTCAGGATTTCTGGAGATGGAACCCATTAATCTACATTTTTAAAAGATGTTCAGTGGTTCTTTTGCATCCTAAAGTTGGAAAACTACTGAGATAGATCATTACACAACTGGATTAGCCTGGTGGCAGAAAATGAGAACAGCAGCTGGGTACAGGACAAACTAAATTTTCTCAATATAATGATTTTCACAGTAAGTGTAAGCCTTAGAGCCCCTGGACAAATTCTAATCAATAGAGGCGGGTGTTGTGGGAAAGAAAACGGAGTTTAGTGGTGGAAATTTGAACTTCCTACTTTGCCAGATAGCTTGGGAAAATCACTTAAAGTCTGAGCCTTAGTTTCCTCACCTAAAAATAGTGAAATTAATTCCTGCCTTGCAAAGTTATTTTAAGCTCTAAGTAGGATTCAGAGGGTTGAACACTGGAGAAACTGTAAGGCTCTATGCATAGAAGAGCTTTGTGCCTTTGGTTTGCTTTGTGTTTTTTATGAGTTCTCATCCATGTGGCACCAAGAATAGGACCTCAGTTCTTTGTAAACATCAAAATCAAATTTGTAACCATAGGGCTTTCACAAGTGGAGTTCTCGATGCCCCAAGAAGCTGGTTTCCTATTTAATTTCATTGCAACACATGGATGGCTGCAGGTTGCCAGGGAGAGGAAAGAGGTCAGAGCCATGCAAACTTTCCCCCTTCACTCTTCATTATCCCCATTGTAATTTCTCCTTTGGGCTCCAAATCTGGGCCCCACTCCATTCCCTCCTTCAAGTAGAGTATGCTCTGAAATGCAGAAGTTATCTTTATGTATTTTCTGAATGATATGCTAAGCCATGGTTCTCATAAAGTGTTTTTTCATTATTTTGCCCTACGATATTTTATTGTAGTAATATCTCCTAGACTCCTAAACGTGTGACACCATGAAGTTGACTCTACTGTAAGAACATCCCTAACTAAATTTAAAATGTCATTGCTTCATCCTAGCTTGGACTGGCTTTCACATCTTTTTCATCTACCTTGCTTTTCATCTCGTCCTCAAAACATCCCATGTGCATTCCATTTCCATGGTCGGCCAAAAAGCATTTTACCCATAATGAACCCTGCCTCTGCAAGTGGTTGAATCATTCCACCCCAGAATTCCCTTTATCTTCTCCCACTGTCCTTTCTTGGCACTAGGAATGAATTTAATTCAACTGGGAATGAGTTTTGCTAGTTTCCTAGGGAGGCAAATTAAATGACCCAGCATGTGGTTATATGAATCTTAAGAAGCAGAGTGTTGGAAAGTAAAAGATGGATGAAAACGGGAAGAAGAGAGTAAAGGTACCCAAGTACCTGCTACATGAAAAGCACTAGGTAAGAGCTTTATAACCACTGTTTCATTTAATTAAAACCCTACTCCCCTCACCCTGCCCCCATAGGCTTTAATCTTAATCTCTCCTGGCAGTTTCCTACACTTGGCTGCATGTACAGTGGAAATTTCATTTTGCTTGAAAATCCATCCTGGGAATGACACAATGAATTTTTTCCAAGAACATGAACTGAACTTCCTCATCACTCAACCCATAACAACCACTTACACACTATCATTAACTGGCCCCCTTCAGTGTGTATTATGCAGAAAAATCTGTTGAATAACATCTCTTTGGATACTTAAACCTCTGACTTTGCTATGCCACTCATGCTCAACCACAGTGTTGGAAGGACCCCAACAGCTCATCTAATCTATTACCCATCTCCCCACTTGACAGAAAAGAAAATTGAGGGCAACCTGGTAGATAGGTGACCCCCACAACCTTAATATTCTTCTGTGCATCAACAGATAGATGAGAGTAAAGAAATTTCCAAAGCCCACCACCAAGTAAGGGTGACTTCACCTGCTATTTTTAGGACTTCTGTTTATCCTTCTACCTATTGTAATTGTTTATATTGATTTACCTGGTTGTTTACATTGATTCTGGGGATACTCAATATCTTAGCCCTGAGCAGAATTGAGATGCATCCAAAACACAGCAGCACTCCAGCAACCAATGAGCAAAACTGGCATGTCCTGCCTCATAACTGAAACCACAGTCATTGGAGCTCAGTTTGAGGGACTAGCCCTTCTCAATATTGTTCTCATTCTTTCCATTCTTCAGGGTCACTGTCCAATGTCACTACACAGTGCTCAGGAGTAAAGAGGAGGCAAAGATTATGGGATGATCTATATTTTTATAGCAGAGAATTAGAGGCCTAATGACACCCAGAGCCAATGATGACATGGAATCAACCCCATAATTCTTGGACTAGAGAGTCTTATTTCTGAAACTTTCCTCATTGAAAGCAGGAAGAGTCATTTCCTGTCCAAGTCAAGAGTCATTCTGTGTTGGGGGTTGGGGAGGAAGGGAGGAGAAGAAATCTACTGAAACTATTTTGAAAGCACCTGAGGCTTTTCATGGGAAAATGTAACAAGGAACCTCACAGAAAACTCAAGACTTAAACAAACACAGATGGATCTCACAGGGCTGGAGCTAGAAGTTAGAAATGTCAGCTACTCTTTCTGTTTCTCAGAGGCAAATTTGTCTCTTTGAGTTCCACTTCTCATTGGTGTCAGTGTCATTCCATCCTCTCTAATCAAGAGCCAGTCCCATACCTGATGCTGAACTTTACATGACAGCCAGTTAAGCGCCTTTAATATACTGAACCAGCGTCTCTTCATGCAGTTGTACAATGATTCACTCCGGGCTATAAGTCTTTCTCTGGTTCAACAAGAAGTGGCTGGGGGGCGGGGGTGGTTATGAGCTACATAAAGTAAACAATTATAGGGGTTGAGTATGGCAGGTCAAACAAGAAAAGGAAGCTAGCATGGCTGATTGTTACCTTCAATGCAATATTCAACTATGTAAGAGGATTTTCTGAGACCAATCATTCATGGTTTCTTCCTTCCCGCTTGCCTCTATTTCTCCAATTCCTAAAATACCAAAGGATAAAAGAATGAAGGATAGATCCAAAGCAGGATTTGGGTTTCCCCTAAATAAACAATAAGTTCATGACTCAGGAACAGAGATAAGATATCTGCTTCTCACACAGTCACACACATACGAAGTACTCCGCATATACAAACATACCAGTAAACACTCAACTAACATTCATTGAATGACATAAATGAATAAATGAGACAATGAATGAATGGACAAATAAACTGTATACTTGCGAAGATGTGATTTGTATAGCCAGTAGTAACAAAAATTTTAAAAATTCTCTGCCCACGTGTGATTAACTTCTCTTTCCTTCCATTAGTGTAACATGGATAGGCAACACAGCTTAGAGGTAAACAGCACAGACTCTGGAGAGAGACTTCCTGGGTTGGGTTTGTGTGACCTTAGACAAACGACTTAACTGCTCTGTGACTTTTGTTCATCAGCTAGAGAATGGGGATGAAAATAATAGCATTACCCTTATAAGTTAGGTTTGAGCATTGAAAGTGTTAATGTATGAAAAGTCCTTGGAAGAATTTCTGGCAGGCAGCATTATATAAGAATTACTATAATTAGACTAGACAAGTGAGTTGTTTCCATAAATTCAACATAATTCAACAAAGGTGTATTGATATATGAACATCACAGATATATTTACACCCATATGTGTATATATGTATACACATATATACATGTATGCTGCATGTGTGTGATGTCTACATATCTATCCATCTACCTATCTACCCATCTATAAGTGTACATAGATAGCTATATCTATGTAGTGTAACCTTAGGAGATATGATAAGGATTAGTCAAACTATCAGGTGAGAGCAACAAATGCATAAGCAACTAACTCAAGAGGTTGAATTAATAAGAAACTTCTACATAAAAGTATCTCCTTGGTGGTGAGAAATAGGAATAAGAGATCAAATCTGCCTGGGGATTCTCTCATGTATGGCTCAGAAATTCCAGTGGCTAGGAAAGTTTGCCCATTTGTAGAGGAAATGAGGTCAAACCTGGATTGACAAGAGCCCACCCACAACATGAAGCAGGAACAAGAGGCAAAACAGTGTTGTGTAAGTCCTGGGGGATAATCTAGAACCAAATCTTGACCAGAGGATCATAGAACCCCATGTGGGAGGGAAGGTTGGATTTAAGTCAGAGAAAATAATGCATTCCTTTCCAATTAGCATCCTAGTATAGCTAATATGAGCTGAGATAAGCTCAAAATGTGCCAGGTACTAAAATCAATGAACAATACTTTCTGGCCAAGGACAATAAGGTGGGACTGCCCTTTCCTAACAATCCATCTCTCACAATCTCCCACAGCCTTTCCTCACATTTGTTCAAGACATTCCAACTGCATCTACTAGTTATCAAGAGACGTATTAATGTAGGAGACCATACCTGTGGAGAAGCCCTTTCTCCTTTCCTCCATACAAATACAATGACATTGTCTTATGTCTCCTCAAATTCAGCTGAGTTCTTCACTTTCTGCTTATGGGCACAGAGTCTAGAAGAAATTACCTCTCTCAGACTATGCTTAACTTGTAGGGTTCTTCATGGGGTTCTAGGGAGGAGTTTGTGTAAGTAAAACCTACTTTCCAGTTGACTCTAAGATTATTCCAAGACTGCTACACCCTCATTTGGAATTAATCTGCCACGAGCATTCATTCTGTCTGTTTCAATCACTAAAGCTCTGTCAGGGTCTAAAAGAATAAATCACATTGTGTTTAAGAACCACATATTTAAAAAAAAAAAAAAACTATATCCCATTTAATAGAGCCAGAACAGAAAATAAGTTGGCCTGAGGGCTTGAGAAAAAGTTTTAAAAATTGTTGCAAGGTCTGATTCAAAAACAAATACCATATAATGAAAACAGCATGGCTTCTAGAAGTCAGCATATCCAATTACCACCTGTGTGGCCCTGGATGTGTGGCTTAACAAATAATCTACCACAAAAAGCTGAAATGAAAATTCAGCAAGACAATGTTTGTAATGTATCCTACTCAGTAAATACTCTAGAGTTTGCCTCTTTCTCCTTGTCCCTCTTGTGAACAATGAGATATTCAGCAGAAACCAAGGACCTAGAAAAAGGAGAAATGGCCACAGTGGGGCCCAGGGCAAATGTGGTTACTTTTCATTCATCACTCACTCAAAAAATCTTTATGGAGTTACTACTTAGAATGGTTTTTAGGACAAGGACTGGATGCTGTGGTCCATACAAAATTGAGAAACAGACATGGAATTTACCCTCAAGAAACTTAAAATCAAACACATGACAAAGGACGTATATATAAAACATTAAAGCATAAGATTATAATTGCAAACTAGAAGAGATACCAATAATTACCTTAGGATTTCAGAAGATATGAGGTGATAGGTAGTTGCTGTAGTAAAGAAGGAATTGAGGGCTGAAAATAAAAACACAGAAATGGCCTGGCAAAGCATTTAAACTATCCTTAAAAGACTAAAGTTAGAGCCACTGTTAGGGGATTCATCTAGAAGGAATGCGTGAAAGCATAGCTAAACTTCCAGGTCTTGATGAAGGCCTATGATGAGCCAAGTGTTGTGCTGACCACTTCTCAAACATTTTCTTATTAATCCCCACCCTAATACTGCAAGGAAGATAGTATATCTCCTGTTAACAGAGGAAAAAAACATCTCTGATGGAATAAATGACCTGCTCACGGTCACACAGTGAGAGCTGAAGCTAGAACTTGAGCCTAATTTGTCTGACTCTTGAGCAGCTGCTCTGACTCACTATGCTATGCCCAGAAGAAAGGATATGCTGGATGTGTGTGGCAAACAGGGAACAGTCCAATTTGGCTGGAGTCTAGAGTGTTTAAACATAAACAATAAGAGAGATGCAAGAAAATAGAATGGGGAATTTTTGAAGAAAAAAACCCCAAATGTTAGCTTAGGAGTTTTGGCCTGTTTTACATGTCAGAACTAATTCAGAAAAACAGACACCAGAAAGGTAACCTGCATGTTTTCCACTAAGGAAGGTTTTAAGTACGAAGATAAAAATGAGAAAGAACAAGTAGGGGTTCTGTAGCAGGTGATTTTTCTTATACCAATAAATAAACCAATCAGGATGAGATACAATGCGCTTCAATTACAAATAACTCCAAAATATCAGCGGATAAAAAATATCAGTGGTTAAAAAAATAACATATTGCTCATACTGCACGTCTATTGAGGGTCTGCAAGAAAGGTCTTCTCCACATCACCTTACTCTAGAATCTTTGCTGAGGCAGCGCCACCAATACCAACCCTGGCAGAGACAAGAGAGTTCTGGATGGCCTTGCATCTGCATTGAAAAGCTCCATCCGGAAGTAATGAGCATCACCTCCATTCTAGCTCACAGTCTCATCTGCCCACAGGATGTGTAATCCTAGGTTATGCTCAGAACTGGAAAAACAAGAATCCCCAGCAAACAGTACTAATGGCTGTTGCCAGCAAACTTGAGGTCTGAACTTGCCCAGCGTATGTTAGGATCTCATGTGCTGTCATCTGTAGGGATGACTGCCTGCTCTGAGGAAGAGGGAGCAACAAAATGTAATCTTACACCATTCCTTAGATTGGAATGAATGTGTTATTGTCTTTTGGTATGGTAAGTATGAAAGTAAAATGCTCAAACAGGAAACTAGAACTTAACAGAGGAACCTTAAGAAGAAGAGGGGATCCTAGTCTCTCTCTGGGTTTATGGTCTTGCATCCAGACTTTAGGATATGCTTAGAGATGCTTTCCTGAGTAATCAGAAAGGAAAGAACTTAGCCAGGAGAAGGAAGGTGGAAAATATATCCAAAAGAGAGTTCTCATTTATGGCTGCAGGACACAGTGTGTGGTTCCGCTCTGTAACCTTGTACACTTGGTAGCATGCTGAATGTTTACATGTCTCGGTCAGGGCTCAGCTATGTGGTTCTTTTGCTCATCTAGCTAGGGAGACATTTGTGTGATTGATTTCATTTAATGGATCTTTCTGAGGCTCGGCTCGGCTGGAGACCCTGGGATGGTTAGGCTCTTTCCCCTTGCCCGTCCCATCTATTCTCAATGCTTCTTCCCTTTTTTGGACCTTCTCCATGTGGCTTCTGCATATGATCTCTCCAGCAGAATAAACAGATTTCTTACATGGTAGCTGATGGCTCCCAAGAAAGACCTAGGCCAAGAACTTGCATACCAGCACTTCCCATGTCTCTTGGTTGAAGGAAGTCACCAGGTTAGTCCACATTCAAGGGAACACTAGTCAAGGGCATGGATACAAGAAAGTATGGGTCAATGGTGGCCATCAGTGTAACAGACCATCATCATATGCTTAAAAGGTAAGATTCTTATGGTCACAGCCATTCCACTCCCTGGAAGCTTGAATGTTTAGAACACACAGATAGGCCTTAAGGAGGAACCCCATGACAATCCTCCAAGAGAACTTTACCCACACCTCTCACACTCTACCACAAACATTCTACAAAAGTTAGAGACATTAGCTCCTGTGCCCTCATAGAAGGCTAAGCTAGTTTTCCCCCAGACCCATCCTTGGGAAACTGAAAAGGATAAGCTCTGGTCACTCACTTTGGTAAACATTTTCAGAAAAAAAAATTATCAAATTCCTATCTTCATGCATTCTGTAACTGTCAGATCTGAACCAAAATGCAGGATAATAGGGAAACAATAATGAGAACTCTGGTGTGGAAGGGGACATTACCTTCCTATTTGTAGAGGGGCCAAATAATTCACAGTTGTCACATTCCAAAGAGAATGACAAAACCAGGATAAAGAGGGGATAAGCTACCACCTCTATGGAAGGAATTTGAACTTGGACATAAAAAACAGGGGTGGGGGGTAAGTAACAGATGGGAGTAGTGTGGTTCATTTGATGATACTGTTTTGAAAATAAACCCAACTAAATGTTTTATTAGATTGTCCTGAAACTCTCATCTTAGAGACTCTTTATCCCTTCTCTTCAACCTATGAGATCTTAATGACTTTCTGCTTTCCTACCTGAAGAGGTAATATAATAACTGATATGAAGAGCTGAAAAGTAATAAGGTTCTAGAGGAGTTCCACAGGGTTCCAGAGGAGTCTGACACTGAGAGAATCCTGTGTTTTTAATCTTGTTTGTTTCAGAATCAGAGTGATTAGGTTGATAGTCAGAAACAGGTTATTAGATGTATTAAAGTTCATCCTACTTCAGGGTCACACTCATTGTAACTCTAACATTTGTAATAGTAGAAAAGAGAGCATGCATCCCCACCACCACATTTATCAAGCCTATCAGATGACATGAGAGCCAGCCCTCTTTGCTCTAACGGCCAGCTGAAGTTTTGACAATGGGAACATGGGGATTTTGTAATAATTGCTGTGTCAGTTAGGATCCCAACAGAGATTCCACTCAACACGATTTAATAAAAGAGAATTGATGACCATTGATAGACTTACGAGGACCATCTAATGATATGGAGGCACTCAGACACTAGCCACAGCAATATGCTATCACGGCCCCTTTGGCTGAAGGGATAATGGGACAAAATAATGTCACTGCAGTCTGGTGAGACCTGAAAGGATGGAGAAGAAAACACTATGCAGAAACTGTAGTGTAGAGGGATCCAGCCATTATCCAAATTGCAACACTGAAATATGGAGGAGGCAGGAATGCAAATACACCAAACTTTTTCTCCCCAAACATTCCAAACTCTCCAATCTCCTTGTGTCTTTCATCAGTTAGGTCAAAACATGAGCCAGAGGATGATGGAGCCCTTAATATAATCCAGATAAATCAGTCTCCAGCATACACAAAGTGGAGCAGAAAGTGGGGGGAAAACAAATGGAGATTGGGAGGGTGGGAAAGCATCAAACAAAATATAACCTGCACCATCATAAAAAAAAAAAAATAGGAGGGGAAAGAAAGTAATGAGTCACAGTCATAGTAATAGGAGTATATTTAACTCTTAAAAACACCTAATATTATATTCAAACAGTTACAAAAAAATAATCCTATTCACCCCACATTACAGGTTTATTACATATAACAGAAAAAAATATGGTGGAGTTTAAAAGTCATTATGGAACACTGCTTAAAAGGACAAAAGATTATAATTTAAGGGTCTAGCACCACCACACTGTGAAAATTTCAGCATCAAAAATAATTATTATAATCTTAATGGTTAATTGAAACAAAGTGTACCTATAAAAGCATGTTAGCTTGTAATAATACTCCAAAGAGGAAATTAAACATAAATTATAAGAAATTACAGGTATAAAATGAAATAATGATGAATACAATAAGGTATTTTTAAAGGAAGTTTAGAGTATAGATATATATGAGTATTTCATTTCTTTTCTATTCAGGATATGTCTATTAAAATTTTTCAACAGGTGCTATTGTTGTCTCTGTTAGCGGAGAAAGTAAAAAAAAAAAAAAAAGCAAGTGGGGCAAAACCTCCTAGAAATTTTATACAATTACCAAGTACCAAGGTGGCTCAAAATATGTTCCAAAGTTATAAAGAAAAGAAGACACTAGATATGAATTTGGATTTACAAGAAATAAGAGCTCCAGAAAGGGTAAATATGTGAATAAATATAAAAGACAATTTCTCAAGTTTCAAAATCTTTAAAATATCATGGACGAATTAACACAAACATAACAAATCAGTATGGGACTTACAATATATGTACAAGTAAGATGTGTGATAACAATAGTACAAAAGATGGGAGGATGAATTTGAAAATACAGTTATAGGGCAACCCGGGTGGCTCAGCAGTTTAGCGCCGCCTTCAGCCCAAGGCGTGATCCTAGACACCCGGTGTCCCACGTCGGGCTGCCTGCACAGAGCCTGCTTCTTCCTCGGCCTGTGTCTCTGCCTCTCTCTCTCTCTCTCTCTGTGTCTCTCATGAATAAATAAATAAAATATTAAAAAAAGAAAAGAAAAGAAAATACAGTTATAATTTATATATGTTACCTGTGAAATGGTGTTATGTCACATGAAGATAGACTATGGTAAGTGAACACTGTATATTGTAAACCCTAGAGCAATCCTTACAAAATAAAATAGAGATAAAGCTAATAAGTCAATGGTGAAAATAAAATAAAATTCTAAAACATACTTAAAGGTCAAAAGAAGAATGAAAAGGAATAGAGAACAGATAGTACATGCATCGACAAATAGCAAGGAGTGGATTTAAGCCCAACTATTTTAATAATTGCATAAAATGTAAATGCCTAAACATTCTAATATAAAGATAATAAAAGAGAAAGATTTTATGTTTAGTTCATTTTCATATATGCATAAAATACATCTGACAAACTTTAACACTCATAATTATAAAACAAAAACATTCAGCAAAGTAGGAATACAAGAAAACTCCTCAACCTTATGAAGAATGTCAACAATAAAGCCAACCACTAACATCACATTTAGTGGTGAAAGACTGAACATCGTATTTAATGGTGAAAGGCAACACACAGTCAAAAAGACAAGAATTTCTACTCTCAGCAGTTCTGTTCCACATTGTACTAGAGATCCTAGCCATTTCAATAAGGCAAGAAAAAGAGGGAGAATGGGGTATACAGATTGGAAAGAAAGAAAGAAAATTGTCTTCATGAACAGAAAAGATAATTATGTGCAAAATGAAAAATCCTAGGGAACCTTTCTAGGCTTATCATTTCTAATAAGCCACTAGAAAATAAAATGAGCAAGGTGACAAGATAAAATGTTAATATATTGAAAAAATCAGTTGATTGCTATATACTATCAATAAACAACTGGAAAATGAAATTTTAAAATATATCATCCACAAAGCATCAAAAATATGAACTACTTATTCATTTTAATATGTTCAAGATCTTAACACTAATATGCATAGTTACTTTATTTGTAACCACCAGATCAGTAGGGTTTCAGGTCTAGGGTCATGCTGAGGACTCACCAACAAAGGCCACAGGGGAACTTCTGGGTAGTGATGGAAATATTCTATGTATCTTATGTATTGATAATGGTTTGGTCATTTAGTATATGCATTTGTGAAAATTCATCAAACTGTACCATTAAGCTGGATGCATTTCTGTACATTAGTCATATACCAATAAAGTAGAAAGCATTTAAAAAGAAAATAAATTCCTTAAAAAGAAAAACATGGACATAATTTTGTGGGGGAAATACCAGGTCATAAATATGGAAGGTGTGAACCTAAAAGGCCATATAAGCATAGTTTATTTTTACTGATTAGTGACCTGTGTTTGAAGAGTTGTGGCAAGGCAGAAATCCTTGTGCCTGGAGTAAGAGTCAATTAATCTAAAACCTGGGTACTGAAAGCTTGAAGATATTCATTTTTTTTTTTTTTGAGTCTGGTAAGATCACTGCTTCCCTGAGTAGGTGTCAAAATATTATTGTTGAAAATCTAGAAAGATCCCAGCTAAGGAAATAAATCTTAAAAATATAAAACCGAATATAGAATTGATGAAGAAATGAATTGAAACCACAATGGTGACATCTTAGAATAGGTTCGAGTGCATACATAATAATACGTTTTATAATAATTCCATATGTTTTGCCTACAGTTTAATATGTGTGCTGTGTTTAAAAGAATAAATTATACTAAATTTGAAGTTACAATTAATTATTTGAGAGCATTTAATTAATCACACTTCAAATCAATAATGTTAATACTCATTAAAGTTGGTTTTCAAACTTTTGATTCTTAGATATTTGAATTTAATAAGTTGCATTTAAATAAATTACAAATGTCAGTATTTATATCCATATACAGAACACAGCCAGGCATTAGAGCATTTATCATTATAGATGAGGAAACTAAAGCCCATAGAAGTTAAGTAATTTGTTTAGGGTCACAAGGCTCTCTAACTCCTGGGACCATATTTTTCCTAATATATTACATTTTTTCTGAAAATGAAAGAGAGAAAGATTAAATATATTCTAGAAAGACAACACAAGAAATGAATGAGATTATGCTGAGTGAAATAAGTCAATCAGAAAAGGACAAACATTATATGGTCTCATTCATTTGGGGAATAGAAAAATTAGTGAAAGGGAATAAAGGGAAAGGAGAGAAAATGAGTGAAAATATCAGTGAGGGTGACAAAACATGAGAGACACCTAACTCTGGGAAATGAACAAGAGGTAGTGGAAAGAGGTGGGCGGGGAGTTGGGGTGACTGGGTGATGGGCACTGAAGGGGCACTTGGCAAGATGAGCACTGGGTGTTATGTTAAATGTTGGCAAATTGAACTCCAATAAAAAAAATTTTTTTAAATAAATACATCTTCTAAAAAATTTTTAAAAAGGGAATGAATTAGAAATTGGTACTAGTGGTAAATAAGCAGGAGTAACGTTCAACAATATGGTATGGTAGAAAAAACATTGGACCACAAGTCAGGGGAGCTAGATTTTTGCCAAGGATGATCACTCACTAGTATGTGAACTAGAAGAAGTCAATTCTTGTATCCAGAGCATCATTTCCCAATAAAGTGTGGCTATAGAATTTCCAGATGCTTTCCTACCCAAATATATAAATGATGGAAGTGGTATTAGAGTCGAAGACATTGCTGCTCCCCCACATAAAGAGCAATAAGATCTATTTAATAAAAAAAATAGAAAGTTTCTCATTTTCAAACAGAAAAATTGAAGAGATTTGCAGATGCATACAAGACTTTTTCAAGAAACACATACAGTACAAATTCTTAGATGAAGACTTTGTGTTCGATATATATAGAGACAGTAGGGGGAAGGTGTGGCTGATTGATTTTAATCCGTTTGGGGAAGTAACCGATTCACTGCTGTTTACTTGGGAAGAGCTGATATCTGGAAGAAATTTAAAAGGTGATTTTAGTGAAGGAGATGCCCTTGAGCAGGATTCTCCAGCTTTCCGTTGCACAAACAGTGAAGTGACAGTTCAACCCAGTCCCTATCTGAGTTACCGACTTCCCAAGGACTTTGTAGACCTGTCTACTGGGGAGAATGCTCACAAACTCATAGATTTTCTTAAACTGAAAAGAAATCAGCAAGAGGATGACTGATTAGAGCGCAGAGTTAAGTCCGAGGTAAAGAGGAAACCACCTTGGCGTCAGGAGGCTGCTCTGAGCTCACAACTTCCTGTACCCCACTCGGGTTGGGGTGGGAGGCAGCGTGAAATCAATAGCTTTTTATATCCATGTATATTAAGCTGGAAAAAAAATGGAGGGACTTTGCTACTTGTAAAAATAAATAATAAATAGATCTTAAATATAAAAAAAAAAGATAGATAAGATCAAAAGAAAAACAAATACAAAAAAAAAAAAGTCTAGGTTCAATGTAAATGTAAACTCCACAGTAAAGTTCAATGATAATTTTCTCTCTAAGCTTCCCAAGAGCCAAAGTCAAAAGGGAAAAAATCAGCTCCAAGCAACAGTATTGCACAGTTTTTAGGAGAGCAGACTTTGGAGTAAGACTGAGTTCATTTCCCAAATCTACCACTTCCTGTGTAACATCAGGTAGGTTTTCTTATCTGGAAAATACAACAATAACGGTACATAATTCATAAGATTCTACGAGTATTTGACATAGTTAATAGCTGCTTGGCATAGTTAATTCACATACAACACAGTACCTGACATCTGGAAATGGGTCAGTGTTAGATCTTTCAAATTTTACTTTTTACATAAAATACAAGCATAACATTTGTTTGGGGATGGCAACTCCAGCTGATTCCTGTTTTAGCAACACACTAGCGAAGAAAATTTTAAAACCCTTATTTATGTTCATTGATGACTTATTTTTACCTAGAAGCACAGAGCAATAAAAGGTAGTGTTTTTAAAAACTGAAAATCCCAGTACAAAGACTCAGTACAGTGTCCAGATTACAATAAATGTTCCAAAAATGTTTGTTATATAACAAGGTATGGCACTGAGTACCAGTAATAGTAATAAAATTAATAAAAGCTAACACATCCTTTTAACATCTCCCACGGTGTTTTCTCAGATGCCTTAACATCTTTTTTCTTTCCTTTTGAAATCTTTAAAAAGAATATCTCCATTCCTGGCACTGAGGGGGGCACTTGACGGGATGAGCACTGGGTGTTATTCTGTATGTTGGCAAATTGAACACCAATAAAAAATAAATTTATTATTAAAAAGAGAGAGAGAAAAAAATTTAAAAAAAAAGAATATCTCCATTCCAGAAGAGAGATAATGAGGACACGAACCAAGCAAGCACATCTCCACCCTCAAAACTTACTGAGATGGCAGGTCTTTTGCATATATTCATTGCCAAAGGTGGCCATTCAACAAGCATTTATGGAGTATTTCCAGTATTCTGGATTCTTCCATTAGTTCTGGGATACAAGGATGAGTAAGATATAAAGCTCTTAAGAAAAGAGTCTCTCTCAACAATATTGAGTTTCATCATCTCAAGGAGACTATGATCCAGGAGGAGAAACAAGACATACACCAATAAATGAATTGGAACAAGGAACATGTAAGTGCCATAAGAGCAGTGCAGACTGAATGCCACAGGATTCCAGAGGTGGGGGAGATTGCATAAACCAAAATATTTGAAACTAAATACTGAATATGAAGAGTGTAGATAGAAAGCTCATTCCAGTGCTGCTGTGCCTGTGTTATGTCTCCCATTTGAAGTCTACGATGAAATAGGTCAGCAAAAACAAATTCTATAATAGGCCCAAATGAAAGTCTCAGACAACTGAAATCTTTCTTTGGTGTTTGACACTTGTCCCAGGGAAAGCCTGCTGTATGTCAACTGTGATAGAACACAACAGCCAATGTTAAAAACATTCCCTCTCCTCAAGTTGTCTTTCCAGAATGCACCCAATTCATCTTCTATGAGGTGAAAGACGTGGTTGGATTTCTGAGTGATGAAATCATTAAAAAGGAATCCAGCCGCCACATGCAAGATATTGCTATATTAATATTTGATTCAAGGGAATATGGGACCAGTTATCAATAATTCAGTCATCATTTAATATCAGAGACATGGAATGTGCCGACTGTTGTATTAGTTTACACATTAGAGTGACTAAGATGTAGCGTGTTATTGCCACTGTCACATTTCTTATGTTACACGGTGACAGCATGGCTTATGAGGACTGAGATGATATACTTATTCTGCTACCCAGATCCATAAAACAATTGGGAGCAGCTAGACCAACCCTACTGGGAAGAGTTGTAAAAAGAAATATAGACTAGGATTCTTTTAGTTTGGATTCTTCCAGAAGAAGCAGTCCCTGAAATGGGGATTCAAATGCAAGCAGTTTACTTGGAAGATGAATAAAATACTACCAAGGGAGTGGATGAGACAAGGGAGAGAAGGCAGCCAATTAATGAGGGGCATTGTCAAGCCAGCTATGGCCATGGGTGTCTGAAGTTCAGTCCCATGGGGTTACTCTGGCAGTCAATATAAAATACTTGACTCCAAGTTATCATGCCCAAGGAATGAGGAATCTGAGGTGTTTATGCAACAGTCTCCATTAGTCATTGGTTGAAAGCTGCCCCCAAAGAATGGAATTCCCTGGAGTTTTCAATCTACCACATGGGTCAGGAAAAAAAAATGCCTCAGAAAGAAAGTCTTCAAGCACAGGGATATAAGAGCTGGCAGCTGGAAATGGAAGACCTGGGAAAACCCTGGTGGCATCTGTCACCATGTCACAACAACTGGCTTTTCATCCTGTGTCTACTACCCAAATCGATGAAAGAGAAGAGAACCAACATTTATTAAGTACCTACTACATGATACACACATTGCACATGTTGTAACATCTATTCCCTAAAATAAAGGCAGAGCCCACTTTTTCCAAGTGAATGAACTAGATGTCAGAAGGATAAGTGACTTGCCCAAGCTAGCCCAGCCCCAGGATAAGAAGACTCAGACTTAACCCTCTGCAACCTCAAACCTGGCATCTTTCCAATAAAGAGTGTTGGAGTTCCCTCCTACAGCCACATATGCTAAGTCATTCAGATATAATCTACAGACCTAAATTTTCACGGGTGGTTCCCAAAATTCCCAGTTTTTGCCTTGTTTCCTCCCTGCCTAGAATACCTTTCTCCTTTTATATCTGTTTATCTAAGTCAGGCTGCTAGTGAATCTGAAGCCAGGCTTCAAAGAAGTCTAGGACTTACACAAGCAGAGCTAGGTATAAAGAGGCATCTCTCATGGAAGAAGAGGGTGAAGGTGGTGCTGGTCCTTTTAATGAGCTTCTTTTTTTTTTCTTTTTTTTTTTAATTTTTATTTATTTATGATAGTCACAGAGAGAGAGAAAGAGGCAGAGACACAGGCAGAGGGAGAAGCAGGCTCCATGCACTGGGAGCCTGATGTGGGATTCGATCCCGGGTCTCCAGGATCGCGCCCTGGGCCAAAGGCAGGCGCCAAACCGCTGCGCCACCCAGGGATCCCCTTAATGAGCTTCTTAAGTAACGGTCACATACACTAGCATCGCCACATCCATAAACAAAAACAAAGAGGTGAGAATGTGTGTGGAATACTCAGGTGAAACAGGGAGCTTGCTTTGGCTGTAGCTGTGGAGGAAGAAGCTCACAGGTGGGCAGGCACCAGCACAAGATGGCCTTTGAAAGCCAGGCTATTGACTCTGGTCTCCTTCTGGGGATCATAAGCCACTCTCGTGGAATCCTGAACAAGGAAAATGTCATACACAAAGTAGTATTTTAGAAAGATTAACATGGCAGACATGAGTTAAATGGTTTAGAAAAGAGAGGGTTGGAATGGAGAACACAGTAACAAAACATAAGGAGCTTCTAGAAAATTCCCTTGGGTCCCTGGGGTTTAAGTTTTTACTGATTCCTTTTTTACCTTTTCTATCCTAAATTAGAGATAAACCAAGTTGACTTTGCTTAAACGTCGAGCTGGGTTAAAAGTACTTACTATTGGCTAAAGACTTTCAGAAAATTCCCTCTCTTGGCTTTGCAAAGTATAAAAATCTAGGCAGTGTCATTTTTCTTACTTTTCACCCATCGCTCTGGTTCATAAGAGACTTTCAAGAAGTCTTTTCTCCTTACTATCAGAGAGTGGCTCTTTTCCCCATCTTTATAGTGATAAGCTTTCAAGTCAGAACTAAAAAGTTTTGGTGTCTGGAGACCCAAGATACTAATTGTAGAAATCTATGATCTCATCTTGGCAGGTGAGCCACAGATGTTCTCAGGGAGAGTGGGCCATAAGCAGGCTTCAGAGGCTAACGTGCACACGTGCATACACAAAGTACTGGCTTCTGCCTCTACCAATGCCCTGGATGTCGAGTCAGTCCTGCCTATTATCCAAAGAAGGGGTTTGATTCTCAGTCCCAAGGGCCATTAATTAGGAAGCCATCTCAACAGGGACCACTGGGTGGCTCAGCAGTTGGGCGGCTGCCTTTGGCTCAGGTCCTGATTCCAGGATCCAGAATCAAGTCCCACTTCGGACTCCTTCAGGGAACCTGCTTCTCCTTCTGTCTGTGTCTCTGTGTCTTTCATGAATAAATAAATAAATCTTTAAAAAAAAAAAAAGACATCTCAACAAACATAAAGAACAGAACTGTGCTGTTACTCTGCCTTTCCAAACTTTTAATGAAATGCTAATGCATATCCATTTGTATGCCATTCAGTGGGGCAATAGCCAGTAGCCAGCATTACCCTTTCATTGCTGATGGAAGTTCAGTCAGATTTTCACTAGCTAGTGCTGCTTGGAGAAGCCATTTATTGCATGAATAAAGTGACTGTGAAATAAAGATTAAGAATCATTTTGAATGGCAAGTTCCAGTTTAGCCAAAACTGGAAAAAGAAAAAAAAAAAAGACCTAAACTAAGACTGGAGAAATTGCTGGTATTGAAGAAATTAGATCAATATGGTTGGGAATTTTCAGGGAACACCAACCCTCTCTTCCTCAACTGGTCCTGGACAAATTAAAAAGTAAGATGATTAGCAGCAGGTAGAGGATTAAAATGTTACCTTCCCAAGCATATGTTACCTCATCATCAAGGTACCAGCTTCTAAATTCTTATCCTTATACACACTATTGAAATCAACAACTCTGCAGAAACCAGGGAGAGGCTTAAGAGAACCTCAATTCTCTGCTCAGCTGGGACCCCACCTAAGGATGTGTTAGCCACTCCTTCTGAAACAAATGCATTTTTAATTTAAAAGTAGTAAATTGTCTTCATACGAGTGGCATGTGATTGAAATAGTCATTTCCATTGTTGGCAAGTTGTGAAAGATGGAAATATCCACATGGTCCGGAGGGGTAGGAAATAAGTCAGACACCATGAGAAGACCAAATCTGTTGATACAAGGCAGAAGACTGGAAGTCTAAGAGGTTCTAGTGAAAAGTGGCCCCTCCAGAGGGCAAGCGGCTACTGTAGGCTTCTGAAGGATGCAGAAAAGGCTCAAGCTGAGTGGGTGGCAAATGGAGATATACTTCAAGCTTGCTGGTCTACCATTTCAATCATGTCAGCTTCAGTAGTGACTTTGCCTAAGTAAGCAACTCCAAAACACTTGAAGAACAAAAGCATTTTGATCCACTTAATTTCAGGACAGACCCTTTTCCAGACCACTGTAACATCCAACAGATGTACAGCAAGGATGGATTTGTTACTAGACTCCTCTTTACAGTGCTGCAAATGTATGTGGCTAATTATATAACCACCTGCGGTTGTACAGATGGAAACATCTCAGCTCCAGCTGGAGCTCGCACCAAGACTCACACCAAGATGCTTGGCAGCAGCCGTTACAAGCTTTGGCAGCCAAGGACTGAAATGGTTTGGCCTGTTTCCCCCTTTTGGTTCCAAACTACAGCTCCAGTGGACAGAGATTGCCTATGCTTTAAAATATTCCTACTGGGGGTTGGACTGGCTCGTATGACTGGCCTTTTTCAGCCCTGGAGCCTTGGATCACTTCCTTATGATTCAGTATTTCTTTAAATCTCACCAAAGGAAGGGAATTTATATTATGCACTTATTAGTTCTTTTAGCCCATTTTACTGAACTGAAAAATATAAAAACATTATTACAAACAGGAGTGTCATGTATTGGACATGATAATAATGGCTTATAGGCTTGTACCCCTTTGAGAGAGGAGGAAAAGAAATCACTGGCACACTTAAGGAAGAAGAATCTAGAATTAAGTCCAGACAGTCTATTCAGGGTGCTCTCTGCCCCTCAAAGGCTTGCTCTCAACACCTAGCCAAGTTTGTATTTCACAGATGTTTGACAATGTTTCCTAGATTATTTTATGAAGCTGGGACTGCTAGCAGCAATAATAAGAAGAACACAAGTTCCAATTGATGTAATACTTCTGAAAATCTGAATGCCATTACAGACTGGCTTTTTCCTGCTTCTAAGGAGGGTCTTCTCAGTGCTTTAAGAACACCTCTACAAAGCAAAACAGAAAAATTACCTCCCTAAGGCCTGGCTGTGAAAGACAATGGAGGTGTTAATTTTGTGTGAACCTAGGGTCTGCGTACTTCTTTTGAGATATTGTAAAGCAGCTTGCGGTTTATTGCTTCTCTTTGAAATGGTTATTCCAACACAGAGCATACATTTCACAGAGCTTTGTGAAAACCATGAGGCAGTTTGGAAAACATGATGAGGTAAGGCATCTGCTCATAGGGCCCTAGTGATGTGAAGCTAGTGAATAATCTGCCTGGAACACCACTTGTAAACTGATCCTTGGAGAAATTGATAACTTACCATTCAGAGTACATTGAGGGCTTACCAATTATATTCACTACAGGTTTATCTATTATTCTTTATTACATTCCTCGGGCAAAATGAGCCATTATCCCTAATAACATTATTCTATGATTGTAGGTCCCACTGACAAAATAAGAAGTGCAAAGTCCAGAAAAGCCACTTGATTTACCTAAAATTGCAAAGCAGGTGTCTGATTAATTAAACAAAGAACCCATTATAGACTGGAGTGGCAGCTCTCATGATGTGGAGGCCTTTATAAGCAAACCAAAATCTAAGCCAGTAAATGCCTCAAGGTTACAAAACCAAAACGCTATAGACAGCCAATTGCAAAAAGCCACCTAGGCTTTAAGCGTTGGCCAATCAAATTTTTTTTTTCTTTACTTCCACACTTTATATACGTCTTTCCCTTAAATAGAGTGCAAAAGACTGCTCCTAACCACGTCTGGGATAGCACTGCCCTATTAGAATTGATTTTTGCTCAAACAGTTTTTCCCTACTCCCTCGCCCCCCACGTTTCTTGAGAGATAACTGACAGCACTGTATGGTGCAAGGCATAATGATGTGATTTACATATATTGCGATATGACTGCCACAATAAATTTAGTTGACATCCATCATCTCCAACATGGAGGCATAGAAAAAAAAGTAAAAGAAAAGAAAAACATTTTTTTTCCTCATGATAAGAACTCTTAGGATTTACTCTCTTAACTTTCAAATTGTGAAAATTAGTAATGGGAAGCCTCACTGGAATGGAAAGAGGAGGTTTGGGCATAGGGGATTGTCATGTTCTACTCCCCAAAGTCAATTGCAGACCCAACAGGAAGAGGCAGACGAGTTTACACAGACTTGACCTTGCACATGGATACTGCTCTACTCTTCCAACCAGAAAAAGAAATACTTTTCCTTATTCCTCGGGGCAACAGCTCAGCCAATGAAAAGCCAACACACTTTGAAGTTCCAGGTTATTCCAATGGACTTTTTAGTAGTTCACAATGGCTCTCCTGACTTCCTCCTTTCTGCCTTGAGAAAAAAAAAAAAAAAAAAAAAAAGCTCCTCTTCTAAGTTCACCGGACTTGCCCATGGTTTTGCCACAGCTTGTTTGTCCCAGATTGCATTTCTTTTTTATTCCCTAATAAAAACCATCCTTTGCTAGTAA
The DNA here is from genome assembly GCF_018345385.1 of Vulpes lagopus. Classification (NCBI taxonomy): domain Eukaryota; kingdom Metazoa; phylum Chordata; class Mammalia; order Carnivora; family Canidae; genus Vulpes; species Vulpes lagopus. Next base: position 14,615,253 of record NC_054832.1, read on the forward strand.
AATAACTGGCTTTTTCTGTTTTTAAGGATAACAGAATATACCATGCAGCAGTGCTAACTCTCGTCATAATGTTGTGTATTGCATCCTTAGGTTCTTATTTATCTTACAACTAGAAGTTTGTGCTCAAATAAACTCCTAAAGTTTAATATGCCCAGTTTATCTTTAGACACAAGTTAGAAGCAAAACTGAAATTTCAAGCCTCCTAATCATTATTCCATTTAAATCAAGCTGACAGATGTATATTAGCTGCTACCACAGGTCTAGAAGTAGGTGGACATCAAGGGTTATATTAAAGAAAAATAAAACCGGCCCCTCTTCTTAACAGAAGTTCTAATCTGAGGGAAGACAAAACATTAACACAAACAACTAGAAAATGGTTTAAAACAGGATGATTATCAAGGCAAAACATTTTGAATATCAGAAGATAAGCATCCCTAATATATGTGAATTCTGCTTCTGATGGGCCAAAATCAGGGTGTCAGCAGAGCCATGCTTCTTCCAGAAGCTCTAGAGGAGGATCCATTTCTTGCTTCTTCCAGCTTCTGGAGGCTGTAGCCATTCCTTGGCTGTGGACAATCATTCCAACCTTTAAGATCAGCAAATTAAAATACCTCTTTGATCCCCATCTTTGCATGGGCTTCTTTGTGTGTATGTCAAATCTCCCTCTGCCTCTCCCTTAATCCAACACCTTAGACCATTCGGCAACACTACCCTGTCCTTCTATGATGTCTCCCTCTATAAAGGATCATTGTGATGGCATTTAGGGCCCACCTAGATAAATCAGAAGATCCTCAACCTCATCATATCTACAAAGGCCCCTTTTTGCCGTATATGGTAACATTCGGCCATTCCAGGGATTGGGACATAAGACATCATGCGGAGGACCGTTTTTCAGCCTACCACACTACCCAATTTCAAAACTTACTATAAAGCTACAATAATCAAGGCAGGGAGACATAAACATAAAGATAGACTTAGCGACTACGAAACTGAGCAGCGTCCAGAAATTAACTCTACATTCAAGGTCAATTGATTTTTAACAACATTTCCAAGGCAATTCAATGTTGAATCATCGTCTTTCCAACAAATGGTGCTTGAGATAATTGGATATCTAAAGAAATAAAAGAATTAAAAAAAAAAAAAAAACCTAAGACCTCCATCTCATGCTTAAGCAAAAATTAACTTTAAAAAAAGTGGATAATAGACCTAAAAAAATGCTAAAATTATAAAACTTCCTGAGGCCGAGCTCTTCCTGGGAACATTTTGCCAGCAAGTCAATGCTTTTCTCACCTAAACTAAACAGGCTTTCCTAAAGGACACAGACAGTGCAGAAACAAACTGCAGAGAAGCAAAGCCACAGAAGGCATGTGGAGCGTCTTTACTGCAGATCCCAGCGCCTGCAGAGCTTATTCAACAGAACTCTAAAGCGGGGGAAAGAATCCACATTTATCTTATCTGACTTATGCTTTATATATGATATCTCCTTTATCTTCCCAATAACCCTCTGAGGCAGTTAACATAACTGACATTTTACAGATGAGGAAACCGAGGCCTGAAAGTGATTTGTGCAAGGTCATGAAGACAGTAAAATAGAGCCAGAAGGCAAAGCCAAGTGTGCTTGACTCAACTACTGCCTGTCTTTCAGACTGTTGTGTTAATTTAAAGTGCTAACAGCCGTAAAACAGGGAGCAGTGTGCCTGATGCACCATAAATGCTCTCCATAAGTATTAAATTATACTCGCCTCATTCGCTCACGACTTCAGCACATAACAGTTAAGGAGGAGGCAAGGCCACCCAGCAGCTCTGCTTCACTGCTCGCTCTGTGCAAAATTCATGCTGTAAATGCTGCTGCCCAAGGAACGCAGGACAGAGAAGCTCTCCAGGGAAAAAGGATTGTGCCTACTTTCAAGGATTTGCAGCCAGGACCACCAAGGCCTTTCAACCTTTCAACAGACCACCTGGACCCCGCCTACCCTGCAGAAGAGCCCCATGAAGTTACTAGAACTGACACAAAAAGAGGACAGAGGTGGAAAACAGATCAAGATAAAGGACAAGAGGAAATTAATAAATCACCTACTCTGACAACAGTGACATAATTAACTTACAATAGTAGCCTCTTTAGCAAATCTGTATATATTTACCAGTCATTCCTGTTAAAGACAAAACGGGTACTAATTAAAATAGCAATAGAAATGATTGCATGACCTACTGATGACAAAACAGGAAAGAACTGAGAGCCACTGTGCGCCACCTCCCTGGTGGAAAGGAACCATCCAAGGCTTAGATGCCTGAGCTTAGATGGTTACTATATTAACCTCACTCACTAGCACTAAGGAGTGTTGGTGACAATAGTAACAACAAACGTTCACTGAACACTTGCTAGGTGCCTTGCCTGGGTTATTTGTTATTCACAATCTTTTTTTTTAAGATTTTATCTATTTATTTAAAAGAGAGAGACACAGAGCAAGCACAGAGGAAGAACCAGACTCCCCACTAAGTAGAGAGCCTAACGCGGGGCTCCATCCCCAGATCCTAGAATCATGACCTGAGCTGAAGGCAGACAACTGACTGCGCCACCCAGGCGTCCCTATTAGTCACAATCTAATGAGAGCCCAGGGTTATCCTCGCTTCACAGACGAGGAAACTGAAACAGTGCAAACAGGTGGTGAGTTTAAAACTAGAACTGGTCTATTTAGCCTTAAAGATGAAGTCATGTGCTCTAGCTCTATGAACATCCCCTACCCCCCAAAAGTGGCCTAATAAGGCATCTTTCTGTCCTTCCATCCTATAAAAATCTGGCAGGAATAGTGGTTTATAAATAATCGAACTGTCTTTCTTACTTTTCTGGCATTTCCTTAGGGGATCTGCTTTTAGAATATTCCAATTTCACTCTTGCAAAGTGCATTAGTCACTATGGAAACAGTTAATTCATTGATAAGAGTGGAGATCTTTTATTAATAAGGATACAGCGGCATATGTGACCCATAATTAGTAGCTCTCCATAGAAAGCCATCCCGGAAAAATATGTATAGCATTCTAGGCCTGTGGCCTTAGCACAACCTGCTGCGGGACCTAAATATAGGACAACCACTCCTGGCGAGTCCATTTGGCAAATCCCCTGAGGATTATTAAGTCCCCATCTCCCCAGACCTCATTTCCCAGATCTGCTACTTGCACAGCAGCAGCGAACTGCCTGCCGAGCACAAAGTGGTCTCTGTCCTCCCTAGCCCATCATCCTGGAGGACTTTCAAGTGACTTGTGAGGTGGCCAAACAGTTCCTGGGCCTAATTAGCTCCCCCGCCAACTGAAGCACTCCCTCCCCAAACCCTGTAGCCTTCCACACAAAGACTGCAAATTGCTTTCTGACCTTTGAAGCCATCCCAGGAAGTCCCAGGCAGCCCGAAGGAAAGCTTCCTAGCTGTGCCTTTAGTGCTGGGCACCCTCTGATCAAAAGTGTGGGCAAAGGGCAAGAGAACCAGCCCCTGATGGGCAGCGGCTTTGGCAAAGCGCTGCTGCCTGGAGTTAATCGGGCCGGCCAGGGACAACAAGGGGTCTCTGTGTAAAAGCCAGCCTTGGATGCCTGCTGTGTGGATTTGGCCCTGCAGACACAAGTCAAAGCGGAGGCTCTGGATCCCTCCTCCTGCTTCTCCTCCCTTCTCTCTCCTTCCTATTCTCTTTGTCCTTCCCTGGGCAGCGCTGGCTTGGCTTCCAGGCTCCCATGTTCAGAGGGCAGCAAAGTCAGGGACAAAGGGGCTTTTATGACGTCTAGACTACTCCTCCACTTTCCAGCCTGCCACCCCCATGTTTTCAGACAGACTGAGTTTGAATTCGGGTTCCGACACCTGCTAGCAGGGTGACTCTGGATTTGTCCCTTGACTCTGCAGCCTCAGCTCCCAGATCTAGCAAAAGAATAAAGATGAATGCCCTGGTTTGCAGTCTAGCACCACCACGATAGCTGGTAAGCTGGTAACCTTACCAAAGTTACTTCTCTCCACACAGAGTCTATGCCAACTGAGGATGATAATAATACTGTGTCCTAGGCAAGAGCTACTCACAGGAGGGGCCACCTGTGAGTCTGGAACCATAGTGTGAGGCCCTGGGTGGGAAGAGCTAGGACCCTGAGACCCAACTACTGCTGGTGACATTGTTTGGCAGAGCCAGCAGCCTGCCATCCACAAAGCCTGGGAAGTACAGCTTGCTGGGGTGCAGTGAAGGGTGGGAATGCTTCTGAGTGCAAACAGGCACAGGACAGCATGTTGACTGGTAGGGTTGTCTGTAAGGCTGAATAAGAAGCCAGGCAGGGACACCTGGATGGCTTAGAGTTTGAGCATCTGTCTTTGGCTCAGGTTGTGATCCTGGGGTCCTCAGATCAGGTCCCGCATCAAGCTCCCCCGCACAGGGAGCCTGCTCCTCCCTCTGCTTATGTCTCTGCCTTTGTCTTTGTGTCTCTGATGAATAAATAAATAAAATCTAAAAAAAAAAAAAAAAAAAAAAAGCCAGGCCAAGCCCCTACCTAGCACAGGAATTGGCACCTTATGGGTGAGCAGTAAGTATTCTATGGCATTGCGATTGTTAATCTCCTGTGTCATCTTTGGCCACAGGGTGCCCAGATAAAATGTTATTTTTGGGCATCTCTGCAAAGGCGTCTCCAGATGAGACTGCACTTGAATCAGTGGACTCAGGAAGTTGGAGGGCCCTCCCCAGTATGGCTGGGCCTCATTCTGTTCTTTAAGGGCCTAAACTGAACAAAAGGGAGAGAAAAGAGATGTCACCCCTTTTTTTCCTACCATCACACTTGAGCTGGGACATCCCCTCCCATCTTCTTTTGTCCTTGGGGCTGGGATTTACATCATCAGCTCCCCTGGTTCTTAGGCCCTCAGACTCATGCTGAGCTACTCTACTGGATTTCCTGAGCTACACTACTGCAGGCTCCAGCCTGCAAGCCATGGAATTTCTCAGCCTTCATAATTGTGTGAACCAATTTTTTATAATAAGTCCCCTCTTATACAGATATCTCATTGTTTCTGTGTCTCTGGAGAATCCTGACTAATACAATAGTCATAGTCATAATAGCTATCATGGTGAAAGACTATGTGGACAGCTAACTCCCCACCTGGGTCCTTGCCTAGATGGAACAACTTTGTCAGCCGCTGGAACCCCATCCTCCTGAGTCTAGACTGAAGGACTCCGGCCCCAGTTCCAGCTGCAACTCAACAGCATGCACACTGTAACTATCTCTCTCCACCTCTTCTTCTCTTGTTCCCAAAGCCTAGGTTATTGTTGAAAAGTGCCACAGAAATATGTAAACCAGCTTCATGTCCTCGTGTCCCTAAAACTCTCTTCATTATGGCCTTTCTCAAGAGATCATCCCTACTTCCTCTTAATGAATCAAGATAAAAAACAAAAACAAAAAAATTTCATTTTCTCCCCCCAAAACTCAGCTGTGAGATGCAGGACGGTGGTTAAGGGTACAGACTGGAAGTGGGAAGGAAACCTGGCTCCATAATTTTTTTTAAAGATTTATTTATTTATTTATTCATGAGAGACACAGAGAGAGAGAGAGGCAGAGACATTGGCAGAGGCAGAGGATGTCTGCAAAGGCAGACATCCACAGAGGGCCTGATGCAGGACTTGATCCCAGGACCCTGGGATCACACCCTGAGCTGAAGGCAGAGGCTCAACCACTGAGCCATCCAGGTACCCTGGCTCTACACTTTCTATGTGATGATGTACAGGTCATCTAATCTGGCTGAGCCTCTGTCCCCTCATCTGTGAAATGGGTGGTTCTGACAATTATAAGAGAAATTCCATAGAAAGTAATTAGCACAGTAACTCTAATACATTAAGTGACCAATTAAAGTTAGTTATTATCTTCTATTATTGTATCTCTGACCTTTACCTATCTTTTCTTTTTTATGTATGTCTCTCTCAGGAGAAAATACGTCTCTTCATCTTTGCAAGTATAAACGGACCCCGTGTTCTCCAGTAACCTCTGTGGATTACCTTCCATCAATTATCTTGGGGTTTTTTTCCATGCTAATTCTTTCTCTTTTCCTCCTCCACTCAAATGACATCTTTCCATATTTGCAGATAATTGATATGAGAAAAATACAAACAGGAAACAAAAATTCTCTTCCTTGCTGATAAAAGAAATATGCATTTTAAAAAATAGGCTTGAACATCCATTTGAGATCTAGCAAAATAATAAAAATGAATGCTTTCATTTATTCTTTTTTCTTCAAATGACCAAACACCTTCAGGAAAGCAGAGGAAAATAAGTTTGGTGGCAGCACTATAAAGTGGCACCATCTTTGCAGCAAACTATTTGGCAAATAGTGATAAGAGTCATAAAAATGTTTATACTCTTTGGCCCACAAAAATCAATTTGGAGAATTTATTCCAAGAAATTAACTTTAAAGGAAAAAAAATGAGTTCTGCTTAGATGTTTATAGCTGTCCTAAATATTATCTCTAGAAACTAGAGGCACCTATTCCTGAAAGACTGACTAACCTGCTCAAATATTGCATATGCTGGGAGAGGATGTGGTCCTGAGACATGGCAATTATGATGGAAGAAAGAAGAAAAATATTGTTACACCCATTATTATCATAATGGCCTCCAAAAACTCCATACAGACCTGAAATGGACCACACGGTCATGTGAGAAAAGAGAAATTAGAATCAAACAGCCATAAAAGTAACAAACAATAATAAACTTGTCTTCTAAAGTCACAAAATGGACACAGGCAGTAGAATTTTGAAATAATTTGTACTACAAATGGTTAAATGTTCTTCCTTCTTGCTTCACTCAGTTGATAGAAAATTACTACAATCCTAGTAGGTGGTAGATTGAGCAACAGTGACATAGAGACAAAACACAATGGTCTCTACCATCACAAATTTAGAATCTAGACAGCTACTCAACAGAAAATTTGCTAGCAAGGAGGAAAGCATGGATTTCTCCGAAAATACCAAAATGATGGGCCAGTAAAGGTCTTCTCTGGAAGAGGCATCAGTTGAAGAGAAGAACTTGTTCAAGCACAAAGGGGGTAAGAAAGAAAGTTCAGGCAGAGAAGACAGCACAGGAGGGCAGATAATTTATGTAAAAGAGTGTGTGCCTTCCAGAAACTGATGGCTGGATCATGTCATCCTGGAGGGCAGATGGAGATAAGACCAGAGAAATAAGCGAGGTCAAGAAGGACCACCATGTTGTCAACTGTGAACTATAGACAGAAGGTTCTCTAAAGTCCTGAAAGACTTGAAAAAGAACAGTGACAGAATGACAATCTTTGTAATAAGATGAGTTACTGATATCTAGGTGACTGTTTAACATGAGTTGTTTAATACAGTGAATGTGTAATCAAGAAGAAAAAATCAGAGATGCCTGGGTGGCTCAGCGGTTAAGCATCTGCCTTTGGCTCAAGGTGTGATCCCAGAGTCCTGGGATCGAGTCCCATGTCGGGCTCCCTGCATGGAGCCTGCTTCTCCCTCTGCCTATGTCTCTGCCTATCTCTCTCTCTCTCTGTCTCTCATGAATAAATAAACAAACAGTCTTTAAAATAAAAAGAAGAAGAAGAAATCAATTTATTCTAAAAGGAGACTCATTTCCTTCCCCTCTGCCTGTTAATATTCTTAAACCATGTATCCTTTAACTTAAAACAATAGAAATGCCTTTCTTCAACCATAGTTGCCTATTGTAGCTACCGCTGCCTGGTTTTTCAGGTCTGTGGCTAATGTCTCCTAATTCTATGCTTCCTCCCTACACTCTTTCCTGAATCTCCTTCAATCTGGCTTGTGTCCCCGTGATCCTACTAGACCAGTTTTCTCAAGCATTTCTATCAAACAAACCATTGATTTATTGTTGCTATGAAGGAGGAACCATGTGATGATCTAGGATGGAAGTGAGGCAGTGTAGTCCTCAGTTATAAAATAAATAAATCACAGAGATTGAAAGGACAGCATAGGGAATATAGTCCATAATATTGTAGTAACGTCGTATGGTGACTACACCTGTAATGGTGAGCATCGAGTAATGCACAGAGTTGTCTAATCTCCATGTTGTGCACCTGAAACTAACGTAATATTATGTGTCAACTATACTTCAATAGTAAAATGAAAGTAAAAGACAGTCTGGTCTTTGTGCCCCAGGAATATATGGTGCAGGGGATAGGACAGATATAACCCAGAAACCAGCTGGTGCTCACCTGCCTGAAGTGAGCTAGATAAAATGAGCTCAAAACTCTCAATTCCACTGGCTTTGTACGCTTAAGTCCTTCGCATAAAATTTCTATAAGTGATTCCAGAAGTCTCACTCCAAAATCATGAACTACTCTACCTCCTACTGCTGCCTAAGCTGTCTCTGTGCCTTGGTCAAGGGGGCCACCAGGATGGAAAGCTCAGCTCCTTTTATGGCACTTCTCCTCTCTATCAAAAAGAAGAAAAAAAGAAAAGAAAAAGAAAGTCACTCAGCACCAAGATTTTCACACATCATAAAATTCACTGCACTATTTATGGGGCAGGGAGCAGAGACCAAGGGGATATTTACATAGAAGTGATGCCAGAAACCTAAACTGTTGCAGAGGCCATCAACCACGGGGAGTGGGGGGCATTTGTATGGGCTGAGGTTCACTGCCTTTGCCTCATCTCCCTTTCTGCCTCCATCTGGCTTCTTGTCCCTTTCTTGAATCATTACTCTTCTTCTCCTGGGATTCCAAATTCCCTCTCCATTCAGCATTCTGTTCGTTCCCCTTGAAAATGGCATGTTCCTGGGATTTCAATCTTGCCTCTACCACTTACTAACTCAACAGCTTGGGAAAGTCACTTAACTTGTCTGAGCTGTATTCCTCTTCCATAAAACAAGGATAATCATTGGTATAATATTTTAAAGCAATTAATGAGCTTTTCTCTTTTGCATTTCTGCGTACATAATCTGTGTCATCAATCTAAATGCACCTGGGGTAGAAGTGAGAAAATTATAATAAAACCTCAAGGAGAAAGGAAGGAATTATTCTTGCTAGAATTTAAAACCAGACAATGGTATTAAAATTTAGGTTCTGTCAAAAAATAAATTTTCCTAAATGTCTTAATCTCCCCCACTTTAACATATCAGGAGTTGTCCTTGTGTGGTTGATATTACACTTATTAGAGGGAGGTCCCAGTCAAAAGGAAGAAGATTTAGAGATGCCTGTCCTTTCTCTTCCCAGTGAAAGATGAGAAAGATAGAAGGCGGAGATAAGGGAGGTAGATGGAGGGCAATACCCCATCATCTGTCTCCAAGCCAAAGTTCCAGAGTAGAGATGGGGTGTTCACTAAGTTTAGGAGGGTGCTGGTAGACTAGTTAGGAGATGGTTAAAGTAATTTTGGAAGATTTCCTGGAACCTTGGACTTTGGTAACTACCAATAAGGATTTCAAGTGAGAGAGAGTGAGATGGAACAGAGATAGCAAGGAGGTTAGACTCAGCAAGTCTTAATGATTGCATATCTCTCCAATTTACAAAATCGTCTTTATTATCTGCTGCATTTGTTGTTTTTAAGATCACTCCCAAAATTCTCTCCTCCCCCAAATTCCATGATGTCATATTACATAGTCCTTCTGTCTCTCTGATTTTTCATCCTCTGCCATGCAAAAGAGTTAGCTTGTTTTTTATGGAATAAGCGACTAAAGAAGTCTGTAAAGGAGGAAATGGTCTGCTTTATTTCAGGGCTATGCTAGTGTTTGCAATCTGTTGCACAACAAATTTTACAAGATTTTCTTTAATCTTGTGAAAATGTCTCACAATGCAAACCCTGGTAAAATTGCTAGTATACAAGAGAATACCTTAATCCAAGGGGGTTAGCTAATTTAGAATTTACAGTTGACAATTAACCAATATTTAGTATAGTGTAGTGCTAAACTTGTCATTAATAATTATTACCTGTACCTAACTTACTAATAAAAGAGGCTATCAACCTGTTTCTGTTTATTACTTAACCAGCTTGATGATGATAATAATCCCTGGCCTCTTTATGGAAAGTAAGGGTGTACAAAGCACTTTCTGATATTTGGTGACATCTCCAAGGCATATGAGGAAGCCAGTGGCATGTTATAGTACCTGTATTATACAAAGATAGTAACTAAGGGCCAGAGAGAGTATATAAATTGGGATACAAAGCAGTAAAGAAACTCATTTAGTATCCCCTTGGGAAATACATTTCTATTTCCCATTATCTGACTCCTCCCACATCCTCCAGGATTCCTGAAAGACTGCTAATAAAGAGATCTGCTGACAAGCATCCTCAATGCCCTTTGATGAAACTGCTCTGGGCTGGGACACCTAGATGGCTCAGAGGTTGAGCATCTGCCTTTGGCTCGGGTCCTAATCCCGGATCCTAATCGAGTCCCTCATCCGGCTTCTTGTGGGGAACCTGCTTCTCCCTCTACCTGTGTCTCTGCCTCTCTCTGTGTGTCTCTCATGAATACATAAAATCTTTTTTTTTAAGTGCTTTGGGCTGAGACACTTGAATATTTTCAGCCCTTTAGGGCTGGGCGGGGGGGGACATTCATTATTCTACTGGGACTTAACCCCCATGGGGATCTTAACATTTCCAGTTGATTTCATTCATCTTGTTAGACAAGTGTACATAATTGCTAGATCTCTTCTGATGTGAGTAACAGAACCAATTCTAACTTCCTTACACAAAGGAAACAAGGAGGTTAATCAACGTAAAGGAGAAGAGCAGTATGACAGGCTTTGAACATACTGGAACCAAAGACAGGAATGTGCCCAGACTCCCACCCTGGTTTCTATCCTTGTTCTTCTCTCTGTGATGCTTTTAGCCTCTACCATTATGAACTAGGTTTTCATATCAATGGTTTTCATATCATATAATCACTGAATGGTCCCACATATTGTGCCTTATGGATTTGATCACTTGGAAGTGACAGCCATCAAGATTTCTTTTGCATCAGTTCCAAAAGTTCCAAGGGAAGGATTCATTGGCCAACTCTGAGTAAGCAGTCCAAACCTGGACCAGTCAACCTAGCCAGGGAACCAAGTCGTGTTTTTATGACAATTCCCATTTGGTCAAAGATATGGAAAATTCCTAGAAAAGGAGGTTGGATGGGAAAACTATGAGGATGACCACAAAAAAAGGTAAAAGTAGAACAAGCACCAATATACCTGTTTCCCTCTGCCCTTTTTCTACCACACCACTTGACCCAAGCTGTAGGAATATATACTCTTTTTTATCTTTCCTACTCTAAACATAGCTAATCTCATCTTTTAATTTTTCCTACACTTGTAGAGCTTCAGCTTACTCTTTCTGATGTTGACATATATTAATTTCTATAGATGTCCACTTCATTTGCTACCTTAGGATCATTTATAATCATGCACTCAGTGGCCATTTTGCACAACTCCCTTATCCATGGTATCATCTCCTTATTTGAAGTCATTGGTCTAAAAGAAAGAGCTACATTTTCTCTGAATTTATTGAAATATCCCCAACTGGATGATAAAAGGTGCTTTAGCAACATGAATCATATCCATGTATTTAATCCAAGAACACTGAAGTATCAGTCACTGGGCTGCATCCTAGGAGTGGAGAGGTTGCCACAGGAGAAGGAAGAGATCCCCAGAGATGACTCCTAACATCTGTGAGAGCCTAACAGGAGGCTTTCATAACAGGAGATGCAGATATAAGCACAAATTAAATAGGATCCAGTATGGTAAGTACTGAGGCTGATCTGGCCATGATATATAGGAGCCCTGAGACAGAAGGGTCTTAGAGAAGTAGTTGAAAAGGGCAAAAGTCTCTAAACTGGTATTAAAATATGCATCTCCTTCTTTTCTGTTCTATCTCAGCAAGGAGACTGCTGGATTCACAAGATCATAGAATCACTAACCTTGGAAATAGAAATGACCTGAAAGATCGTTCAGCATAAATTTCTGCCCAGCGTACAAATTTCTTCAAAATTCTCTCTGCCTAGAGGCCTCCCATGATGGGACCCCCCGCCCCCGCATTGGGATTATAGAACATGTATTGGTAAGGTAGCAAAATCAAAGGGTTACAGGTCAAAGAGACTCAGATTCAAAATCCAGCCCTTACTAGTTCTGTGACTCCAGAATAGCCATGTAGCCTCTCTGAACCTCTGATTTCTTGCCAATTAAGTGTCATCACATTACCTACCATATGGAGTTGTTGTGGGTGGTAATTCTGACTACTTGCCTCCTTGAAGCAGCCTATTCTATTATGGAACACTTGGAATTGATGCGAAGCTCATTGCTGGATTTCCTGTGGCACTTCAGATGCATGGTCCTGATTTTGTGCTTTGCATGGGGAAAGAAAAAGAAGCCTTTTCACTCTTCTATCTTAAAGTACTTCAGACTGGACTATGATAATAATATACCAGTCCCCCTTTTCTATAGCTCTCCTCTCGCTGCTGTGGTCAATTCTCCTGGCTTATTGCATTCCTGATAAATCTTTATATTTTTCCAAATTCAACCATCCTAGCCCTCAGAGATTTAGACTACTGGCCCTCACAGTATCTGCTTATTTCAATAAACAGGTTTTAAATTAAATCTTAGGCACCACAATTCCTTTTCAATAGAATTGCATAAAATGGAAGTGTCAAAGTTGGAGAAAGTATAACTGTTTGACAATTGAAGATTGAACCATGAGTTAGAGAAATTCAAACCAGCTCGTTGGGTCACACAATAGATGTTTCTGTTACAAGGAAAATGGTATATAGGATCTCCCGCCTCTCCAAAATCAAATTCATTGTGTTCTGATAAGGTGCCAAAAAGAATCCCATTTACAGATGTAAAATATTCAAACTGCAGGCTATGTGGCTGAATGCCAAGCTTTTGGTTCTCTTGCTCACCATCTTTAGCAATGCAAAACAAATAGAATGAGGGTTCTTTCTGCAAAAAAAAAAAAAAGACAAATTTCTTATTGATCCCTGTCAAACTCTTCTGACCAATGGTGGGCTGATAGTCCAATTATTTTAATGTATTTACAAATTGAAAATCAAAACAGTATGCATATATTTATTATATGTATATTGTCAAATTCACTTCCTGCATATATTATTGTTGGGGTGTGAAAAAGGGCATCAGGCAACACACCTTAACATTATTTTTAAAATTTAAGGGGAAATGTCGCAATTTAGAAATAGCCTGCAGATTTCAAAAATTTCCATTTTGCCATTTATGTATCATTATTGTATATCCCAGCAAGTAAAAGAGTCAATGAGTATCTTATAATAAGATTTGGAGTCATGGAGTCATGACCCACAATAGCCAATGATACTGTATTTTAATTTAGAGACACTTTTTTCAAAAATCATATGTTCGTTTGACATTTCCCTTGTAAAATGATGGAGGGAGGGAAACTTTTTAAAGCTCTTGGGGCAGCTATTCAAAAACCAAAGCGTTAAGCAAGTCTGCATACAAGGGGGAGGTTCTTTGTGAGTGTGACCTGCTGTTTGGTGGAATTTTCAGAATCAACCTACTGCAATGAAATATAGTCTATAACTATAATTAAACGTTTGAAAAGATCTTTTCAGGTGTGAGAAGACATCTGTAATGTGAAATGCCATCAAAAAAGGGGTCATTGATGGGTTAAATAGTGTTAGATACTAAGACACAAGTCAGACACTTAATGGGAAGGAAGAGATGTGAGAACCTCTGGAAGTAGAAGAGATTTAACAGACAAGTAGGAGGAACTCCTGGATGGAGACAACCAGGACGGGCCTTCACTCTGGAGCTAAGGTGTTATAGGAGACCTGGCTAGAGCCCAGCCTTTATATCAGACTGTGCAGGACGATCTTTCACAATGTAAAATAGGATAATAGATAATAGTAATACCTACCTCAGTGGAAAACATTTAGAATAGGGCCTCGTACGGGGAAAAGCACAATTATAATTAGCTGTTAGTGCAGTGATAACAGTAAGTGTCCCTTAAAGCCAGGCAAGGGGGCCCACATGAATTAGAGTTTGTAAAGACACTTCTGGTACCCACAATGGGAACAGTGCCATCAGGCAGGTTGCCCCAAGCCCAGACCTGGGCTCCATTTCCCTTTAGAGATGCTCTCCAACTCTCTATTCTCACTCTTGCTATAAGTGGGGTTGACCAGATGCCCCATGGAGCTCCAGGAATAATGCCCTATTAAATTGCCCAGGGGCTTAATGGCTGGGCTGTCGTTCCAGGCATGTGGCCTGGAAAGAGGATTCCTCCAAATGGCCAGCATGACATTTCTTTTCTGGGAATCATCCAAGATTTAGCCATCAAAATGGTACTGACGTGTTGATTTGGGATGACTCAAATTGTTTAGACAGAGGTCCTGTGAAAAATATCTTCTGGAGGGACACCTGGGTGGCTCTGTGGTTGAGCATCTGCCTTTGGCTCAGGTTGTGATCCTGGGGTTCTGGGATCGAGTCCCACATCAGGCTCACCACAGGGAGCCTGCCTATGTCTCTGCCTCTCTCCATGTCTCTCATGAATAAAAAAATTAAAAATCCAATATTTGAAAAATATATATCTTATGGAGCCCCTACATACCTCAGGGGCAGCCCCAGTAATAAAATGTTATTCTTAGCATTGATACCCTTTTTCTGTTCCCATATAGGAAGAGGACTCACACAGTTCAGGAGAAACATAGTCATGCAATCCTAGATGATCCAGGATCCTACAAAGGGAAATTATGCCCTTTAATTACTTCAAGCCTAGATAAGAATTTTAAAACTTATTACTAGTCAAAAGAAACAAAATTAAAATGATGATTCCACATGTTGCCTTCCAGGAAAAAAATCATTTTAAATAATAATTCCAAAAATTGACCAAAATGAGGTGAAAGGCAGGTACCAATATTGCTGGTTGTAGTATAAAATGGTTCAACCTTTGGGACAGCAATTTAGTAATATGTGTGAAGAGAATTTAAAATGCTTGTGCCCAGTTATATCACTTCTGGGAATCTAGCCTGAGGAAATTATCATAAATATAGAAAAAGCTGTCAACTTTTCTCTACATAGCAGCTGGCCTCCATCTCTTCTATTTTTCTGCCTTATAAGAACTTCTGGAGAACGAAGTAAAACATGAATTATACTTTAGGCTATTCCTGGTGACAGATATAATGGATTTATTCATATCTTCTTATTAAAGCTAGCATTTATTGATTCTCTACTAAGTGCCAAACAGTCTGTGAAGTGTTTTGTATAGGCTAATTCATTTAATACTCACCACAACACAAACAAGTACATCACTTGGGATTCCTTCAGACTCAAGAAACAGAAATCCCAGCTACACTGGCTTAAGCCAGAGGGAAATTATAACAAGAAATCCAGAAGCAGGTGATTCCGTGATTGATAAATTCAGTGGTGATTGCATCATCCTCTCTGCCATCCTTGGGCAGCCTGAACTTTGCAGTCACGAGACGGTCACCACAGCTCCAAGCCTCACATGTAGACATAAATATCTCATAGAAATGCCTCCATGTCACCTTGACCAGAAATGCATCCCATGTTCCATTGCAATTAGCACAGAGAAACCTATGACTGTACAAAGGACCAATTACATATAAAGTTGGATTTTGGCTAGAAAGTTACCAAAGGGCAGATGAACACTTGGTAGCAGCCAACGAGCTCAGCTAGAAGTAAGATTTTTATTATATCCACTTAGCAGGGAAAGAAGCTAAGGTTAAGCAACTTGCCTAAGGTCACACAGTCAGTTAGTGGAAGGGTTAGGATTTGAATCCAGTTCTATCTAGCTAGAGTCCATACATTAGCAGTGCAATGCATTCATTTTCCACATATATGTATACAAATATATTAATCAGGGCTCTCCAGAGAAACAAAACTACTAACACACACACACACACACACACACACACACACACATATATGAGTGTGCATATGTGTGTGTATATATACCATATGTATATGGTAAGTGTGTATAGCATATATACACACACACATATATATCATATACATGTGTATCATGTACATATATAATTTATTATAAGGAGTTAGTTCATATGATTTTGGAGGCTAAGGAGTCCCATGATCTGTTATCTATAACCTGGAGACCCAGCAGAGTCAGTTATATCGTTCCCATCTAAGTCCGAAGGCCTGGGAATCAGAGAGTTGATGGTGTATGTTCCTAATGCGAGAGAAGACCAATGCAGCAGCTCAAAAACAATCAAGTATAGGCAGCAAATTCTCCTTTTTGTTCTATTCAGGTCCACCCCATACTGGGGAGAGCAGTCTGCGTTATTCAGTCTATCAATTCAAATGTTAATCTCATCTAGAAACATCCTTGAAGATATACCCAGAATAATGTTTAACCAAGTATCTGGTCATGCCATGGCCCATTCAAGCTGACACATGAAATTAACCATCACAGTTTCTCAATGGAGATTGTTTTCTTGCTGTGCTTGTTCATACGTAATTCTTTCATGCCGGCAAACAGTAAGCAAATGATCAGCCATGGTATTAAAAAGGCATGAGGAAGAAATTTAAGTTACTTCCCCCTTTGATCTTGGTTGGGAAGTGCTACATAAACTGGGAAAGGACCCCTCATCTCACTCATTTTCTTACTCTATCATTCAACTAGCATGTAATGGAAAGAAAGGAGGTTTGGCCTTCACCACATGTGGCTTCCAATTCCAATTAAATCTTGGCTACACAAGTTCCTTGTAAAATAAGAAATGGAACACAAGTGATAGTGGGTGTCAACAATACCAGTAGAAATAGAAATAAAGGAAGTTAGGCAAAGACAAACACTAACAAGGTAAGGTTCCCAACCCTTTCTTCTGCTGGCAACTAAAGAGACTTTTCTATTGCCTATATAGTTCCTTCCCAACCCTGCCCTGTTCTATCTTTCTTTGCCTTATGGGCATTTGTTTGTTTTAATATAGAACAGGGAGGATGGGACAAAGGAATCAAAGAATCCAAGGAAGAGGTAAGAGGAAGAAAGGCCAAAGCCACTTGATCAAAGGAAGAGAAAGAAAATGGTTTGCAGAGGAAGGTGTTATGGGTCAGCTGTGAGAAACAAGAGGATGAGAGGCTGAGAAAGGAAGGGAGGACATGGCTCTGCATTTTGAGATGGCTTTTCATGCATGTTCTTCAAGGGATATAACACTTATAGCACGTATGAGTGCTTTGTAAATACTTTGACTTACTGAAGTATGTTTCTTTGCATGGGGCAGTGTACATGAGAAATGATGTAGGGCTCTGGGATTTGAGACCCATTACTAACAATAAGGATAATAGTAATAGTAATCATGGTAGCAATGGCAACCACAGGGGCAGAACTAGTAAAGGTATGGACAATTGGGCAAGCTACTTTCACTCTTGGGACTTCAGGCTCCTCATGTGCAAAATGAGGGCATTAGAAACTACTTCTAAGCTCTAATATTCTGTTTCTATCCATATCTACTAAGTACCCAGTTCTGAGTTATATGCTCTAGGGAAAGCTATTGAAAACATAACAGATGATTCCAGCCCTCCAGAACTTGACAGAGAGGATAGCCTTCTTGCTACCCTTCATGTTTATAACTGAGTCCTGCCTCAGGGCCTTTACACATGCTCTTTCTTCTTCCTGGAATACTCTTGCCCCAGATAGTCACAACAGCCCCTCCACCTCTTCAGATTTCTTTACTGAAGCCTCTTTCCCAGTGAGTTCTTTCCTGATCACCTTACTTAAAATTGCAACACCCTATGAATCTGAGGGGAATGAATGCAAGCATTCAGCCCATGGCAATATTTAAGGTTTCAAAGAAAGAAAAGGAAAAGGAAAGAATGCATATTTTCTACTGTGGGAAATGAGAATCTCAAAAGAGCTGGAGTGATTAGTTTCTAGTCATGAGGCTGGATTACAAGGCTTTTTTGGTAAAATTCAGCTTCATGGCTTATTTTATAATTAACAGTTCATCAAAGTAATAAAACTTACACAAAAAAGTGCAACTCCTTTCTATCTGCTTTTCCCATTTAATTCTCTACTACACTTGTCATCACCTAACATATTACATAACATATTTATTTGTCCAACATCTGTTATTCCACATAAGAATTTTGCTGCATTAAGGAAGGATTTTTTTTTCTGTTTTCTGCATTGCTATATCTCCAGCAACTAGAACAGTGCCTGGCATATGGTAGAGGCTTAATAAATATTTGTTGAGTGAATGAATAAAAGACATGACATGATTTGGTCAACCAACCAAATAATCAGCTTGAATTTTTCTTTTTTCTTTTCTTTTTTTTTATAGAGAGAGAGGGGGGAAAGAAAGTGCAGGGAGAGGGGCAGAGGGAAAGGAAACAGAAAGACAACATTGAAAAAGCCCATGGCATCCACATGCTATGTTCTGGAATAAACAAAAAGAGTCTATGTGGAGTGGAAGAAAGGACAGAAAGGACCACTCTAAGAAGTAGAGAGAGGTCAGGACAGGGGAGCAGTTGGAGATAGTCCAAGGAAGGCCCAAGATCCCCAAACACACTGTGTGCTATGCCCAAATTTTCCATATATTCTAGAGGCTGAATTGATGGACAGCTCGACATGCTAGTATTAAACACCTGCTGGTGCCATCATTGAAGCTGACAGCTGGAAAAGAGAAAAGGATAAAATAAAGTACCTGTCCTCCACTAGTTTGTGATCTCCGCCAGGACAAATTATAATGCTAATGTCAATAATAGCTACTTTATTCCATGAGCATGGCACTCCACAGGTGATACAAGATCCCCAACTTGTCTGATTATCTAATGCTGCATAACAAACTACCGCAAAACTTACTGGCTTAAAAAATCATTCTCTGTTTTTATAATTTTCCGTGCCAGGAACTGGGGTGAGGGGTGAGGCTCATCTGGGAGGTTCATCAGATTCCATACCACTAGCTGGGGTGACTGAGGCTAACGGATTCATTTCAAAATGGCTTTTTATCATATCTCTGGCACTTTGATGTTCCTTGGCCTCTCTCTTTCTCTGTCTCCACATCATCCAGGATCCCTCCATGTGGCTTGGACTTCTACATCACAGTGACCTTGGAATAGTCATATTTCGTACACAGCAGCTCCAAAAGCAAATGTTTCCAGAGAGAGGAGATAGATGCCACCATTCCCCTAAGGTCTAGGACCAGAAACCAGCATGGCACCTCTTTTGCCATGTTTTCTTGGTGAGGACAATCACAGGGTCTCCCCATATTCAAGGGGATGAAACATAGTCCCCATTTCTCAACAGGAGGAACGTCAAAGAATTTGTGGTCCTCTTTAACCCACCATCAAAATCTGTAAGTATTATTATTTTTGTTTCTGAAAGACAGAATCTGGAGCTAAGAAACATGAAAGTAACTTATTCAAAGAGAAAGGCCAGTAACCTAAGAGGTAAGGTGATACTAATGAAAGACTTGATGAAGCCATTCTTAAACTTACTGTAAATCCATTGTGGTCAACATAGTCAGATATTTCCATAACACTAAACAAACAAATGTGTAACATTGAATAGAGACTGGGATGAGATTAATATATAAAGAAACAATGTATGACCAAAAAAAGGGAAACTTAATTCACTGGAAAAACTGTGTTAAAAAAAAAAAACCTGACTCATACCATATTGAAATATAAATTATAGATGTATTAAGAAATGTAGGGGAAAACATATAACTTTGAGGTATCAAGATAGAAAGATTAGATGGACAGATGATAGATAAATAGACAGATCATTCTGTAATCATTATTTTATGGCAAAGTTTCAGAAACAAAGTCAAAATACAAGTATTGGAATGAAAAATAAATACCTGCAACACATGTGGCAGAGATAGCTAGCCACCTACCAAAAATTCATACTCAAGAGATAGCAGCCCAGCCACACAGCCAGCCCCCTTGCATCAATGTCAAATCAGTGAATAATTGTGTATGGCACTTCCAGATCAGAGCTTTTAAGAAGTTGGTAGGAATTCTCCACCCTACTTTTCCCTTTCTTTAGCTATATGCGAAGGACTCCAAAGCCAGAATGGATGGGAGAGCT
This sequence comes from Vulpes lagopus, assembly GCF_018345385.1. Classification (NCBI taxonomy): domain Eukaryota; kingdom Metazoa; phylum Chordata; class Mammalia; order Carnivora; family Canidae; genus Vulpes; species Vulpes lagopus. The sequence goes on from NC_054832.1 coordinate 14,635,247, forward strand.
CTAAAATGGTAAGACTCCAAGTCCCTGAAACACCAATAGGAAGAAAGCTGCCCACCTGCAAACTGTTAGAAAAACAAGAAATAATCCCCTATCATATTAAGCCACTGAAATTTGGAGGTTCATTTGTTACAGATGCTACTATTATCCTAATTAATTCAATAAATTTAATAAGTAAAGAGTTAATACCCCAATACATAAAGAATATCTACAAAATTGACTATTCAAAAAAAATCAGAAAAATGAGAAAATTATAAAAATAGTCCAAATCACTAGTAAGAAAATCCAAATGGATAATAAGTATGGAAATATTCTTAGAACATCTCTACTAGTATTTGGGAAAATGCAAATCAAAGGAACTCATCAGACTGACAATTGAAAAGGAGATAATAACCGGAGTTGATGAAAATGCAAAGAAGCAAGCACTTTTGAAAGTTGATTGCATGAATTGCTACAGTTTGGGGGGGAAGGTAATCTTCTACTAGATATTAAAATTGAAAATAGGCAAACTCTATGCTTATGAATGTGTGAAAAAGTGTACATACAGTTGCTACCTAATATTTGCTCAATAAACAAATTAATGCAGGAAGCAATTATACAATAAGAATTATCATGTGAGTCCTCATAGCCTTTACGTCTCCCTTGTTGTACAAAGGACAGAACTGTCCTTTTACTTTCCCCCATCCTCCTCTTCTCCTCTAGAGAACCAAGAGTCCTGTTTGAAGGAGGAAACCAAGGAGAATTGCATTTTTAAAAACTGGGTGAAAAAAAAAACTGGGTGAAAAAAAAAACTGGGTGATGTGCAGAGAGACATAAAACTGCTTAAGAATTACGAGGAAGTAATTCTTGGAGGTGGTTCCTGGAGAAGCCCTGGAGCAGCCACTAGGTCTGAGCAAAATGGAGAGAAAAGGAAAGGGAGAGTACATTTTGCTTCAGTGAATAAAATGGACCTTCTCCCTCTAGTGTTCTCTGAGAAAGTCAATAAAAATGAATATGAACTACTTTTTCATAATTTTTGCCCTTGCTTCTTTCTTGTTATTGGGATGATGTCTCTCTGAGCCTGGACCATATAAGTCCCTGGAATAATGAGAGTTACAATTGATAAGATACTGTTTTCTCCACTGCCAACATCTATAATGCACCATTTCAGCTCTCAGGCCAAACCATAGCTCTTTCATTCACACAACCAACATTTCTTGAACATCTGGGTGTCAAGGAATTACTGATTCATAATCTACAAGGGCAGAAGTATTAGAAAATCCTGGTATTCTCACAGAAACATTCAAAACTCGGTCACAGTGATCCGTATATCGACATTGTTGTTTTCAAGTAAAAACTGGAAATTAAATTCTATGGGGATCTGGAGAAAGCCTAAGTGTGATTTAGCAATTCATGTGGCAAAACACCAAACTTTCATTCTTTATGACTCAAACTCCTTCTTCTGGACCCCTCCCCTTTCCACATAAAAACATCCTCAAACTGAACCTACAGTGACAACCCATCGTGATGTCTATACTTGAGCCTTGTCAAATGCCAGAAACAATGACCACTTATCACTCAGTGGCTCAAGGCCTGCATATCTTAAATATCAGCAGAAACCTCTCACATAGCTGTTGTCCATTTGCAACCAATGATGATCAACACCAAGAAACAAGAATTGCTTGCACAGAAACAAGTGCCCTAAAAATACTGCATCAGGTTCCCCTAAGTTGTCAGCCTGGTCTTGCTCTCTGCAAAGAAACCTGCTGATTGCCTAGTGACCCTGATGGGCATGATAAATACAAGAGAAAGCCTTTCCCAAGCTCCCAGACGTTATTAGGAAGATGGAAGAGAAGCTAAAGTCATATAGACACGTGACTTTTTAAGTGAACAGAATAAAATAGATATTATGGTATGAGTGGGAAGAGTTAAAACAGCTCTGGAGCTAGTTCGCGCTTAACCCCTACATTTTTCATGATGCTGACATGTTTAGGGCCCCAATACCTGCAAGATCTTTGCTACCCTGTCCAAGATGAGCAAGGCATTTGCCCCTATATGGGTCTCAGTGCTACTAACTATAAAATGAGGATATTATTACCATAACAGGATTTAATTTTTTAAAATTATGTGTATGTCTGTGTGACTATATATACATACCCAAAATAGTGTGTGGTACATAGTATCATTTAAATAAGTGTCCTTTTACATTCCCTTCTACCGCATTGCCAAATGTTATAATGTCTGAAATAGCAGGCATTTGCTTTCCTAAAGGAGTCCTGAAGAGAAGTATGAGACTGAGTGGCCTTTGGGACCGAGTCTATGTTTTCAACAATGAGTCATTCAACTCAACTATAGCTCAGTGAACTGTATAAAAGTCGGAGATTAGGAAAGCTGGAATCTAGCTCGCAACCACTCACAAAAAAGAACTGTCCATCCCAAAATGTCAATAGCGCTACGACTGCGAAGCCCTGAAATCACCGCATGGTGAGGAAATCCAAGGAAACCACTTGCACAGGCCATATAAAAAAAAAAAAAAGGAAAGAAAGAAAATGCCTGAATTGTTCCAACTATCCCAGCCATACAAGCCCAGATGTCAGACATGAGGGAAGACACCATCTTGGCCATTTGCATGTAGCTGAAGCAAAGTGACAAAGAACCAAAGAACCCAGAAGCATCTAGTTGAGCCAATCTAGATGTCTCCAGCACCTCAAGCCACCTCAGCTGAAACCCCACTCCTCTGGGAGCCATCCTCACTGCGTGCTACTTTAATTCATGACCAACAATGTCATGTCACTCAGTTTTGGAGTGGTTTGTCCACAGCCATAGATAACCAGAATGGCAGCCTGTTAACCTCAGGAAGGACATTAACCTTTAGAAGCAATGAACCTGGTTTTAGGGACACTAGAACTAAGTAGACAGTGCAGGCAAATCCTACCTTAGGCTCAGTGACGCCATCTATAAAATGGGGATATTAATCTCTATTTCTCAAGATATTGATATTATATGATCAGAAGTATAAAAGTACTTAGGATAGTAGCTAGCCTAGTAGAGCTTTAGCACAAGTAAGTTTACGTTGGGTTTGACCTGGTTTGTCTTCGGAACATAGAGCAAAGATGATCTTTCTCTCAGACCTTCAACAATGAGTTATGGAGAGAGACATGAAGCGGTTCTGTGTCAGAAACCCTCTTTCCCTCCAGCTGCCTCACGTAAATATCCCTCTCAAACCATGTCAAGTAAACCTACTGGAGCCCTGCTTCTAAACCTCATTTGAGTTACTTAATATCTCAATATCTTATATCTCTTATGATATCTTAATACTTAATATCTCAATATCTTAATATCCTCTGTGTAAAATAAAGACAATCATATAGATCTCAGAGAGTGGATCTGTGGATTAATTGAGATAAATGCATATGAAGCCCTCAGTACAGTGTCTGGCACAAACCAAAACTCAGAATTATCTTCTGATCTGCCGCCCACCCACTTACCCAGCATCTCTGAATCCCAGCAGTGGGCATGACCCAGATTCTCACCAGGCCCTTGGCAATAGCAAGAAAATAACCTTTCTCTCCCTTTGAATGATGTCAAAGGGACAGCAACCAGGAAAGAAAGGTGGCTCCATTTCTCCTCCTGGTTAATAAGCAAAGCATTCTGTGTAGCCACGGACATTTTCAGAAAGTCACAAAGGAAAATCTTGTGACTTCTTCTGAGGTCAGGACATGAGGAAACCCCTGCTGTCTAAACACCCAGGATGGAAATCATCCCACACGGACCAGCCAGGAACATCTCTTTGAATAACCCACATTCACTCTTTCATTTTGGGGCTTTACCACCCAGTGTTCCAACCAACACAAACAGTTATTCTGCAAGATATAAAGAAGTACCAGTGAGAGTCCAGATTTTTTTCCAGGCCTGAGTAAAGGAATTGTCAAAAAGCCATTACCACATCTGTCAGCAAGAAATTAGGCTGTTCTTTGACACACAAGTCCTATTCCCTCTCTCCAGCGTGTGAGTTAATTAGAACCCAGGACCAGCCTTTCTGTCCCAAAGACTGTTCATATCTTCCCTCAGAATTCAGGAACCAGAAAGCTGCTACCCTATGCAAATCATCCAAATGAACAACCCCAAGGGTGATATTCTCCAATTCAAGAAGCCTACTCTGGGTAGGCCGGTCAGTTGAACATCCTGGGTGACCCAGTCCGTTGGGCATCCGACTCCTGTCTTCAGCTCAGGTCATGATCTCAGGGTCGTGGGATGGAGCCCCTAGTCAGGCTCTGATTGTCCCTCTCCTTCTGCCCCTCCCTCTCCTCTAAAATAAATAAATAAAACCTAAAAAAAAAAAAAAGAGAGGTCTATTTGGTGTCCAGGACACTAAATGAAGAATATGTACAGACAAATATGATTGGATTCCTTTGGGAATTGTGAAACGATGAGCAAACTTGCATAAAAAACTTTTATTGGAAAAATGGGGTCCCCTTCTGGTCTGCAGGATCCACAGTTAAAATGAGCCTTAGAAACTGTTCTAAGGAAGACTGCTGGATTCAATGATTTATGCTGTAAATTCAGAGGAATACTTGCGCCCCCCCCACACACACACACACACTCATTAGCCACCAATTAAAACATTTGGCAGCTTTTTTTTCCCCAGGTTTGACATCCATTTAAAGTCCTATTAATTCTACATTCTCTCTAGTTTTACACAATCTCTAAGATTCCCAAAAAAGCTCAGCTATGAATGAAACAAAATAATTCCCAATATTGGGCAATAAAGTATTTTCATATATATGAGGAGTGGTGTCATGTAAACATTACAGCTTAAATTGCAAATACCTCCTTCCCAGCATTTCTGCATCCCTTTCTGGGTATATGTTTCCAGACAGCCACTTACCACCTCCGAAATACTGTATTTTCCTTATGTACATGTTTATTTTGGGGTTTGCCTGAACAGAATGTAAGCTCCCTGAGGGAGATATTTTCCTTGTTTTGTTTATTGCCTCTCTCCAAGGAGCCTACAACAGTGCCCGATCCATGCCAGACACTTGTCTAAATCAAGGTTCCATCAGGAGACAGTAACCACAACAGCTATTTAAATAGAATAAGAATTAAACATTGTTAACCCACCATGAAATTATTAACCTGATAACTAAAGGAGTAAAAAGAGAATTCTAAAATAACCACTGAGGGCTGCATGAACCAAGGGAAGAGGTTGAAACGCTTCATTATTAAAACTTGGGAACCCGATGAAGGGGCCCCATGGAGCTGGAACTTGGGCCTCTGAGGAGGGGTCACCTGCTGAGCCAAGGCTGGTGTCCCTGAGCTCAGAGGAAGACCCTGTGGGCCTGGGACCCAGATCTGAGGAGGGGCAGTGCCTGGCTGACGTCTATGCAGTGAGCGTGATGAGGCCAAATCCAGATGCAAACTGGCTTCTGTTGGCTGGGTGCCACTGCTTCCAGGAGGATGCTTAATGGAACCGGAAGCCAACAGCAAGCCCCCCAGGAAGCACACAAGTCACACAGCTAGTAAGCAGTGAGGCTGAATTCAATCTGAGGTCTCTCTAGTCCAAATCCTGGCTGAGGATTTTCCCAACTCAACAGGTGTTGGAAGATGAAAGCAGTCAGGGCAGGAAGGTGGGAGAGGTCAAAGCAAGTAGAACAGAGCCATGGGGCCCACCACGGTGGTGGCTGGGAAAGGAGTCCAGATGTATTACAGTAGGCAACTGAAAGGGTTGGTTAAAAATTAAAATAATTAATTAATTCCCTGGTATTATCATGTACCAGGAAGATGTTTTACTTACAGTATCTCATTTAACACTCCTAAATTTACAGATAAAGTAAGGGAGGAAAAAATACTAACTAACAGGAAAGGGATTGACATCAGGGTCTGTGACTCCAGCAAATCCAAGGCTCATTCCAGGGACCCTTTGAAGATGGGAGGAAGGCCCATGAGCCAAGGAATGCAGGTGGCCTATTGAAGTTGGAGAAAGCAAGGAAACCGATGCTCTCCTTGAGCCTCCTTTAGTGACATGGACCTGTGGACACTCTGATTTTAATTCAGTGAGACCCATAGGATTTGTGGCTTCCGAAATGATTTTATTTATTTATTCATGAGAGACACACGCAGAGCGAGAAGCAGGTTCCATGCAGGGAGCCCGACGTGGGAATCGATCCTGGGACTCCAGAATCAGGCCCCGGGCCTAAGGTAGGCGCTCAACTGCTGAGCCACCCAGGGATCCCCCATTTGTCTTTTTTTAAAAAACAAAAACAAAAACAAAAACAAAAACAAAAAAACAAAACACAGGTGTTCATTTGGGAAAAGAGCAGTGCATCGTGTGGTAACCCTGATTGAGAGCAGCTCCTGGAGTCAGCTACAGCAAAATTAAAAGTAAGCTCCCATTTCAGTGCTTCTTTTTTTTTAAGATTTTATTTATTTATTCATGAGAGACACAGAGAGAGAGAGAGAGGCAGAGACACAGGCAGAGGGAGAAGCAGGCTCCATGCAGGGAGCCCGATGTGGGACTCGATCCCGGGACTCCAGGACCACACCCCGGGCTGAAGGCGGTGCTAAACCGCTGAGCCACCCGGGATGCCCTCAGTGCTTCTTTTTGAAGTGACAGGGTGTCCCAGGTGAGCCTGGGTAGGGTCTGATTGTCTGCCTGGGTTTACCACAGGTGGGGTTTGGTTTGTTCAGCTGAATGGGGCAGGAGGCAGGAAAGAGGGATGGAGCTGAGGCACAGACACCCAGAGGAAAGAAGGGAAGAGAGGGGGATGGGAGGACAAGACGGTATCTAAACTGGTGTCTAAACTTCATGTCCAGGGGCAGGTCCAACCCCGAGAGATGCTTTAAGATGCTGAGAGCTCCAGATGGCTCCACCCCAGGGCAGCTAACCTGGGCAGGATGCAAGAGCCTCTGTTCTCAGGGGTGTCACCCTTCCACCAATGCCTCAGGAGCCCTGACAGGATGGATGCCTCAGCAGGTGAAGAAGAATGTGGCAGAGACCATAGGAAACCCAGCTCATGAGCACCTGTGAGACATCCAGGGGCCTCCCAGGAATACCAGGGAAGGAGAGGACTTGGACTTTGCAGGGTGCATGCACGCATGTGTGCATGTGTGCATGTATGTGTGTGTTTGGGTGTGCGTTAGCTCCAAGTTTAACTGTTAATGTGACCCCAGCTAATATCCATGAGCCTGTGAAGCCTGGAGACACTGGGTCACTATATCATTTCCATCAAAGGCTTCAGCAAAGGAAAGAAAGAAGTGATGGACACAGGGAAGAAAAGAAGAGGCAAGTTAAGGGAGGGGCGGGGAGAGGGAAGGACAGAAAGAGAGGAAGGCAGGCAAAGGGCAGGAGCTTTCACCTTAGTCATGGGCACCGAGCCCCACCCCTCCACAAACACCTGTCCTGAGAAGTTCAACTTTTCTTCCTTTCGCTCAACCAGAGCAAAAGAAGCTGTAATAAGGTTATTTATCCCCCCCCAAGAAGCACTGTGGCAATAAGTCCCTCAGCTGACAGCTCTCGAGCTAAGCTACCCCACAAATATATGAAATGCCCAAACCCAGCAATCAGTACAGCTAATTGAAATGCCAACTTGAAGTTCACTAGATGAGTACTGCTGGGGTCACAGTCATTACCAGCGATCAAATGTTATGCGAAAAGAGCCATGAAGAGACCGGGCTTTAGCAACGTGCTTTAACCGTGCACCCACTGTGGGAAAAAGACAAAGAAAGCCAAACCCTGGACAGGAAGGCTGGACTGGAATCAGGGCAGAGCTTGTCCCGGGGGCCGAGCACACACAGACCTACCTACGGCAGTAGGGGGGACCCAGGCTGGCGGCCACCAGTTGACGGTGGGCACAGAGGTTTCACTTCTTTACTAAAGGGCCTCCGATGGGGATGGCACACCAGGCCCAGGGATCATGCCTGGGCGCCAATCATAGCTTCATCTCTTTTTCTTCTCAGCTATGAAGCAAAGATCATAATATCTATACCTTGGAACTGCCATGAGGATTAAATTAATAAGTAGTTTAAATGCTGAGATGAATGCCTGGCAAATAGCTATTATTCAGCACGCTCCTTGGGCACCAGTGGATGGGTGATCCAGTCCAGAGGGGCAGAGGCTGGTGGTCAGCCATGCTCTCCCTGCAGGAGGAGCCTGAGCAGAGCCTTTTCGTGACCTCCCAGGTGCTCAGTAACCCTTGGGTAATCAAATGGGTGAACATCCTCAGACTACACCTGCCCCATGTCCCTGAGCACAGGGCACCGCTGGCGGCCACCTTCCTGCCTCCCGGTTCTCGAGGCTCACCCACGTGCAGCCCACCTGCGGGCATTCTCCTCAGTCCCTCTTACCCTTCTACCTTTCAGTTTCTCTCTCTGCTTCCTCTTCCTCCTATCACCCTTGAGATAAAGGTGCCCCCAAATCTCCACTCTCTGCCAGCTCCCTTCCTTCTGCCACACTGCCCCATGGGTCTGGCCAGGCTCGAGATGAGAGATGCATGTGAAGGCTCTTGTCCAGGTGAATTAGCAAATATGAAGCTTATGCGGCCCTCACTGTGTGCCAGGACTTTTAATTGCATAACGTTGCTTATCCTCACCTTACCCTCCAAGAGATGTTAGCATCTCATTTTAGAGATGAAGAAATAGGCTACTTGGCCCCAAGTCACAGGGCTCATGAATTGCCAGGATTCAAACTCGGGTATACCTGCCTCCAGGGCTCTTGCTAGACTGAACGCCCTTGAAGCCAGAAACTATGTTTCGAGCTTCTTGTATCCCCCTGGCACCTTGGCCTAGCCAGCTGAGCACACAGTAGGTGCTTGGTGAATGCTGAGGGTCTAGCAGACTCAGATCCAGGCACACACTTGCCTGAGGAGTCCCTGTCCACCAGGGAAGGGGTTAACGGTCCCAGTGCAGGAAGCCTGGCTCTGGGCAACCTACTCCAACTAATGAGCCTCTGGTATTCTTGCTAATGACATTCTCCTGTCGCTGCTTCAGGTTTTACTTGCTGTAGTAATGAATTAATTAGCGAATATGAGTGAGAAGCTCTTTGAAGTTGTAAAAAGCCCAAATACTAAGGAGAGGGGCCAACAGACTAAGTCAGATAGCCCGTGAGTGCTCTTTAGGTCACAGAGGCTGGGCCACCAGCTCTCCCAGGACCAGGACAGACAGAAGAAAGGAAAGGAAGGGGGGACACCCAGTGGTGCCGTGAAGACACCCAAACACCAGGGCAGTCTTCAGAGACTCTCTGTCACCTGGAGTCTGGCACACAGTCCACCTGGTCTGCTCCTTCCCACGGGATACCACGGATTGCCTGGGTGGCTGTGTCCCGAAGAACCCGAGGCCACCTAGAGGCTCAGCAGGAAGAGTGCTGGGCTACCTGCATCCTGGGTGTTTTACCACTGGGCTATTTGCTAAGACAAGATCACCACGTAACAGAAGTCCCAGACCCAGGGACTTAAAACCACCAGCATCAACTTTTACAATCTGCAGGTCAGCAGGTTGATGAGAGGAGCGGCTGCTGTGGTTCAACCCCCTGCTTGCTCTCACTCCCCTCAGGGGTTCAGCAGTGACTACAGGCACATCCTCCTCATGGCGATGGCAGAGGTGCAAGAGGGCAACAACCACACTCGCTCAGGCCACCATGTGTCTCAGCTGCTAACATGCCTTTGGCCTAAACAAGAATGAGATGAGCCCAGAGACAGGAAAGTGTCCCCCATGACAATGGGAAGAGACCATAAGGTCACTTAGAAGAGGGGCTGGATACAGAAAGGGGTAAGGCATTAGGGGCATGAGGATAGTCTACCGTGGGGACCAAAGGGCAGTATGGTGGTACCAATCCATCCAGGTATTTGAAAGCCATGACCCAAGATCCAAAATCCTTATCCTGCTGTTTCTGCAGGACAGCTGGCTAGAGCTCAACACTGCCTGCCCCCCGGAAGCTGGACGTGAGTGCTCTGGTTCATTGGTCCCAAGCGGCCTACTGCCCTCACTTATACTACTTCTCTGGCCCCTGATGCCACTAGAGGCTGAAACCACCATCACAAAGTACACTTTATCCTAAACATGGCAGGTAGGTAACATACATACATGCCACCATCTAGGCCAAGGAGGCCACTACTGAGAAAAGGAAGCGTTGCCAATCCTGCCGCTCCATGTGATAACTAGCTAAATATAATGGCGGGCAGTGGTTGAACATCTAAGCCTGGTGAAGTGCAAATTTGGAACCTTTTATTCCCTCATTTCCACACTCCATGCTTCACATAACAAAAGGAAAAGGAAGGGAAATGACTTCCCCAAGATGCCTCATAGGTTAGGGTCAGATGCAAACAGAACCAGTGGCTTTGTGACTCCCAGGTCAGTGCCTTGCCCACATGGCCACCACCTTCAGGGGAAGAGCGTCATGTTACAGCGAAACAAGCAGAAACTATGAGGTTTTTTATGCAAATGTTTGGATCCCAGTTCTCCTTACTAGCTGTGTGATCTTAAATAAGTTATTCAACTTCTCTCAAGCTCAGTTTTATTACTTGAAAAATGGCTAAAAGAACGCCCTCCTCATAAGGTTGATGTGCTAAACAACCATGTGATTGGTAGAGGTTTTTACAATTATTACATAACCTCTCAAGGCTCTGGGTTTCTTATCTAAGAAATGTAGGTAAATAATATTCAATATATCATATTCCTGGACTTTGGGGATGTCACAGTAAGAATACATATGAAATCACTTTAAAAAATATTACACATATAAAAAATATTAATATTATTATTCCTTCAAAATAAAAATCATTCTCCCACCATTCAAATTATCACTCTGTGATTTCTGAATAAAACTATTGTTGCTCAGGCTTTTCAGAGGAGCAGGTACAGTAGGTACCCATTTCCCAGGAGTTTCCATAGAGTAAGAAAAAGAGCAGATTTGTCGCATTACCTGAGGCCCTAAGACCTGAGAATGTTCTCCTGTTACTGCTTTGACATGGTCAGAAGGTTGGTACCTCAAATGTTCGTAAGTGGTTGACGCAAGTATTCCAGAATGAAAAGGGAATTATTGTCTTAGAACTGGGGAAATAGTGGGTGTGTTTTATTTTTTTTAAGTTTTTATTTATTTATTCATGAGAAACAGAGAGAGAGAGAGAGGCAGAGACACAGGCAGAGGGAGAAGTAGGCTCCATGCAGGGAGCCCGACGTGGGACTCGATCCCGGGACTCCAGGATCTCGCCCTGGGCCAAAGGCAGGCACTCAACTGCTAAGCCACCCAGGCATCCCATTGGGTGCGTTTTAAAGAGGTCTACCAAACTAAGGCAATTGAAACTAAAACTAAAGACCATATCGCCAGAACTCAGGAAATCACTGACCACAAAAGGGTCCTTTCAAGGAGAAATTTAACGAATATCCTATATTTCCTAAAGTACAATAAATATACCGGTGACAGCACGTAACACCATATACATACAACAAACTGTCATGGCCTAAAGCCAAGCACCCAGACCTGTGTTTGTGTGCACATTCATATACGACATATATGTGCACATATACATCTGTGTGTATACAGGGGGAAATTAAATAGCTCATAGGTGCTCTTGCACAGGGCAGTGGTGATGGACTTGGGAGCCTCATCCAGGCCCTGTGTTTCCAGAACTTACCCTCTTTGCACTCCGCCTTGTTGGCTGTCGTGAAGACACTGGCTGTCTGGTTCTACTTAGTGACCCACAGCAAAACCCTAAAACCCAAAAGCCCTGTGATGCGTCCCAGTAGGAAGCACAGGTTGGTTTGACCATAGTAGGTTCCTCAGCTGGGCTCGAGGGGAGAAGAAGGCACCCACGAGTCAGGGGATGCAGTGGTTGGAGGCAGCACCTGAAGTTGAGGGAAGCTGATGGGTCCCGGGAACAGACACACCTGGGAACTGGTACCTGAGTCAGAAGCACTTCCTGATCTGATCGAAACTGTTCGTATGCCTTTGCCTTTGTGGGAAAGCTCCATCCTTATCAATATTACGTGTCTGAGAAAAGGGGACACTGATTGCTATCGATGGTGACAGTCTACACCATCAAGGGCTCACCCCTCTGGTTGTTGTGACAGGACACCAAGACCGCCTCCTGGGGCTGGCTCCTGGGTACCAACAGTTAAGACAGGTCAGTGCTGTCCTCAGTGACACCCAAAGCATCAACCCCACCCAAACTCAAGTGAGCTGAGGACTCTTGGCCACCGCTGAAGCCTGATGCTTCCAGTTGGATCTGGAGAGCCAGACCTGGCTCCCTATTCCAATAATGAGGAGTAGCTCCAGAGCGCCAGGGTTGGAAGGAACTTGGGAACATGGCAGCTCTGAGCTAAGGGGTAAGAAATGGTGTTGTGAGTCCTGGTCAAACCGAACACGCTGTTTCTGCCAAGGCCCTCAGCTAGTCTGGTCTCAGGCGTCAACCTGCTCCAGCCAGTCTAGGGAGCCACCCCTCAGATCTCTGTTATCCCCACATCCTGAAATAGCCCAAAGGCACCCCGCCTCCCTTCTGTGGCCCTAAACTGGAAGCCAGTGAAACTGGGACAGTACTGACCAGTGCTCTGAGGCTTGAAGAGAACTGAACCAGACTGCAGCCTTCCCCACAGGGCTGGGAAGGAGGCAAAGAAACACCAGGACCTACAGAGACCCCTGCAACCAAGAGTTCACGCTCAGAGCATCGAAGGAGGGCCAGCTTGCGTCTCCCAGAACTTGAAGCAAATGGAGAGCTGTTTCTAACAGAGCAGTCCCCCCTTAACCCTGGGGGGTGATGTGTTCCAAGACCCCACGCATGCCTGAAACTGCAGGAAGTACCAAAGCACAGATTATTTCCTCCTATGCGCACATACCTACGATGGAGCATAATGTAGAAGTTAGGCACAGTAAGAGGTTAACAACAGTAGCTAATAATAAAATAGAACAATTATAACAATCTACTGTCATAAAAGTGACGTGAATGTGGTCGCCCTCTTTCAAAATCTTTTTGTCCTGTACTCAACCTTGCTGAGCCCACGGGAGATGATAAAATGCCTACGTGATGAGAGGAAGCGATGGAAATGACGCAGGCCCTGCCACACAGCGTCAGGCTGCTGATCTGAGGACTGGTCGGAGGGAGGACCCTCCGCTCCCTGGAGGTGGCTGATGGCCGGTGACAAGAAAGACCTCAGGAAGGGAAACCTTGCAGCTAAGCTGGAATAAGTCCTGGGAGCACAAGGACTCAACAGCATCACCTCCTGGCAAGAAGAAAACCTACAGGCCGCGGGATTTGTTGTTTTTTTTTTGGTTTTTGTTTTTAATAATAAATTTATTTTTTATTGGTGTTCAATTTGCCAACATACAGAATAACACCCAGTGCTCATCCCGTCAAGTGCCCCCCTCAGTGCCCGTCACCCAGTCCTCCCCCCCGCCCTCCTCCCCTTCCACCACCCCTAGTTCTTTTCCCAGAGTTGGGGGTCTTCATGTTCCGTCAGGCCGCGGGATTTGAAAGCAGCGTTGAGCAGCCCAGCCGCCCAGCAGCTCAAACCAGCAGGAGCTTCAGAAGTCATTCACTGGGTCAAGTCTTTCAGTTGACAAAAAGGGAAACTGAGGCCCTGAGAGGCCAGGCGGCTTACACAGGGTCCAACGGATTGCTGGCGGCAAGGCTGAAGCTTGAATCTGAGACTCCAAGCTTGTCATTGAAGAGTCTCACAGAAAGCTCCAGAAAGCAATCCTGTTGGCTTCCTTACAGAGCAATCAGAGGTGGGACGTAATGCCCGCACGATCACTGTGCCAGGTAGCGTGACGACGGCCGTTACCAGCGTCCCCGCTCCGCGAGGGAGACTATAGCTGGCCCGGGGGTCCCCTGTGTCGGGCCTACGGCTCAGGTTCTCTGGTGCCACGGTCCTGGGGCCTCCTGGCAGACCCACAGCTGCAGGCCAGACGATGCCCGTGGCAGCCGCCTTCCTGTGTCAGTTAAGGATGCAGGCGCTCGATTTATCAGAAAGCCTGGCGGGCACCCTGGAACTAAGCAGCCAGGCCTTTATCTTGCTCCCCTATCAGGTAATCCGGAGCTAAGTGGTTGCTGGCATTTATTCAATAACTCAATAATGTCAAGGCGAGCAGCAAGGCTGTCCTCTTGCCTTTTGCTCCCGCTTAGCACTCCGAGGTTTCGAGAAGCCACTGAGCACAAGGCCGTAAGAAGGAGGGAAGGAGCACTGGCCGCTGGACGGGGCATCTTATCCGGAGACGCAGGATGCTGCCCGGAGCACTGGGCGGGTTCAGGCCCCGGGGGTAGGGCCGCCCGCACTGCTGGGTGTGCCAGGAACCGTGGAGGTGCTCTTAGCTAGGACCACGGGCCCCGCTACTGTCGCAGAGGGTCAGTGCCACGCTGTCCCCCGAGATCTGTAATAAACACCTTCAGACCTCACCTCACCTTCACCTCACCATCCAGGTGGTTACCAGGGTCTCCGTTTCCTACTAAGTTCCTCTCAAATCGAGTCTCTTGGTTTTGTCTCGTCTATTAGGGTATCACTCAAGGTCTTGTCATTCCTCATGGGATAACGTTGATGACATCCGGGAGTCCCTTTGTCCTCTGGCCCCCGGCTACCTCTCTATCCTGATTTGCCTTCACTGACGTTGCCCCTTATAAGCACCACCAGCGTGCACTTACACTGTCCTGGCTGTATTCCTTCACGCTCACCTCTGCTCTGCCCACCCACCCCATCCTACCCCGCCAGGTCCTCACCCTTACTCCAGCATATGTGTTGTCTTCTCATCCTTCAATTTGGCTTAAATGACCATTCCCCCAGGAAGCCTCCTTTGATTCCCAGGGTTGGTTATGTGACCCTCTGTGCTCCCATAATCCCTCGTCATGGATTCCACTTTCATCTAAACACGGAATGCTCCCAAACCCGCGACCCCCAGCCCTGTCCTCTCTGTGGGTCTAGATTTATTGGTGTCATGGTTTTCCTCTATCAATTGGGAATACATTGACTCGATTTATCAGAAAGCCTGAGGTACACCCCTGAACTAAATGAGCAGGGCTTAACCTTGCTCACGTATCGAGTAATCTGGAGGTAAGTGGTTGCTGGCCTTCGTTCGGTGGCTCGAGAATGTCAAGGCCAGCAGCAAGGCTGTTCTCTGGACTCTCTGAGGAGGCCCCATGATAACACGCTCTTCCCTGCCCAGTTCTGAATTAATTGAGAAATAACTTTTAGAAAATCAATATATAATCCTTTTACTGATAAAAACTGACATTGGAGAATATATATTACAAATCTGACCAAGTGGAATTCCTCATCCTGCGGCCCAGAATTAGACTGATCCACTCAGCTTTATGACACCGAAGCAGGCTCCAGCCCCTGCCAACCCTTACCTCCCAGCGCACTGTTCTCAAGCTGCGTGTCTAGGTGTGCGTCTCCATCACACTGCACACCTCATGCATCCTGCTCCGTGTTGCTTCCAGGGGGACCACTCTGACCTGCCCCTCTTCTCTGCTCCTCCTCTGTGCTGCAGTCAGAGCTGTCTTCCCAAAAACCATATCTGATCCCGTCACTCCCCTGCTCCCAGTCATCCAGAGGAAAAGGCGCCCTTCAGCTCAGCATGGCATGTGGGTCTGAGCCCAGTCTTGCCCAGTGCACCTCACCTTCACCCGCCCCAGCCACTCTCCTGTGTTCCAACTATGCCAGGCTCGCCAGCCTTCCCTGAACACGCACGCCCTTTCTTGCCTCTTTTTCTTTCTTTGCACTTGCTGTTCCCTCAGCCCAAACTAAACATTCTCTTTTTTTTTCTTATTTCTGCCTCCCATAAACAATCCTTCCCATCCTTTAAAACTAAGCAAAGTTTCTCTCCTCTGTAAAGCCTTCTCCTAACAACTGCCTTGCGGCAAGGAGGAGATATTCAGATTTCTGATAATTACCGGGAAAATAACAGGTGCTCAATAAAAGCTTACAGAATGGAGGCGATTTTGAATGAATATGCAGCTGGATGGATAAATGAACTTGTCTTCCCAACTAGATCATAAATTTCCTGCAGGCGGGAGCCATGCTTTATGCTTTTCCATCCCTTGCCACAAACAAAAATGAGAGGAGGAGGAAAAGGGCAGTTCTGTGTGCTGCCATCGGAGTGGTCTTCCTCAAAACCATAACTAATCATGTCACTCCATGAGAATGACCACCCCTGAATCAGCAGCCCTCTCGGCCCTCATCTTTCTCCCAGGTGTACAGTTCATCGGGGAAAGATCTCCAATCTCACTGATCAGTGGAAAGAAATACATGATAACATGTCAGAACAATGTTTTTGCAAATATAGAATGCTCTCTGAATGGTCTCATCCCTGGGGGCAGTCCCTGGCTTTGAAGGGAAGTGGCTGCCTAACTACTTTAGCAAAGACCTGTGTTCTGGAATACACCCAGGGAAATACCTTGTCATCTGCTAAAAGTTTTCAGAGCAAGAAAACATCCCAGGTGAGAGAAATATGGGCAACTTCAAAATTGCTGGCAGCAGTGAGACCCTGACTGCCACTGTCTCCCTGGACACAGCGTCTGGTTGAATCTTATTCTCCTCTGTTGTTTGAAATAGGGCATAAGGACAAGATCCCTGCAAGACAGAGCAGTCTTTGGTCTCTGTTGGCCAGTTGCTGGTCTCCCTGTGGGCAGAGCTCTGCGATGTCCTCTGTGGCAAAGATGGGGGCCCCAGGTCCCCGGCTCTGACACTGATCAGCTGTATTATATGATCCTGAAAAAAAAATCATCCACTTCCCTGGGCCTGTTTCCCTTTTCATCTCCAGATCTCCAGAAAGCATCTACGTTCTCTTCATCTTTCAAATCTATGCAGTAAAATTTATTTCTTCCCCTTGTTCACTCAGCTCTGGCTACACTCTGGCTACAGCACTTTGTGCTGTTTCTAGGACATTCCAGGGACACACCTCAGGACTTTGATGCTGGCTTTCTTTCTCCCGGATAGCAAGGTGTCTCTCTACACCTGGCCTTTAAGTCTCTGTTGATCATCCCCACCCCAACTCCCTGGCACTTCCTGCCTCTTCTTCCTCTTCACTTTTCTCCAGAGTACTTACCATCTTCTAACATGCTATGCCACTTGCCCACTTAAGTTTGCCTGTCTCCCACCTCCTCCTCCATTACAGTGGAAGCTCTAGGAGGCAGGGATTTTGTTTGCTTTGTTCACTGTTCAGAACAGGACCTGGCACATTGCAGGGGCTCAAAAGTATCTGTTGAACAAGTAAATGACTTCAGCACGTGCTTATTGAGCAGCTACTATGTCTCAGGCTCTGAGACACAGAAACGAACACAACAGCTCCTCAAGATGCTCAGTGTCTAGCAGGAGAGACAAATAAGGGAATATGCAGTTCATTGATCAATGAAACAGGGGAAGATATGGAAGGACGATGGGATCAAGGGCAATTCAGAGGAAGAACTTGCTCATTTTCTCGGGAGGAGGGAAAAGTCAGTTCTCCCAAGGGACTGACTCCTGTGCTGAGTTTAGAAGGATAAATAGCATTTCCTAGGGTTGGAGGAGTGATAGGCTGCTGCAAGATAGAAGCTTTGTTTCAGAAAACACCAAAGGTAAGACTCTGTCATTTGCTAAAAATTTTCTATTATGAGCAGAGTCGTCTATCTGCTAGATCACTTCATGGATGTTGAGTGGATGAATAAATAAATAATTCAAACAGGAGACAATCTAAAGCATCTTCTAATTGTACTATTCAACCTGTCCACAATGCTATGGTATGATAACAAAGCTTTCTCCTAAGCAAAAGAATCTCCCAACACCCTAAAAAGAAATTTTACCACTATAGCCTTCTTTGAGGAAGAAATCCTTCCCAGAAGCCTCAGTGAAAAGGTGCATTTATAGACGAAGTTGATGTCTTGAGCTCCCAAAGAAGATTGTTTTTTTTTTAAATATTTGAACTGAGGGATGCCTGGGTGGCTCAGTCAGCTAAGCATCTGCCTTCAGCTCAGGTCATGATCTCAGGATGCTGGGATCGAGCCCCATGTCAGACTCCCTGCTCAGCAGAGAGTCTGCTTGAGATTCTCTCTCTCCCTCTCCCTCTGCTCCTTCCCCTGCTTATGCTCTCTCAAATAAATAAATAAATAAAATATCTTTTAAAGACTCGAATTGACACCTAGAAAGAAGCAGTATGCTGAGTATGTGACAGGACAGGTAAATTTTCATGGAGACAGCAATGGTAGAGAGCAAGGTTGGCAAGCCAGTTTCCCACCACCTGCTCTGCGTGGCCTAAAAGCAAGAAAGTGCCTGACCTTCTCAGATGATTGAGAGGGGAGGCAAGAGGAGGAATCCAAAGAAAAATACAATTTCACAACAAGTGAGAATACAATACACGTTTCCATTTCCATCAGCAAGGTTCTGTTGGAACAGACTATACTCATTTGTTAACCTGGAGTCCACGGCTACTCTCACATACAGTGGCATAGCTGAGCAGTAAGAACAGAGACAGTAGAAAGGTTCAAACATTTATTTTCTGAAGACTTAGGAATGCATGACTGTGAGGGTCACTTTGGTAAATAATACTAGCTCAGAAGCTACCAAAGATTAGAAGTCAGGGCAGATTAGCTACCCTCCTACAGGCTCACTACCAGGTTATCTGAAAGCATTCAAACTCAGACCAGATATACTTGTGATGGTTAATTTTATGTATCAACTTGGCTAGTTGAGGGTATCCAGGTATCTGGTCAACATCCATCTAAATAAGTTGAAAGGTATTTTTTTAGATAAGATTAACATTTAGCGGGACACCTGGGTGGCTCAGTGGTTGAGTGTCTGTCTTTCACTCAGGGCGTGATATCGGGGTCTGAGATCAAGTCCCTCATCAGGTTCCCTGCGGGGAGCCTGCTTCTTCCTCTGCCTGTGTCTCTGCCTCTCTCTGTGTGTCTCTCATGAATAAATAAATAAATAAATAAATAAATAAATAAATAAATAAATCTTTTTAAAAAATTTAAAAGATTAGGGCAGCCTGGGAGGCTCAGTGGTTTAGTGCCACCTTCAGCCTAGGGCCTGATCCTGGGGACTTGGGATTGAGTCCTACGTTGGGCTCCCTGCATGGAGCCTGCTTCTCCCTCTGCTGTGCTGTGTGTGTGTGTGTGTGTGTGTGTGTGTGTGTGTGTCTGTGTGTGTGTGTGTGTCTCATTAACAAATAAAAAAATCTTTTTTAAAAAAAGATTAATATTTAATTCAGGAGACTGAGTCAAGTACCTCACCCTCCTAATGTGGGTGGGCCTTGTCCAATCAGTTGAAGGCCTTAGGTGAAAACAGACTGAGATTCCCCTGGGGAAGTGGGAAATCTGCCAGCAGAGTGCCTTCAAACTGGATCTTCAGTATCAGCCCATCCTTAGATCTCCAGCCTACTGGCCTGCTCTAGAATTTTATATACTTAACCAATAGAATGTGTGTATGTCTATATTTACACACACACACACACACACACACACACCCTACTGGTTCTGTTTCTGTAGACTAATACAGCTTCCAAGAGGAAACTTCTGAGCAAGGGTTGAAATGCCCCTTTGTCTTCTCATAAGATCTATTGTTCCATTTTAAGTAGATGCGGCATTAGAAAATGAGGGACAGGAAAGGATTTTTCAACAGAAAGCAAGAAAGCAACCGGTGGCCAAACAGGTCCTGACTCAGTGCAGCTCCTCCAGGAAACATGAAGTCAGCAGTGTGAGACACTCCGGTGGAGGGAACTGTTGTGGACGCCAAAGGTAGAGGGAGCAGGAGTAGGCAGAGAAAGGCCCCAGACCATGATGCTGCTTCGACAATGGTAAAGGGAGAGGAGAGAAGAGAGAAAATTGGATGGAAGAGCCTCCCACTGCAGTGCAGCTCAGAACTTTTCACCCAGCCCAGTGGGGAGCTCCAGTGTGAAGCCGACCTGGAGAAAGGTCCAGCCCTGGTCAGACAGGGCAGCCCTCGGAGTCCTGACCACACTCAGTTCGGGCTTCTGCTCTGGCGCTGTGGTGGATCCTGGGGACCCTGCCAGCATCAGCTGACCTCACTGCTCATGGCTGTTCTCTCCCGAAAGGTTATTTAAGCATACACATAGCCGGCTGCCTCAAGCCCTCACAGGGCTCCTTCCCTTGCATGGACACTTGGGGAGGCTACACAGGGAAGGTACACCAAATCCACACTGTGTTGTTCCTTTGTATGGATCCTAAAGCTGGCCTGAAGAATACTAAACTATTCATGTACTTTTAGGAAAGGCACATGTAACAAAATTGTTGCCCCATAATGGTAACTAGATCCAATATCATGATCATGGTGGACTGATGCTATGGTCCCACCCCCACCCCCACTGGCACCTCCTTGGAGAGCCACCTCTCTCATACTTGACATTGCCATTCCAGTGACACTGTCCCCAGGGTTTCCGGAGGGCAGGTCCCCTCTGCCTGGCCAAGCAGGACATTTCAGCCTCAGGCTGAGCAATGAGTTCAGAGAGAAGCTCATGATCATAGCCAGGAAAATCAAAGACCTGTCAGGAAAACAGTCAGGAAGCAGATGCTCCTGGGTCTCTGGGATGGATCACTGGCTGTAATGACAAAGCAAGCATGGCAATACCTTGGCCATCATGTGCTGAGGGTCCCCAAGAACCAGACAACAGAAGGGAGTGGAGCTCAGGGAGGCAGAGACCTAAGGGCAAGCTAATGACTTTCTACATAAAGGGAGGCAAACCTGAGCTTATCATTAACAAACTGTCACTGAAAAAAGTTACTAACCTGCGTGTTTCCTCTGGAAGGAAATTGAAATCAGAAAGAAGATTCTAGAAAGAATAGTAAACAAGGAAATGGGTCTTAAAAAAAAAAGTGCACAAATCTAAGCCGGCATTTGCAAGTCAATAATAAGTCAATTATTCAATTAAACCCTGGTGATTAATTTGAGACAAAAACAAGGTTGAATATGAATAACAAACAAGAGTAACATGTGAGGTCAAAGGAGAGACAACAGTGATACAGTAATCCAAGGTCCTTGCATTTTTCAGGAGTTTTCTTTTTTTTTAAGATTTATTTATTTATTCATGAGAGACACAGACTCAGACAGAGAGGCAGAGACACAGGCAGAGGGAGAAGCAGGCTCCTCGCAGGGAGCCGGATGCGGGACTTGATCCAGGATCCTGGGATCAGGACCTGAGCTGAAGGCAGGCACCCAACCGTTGAGCCACCAGGCATCCCTTTTCAGGAGTTTAGAAACATATTTTAACTTCAGACTTGTTTAGTTACAATGTATGTTAAACTTAAAGGAGACCAAAAGAAACCCCATGTAAACTAAAACACAGAAAAAGGGATGAAAGGAAGAAGCATACGTAATGTCAAATGGAAAGCACAAAATAAAGTGATAGGACTGAGTCCAAATATATGTGACCAAAATAAATAAAAGACTAAACTCTCCAGCAAAGGTAAAAATG
Organism: Vulpes lagopus; assembly: GCF_018345385.1. Classification (NCBI taxonomy): domain Eukaryota; kingdom Metazoa; phylum Chordata; class Mammalia; order Carnivora; family Canidae; genus Vulpes; species Vulpes lagopus. The sequence goes on from NC_054832.1 coordinate 14,656,608, forward strand.
GTTATCAGGTCTGGAGCAGGAAGCATGTAAGATAAGTCTGAGGCATATTGTCATACCAGAGAGCAAAGAAGTTATCAAAGATGACAGGAGTCACATCCAAAGGGTTCAGAAGCCCCCGCCAAGAGGCTCCCATTGGTCAGAGATGGGACAATTTAAGCATCAGTAAGATTAATAACTGCTGTTGAGTAAAACACAGAAAATATATTTGCAATATCAAAACACATCAGATATAATAGCACATATATCAGGTAATAATTGCAATGGAGGGAAATACATCAAATATATCCTAGTGATAACTTTTAAATGGTCATATCTAAGGAAATAAATGAATCTGTTTAATTTAGTAAATAAAAGGGAAAAAATCAAGCATTTATCCTGCCTTTCCTGTATAAACAATCTCTCAGGGTGACCGAACAATGGAATAGGGAAATTTCTTTTAATGGAGGAACCCCAGCTCATAAAGGGTTAAAGGCTTTGGAACCAGAATTACTTTTAAAAGGAAGTAAAAGGAATACAGGGCTCCTGGGTGGCTTAGCTGGTTAGGCGTCTGCCTTTGGCTTAGGTCATGATCCCAGGATCCTGGGATGGAGTCCTGCATCAGGCTCCCTGCTCAGTGGGGAGTCTATGTCTCCCTCTCTCTCTCTCTACCCCTCCCTCCTGCTAGTGCACTTTCTCTCTCTCTCTCTCTCTCTCAAATAAATAAAATATTTTTAAAAAATAAAATTATAAAAAGGAATAGAGAATCACCATTTTGCAACTCTACTAAAATAACGGATCTAGTTCGAGGGTTGGCAAACTTTCTCTTAGAAGGCCAACTAGTATTTTAGGCTTCACGGGTCATAGAACTTTTGCCACAACTACTCAATCCTGCTGGTGTAGCTTAAAAGCAGATCTAGATAGTACATAAAGGAATAGGTATGGCTGCATTCCACTAATACTTTAATTATGAAAACAGGGGCAGTCAGAATTCGGCTCATGGCGGTCACTGTAGTGTGTTGACCCCTGACCTAGCTCGTGATCATCAGCGTTTGCTAACATCCGTAAAAAGAGGGACAGTCATACTGACTGTGTGTTCAAGCACAGTGCAGTTCATTGAAGAAAAATGGCAAAAGTCAATTATACAGTTCTACTCATACGTGGAATATAAGAAATAGTGAAAGGGATTATAGGGGGAAAAGAGGGAAAATGAGTGTGAAAAATTAGAGAGAGTGACAAAACATGAGAGACTCCTAACTCTGGGAAATGAACAGGGGGTGGTGGAAGGAAGGGGAGGTGGCAGGGAGATGGGGTGACTGGGTGACGGGCACTGAGGGGGGCACTCGACAGGATGAGCACTAGATGTTATACTATATGTTGGCAGATCAAACTCCAATAAAAAAATATATTTTAAAAATGGCAAAAGAAAATTATAGTCAGAAATTTAAAAATACACTTTGAAAAATCTCAAAGATCAAAGAAGGAATCAAATGGGAATGAGAAAATATTTATAACTACTTGATAACAAAAACACTATACACCAAACTTGTGGAATTTTACCAAACATGGAACTTCAAGGGACATTACAGCTTTATTTTTTTTTTAAGATTTTATTTATCTATTCATGAGAGACACAGAGAGAGAGAGAGAGGCAGAGGGAGAAGCAGGCTCTCCACGGGGAGCCCAACGTGGACTCCATCCCAGGACCCCAGGATCATGACCTGAGCTGAAGGCAGACACTCAACCACTGAGCTACCCAGGCACCCCACATTACAGCTTTAAATATTATATTAGAAAAGAAGAAATATTGGAAATTAATGAGCTAAGCTTATAAATATTTAGGGATAGGACAACAGAATAAAAATCAAAGACAAGAGGAGAAGTTAATAAATTGGAAACAAAAGTATATCATAGAAGAAAAGGAAAGCCAAAAGTTGACTATTGAGAAAAACAATAAAACAGACACAGCAGGAAAACCAAATGATACCCACACTTCAAACAGGCCGGGTGGAAAGGAACTGAGAGATTTCACATTAAAAATGCTAGAAATGACAGCTTTGAAAAGTTAGAAAGGAAGCTAGTGTTTTGCTAACGACTGATTGAAAATAATTAGGGTTTATTCTGGAGGTTTGCAGTTTTCCACCCAGATACTCTTTGTGTCTTATTCAGAATCCCCTATTTTGTACCGGGTTTCTCTCTTGGATTCTCCTGCTCCAATGAACATCCCCCTCCCTGACACATAACCTCACCTCGACTGTGGACTGTCGTTGAGGGAAAAGGGGGTGACTGGGTGACGGGCACTGAGGGGGGCACTTGATGGGATGAGCACTGGGTGTTATTCTATATGTTGGCAAATTGAACACCAATAAAAAATAAATTTATAAAAAAAGAAACCATTGGGTGGCAGCCCTCTCACTTCCCTGACTTCACTAACCGGCCTGGCCTGGACGCATCCTGGCACCAGCTCAAACCCTCACAACCATGCTGAAATATGACCTCCCACTCGCGGTTCACCTTAGTCCTGCTCTGTGTTTCTCCCACCAGGTCTTCTCCACACCACCACCAACGTCATTAACACACAACTGAACGAGCGCAGCAGCCTCTTACCCTGGCTTCCTGACTCCTGGCTGTTGGGTTTTTTTCCCCCCTAACTCACCATGGCAACCATGGACAATTTAATTTCCCTTGAAAAGGAAGAAAGAGGGGCACCTGGGTGGTTCAGTGGGTTAAGCATCTGACTTGATTTTGGCTCAGGTCTTGATCTCAAGGTCATGAGATCCAGCCCCACATCAGGCTCAGCACTCAGTGAGGAGTCTGCTTCTCCTTCTCCCTCCCCCTCTGCCCCTACCCCTGCTCGCTCGCTCTCTCTCTCTCTCTCTCTCTCAAATAAATAAAATCTTTGAAAGGAAGGAAGGAAGGAAGGAAGGAAGGAAGGAAGGAAGGAAGGAAGGAAGGAAGGAAGGAAGGGCAACCTAACTGTGCTCTCAAGCTCCAAAGCCATCCACAACTCCCTGCTGCCTCTCAGATGAAGACCAAGCATTGTTGGCCATTCAAGCCTGTGGCTCCCCACTCACCCACTCACATTCTCTCCTGCTCCCATCCTTTCCTCTAGGCCTTTCTGTGGACTCCATTGTTATAACATCTCTTCCTTCGTTCCTGAAGGACTGCTTTCTCAGGAATCCTCCCAACTTCTCCCCCAATCTCCCATGAGCTTCCCCCTGTGTAATGGATATAGAGGCTTCACTTATAAAATTCTTTATAAAATGAGTGATTTCTTCTGCAGCAAGTAATTATTCTTTCATCAAATATTTACTGAGCACTTTCACCTAAAGGCTTATATCAGGATATTTAGGCCAGCCCTGTTGTAGTCACCGGAACCTAGAAACAACCTAACGTCTTCTTGTGGAAAAAAAGGACAAATAAATTATGCCATACAATGGAAGTCTCTGTAGCAGTGAGAATAAACGGGTGTCCATAATATGGGAGGCATCTATGACTTCATCCATCCAAGTTCAGGAAAAGGCAAAACTAAGCTGTTGTGTTAGGTTCAGGATAGTGGTTACCATCGGTGAGGATGAGGAGAGGAGTTGGTGACTGGAATGGGGCCCTAGGGAGGCTCCTGGGATCACAGAGCTCTGCTTCTTGATTCTGACCACAGGGTGTGTTCCCTTTGTGAAAATTCACCGATTCATTGCATTTGCACACTTTTCTGTATTTGTTAAACTTCAACACAAAGCCTACTGAAAAAACTGCAATGAGCACCTACTATGTCCCATGTACAGGATCAGAGGGATTGGGAGCACAAAGAGACAGTAGATCCCTCTAGGGCTGGAAGCCCCTTCCAGAAGTCAGGTGAGCAAACAGGACAGGTGTTACAACACAGCAAGGGAGCCATGAGAGAGGTAAACATAGGATGCAGCCCGTTCAATTCTTCAAGCCTCAGTTTTATCTTCTGTAAAATGGGAATCATATTTCTTTTTTTTTTTTAGCCGTATCATTATTTTTAATGTCCAACGTTTATAATATGAGAGCCGGGGCTTTCTCTTCAACTCAAATTTATAAATTTTCAATTGGCTTGTGAGGCCAATAGGAATACTTCTTCTTGTCTAATTTGGTGTCTGGGAAGACTTTATTCAGGTCCTCAATGGTCATCTGATCAAATGGAATTATGTTCTTCATCTTCTCGAGCTCTTTTTCATATTCTTCAATCCTGGCCTTTGAGAGGGACAAAAACTCAGCACAGCTTTCCACATCTTCTTTTTCCTCAGCATCCACTTGGACAGTGTATTTATCCTCTGGCACAGGAGCCTTCAGGGTATTAAACTTCTTCTCAAAGTCATCTACCAAGCCGGCCTTTGCCACATTGGCCTTGTAGTAAGCCCAGTCGATAGCAGGTGGTTTCTCAGGAAGAGTAGCCAACCTGGAGGTAAGCATCTCATTCCAGGATTTCAGAGAGTTGGCAATGGCCTTCTGGTTTCGGGGTATGATCTCCCCAAAAGCTACCCAGTCAATGGTTTTTAGAGCAAGTTTTTGCCCAGCCATCTTGAGATCCTTCACCAACCCCGCAGCCCACAGTCCACCGGGAATCATATTTCTTACCCAAAAGATAGCATACATGGGCATGTTCCACAGAGTGTCTGGGGCATAGTAGGTGCCCAGTAAGTGTTATTCAAATCTGATTCTCAACACAAATATTCAAGGCAAGCCCCACAAGTGGCAACTTCTCATATTGTCTCTGTCCCTGTTTACACATAAGCACATACACTCAGACACACATAAACAACCACACCACACACAGTACTAGTCATAGCTTCTTGGATTAAGACAGCAGGAGAAAATATATATTAAACTTAAAAGGTGCCTGTGGTCATGTTCTCTCATTTCTAAAAGTATCTAGGTTAAAAAAAAAAAAAAGTATCTAGGTCCCCATGCCCACCTATCTCCAAAGGCCTAAAGTCAGTCAGAGGAAGCAAAGATCTCCTCTGCTGCATGGTGCTCGGCGGCAGCCCAAAGGGCCCCCGAAAAGTCCCACTGGAGTAAATGCTCTACATCCTGAGGTACACGGCTAAGAAACAGATGGCTTCATTTCCAGCACTTTATTTCTCTCACCAGGATTGAGGAACTTTTCAACCTGAGTTAAAACAATGTTCTGGGATGCATGGGTGGCTCAGTGGTTGATCACCTGCCTTCGGCCCAGGGCATGGTCCTGGAGTCCCTGATCGAGTCCCACATCGGGCTCCCTGCCTGGAACCTGCTTTTCTCTCTGCGTATCTCTCTCTCTCTCTCTCTCTCTCTCTCTCTCTCTCTCTCTCTCTCCCCGTCTCTCATGAATAAATAAACAAATTTTTTTTTAATTTTCCCTTATTAAAAAAAAAAAACAAATGTTCTAAAATCTGCTTGTGTTGAAAAATTAGTGGAGAGGGGCACCTGGGTGGCTCAGTCAGCTGAGCATCTGTCTTCAGCTCAGGTCATGATCCCAAGGTGCTGGGATCCAGCCCTGTACTGGGCTCCAAGCTTAGCGGGGAGTCTGCTTCTCCCTCTGCTCTTCCACCACACTCACGCACATGTGGGCTTTCTCTCCTTCTCTCTCTCTCAAATAAATAAATAAAATATTTTTTTATAAAAGAAAGAAAGAAATGGGTAATGTGGATGGACTGTGCTGGGCTTGTAGGTTGTGGCTCTGGCTGGTTTCATTTGACAGCAATCCCATGAGACCTGACAGGAAAAACGGACAGTGACCTCAGTCGGTAGACTGCGGGGGCTGCTGCAGGATGGTGAACAGGTTCCCAAATCTGTGGTCAGGACCCAGGGCACTCCTTTCTGATGCTACTTGTCATTCCTTGCCTGTAGATGTGAACATGAGTCATCATCCTTAAGTCATTGAATGTGGGTCATTGATAGAAAGGAAATTTATTATGTCAAGTCAGAAGCCCACCTATCTGTGCAAGGAGCCAGTATGGAACCTTCAACTCTTTGGTTCCCTCTCCAAAATCTCTCCCAAACTCTACTCCTTCTCACCATCTTGCTCCCAAAACCTAAGCTCCCCCCACCTCTCCACAGTACTTGTAAGCTCACCTATCTCCCTGATTCCTTCTTGCCCTATCAGCTGCACCAACTTCCCCTCATCCCCTCAAGCCCACCAAGCTCCTTTCAAACTTGGCAGTTTGCCCTGCCTAGAACATTCCACACCCCTTCTTCAGCTGGCTAAGCCTCACGCTTCAGATCTTTGTTCTAATGTCACCCTCCCAGAGTTCTCACTGACTCCTCCCAATCGGAAGATCACTGACCCTTCCCATTCTCTCCCTGAATAATAACAATCACAATTTCTAGGTGTCTTTTGATCTGTGTATTTGTTGGCATATCTGTCTCATTCACTGCTAGACTATAGACTTTCTCTACCTCTCTGCTCTCCAGGCCTAGGAATGCTTCTTCAAATATAGTAGGTGCTCAATAGTGTTTGATCGATTGGATTTTTTTTATTGATTGATGATGGGTCTCTGAAAGGGGAATATTGCCACGCAACTTTAATTTGCAAAAAAGGAATGGCTTTTCCTTCATTGGGAAAGAGGTTTGGGAAATAATAGAAGAGTCATACTGCTTTTTACAGCAAAAAGTTATGGGCAGCTGTGTGGAATAAGCACACAGAGCCAGGTAGACCTCTTCCTGACACTCACTACCTGTGTGATCTTCAGAAAGTGACTTAACCTTTCAGAGTTTTAGTTCCTTTCTGACAATTGGAAAAATAATACATTTTCGAGTTATTGATAGGATCAGATGAAATAAGGAATATGGGAGTATTTTATAAAATCTTAAAGCGCTGGAGAATTCATGGGGTATGAGTTAAGGCAGCAACAGGGAAGCAGAAAGTCACGACAGTGTGCAAAGTCTGTTCTAGATGAATTTCACAAACACATCCATACATCGGCGTTGTACTGTGTTGGATAGTGTTTCCCCAAAATTCACATCCACCTGGAATCTCTGAGTGTGATCTTATTTGGAAATAGGGTCTTTGTAGATGTGGTTAAAAGTTAAGATGAGGGGATCCCTGGGTGGCTCAGCGCCTGCCTTTGGCCCAGGGCGTGATCCTGGAGTCCCGGGATTGGGCTCCCTGCATGGAGCCTGCTTCTCCCTCTACCTGTGTCTCTGCCTCTCTCTGTGTGTCTCTCATGAATAAATAAATAAAATCTTAAAAAAAAAAGTTAAGATGAGGTCATGCTGAATTGGAGTGGGCCCTAATCCAGTGATTGGTACATTTGTAAAAAGAAGGAAATTTGGACAGAGACCCAGAGGAACAGAGGCAGAGAGCGGAGTGACACATCTAGAGGCTAAGTAATGCCAAAGACTGCTGGAAAGCCCCCAGAAGCTAGGAAGAAGCAGAAAAAGGTCCTCTTCTAAAGCCTTCAGGGAGAACATGACCCAGGCCACACTTTGATTTTGGATCTCAGTCTTCCAGAACTGTGAGACAATTTCTGCTGTTTTAAGCTACCTCGTTGGTGGCGCTTTGTTATGACAGCTCTAAGACACTACTGCACACACACTTGCAATTTGCCACTTTGAATACCTTTGCCCACAATATATGCACCACACCTTTGCCCTAGTAAGTGAGCTTTTGTAACCAAGGAAACAGCCCTAGTACTTAGCCTTAAAAAGCTACCAGGGAGATTTCTCAGCCAAAGATAAAGAACAAAGATGAATTGTTCTTCTTGAACTGCCTGCTCCTTGGATGATACTTGTCAATCTTAATGTCCCAGTTCCTTGCCTGCATATGATGCCAACCAAGACTGTAGCTGCACCAGCCAACCCCAGCTTTCCCTACTGCTCAAGGTCCAAACAACATCTGGCTTGCCCTCTTCCTTGCTCCAAATCACAGGGGAAACAATTCCATCATCAAACTGACCGAAGAACGACTCCTATTTCCAGCCCTACATAAGCAGACTCGATTCAAATGACCCATAAGTAGAACCTAACTAGATGTCTTGGATCAGGGTGGCCACATATCACCTTTCCAGCAGGGTACCAGACTGTGATTTCCCTTCTATGATTGCACGTTAAGACCAGAGACTAGAACAACAGTCAACACATAGCAGTGATGGAGGGAAGCCCCAACTCATCCACCAGGCAGAGCCACAGCTGGCTCTGCATGTTCTGATGTGTCAGAGGAGAACACACTTTCCCTATACCTGCTGACCATGAGGAGCCATTCTTTCCCAAACACTTCCAGCCCCTTGACCACTATCTCTCCTACCAAGGTGGAATTAGTTTCCTGGTCCATGAACAATAGTCATTGGTCCATATTTCTCAATAGGAAGCAGTCAATCCATCAGGGGGTCTGGTCTCTCTCTCCCTTTCTACCCAGACCGATGGGTATCAGTGACCTGAGAAGGTGTGTCTGGGGGCACCTGGGTGGTGCATTTGTTTGAGCGTCCAACTCTTGGTTTCAGTTCAGGTTATGATCTCAGGGTTGAGATCAAGCCCTGTGTCAGGCTCTGTGCTTACAGACTGAGAGTCTGTAAGCACAGAGTCTGCTTAAGACTTTCTCTCCCTCTCCCTCTGCCCCTCAACCCCACACTTGCTCCCTCTCTCTCTCTCAAATAAATTAATCTTAAGAAAAAAAGGAAAAAATAAAGTCTAAATACACTTTTACTCTGCAATTGCAAAATTTGTCTTAGGTAAACTAGACCATGGACAGGGAGTACACATGCCCATTTGGCTCTTAATAGACCCTCTACTAATCATCAGTAGGAAAAGTGGCATTTCAGTCTCCATATCTTAAGTCATTTTATGATTTTTCAATTGGTGCAGAACGTGGGTGGTGAAGAGAGGTACTATTGAGGGGCCTCCCAATAACCCTGATCTCATTATTCATGGTACTTAGGTGATAGTTATGTGCCATAAATTCATTGCAAACACTGAATTAGCAAATACTGAACTCTTGCTCCTAGGGAAAACACACACACCCCTCACATAGATTATAAGCTTAAATCCTAAAAACAACTCATCCTGGTAGATTCATTGATTTTATATTCTACAAAAGAGAAAATGAAGTTCAGAAATGTTAAGTGACTTGCCTGGGGCCTCTGCACTAACAGGGACCAGAGTTGGGATTTAAATCGGTCCACCTGGCCTGTGTCAGGGCTTCTTGCACTGCCGCTCTCCATCCGGTCTCCATCCTCTGCTCACCTCTGCACCAGAGCTCAAACACAAAGGCTGCGTGTTGCCTTGTGCCACTTCAAGGGGGAAGGTTTGCATCAAATAACGCCGACTTTTTGCTGCTCTGTTCATGTCCAAAAATGACTGCAGGGATCCCTGGGTGGCGCAGTGGTTTGGCGCCTGCCTTTGGCCCAGGGCGCACTGCAAAATTGCCAAAAGTATTGATTTGGAGGGTTGCAAATAAATTTTAGCAAGTGAATGAATCTGAAAATGCAGAATCTGTCAATAATGAAGATCAGCTGTATATTGTATTATTCCTCCTAATTATTCACTGTCCTCAAGGTAAGGCATCCTTGCCCCCCACCATGTGCCTTGCAGTGCCTCCCCGGGGTGGGAGGGAGTATATGGTCTGTCCTTTTGTCATCAAGTCAGGCCGTATGACTCACTTTGGCCAATGAAATGCAAGTAGTAATGATATATGCCAATCCCAGAAGAACCTCTAAAGTCATCCCATGGTTTTACCCATTTTCTTGCTCTTTTTCCTCTTCCAAGAGAACAGCATGTCCCAAATGAGGTTGCTCCTTCTGCCTGGATCCTGGGATAAAGAAGACACATGGATGTCAGCCGACCTGTAATGTAAGCGAGAAACTATTCCCTCTGGGTTTGTAAGCCGTTAAGATTTGAGGTTTGAAACTGTAGCCTAACCAAGCAAAAGCTGACTAACATGGACCCCAGTGGGAGGGATACAGTCTGCTGTAACCTTACCCTATTGGTTAAAGGTAGTAATCCTCTTTTGTTTAAATAGTGGATGTTTGGAACTTTACTTTTTGCTTTCTTCAAATCCATAAGGAGGAAAAGAAAACCCCATACTCTGCAGGTCAGCGATGGGTCAAAACAGAGAGCAGGACTTGATCCCACAGTAGTCTGGTATGCCAGGTCAGGCCTGGCAGGAAGCAGATGCCGCAATGGGATTCAATGTGCAAGGGGTTTATTACAGTGAAAGATAGAAAGGGCAGGAATGGAGAAGCCTGGGAAGGCTTCCGGACAGGGAGGCAGGTCTGAAACCTGTGGAGGAGACAGCAACAGAAGGAGTAAGGAGGAAAATGTCTCGGACTGCAGCTCAGGATGGACAACCAGGGTGATGAGGAGTCTCAATGCCAGGGCTGCTTGTTAGGAGCAGCCCTCAGTAAGCACGTTCCCCTACCAGGCCCAGTCACTGGCTGGGAACAGCCTGGAGAAAGCAGAACCTCAGTGCTCATGGGATGGCAGCTTATGGGAGGCTGTTGGTCGGTGATGCTCCCATCACCTGGATCCTGGGATAAATCTGCTTCCTTCTGGTTTCTTGAAGGAAATCTGAGAGACAGGTCTCCATGGCCACCATATTGAGAAGGTTAGTAGAAAAGACCTGTGCTCTGTGGGACCCAGGTAGACATGGAAAGGGAGGCAGATGAGAAGTAAATTAGAAATAAAATCCAAGCATATGTCCCATGTAGCTCTTACTGGCCACCTCTAACATATGTAATAGACTCAACATCTAGAATATATTTCTATTTCTATGACACACTTGAAAACCATGGCACTCTCATTACCATCCAAGCAAATATGAAGAGACATCAGAGACATCAGAGACATCTCCATCAGAGACAAGGAGCCATAAAGGGAAGCCACTCACTGATGATCACAGAGCAAGTCTGGCAGACCTAGAATTCAGTGTTCATGTAACCCCTACGCTGTCGCTATGTCCTTCCCAGGAGACTTATGCAGATTCTCCAACCAAAACAGCACGAACCTGACTGCTCCTACCCATGCTTTGACTGTTCCCTCCCCGCATGGAGGATGTGTCCATGTAGAATCCATGTAGGGTCACAATGTCTATTTCCACCTCCTCGTTTCTCATAGAAGGTCAATGCCACCCAGACAAGAGGAGGGCCATGCCCAGGGCCACACAATCAAATGGCGATAAGACCCTAGAATTTCCAAATCTATCCTGGATAATTACCATGAGAAAGCGGACGCCTGGATTTTGAGAGTCTGCTTGTGGTGTGGTGTGCGTGTTTCTTGAGCATCTACTAGGTGTCAATCATTGCCTTTGCCCTGGAATATGGATGAGAACAGACACTGGAGACCCTGCCCTCTTGGAACTAACGACTTCAAAGCCTTCCCAGGTGTGGCTCAGATGCGCAGCTCCAGGATTCCCTGGTTTGGTTCTAAATCCACAGAAGTAAGAACACAGCCTTTCCCTGCTGTGTGTGAGCTCGTGATGTTTTTTCTTATGTCGGTGAGGTCAATTACTCTCCCGCAGTTTTACGGTAAAGCTTTTCAAGACTCTCCAGTCACTGCTCTTATTAATTACTGTATCAGCTGTTTTACATACCCTAATTATCTCCCCATGGCACAGACAATGGCCTTTCTTAAGACTTTTTTTTCTTACTCTTTCTGGTAAAAATAGAAAATATGAATATGTATGTATTTTTAAAGCTTTTTCAGAATTTAAACACAACATGAGTGCCATCTGCTGGGTAAAATGAGAAATATCTGCCTTGATTCCCGCAGTTTCAACACTGTGAAAATTCTACCACTAATAAAACTAATGGTAAAATACAAATAATGGTGTATTTGAAAATAATCCTTTAAAATACCATTTAGGGCAGCCCCGGTGGCGCAGCGGTTTAGCGCCGCCTTCAGCCCAGAGCCTGATCCTGGAGACCTCGGATCGAGTCCCACGTCGGGCTCCCTGCATGGAGCCAGTTTCTCCCTCTGCCTGTGTCTCTGCCTCTCTGTGTCTCTCTCTCTCTCTCTCTGTGTGTGTGTGTGTGTGTCTCATGAATGAATAAATAAATAAGTTTTTTTTTTAAGTTTTAAAAAAATAAAATTAAATTAAAAAATAAAAATAAAATACCATTTAGGTACCCACTATGTTCCCCCTGCTAAGTGCCTTAATCATCATAGCACAATTAATTCTAAAATCTTTGTCATGAATATCACAGCTAACACTCGGTAAGAACTTACTATCTAGGTATATAATCTCATTAAATCTTCATGACAACCATGTTTGTTGGGTTCTGTTGCTCTCCACATTTTAGAGATTAGGAAATGAAAGCACAGAGGAGGAAGTGACTCGCGCAGGAAGTAGATGGCACAGCCAAGATTGGAGCCCCCATGGACCTGCCTTCTGGTCTGTCCCCATGTCGTATACTAGGCTTAACCAAAGCAAACAGAGAGGACGTGTTTCCAGTACATAGAATGAGTCACAGTTTGCAAAGCTCACCCAGGTACAAAACCTTGTGCAGCTCCCTCAACCACGTCATCGGAGAAGCTGTGTCATCCTCCTCATGTCACAGATAAAGAAACTCACGGAGAGGTTGAGTCCCACCCAAGTGCCACACTCAGAAGAGAAACCAGATTTGAGCCTGAGTCTGATGACTGAATCCCAAGTAATGCCCACCTCATGGTGCTGCTGTCCTATCCCTCACAAGTGATAGAGAAGGAAGGGCATTTTCATCAGATTTCACCTCCACTCCTGAGAGTCTAACAGGATCAGGCCCCGTCTCCGAGGACAGATTTTTTTTTTTTTAATAGCTTGCTTTCTGAATGTCCCCAGGGATAGGAGATTCAGCAACTGAAGCAGACCTCAGCCAGAAAGAGGGTCCTTCCCACTATTCCCCACACTCCCCCATATCCCTTCCACAGCCACACCTTCTGGTTCCCCAGTGCCTGCTGGGGTGAGGAAAAGCTCAGACCCTCAGCCTACAGGCAGGCCATGCTCTTCACACACACACACACACACACACACACACACACAATCTCTCTCCCTCTCTTTCTCTCTCCCTCTCTCTCTTCTCTCTCTCTCACTAGCACTGGTGCTAGCTAACAGCAGTTAGCTGTTCCCAAGTCCCCAAAAACAACAGGTGTCCCATGGCTAATCCTGCTTCCTGCCTCCCAAATAGCACTTTGTACACCTTGCTGGTGACTCACTGATGTCCAGGGGTGATTCAGTGGAGGATTCCCAAGACCACAGCTGTTCAGAGTCAGGCAGGCAGGGTCAGGGTGCAGCTCTGCCCTTCGTAGAAAGTGATTTTTGCCTCTTTAAATGCTACTTCCAGGATGCCTCGGTGGCTCAGCGGTTGAGCACCTGCCTTAGGCCCAGGGCGTGATCCCACAGTGCTGGGATCAAGTCCCACATCGAGCTCCCTGCATGGGGCCTACTTCTCCCTCTGCCTATGTCTCTGCCTCTCTCTGTGTGTCTCTTGTGAATAAATTTTAAAAAATAAATGTTTTTAAAATAAATAAATAAATTAGCGCTACTTCCCTCACCTCTCTCATAAGGATCATCATCCCAAACTCGGGAAACCTCAGCGAGAACGAAGGGGGCATCACACTTGAATACGCCTCATCCAATACCATGTCGTTCGCATGCGCCAGAGGAAGTGCTTCGTGAACAAGATGGCCCTGAGCACTGCAAATGCCTCCATAAATTGTGAAGCCAGTTGGAAACCACAGAGATGGAAAGACCAACTGTCATGTGCTAGAAGAATGTGCATTGTTATCATTTTTAGACAAGAGTGGGTGTTCCACAAAGACTCATCAGTTCCGCAGTTTATTGAGTGCTTCAGTGTTCCAGGCACCATGCCCAGTGGGGGGTGAGTGGGGGAGCGGTATTCAGAATTCCTCAGTGGCCCTGGGCTACAGGCAGTCCTCACTCAGCAGGAATACTGTACTCCTTCCCCTTCTCTTAAACTAACACAACAAAGACCAATGCGTATCTGCAAAATAAGGCCACCTCCAGCTTAACAGGGGAAGCAACCTGGTGCATCAGCAAGGATAGAGCATTAGAACACCTCCCAGGGGGCACCTGGGTGGCTCAGTTGATTGAGCCTCTGCCTTCAGCTCAAGTTGTGATCCCAGGGTCCTGGGATTGAGCTCCGCATTGGGTTCCCTGCTCAGTGGGGAGTCTGTTTCTCCCTCTGCCCCTCCCCTTGCTAGTGTGCGCTCGCTCGCTCTCTCTCTCTCTCTCTCTCTCTCGCAAATATATGAATAAAATCTTTAAAAAAAAAAAAACCCTCTCAGCTCCCCTCTGACTCTACCACATACATGCTCTGTGTCCTCCGACAAACCACTTATGTCATCTACCATATGAGTACTTACCCAGGCAGTAAATGAAAATAAAACTTATATCTAAGCAGCAAAGCACCAAGCAAATATTGTGATAAAGACTTCTACTATTTCTCAATGTTATGTCTCTGTTTTTCCAGAGGTGAGCACATGGCTGGTCAAAATCAAGGCTACACTTCCCAGACTTGCTTGCTGTGAAGTGTGGTCATGTGACTAAGTTCCGCCACTGGGATGTGAACAAAGTGTGGTGGGACAGATTCCGGTAGATTCTGGAAAAGTTCCTTGGAGACACTCACCCAACCCACTCTGCCCCTTCTTCCCACCTTCCCTCATGCTCTGTTTACAATGTAGATATGACTAAGGAAGCTCTGTCGTGGGCCAGGAAGAGTGGAGTGGAGAGTGGAGTGGAAAGTTAGAATGGCCACAGTCCCAAGGACTTTGTGGAAAGAGCTATCACAGCTGCCCTGAATGGGATCGCCTATGAATGCTTACATGAGAGAAAAATAAGAATCTATTTAAGCCACTGTCATTTCGAGTGTTCTATCATTCACAGCTTAACCTGATTCTAGCTGATATAAATATAGTTTTCTATATTTAGAATGGCCTTTCTGACAATGGGCATTGTACAGTAGAATGGAATGGATGAGTAAGAAAGTCAACTCCTGTCACAAATAATACTCAAAAAATTACTGTATGAACTTCTGTTAAGTTATAGAACCGAATCTTACACCAGCTAGATTCCAAGGACCATCTAGATTCCATGTCCAATGGGCATGAGACCAACGTGTATGGAAAGATCCCTGACAATAATCAACCATATCATGAATAATTCATGCAAACTATATTCCCAAAACACCTACCATGGGCCAGGTGCTGGGACTATAGAGGAGCTAAGACGTGGTCCCTGCCCTCAAGTGGCTCACAGCCTGGTGAGGACCACTAATAGCACCGCTGCGGGATCTGGGTTATAACAGAAATGTTTGAGGTGTTACAGAAACATGGGAGTAGAGATATATGGTATCTCTGGTAGGAGACTAAAGGAAAACCAGGGAAGGTTTCATAGAGGAGACTTTTGAGCTTGATATTAATGGGTAGATGAGAGCTATCCAGAAAAAGAAGAGTAGAGAAAGTATCCCAACAAAAGCACAAAGTGCAGAGGCAAGAAGGTGTGGGTCGAAACCCAGCGCAGGGGATCCAGCAGAGCCCACCCACTGCAAACCACAGAGCAACACCTGGGGGGAATCATCACCCCAGGAGAACCCCGCCAGCCTCCAAGACAGAGCGGCAAGCCCAGGTTTCACTTTCCACGGTGACTCAGAGGATGACATAGGATGGCTGTGGGCTCCCCAGTGATTTCTCATAGGGGCCGCTTCTGCATTTAGAGTTCTTGCTGATGAGTAATGAGACAGAAAGTCTTTACAGAAAGAAAGTGAGAATATATCAGAGTGCTCAAAGCGGGAAGAGGGAGACGTGGGCCAAGCAAAAGAGAAATGAGTGTTATTAATTCCATTTTTAGAGACAGCGCAGGGGCCGGTCTCGCTGCCTCCTTGTCCGCCCCTCAGAAGGAATGGAGGATCTCAATCCCACAGCTATGTCAACCCAAAGGTCAAGTCGAATGTCCATAGCGCCTCCCCACATGTTCCTGACTTTTCTTCTACATCAGAACTGAAGCTTCGCCCTCTGGAGAATATTTGGACGTGGCTTTGCAGTCTCTGAGAGCCATCCCTGCCCTGCCCCACCACCCTGCCAGAGCTGCCTTCCAGAAATCGAGGACACAACTCACATCTTCTTGGACCTGCTCACACACTCAGCCCCTGGCCTGCCTGGAATTCAGCAAAAGCCTCCATGTAGAAAGAGTCCAGGTAATAAGAAGGATGACTTTGGGGGGAAAGCGTGCCTGCCTCATGTAAAATCCTATGTGAGGATTCTTTCAGCAATCCTCGTGGAAGGCGTGTTGATCCACCCTGCTCAGGGGAGAAACAGGTTTGACCTAATTGTACCAGGGCTTGTAGCAAGTCAGTGTCCCCCGTTACTGCCTTCCCGAGGAGGAGGTGTCCATTCCTGGTCCCAAACACCCCATTTTTGCATGGTATGTATGAGTAAAGAGACTCACTGTCCGCCTCCAGCTGACAACATTGTCTGGCCCATCCTGGGGGCCACAGAGATATAAAGAAACATGAAGTACTGCCCTTACCTTGTAGGGCAAGCTCATTTAAGAAATGGGTGCTGTGGATCAAGCACTGTGCTGGACGTCTAGCATGAATCACGTATTTAATCCCTATAACAACTCCAGGGAGGTTAAGGTTACTGTGCCTATTCTGCAGACAAGGAAGCAAAGACACACGGAAGTTAAAAGTGATTCGTCAAAGATCCAAGAAAACCATGTCTCTCCATGATATTATGGTTGGGGAACCGTGAGAACCTGTCCTATGTCAGCAAACCCCGAGTTGGAGAATCAAGGCTTCAATGCCCCCAAAACCCTAGTGAATACTAGACAACAGGCCAGGATTTGTCACCGGGGGTACATGTGACACGGGAGGCTGATGGCAGAGCTGTTGGGTGCATGGCCTAGGCAGCCAGATCGCTTGGGTTTGAAAGCTGGCTCTGCTGGATATAAGCTGCATCTCTTCTGGCAAGTCACATACCTCCCTGTGCCTGTCTCCTCATGTGGAATTTCTGGGACAAAATAGTAGAAACCTATGGGGTTATCCATGAGATTGAATGAGCTAAATGTTGAGAGTTTAGAGCCCCACCTGCCATAGAGAAAGCATCCAAAATATTGTTGTCATCGTTACATGATTAATTGCCCAAAAGGGCACGGGGGAAAAGGAGACTACCTGACACTCTAGTTCCTGAAGGAGAGGTCAAAGGGCAGAGTCCCAAAAGGATTTGGGTGGATAAAGTGAGAAGAGATTAAATAACAGCTCTTTCTTAAGTTTCGGGGCCGGTTCTTCCGTGACTGTTTGTCATTCCTTGGGAAATGTCACCAACCAACAAGTCAGTGCTGTCGAGACGGGTCATGAATCACTCTGCAGGGCTGAATCACTGCCAAGGCACAAGGTCTGGGGACCTCCAGGTGAGGCCGGGTGGACACTTCTCCTTTCAGAGGCGGACTCCCCACCCGGGGAAGTGCACCTCGTGTGCTGCGGGTGGCCACCAGGGGGAGTCCAAGGGGACTGAAATGACCTAAAACTCCCTGAACATAGGGTGACTTCCCAGCCCACCTCCTCGTCTGCAAACTAACCTCAGGCCAGAGGCTTGTGTTAGGGGTCAGGTGAGACACAAGGAGCTCTGAGGCTTTGCCCTTCCCCTTGAGGGCAAGGGCACGTCTGGTAAGGAGGGCCTGCTGTGTACCCGGCATTCCGCTGGGCGCCTAACCTACATTGTCTTCCTTAATCCTTGCAACAGCTATGATGAGCCAAGTTTTGTATATTGTTCAAGGCTCAGTTCAGCAGGGATAATATTCATGGCATGATTACTAAGTGCCAGGCACTGCGCTAAGCACTTTATGGGGATTAGCTCATTTAATTCCGAGAACTACCCAGTAAGTAGGTGCTACTGTTACACCCATTTTACGGCAAAAGAGACTGAGGCTTAAGGAAATTAAATAACTTCCCTTGCCCAAGAGCACAGATCTAATGGGGGGGGGGGGATGTAACTCAGGATATGAACCCATGGAGTCTGATTATAGAACAATAGCAGTACCCTGGCCACCCCACTGATCTTTCCAGAAAGCCCTTCGCTTGTGGCTACACTGTGCTCCCTCTTCTCCAAATTCTGATCTTACTTACAGCCAGTCCAATGAAGAGATTTGTATTCATTTCTTCTCTCTCACACTCGGCTACATTCCACTGTCCCATCCTATCCCCACCCTACCACCTTCCCTACCACCTTCCAGGTAAAGAGTCAGTTCCTTGAAGGCGATCACCCTACCTCAGCTTCTTCCTGTGTAGCTGCCATCTATTACCCACGCAGGGTGTCTACCATCATCAAGGGCACTTTCATTCTTTAAGTTTGTTGTCAATTTCGTCTTCACAGTAATTTGGGGAAGGAAATCATATCACCCACATTGTATAGACAGAAGAGTAAGTCTTGGAATCACATGACTCTAGACCCATGAGTGTCACCTAGCTAGCAAGTAGAATAGGGAGGACCCCAAGCTTACCAGCCCCCACCCCTTGCTCTAAGCTACTATCTGCCCCTCCACCTTGCATAGAGCTGCACCCAGAGTGAAAAAAATCATCAGAACATGAGCTTGAAGGCTTCGGCCAGAGTCCCTGATCAATGATTGACTAGTAGAACTTGAGTGGGTCATCTTAGACCCTGGAGATTGGGGCCAAAAGCATCATCTGTCAATTCCTGTCCTGGTGCAATTTTCAGACTCAGGCTCTCCGCTCTCTTCAATCTTGTTCCTGCCCCTTGGGATTGCATGCTTGAATGTCACTAGTCTAAGACCTCCTTTAGGACAAGAACCTGATCATATTCACCATCATGTTCCTGGAGCAGAGCTAGAACCCCAAATATGGTGAGCTCAATAGATGATCAGTAAATAAAGGAGAAAATAAAGTAAATTAATATATCTAGTCCCTCGAACACTCTACACCCAGATCCTCACTATGAGCTGGCTTGGGCACTTCCTACCAGTCTTCACCCTCAATTCCATTATGCAAATTTGGACAACAAAAAAGGATTTTTCGAGCTTTATGAAATGCAGGGGATCTCTCTCTCTCTCTCCTTACCTCTCTTCCCCTCTCTTCCCAACAATCAACTCTGCCTTCCTTGCCTTTTGAGGAGAATTCCATGGGATGGGATTAGGATTTCCCATAGTCACCTCACACTTTGGAAGCCCATTAAAAAAGATAATACTTCATCTGCGCCTTGAATCCAGAACATTGGTAAGAACCTACGAGATAGTCCGTCTGTCTGGAACCCTGATGCCAGAACAAAGAGGCAGAAAAGGGTTTAGTCTCTTTTCAAGAAAGTAGTGGTGTCAAGAGTCCAGCAACAGCATGAAGTCAGATGGGTTGTCCACAGTGCCAGTGGCAACATGCTGGTGGTGCTGTCCAGGGCTGACCTTAGCTGTGGCTGCTGCTGTCCAGTCTCCCTGGGTTCACATCCTGGTCCTCCAGCAACAACCATTTGTTGAGTGTCAGGCAATCCACATGCACAAACCTATTTAATGCTGAATGTAACCATCAGAGATTCGATCTGTTGGGGTCCCTGTGAGGACAATGGGTGTTAGAGGTTTGAGTCACTTGTCAAAACCAACAGCTAATAAGTAGCATCTACTCCCCTCTCTCCTGTAGGCATGAGCCTCTCGCCCAACACTGGGTACACCTAGGAGCAGACACATGACCTTGATTTAGATGCCACCTCTTTTTTTACTTAAAACCCTAGAACTAAGTGCTGGTTATACCAGTGAGTGCAATTATCCAAATACAAACTCATTTTCTTGACTTGGTATCTTCCAGCTGGTCTGTGGGACGCACTGACTCTAAAGGTCTGGCCTCTGTGGGCTAGTGTGATGGAAAAGGCACAACTGAAAGACCCCATGTTCCCAGGCCTGACTCTTAGCCCCATCACTTACCAAGTCACTTAACCTCGGTCAGCTTCAACTTCCTTAACTGGAAAATGAACATATTTATACCTCAGAGTCAGCTGTGAAGATTAAGTACCAACCCAGCATGAGCCCAAGCACAGTAGATGCTTCCTGTCCAGTAGTAGCTCTGTCCCTTCCCCTATGGCTGTTCCCAACATTAGGCCAAAAGAGTGACAGCCCATGGAACAGCCAGACATCAAGGCTTGGTTGTTACTGTTGTTGATAGGTAGGGATGTGGGGTGTGGGTGCTACATAGGAATGCATCGTGATATATAAGGATGCTCTGAGGAATTGGTTAGAAATAGAGATTCTTGGATTCCACCCATAGAGATTCAGATTCAGTAAATCTGGATTTTATTTTTAAACCAGCTTATAGGGCACGACGAGACAGGTGGTCACCAGACCACCCTCTGAGGGACACCGCCCCGGGGTCACCTTATTCCATTCTCAGTGTCCATCTACTCCTCATACCGTCTCACTATTTTTAGCTTATTTTTTTTTTAGTCATCATTTTTCTTCCCGTCAACATGCTTTCATAACTAAACAAATCTATTTTTAAGACCTATTTCACATGAGTACCTTAAACGCAAATGTATTGAAAGGAAATATGACAGGCGGTTAACAGGAGCGTGGGCCCCGGAGCCGAAACTGCCTGATTGAAATCCCATCCCTGCTGCTTCCCGGCTGTGTAAGTTTAGACAGGCTATTTAAAGTCTCTGTGTCTCCATACACCATGTGTCCAAAGCGGGTAATAAGCGTAACTACATCACAAGGCTATTGTGATGATGAACTCTCTGACTTCCTGTAAAGCACTTACCCCAGTGCCTGGTACATCATAAGCACCTATAACATGTAGATATTCTTTAAAAAAATTTTTTTTATTTATTTATTTGAGAGAGAGAGAGCCCAAGGTAGGGGAAGGCAGAGGCAGAGGGAGAGGGAGATGGGAGCCCTGATGAGGGCCGCGATCCCAGGACCCTGGGATCATGACCTGAGCCAAAGGGAGATGCTTAAACTGACCAAGCCACCCCTATAGTTATTCTTATTATGACTAATTTTTTTTTCAAAGTACCCCTTGCTACAAATAAAAAATAAGCACCAAAATACATGCACAACTGTGAGAAATAACTGAAAGTTCATCCATAAACCATCTGAAGTCATCCAAGTATCCCAGGCCGTGCACATTCCCTGCTCAGGCAAACATTACTCTGGAAGGTACCGAGTGGCCCAACCCAGTGGTGCCAATCACTGGACAGACAGACTGGGGAGGGAGTGTATTTTGGAGTTGCTTTGGATGGAATTTTGAGTTTGCCAGTTAAGCTGAGAGCTTGCATACCACTAGGATAAATTTCCTTGGGAATCCACTGTTTGGGTTCCTGGAGAAGCAGCCTGGAGACACCGTCTGCCCGGGGATTAGGAGCTGATCCCTCTGTGGGAAACAAAGCAGGTTGCCCAATAGCAGCCTCATTAGCACTCCGTGCTTATCTACAGATCTCAACGTGCCTCAAAACATTCATTACTGCTCACAACACCAGCCCGTCAGCCCAGAATCACAGTCCCCATTCTGCAGATGGGGAAATTGATAGAAAGGGCTATTAAGTGGCTGTGCTATTAAGGCCTGTTGAGCAAACCAGGGGCTGTGGCAAGAAGGAGAGTAATGACTCCTGAAGGGGGGCAGCCCGGGTGCTTGCCCTGGACGGAGATGCACAGGAGGCAGGAGGTGCCCTTTGCTGTCCTGTCCGTGTGGCGGGCTAGGAACAGGACCGGGTTTCTGGAGAGTGTTACAAGAGGTGGCCTAGCCATGGGTGGAGCAAAAAGTGTCACTGGATTCATGGGCAGAGAGGTTTTCCAGAAGGAGTCTAACTTCCCCTTCCCATCTAGTTCTCCACCAGAAAGAGAAGGTAAAGTCAGGAGGGTCCAGAAAACAGGGCGGATTTGGCTGAGGGTTGTGACCCAGACTGACAAAGGTCGTGACCATTAAGGAAAGCCCAGAGCATGGCAGGCATCAGGTCCAAGGAACAAGATGAAGGGCAAGAGAGCCCAGGAGCAGGGCGCCTGGGGGGCTCAGTGGGTGAAGCCTCTGCCTTCTGCTCAGGTCATGGTCCCTGGGTCCTGGGATCAAGCCCCATGTCAGGGCCCCTGCTCAGTGGGGAGTCTGCTTCTCCCTCTCCCCACCCTCTAGCCCTGCTCATGCTTACTCTATCTTTCTCCCTCTCAAATAAAATAAATAATAATTTTTAAAAGATTTTATTTATTCATGAAAGACACAGAAAAGGAGGCAGAGACATACCCAGAAGGAGAAGCAGGCTCCCCTGCAGGGAACCTGATGCAGGACTCCATCTCAGGGCCCTGGGATCATAACCTAAGCCAAGGCAGATGCTCAACCACTGCGCCCCCAGGTATCCCAATAATAAAATCTTTAAAGAAAAAAAAAAAGATAGCTCAGAAGCTACAGACGAGGTTCAAAACTTACTCCAGGAAGATGTAGAAAGAATCTTCAAAATGTTTGTTTCAGAAATTTGTCCAAAGCAAGTAATAGGACAGTTATGTAAAGATTTCTATAAAATCGTGTGAAACTATCCATAAGTGACATTGTTTGCAACAGTCTAATTTTTACTCACAAAAATTATAGGTCATCTAAACATTCAAAATCGGGAATTGATTATAAAGAGGTTATGGCATACCTACACTATGAAGTCGTTAAAAATATATTAAGGATATTTAATTATATGAAGAAAAGAACATATAAATAAGTGAAACTTCAGAACACTGAATAATAAACACGATCATAAAGACATAAAAGGAAACAGAGTTCTACACTTAAGAAAAAATTAGAAAGAAATACCACTAAAAGCATGTGGATGATTGGGGTGATAGAATCATGTGCGATTTGAATTTTGCAAATCTGTTTTTGTATAACACGCGTTTACTACAATTTCAACGATAAGTCTGTATTATGTAATTTCAAAATGTTAAGTTTTTTCACCTTTACTGTGAATATTGTTGGGCTTTTAGTTAGAGACTCGCTCTACTTGGGGGGATGGCTGTGGAGTTCTAAAACAGATCCACAGATTTAAAGGAGTAGGTTGTATTTGTTGCCTGGATACTTCATGGGCTCCAAATAGCCAAGGTGCTTTCAGCCCTCTGCATTTATGAAAAGCATCACAGCGCAGGAGAGTGAACCCCGAATCAGGAGTCAAGAGATCCAGTTGGTTGTCCCAGATGAGCTCCTTACCCACTCCACACACTGGAGCAAAGCGCTTCACCTCAGATTCCTCACTTCAGATGGGAAAAACGGTGCATGCCTTGACGATCCCACAGTTGCGTGGTTTGTAAGAAAAGCATGCGCAAGTCGTGGTTGTCATATATAGCATCCTAGACCTTGACCCAGTGAACAGGGTCAAAGCCCACCCTCGGTAAGCTCTGCCCATCCACGTATATCTACTCCCTGGATCGTCCACCCACTGGGAACAAGTTTTCACAGTTGCAACCTTAGAGATACATTTTAGCTCCTGGAAGACCTTCTGGATCGTCCAAGAAATACCAAATCGGGAGTGGAATTCTTGGAAATGCATAAGCACTTATGTTGAGGGTGACTCTCAGCGACTCAGGATGTCTTCATTAGCTGAAAAATCCCATCCATTCCAGACTCAACGGGATTAACACGAGAGAGCCACTGGTGGTGGGTGGTGGAGCCTATGGGTTATTACTTTGAAGGACATTACCCATATTCAACCGCTGACACACATTTGTGCAGAACCAGGAGCTTCATCTTCCTGTAGAAAGCCCCTGTGCAACTCTTAACCGCCTAGCAAATATCCTTTGTGTCTTCACAATTATTCTGCGCTAAACATAGATATTGTTAAGCCCTAAAGAATGCTCAGAAAGTTCCCTGTCCACTTGTGACCCCAGGGAGTCATGCCTCTGAAACATTAATTTACTGATAACCCACCTGACCCCCCCAACCCCACTGGGCATGCGCATAGCTATGCTTGAACATGGACAAATACTTTTGATTGCTCTTTTCTACTTTGTAAAATTGTCTTGCTCATAAATACCCATGTGTTAGTGGCTTCCATGATCTCAACGGATGTACCAAACCATAAAACAAATCACTGGACATTTAAGAAGTCAAGACCTCAGTGCCATGAGATTGGGAAAATGGCTTAACTGCTCTGACCTCAATTTCTCTGTGTATAAAAGGAGGTTGGACTTCCCTAACTTGCCTTAAATTTCATCAAATTTAAACCCTATACATTTTCTGGATCTTCCAGGTCTTCAGAACTGGGAGTAAGAGAAAGGCAGTGTCAACCATGTGCAAGGACCACGCCAGAAGCTTTATATGCATAACAGACAATGCAGGACTCGATCTCAGGGCCCTGGGATCAACACCTTCTCAACACCTTCCCCCTTGATAGCATTCCCATTTTACAGGTAAGGAAAGTAAGTCTAAAATCAATAATGTCCAGAGTTACCGCTGGGAAGTGGCATAACTGAAATAAGAACACAAGCACGTCGAGTACATCACACCGACCCCACTAAAGACCAGAGGTGAAGGGCATGATGACAATCCCTTGTTCTGTGGTGTGGATAGTAGCCTCTGCTGGCAGGCGTGGCATTCAAGGTGTTCTCTTTATCTGTTGAAGGAGTCTTGTAAGGTCTCCAAACTCGGAAATGAAAATAATAGGACACCAAGGAAAAGATACCAATCACATATGTCACATGCCCTTTGCTCCCTCTCAGATGTAGTACTTACCATTTCCCACACTGCTTCCAGCCCTCTTGCTAAGGGCAGGATACTCAAAGCCTGAGTGGTTCTGAGCCCCAGCGATACCTGACTCTGGGCCACCCCAGGGTGGGGGATAGGGCCTGCCTGCAGCTTGCAGAAGAGGACATACAGGAATTACTGGGCATGCTCCAGCAAAGGCACAGGGTAGGAGGTAGGAGGATGGAGGAGAAAGATGGCATAATGATTTAGTCACTTTCCCAAAGCATAAGTTGTGGGCCCATGAAAAATCCAATTATAATTTTCTTTCATCTCATTGGAAAACAAAGAGATGTTTTTGCTTCAATCTACTTATGGAATTACACACATCAAGCACGATTCTTGAACAGAAGGGCCTCAAGCCAGGGCTCCCATAAAGGTGCTCACTGGCCCCTGGTGTGGGGACACAGCCCACCTTCAGGAAATGGTGCTATAGACTTGACATGCCTGGCTGCAGAGCAACGGCCACAATCCCTCATCTCAGGTGGGATCCCCAAGAAGGAAAAATACATCCCAACCATCCCAACACATTACCATGGGCTCTACTTATTAGAGAATTTTGCCAAGGATCTCCAGGAAAAGAGGAAACACCTTTGTTCCATCAAAGGCCATCACTTGAGCAAAAATAGGAAACCAGTGGTCCTTCAAAATTATCCTGAAAGTGTTGCTTTTACTCTGGGACTCTAGTAGTGATCCCAAATTTCTCCGAAAAATTAGGACAATTACCCATCACCATCTCTGACTTAGAGGCTCAGTGCCTTGATGTTTTGTAGGCTGATGATTTTTTGGAGGTATCCGGTTGTGTTACAGGTTGTTATATTTTTGATCTAGAATTTCTCTGTCCCCCTCCAGGCTCACTGTTTAAACCTGTGCACACGCTTAGTCTCTGGCCCTGGTTGTGGAGCCAGGGAGACAGGAGCACACCCAAGCTACGGCTGGTAGGCTGTGCTTTGGTTCTTGATTCTTCACACCTTTTCTAAGACCACGCTTTCTGCCAAATGGGCCGTGTCCACCACAGCATCAAAGACTTTAAGAGCATGGAAGAGGGAAATGTGACCTTTAAAATTCTAAGGAAAAAAAGACTGAGTCCTTACTTGTTTATTGTTGTTGTCGTTGTGCAAGACAGAGTGTCACTAAGTGTGTCTGAGGAAGGCCACCAGAAACTGCAACCAGGATCAAGACCTCCAATGAACTCAGATCCTCCTCATGTTTACAGGGCCTCTGAGCTGGTGTACTTTCTATGTACACAGGTGATCTCCTAAATCCCCAAAAAGTAACTTTGGGCTTGTGGTCTTGCATTACCTCATCAGTAGGAGGAGCTCCTGGCCATCTTAACAGATCAAACCCATGTCATCTGAGGACAAGCATAAAGATGCTTCACAAAGATTCTCCTTCTTTTGCCAACTTTGAAGGACCTGGCTTCAAATTTATTAAAGGATTTGGAAGGACACCTGGGTGGCTGGGAGGTTGAGCCTTCAGCTCAGGGAGTGATCCTGGGTCCGGGGATCAAGTCCCACATCGGGCTCTCTGAGAAGAGCCTGCTTCTCCCTCTGCCTGGGTCTCTGCCTCTCTCTGTGTCTCTAATGACTAAATAAATAGTCTTTTAAAACAAAATGAATTTGGAGAGTTTTCAGCTGAATCCAGACCGTGTGCTTTTCCCTCTTCTCTACCCACTCCCCCCACTCCCCAGCCTCTTCAATAGGTCTGTAAGTAGCGAGAGTGTTGGGGGATAAGAGATTATTAGAGTTTAGAGGACACGTAACCAGTCTCTAGCCCTGGTTACTGACCCACTTACAGCTATTTTCAAAATGTTCTATGACCTCGTCACCTTGTCCTGCCTCTCCTGTGATTCTGTAGTTCAAATCGCATGTCACACACTCATGCTTTCCCCCCATCCTGTCATCTGAAGCCCATTGTTCTAGACTGCCAGAGTTTGAGTTCTGAGGATCAGCCAAGATCCTCAGGGGGGCTACATTCTCTGTGGCATCCACAAACCTAAAAAGCAGGGGATCTCTGCCTTCGCCCAAGCCACCGATTAAACTGTTGAACAACATCGGGTAGGGATTATGCTCTTCATGTCCTCTCCCAAGACTTGTGTTAATTTGCTAATGAGTACTTTTAGGGTAGATCATTATTTGGGCAACTTAGAATCCATCTAACTATTTTATCATCCAGCACCCATGACCCCAACTTGTCTGAAAAAGACCCCAACTTATCCACAAAAAGATCCCATTGAAGGCCATACTGAAATCCAGACAATTCTGCTCCTGAGGATATTATGAGACAACTAATCTCATCACCGTATTCCAGAAAACAGCCTTTAACTCTAGGTGGTGGCCATAAGGCAACAGATTCTTCTTCGCTAGCAGATAAGCAGGAAATCTCCATGGGTTATCATATACTTTATTCTTTATGCATGTGAATCCAATGTGAATCCAATGTGGGTCAATCAGCTGTCTTCCACCTTGTTATTTTGCCATTTGGAACAGTGGCCTCTGAGGCTGCCATGGCAGGAAAGAGGCTATTGGAGGCCTGCCAGCTCCTGCCCCCACTCACCATCCATTACCCAGAAAGACGCGTATAGCTCCAAACTGACTCCAAGGACCCCTGTGAAATGTTGAGGAGAAAATATTTGGTGACACGAACCACTTCTGCCATAGTCGGGTTATGTTTCTGCGTGTGATCCCATGATCATATTTTCCCTCTTGTGTGCTTGCAAACCTGATCATCCACTCAGGATTTCTAGAATCCTCCTCCATACGGAAGTCTTTGGACAGATTTCATTAGCAGCAACCACCAGAGTCATAAATACCGGTACAATAACCTAGATGTTCCAAAATACTGCTTAAGAAGTCCCTTTCATGTAGCTGGAAAAAAAAAAAAAATCTAATACTCTGGCCACTCCTGGATAAGAACTCCCAGTTCCGAACAGCATGCTTGACTAAGTCTGATTAATGAATTTCTGAAGTTATTTTTGTTGATCCTCCCACCCTTGACGCCATAATTTGCCTGTGGCAACATGTGTGTAGATTAATGAGGCTTTCAGCAGCCAGTGGAAAAGTGTTCATTAGCTTAATTATCCACACCTTCAAACCGAGGGCAACTCAGGGCTGTCAGGACACAGCAGAGAATCTGTGCTAGGGAAGGGCACCTACTCAGTGCTGCCCAACAGGGCAATCTTCCTTCCAGAGAGGAGAGGAATTGGGGAAAGAAGTGGGTACACAGGAGACAAAATGGCAAGATTCAGTGTGATTACCCAACTGCACACTGAATGTAAACCTGAATAAGCAGGTACCTCCTAGGTTTCCAGCCTGCTTTCTCCTCATGCGCAGGACAAGCCCCCAACTCAGAGACCAATCCCTCCTAAGTCAATGGGGACCAGATGTACGGATCTTTGTCAAGCAAATCAAATGGCAAAGCCACGTCTGTCTTATCCTGCACCTGTGTAATTTTATTGGTCAGTTGTAGTCAGCTCCCACCTTGGACATGGGACTTAGGACACAGAACCTTCCCAGTGATCCTGGTCCCATGCCTCCAGTAGCTCCCATGTAGCCCCCCAAGGAGCTAGTCCTGCTTCTGAGCCCAAGCCTAAGGGGGGAAATTTCTCCTGCCTCTTCACATTGACCCTCTTCCTGCAGAGATCTCAGCCTGTTGCTTCTCCAGTCTCTCCATTGCTATGCTCCGCCAACTAGGACCCATTTTTTGCTTATCATCCCAGACACGGAGCTTTCACTTTGGCCTTCTCCACCCAAAGGCTTATAGAGTTCCCTGCTGGAAGTTATGCAAGACAGAAATGGTCCTATGGGAGTTCCTGGCTCTTAGGAGGTAAGACTCATACACGGAGCTGATCACTAAAGGGAAAAGGGCTTCAGCATCTTGTAAATTAGTCTTTCTCAAACTTGCTTGGTCATAAGAATGACCTTTTAAAGATACAACTTCCAAGGTTCTACCCATGAAGACTCTAATTTAGAAAATCTGCGGTGAGACCCAAACATCTTCCTAAGCACCCAGGAGATCCTTATCATGAGGCAAGTTTGCAACACCAGTAAATGACTATATGACAGTAGTAGTGACTATTGACTAAACCTTCAGAAGCCTCTCAAGGTACTAAGAACTTTACATATATTGACTCATTTAATTATTGCAACAAACCATTCCAGACAGGTACTAACTTCTCATTCTAGTAACAAGAACACCCAGATCCAGATACATTGACTTATTGCTCAAAATTCCACATTTATTAAGGGGCACGGTTAAGATTCAAAACTTCATCTCCCTGGTTCCTGATCCACATCAACTAAAATAACCTGTTTGTAAAAGCTAAATGCTGGTGTAGACCAGCAGTCTCTGAGCTTTTTTTGATAGAGCATCTATCAACAAAGAAATTTCAAGCACAGACCTTCAATGTATGCGTATATATTTTTAATGTGTATATACACATATTACCATTCTAGTATGTTATCAATATTATAAAATATACATAAAATGGCTATTTAAAAGGTTGAAATCAAGATGAATTAAGCAATTCTTAGTAATTTTAATTCTATTTAACAACACTAATGAATATTTTCTGCTTTTTAAAAAAGTTATCGATACAATAAAAATTCTTTCAGTGAGGCCAATGTGATTTTGAAAGGCTTTTCTAAGTTTTTTTAACCTTGGATTAGGCTGTATGATGTAGTGATTAATGGTTTGGTTCTAAATTCAGTTTGTTCTGACACTTGCTTTTAGTGCATGTCATTGCTGGAAAAGATGCCTTACAAAGATGCATAAATTCAGATGAAAGAAATGCAGCGTTGTTTCCTTACCCAGTCATAATGCTCATTTTTCAATTCCATCTACCAATTATGCAAAGATTCTTGGTGAAATTTAGCTAGTAAATTCCCAAGCTCCCTGATAATAATCGATTTTCTCCACAATTTATTGAAATCAAAAAACAAAACGGGTTCAACATCCAGTAACTTTACATTTGCAAACTTAAAACAGGCTAGAGTGTTCTGTTTCAGTCTTCCCGGGAATAGAGATCTCCCTTACAGGCATCATTTTTTTTTTTTTTAAGATTTTTATTTATTCATTCATGAGAGACACAGAGAGAGAGAGAGAGGCAGAGACACAGGCAGAGGGAAAAGCAGGCTCCATGCAGGGAGCCCGACGTGAGAGTTGATCCCAGGACTCCAGGATCACGCCCTGGACTGAAGGAAGGCCCTAAACTGCTGAGCCACCCAGGGATCCCCCAGACATCATTTTTAACAGCGTTAACACTGGAAAGATTTCAAATCGCCAGTGCTCAGTCTTCAGGGGAAAAGTATCGTTTTTCCCTTTGTATTCAAGAGTAATATGCATACAGGAAAATATACACAACATAAGGGTATAGATTAAGTGTATTTGCGTTTTAACTGAGCACACCCAGTTGAAGACACAGAAAAAGAAACTGAACATCATCTGCAGCCGCATTATCAAAAGGCCCTTTGTGCCTTTTCCAGTTATTTCCACCACCACCACCACATTCCCCCCACCCCCGCCCCACGTAACCATTATCCTTGTTTTCAGATTCGTTTTGCCTGTTTGTTTTTTTAAAACTTCATGTAAGTAAAATCATACAGGAGGCACCTTTTTTGTGTGTCTGGCTCATTTTGCTCAAAATCTCATTTGTGAAATTCATCCATATCGTTGAGGTTCTCGTGGATTGCTTATTCTCACTGCATAGAATATTGTCTTCTGGGCAGCCCCGGTGGCCCAGGGGTTTAGTGCTGCCTTCAGCCCGGGGCCTGATCCTGGAGACCCGGGATCGAGTCCCACATTGGGCTCCCTGCATGGAGCCTGCTTCTCCCTCTGCCTGTGTCTCTGTCTCTCTCTCTCTCTGCGTGTGTCTGTCATGAATAAATAAATAAAATCTTAAAAAAAAAAAAAAGAATATTATCTTCTGTGAAATAAACAAGTGTATCCATTTTGCTTTTGATGGGTGTTCGGATAAATCCCAGTGTTCATATATTAGCAACTGTGTTGCTATGTGCATTTCAATGCCTGTCTTATGGACAACATGTTTGCATTTCTATCTGGGAAAATCCCTAGAGTGGAATTGCTGGGTCACTGGGTTTGCTTATGCTCTGCTTTTTAGACACTGCCAAACAGACTGGTTCCATACATTTACATTCTCAGCACTGTGGGAGTTCTGGGTGCCCCGCATTCTCGCCCCCTCTTGGTATTGTCTGTCTTTTTTCATTTTAACTATTTTGGTGCATTTATGATGGTATCTCATTGTGGTTTACCAATTTCTTTGAAAGACAGTTACTCTCTCATTATTAAGCTGTGGCATTTACCCTGAGGGGACAACTTAAGTGCACATTTGTGGGTTTTTTCCTGTATCTGCTATAGCTTATTCCTGACAGCCACTTGCCAGCCTGGAAAAGATCAAATAATTTGAACCTTTGATTTGATTCACTCACTATTTCAAATACTCGGCCAGAAGAGCATGAGGGAATCTCTGCCTGAATAAAGTATTTCCAGGCGTACTCCCTATCTAATTAGAAAGTATTATAAAGACTGCTATATTTTAAACTTCTTGCTCTGTATAATGATCCACATCAGAGAGATCCTACTGTGTTCTGTGCTTTTGTGGCTTTAACTTCCTGGCTTAAATAGCTTGCGATGGACCATGCAGCAAATAAATTTCACTTAAGGTGGTAGCTCATGAAATTTGTCTGTTTCTTTTTCACTCCAGTCAACATAAATACCCAAAATATTGCTTTTGTTAAGAAACTCACTTACTGTTAAGAATGTAATTTTTTTCTGGTACATCTTTCCTTTAAGAGTTTACAAGAAAGTGTCCTCCAATGTATTTCATTATTGAAAAGCACAATCTAGAAACAGCTTAAGCTGAAATGTGTTGTAAGTATCTATATTTCCCACCAATTGCATAGCAAATCTGTCACGCTGAATTATTTGTTTAATGTTCCTTCAACTTTTTGGCCACAGATGCTATGCATCTTCCAACCATGATGAGCAAGGAGTCCATTTGGATGTATCACCAGGTAGTGTTCAGATATTTCTTTAGCCATTATTACCATAGCAAGAGGTGCAAGCATTTGACCAATGTATTATGGCTTCTCAGTTACACTTTTAAGTAATAAATTCAAAATTATCAAATTTCACTAAAAGTTGTAAAGGGCTGGATTGAGTATATCATGACATTAACTGGTTGGAAAAAAAAAAAAAAAACTCTGAATGTCTTCCTAATTGCAATGGCTTCACACCCTCATCGATTATGCCAAGACACAAGGAGAAACTCATCATTAACCACAGTGGATGAAAGATCATATTTCAAAGAGTCTTCTTCATAATTTTTTAAGTCTTTGGACCAACTCTGTGATTGATGTGATTAGCCTGCCATTATTTTTATCCAGTCATTAGCTGAAAAGCAGCAAGCACTAGGACTTGCAGAAGTAGCAAGCCAGCCATTCTCCTGCTCTCCCCTTGGGTTTGCCTCATTAATATTATCTTCAGCTTACAGTTCCTTCATGGACTCATTTAAATCACTTGTCCATTTGATAAGGATTAGATAAGTTGAAATGAGGTATCATGGGCTGTAAATCCATTTGACGGGCACATAGACACAAATCAGCTAAATGCTTATAGGAGCCATACAAATTTCCATTTTGGGAAGATTCTCTTCACATTGAAGAGTTCCTCTGTGAGTGCTTCCCTGCACTTCACCATCACGGTTTCCAATGTCGGAGCTGTAAGATCTTCTAGAAAGCATCTTGCCAGCCTCTTCACCTGACAGATGAGGAGTTGGAGGCACCAGAGAGGAATAGAGGCCATGTGGACTGATGGCTTGGCATGCAGGGCCTGGTGATAGGGAACATGGGTTCAAATCCCAGCCTCTGCCACTTCTTCTCTGTGTAGACTGGAGAAAATTATTTTATCTCTCTAGGCCTGTTTCATGAGCTGTATACCTAAAGAGTATGAGGGTTCCTACATGTAAATTTTATCTCCACAAACCTAGTTTTAAAAGGAAGAGAGGGAAGAAAGAAGGCAGGCAGGCAAGCCTAGATGCTGAGACCTGAAATTAAATAGATATTCTCTAATGAGCCTAGAGGCTTTCAAGGAGTAGAATTTTTATCTTAATTATCTCTGTGGGGATCCCTGGGTGGCCCAGCGGTTTGGCGCCTGCCTTTGGCCCAGGTCGCGATCCTGGAGACCTGGGATCGAATCCCATGTCAGGCTCCTGGTGCATGGAGCTTGCTTCTCCCTCTGCCTGTGTCTCTGCCTCTCTCTCTCTCTCTCTCTGTGTGACTATCATAAATAAATAAAAATTTTAAAAAAAATTATCTCTGTGGTCTGGCATGCTTAGCACAGTGCCAGGCACACAGTAGATACTTAAAATTATTGCTGATTAGAGTGGATTGAGGGTGGCCCCAAAAGATATGTCCACATCCAAATCCCTAGAACCTGTGACTATGATCCTATTGGGAAAAGCGTCGTTGCACATGTAAATTAAGGATCTTGAGTTGAGAACATCCTGGATTACCCAGGTGGACCCTAAATTCAGTGACAAGTGTCCTTGTAAGAGACAGAAGAGAAGACACAGAACACAGAGGAGAAGGCCATGTGAAGATAGAGGCAGAGATTGGAGTGATGCAGCCAGAAGCCAAGGACTGCCAGAGCCAGCAGAAATTCAGGAAGAAGCAAGGAGGGATTTGGAGTGAGTACAACTCTGCCAACACTTTGATTTTGAACTTCTGGTCTTCAGAACCATAAGAGAATCCATTTCTGTCATTTTAAGCCACCAAATGCGTGGTAATTTTTTTACCTAGGAAACTAATATACTGATCCTCTTGGCTTCACATAATCACACAGTTTGTTATTACCTAATCCAGTGATTTCCAAACTGAAGTTCTACAGAGCCCTCTGTGGCTGTCCTGGTTATGACATTAACAAGTATGGTACAAGTATTAACAAGTATTGTGTATTTGGAGGTACTGTTAAGATTTCTTAGAACAAAATATTTTGCAGCTAAAAATATATATATAACAAATTTAAAATTTTGATCAGCCAACCCTAAATCTTGTCCAGCTCTATGTGTTAACACTGAAGATCAGAGAAGTTATGTAACTTGTCCAAGTTCTCTTGGAAGCAAGAGGCAAGGCCATAGTCAGTTCCACCATCTTCCTCTCCATGGAGAGCTCTACTTGGACACCAAAAAGCCGCAATAAACTACTGTCCTTAGTAAAGAAAGGAAAAAACATTAGCAGCACTCCCATTATAGTCAAAGACAATAAAATATGCCCATATTATCAGCACTGCCATTCAACATTAAGCTACAGGGTCTGAACACTGTGCCAGGGAGAAAATGCAAAAGAAAGAAGAATTCAGGTAATGGGTGGGGGCTGTGAGGGGTGCTTCTGACTGGCTATAGGGGATTTAAGGAAAACACTCATGCTATACATACCCAAAGAGGGAGAACATTCTTCCTCCACAGTCTGAGCAGTTAGCACA
The DNA here is from genome assembly GCF_018345385.1 of Vulpes lagopus. Taxonomy (NCBI): domain Eukaryota; kingdom Metazoa; phylum Chordata; class Mammalia; order Carnivora; family Canidae; genus Vulpes; species Vulpes lagopus. The sequence continues at coordinate 14,690,708 of NC_054832.1, forward strand.
ATCTGTGTCATCTTGGAGTCAGACAAAAGTGAATTCTATCTTCAATAAATGGTGCTGGGGAAATTGGACAGCCACATGCAGAAGAATGAAACTGGACTGTTCTCTTACACCATACACAAAGATAAACTCAAAATGGATGAAAGACCTAAATGTGATACAGAAATCCATCAAAATCCTAGAGAACACAAGCAGCAACCTCTTTGACCTTGGCCACAGCAACTTCTTGCAAGACACATCACTAAAAGCAAAGAGAACAAAGGCAAAAATGAACTATTGGGACTTCATCAAGATAAAAAGCTTCTGCACAGCAAAGGAAGTAGTCAACAAAACTAAAAGGCAACCTACAGAATGGGAGAAGATATTTGCAAATAACATATCAGATAAATGGTTAGTATCTAAGATCTATAAAGAACTTATCAAACTCAACACCCAAAAAAATAAACAACCCAGTCAAGAAATGGTCAGAAGACACGAACAGACATTTCTCTAAAGAAGACCTACACACGGCCAACAAGCACATGAAAAATGCTCCACATCACTTGTCATCAGGGCAATACAAATCAAAACCACAATGAGATACCACTTTACACCAGTGTGAATGGCCTAAAATTAATAAGATGGGAAACAACAAATGTTGGTGAGGATGTGGAGAATGGGCTCATGGACAACTCTTGTTGCACTATTGGTAGGAATGCAGGCTGGTACAGCCACTCTGGAAAACAGGGTGGAGGGTCCTCAAGAAGTTAAAAATAGAGCTACCCCATGACCCAACAATTGGATTACTGGGTATTTGCCCCAAAGATACAGATGTAGTGAAACAAAGGGGCACCTGCATCCCAATGATCATAGCAGCAATGTCCACAATAGCCAAACTGCAGAAGGAGCCGAAATGTCTGTTGACAGATGAATGAATAAAGAAGAAGCAGTATATGTGTATATACAATGGAATATTACTCAACCATCAGAAAGGATGAGTACCTGCCATTTACATTGGCACGGATGGAACTGGAAGGTATGCTGAGTAACATAAGTCAATCGGAGAAAGACAATTATCATCATATGGTTTCACTCATGTGGAATATAATAGTGCAAGGGACCATAAAGGAACGGGGGGTGGACTGAGAGGGGAAGAAATCAGAGAGGAGGACAAACCATGAGGGACTCTAACTCTGCGGAACCAGTAAAGGGTTGCTGAAGGGGAGGTGGGCGGGGGGATAAGGTAACTGGGTGATGGGCACTAAGGAGGGCATGTGATGAAATGCGCTTATCATGTTATACCATATGTTGGCAAATTGAATTTAAATTTTTAAAAAAGAGCAAATTGCACCTGCCACCCTATCACTTATATCTGTGCGACCTTGAGCAAAATTAACTTCTCTGAGGCTCAGCGTCCTGAGCACATGGTGGCTGTAGGACTTCAATGAGATGACACAGCCTAGTGATTCTGACCCCGAATCTGTGGCTAGGCTAGTAGACTCTCACCTCTATGATACTAGCTGTAGACTTTGGGCAATTACCTGTCTGTGCCTGAGTTTCCTTACCTGTAAAATGGGGATAATGCTATCTGCCTCCAAGGGTTAGCATGAAAGTTAGAATAAGCTAATAGCTATAAAGTACTTAAATAGTGCCTGTCAGAATAGTGCCATATGAACACTTGTTAAACTAAAAATCAACATGAAAATGTACCTAAGGAAGAGGTGACAGGGACGTGGAGGGCTACAGAGGCAGTGGGAGGTCTAGCATCTGTTCTGGCCCAGAGATGACATAAATAGATTCCCTGGCTCCCTGTTCCAAACTCATATGTTCACAGGGGACCAAGTACAGCACCCGTGCCTGGCGCAGGGGGCCAACTGTGTGTATGGGTGGCTGTTATTATCAAGCCTAGGGTGGGCAAAGCATGGGCTGCTCCAAAGGAGCACCCTTGGGTGCTGGATAGGGAGCTTTCTGTCCTGGGCTGTAGAAGAGCCCCATCCGGAGTGATAGAGAAGGACACATCCTCTGGGAAGACCCCCCAGGCAGGTTAGGGAGTGGGGGCAAGGCTCCCAGAATTCTGCAAGGCTACCTGCCCCGTGGTCCTTCCAAGAGACCAAATGCCCCTCCACCTGCCATGCTTCCTCTATTGGGTGCTCAGATGGGAGCTCAATGGGAAAGATTTTACTTTCCAAAGGAGGGTCCGTGAGGGTTTGATGACGGGCTCCTCTTTCCAGGCTCTCTGTTTCCCCTTCAAGGGGTGAGTCGCACTGCTGCGAAATGACAAACTCAGCTAAATAAGATAATAGGAAAGACACTTGTGGCCCAGCTGACACAGACACCCACCCAGCGGGGCTCGCAGGCCCCACTCGGGCAGGAGGCTGCTTTTGGTAAAAGAGAATGGTTGTGAATAAGGGAACCACCCAAGATCCTTTCTTCTCGTCCTGATTGCTGACAGCATTCCACGTGGTATTTTCTTTTTCCACCAGGAGCCTGGAGTCTGGCAGGCATTGGTATCACTCACAGGGGAGGGAAGTGAGGGCCAGAGAGGAATGAGTGTGTGCCAACCTTCCTCGGACAACCTGGGAAAGCATCAGTGCCCTCCACCATCACGGGGACTGACTCTACCCCCAGCACCGACCTATGCTTCACTTTGTCTCCCAAAGCCTCCACCAAAAAGCATTTGGACACTGAGGGATGCATGTGTAAAACCACAGGATGTCTACATTCCACAGTACATTCCACAGTGGAATTTTAAAATTCCACTCCCTGCTTAAAATTGACGGCAGGTGATGGGTGGAAAGAGCTTGGCCGAACCCCGGGACCTACAGGAGGGACATTGGGGTCTGCTAAGCTATTTCCTCTACTTTTGTGTAGGCTCAGCAATTTCCATAATAAGAAAACCTTTGTTGTTGTCACTGAGGAGCTTTGGTCCAGCCACCTCTCAGCCTAGCCCTTAACCTGCTAGAGCAACCAGAGCTTGCTGGGAAAGTTTAAGCACCTCACTTCCCGGCCACGTCCCGTGATAGAGGAGGGCACTGGCTCCAGTACTCTCTGAGCCTTGCCCAGCTCTGCTAGCCCAAGAGCTGTTGGTCCCTAATGTGTTCCAACCTTTCACCACCCCCGAGCACCCCAGGCCTGTGTGTTTGTAGCAATCTTTCATGGCATGCAGAGGGCAACGTAGTTAGAGCAAAGATTCTGGAACCCCAGTGCCTGGTTCTGAATCCTGAGTCGACCACACAACAATTACGTGACTTTGGACAACTCATTTAACGTCTCTAGGCATCAATTTGCTGATCTGAAAAATGGGGATAATGATATCCACCTCATGGAGTTATTATAAGAATTTGAGGAGTTTATATTCATAAAACACTGAAAACAGTGTTTGCCATATGGTGTTACAGAAATCATAAATCGTTAAATAAAGAAAAGGAAAAATTTCAGAAGCCGGCTGGGTTTTCTGTGTCAGGCTGGCCAATTTTGTCTCCAAAGTGCCAGATAGTAAATGTTTTTGGCTTCACTGGTCATATGGCTTTGTCACATCCAGACTGAAGGAATTTGAAGCCGTTACCCTCCTCCCTCGGTCTCTGCCCTTATGTCACCTGTCACCAAGGTTCTATGTGCCAGATGGTGTTACCACAAAATTAAAGCAAACTCGCAAGATAAGCTATGGTATTTATTAAGCCACTGCAACCTGTGTGGCTTCTTTAGTGCCTGTGACACAGCCTGGCCTAGCCTGATGCACGGTAAGCACCCTGGAGGCCATAAGAAGGCACCTGCTGCTCCCTCCCAAGGGGGGGGGGAAGTTATGTGAAGTGCCCCAGTTTTGTTTCTTTCCATTGTCATACATCATTTCAAGTCCCTCTACCCTGCTGGCTGTCATCTTCTGAACACCTGCGAATCTGTGCTCTGCCTTCTCTAAGCCCATACTCAGGATTGATCATGATTCCCAGATGGAACTGACTTTCAGCAGAACAGGACCACCTAGGGGAATGCACCTAGACTCACCGCCAGTGTGCGTGGAGAGAGGGAGGTCAGATCATACTGTTGATACATATGGTGTCGCCTCTGACTTGAAACCCAGGCTTGTGCTGAGCCCACCTTTTTATACAGTTTCTGTATAATTGGCTTTTAATGGAGATCAAGATGCCCTGTTACATTTCCTCCTTAGGCTGTCATCCCCTTTGACACTGTCACCCAGCTGAAGAGAATAGGACAACCTGGGAAAAACAGAAAGCATTGCAAATATCCACAGTTCTCTGTCTCTTGCATATCAAAGTCCCACATTTTTGGAAGGATTCTGAGAAATGATAGTTCAGGGGGAGCTGTAGTTCTGGGGACTGTTCTTTCCAAGCTTAAAATCAGGATAGAGATTTTTTAAAACTGCACACTGCTTCTGTGCGGGGCCCACTGGGGGGATTCCTTTGGAGGCTGACATTGAGGAACAAGGGAAGTATTGGCAGTCCTTTGAATGGAAAGGAAAGCACTTTTGGCCTCTGGGCTCCTGAGGCAATCTGGAGGGTGCGGTTATCACAGATCTTGTGGTTCAAGGCTTCAGAGAAGGAAGGACTCTTAACTGCCATCATAGGGACTATAGGAGGAGTAGAGGACCTGACCTGCTGGGTGCTATCCAGCTCGGGAGCAAATAAATTGGACTTGGGCACTAAGCAGGTCTGCAGTCAAATCCTAGTTCTACCTTTAGCTCCATGCAAACCTCTGGCATGTCCCTAAACTTCCTTTGAATTCCATTGGAACGGCGGCACCTGGTTTGAAGACTTGGTGCAAGGATTACATGGCAAAGGTCTATAAACCCCAGGATCTCAGAAGGTGCTGGAGCTAGGAGTGCCAATGCTCACTCATTCTTCTCCTTCTAGATGTCAGGTACTTCTTCCACAAGGTACTAGGTACTTCTGCTAGGTACTGGGTACTTCTCCCACAAGGTACCAGATACTTCTGGTGGGTACTAGGTACTTGTCCCATTAGGTTCTTCTTCTACTAGGATAAAGGATAGAAGAAACTGTAGAGACAAAAAGATTCACTTTATTTAAATGTTTTGTGACACTCTATGGAACTGGAGTCTGCCCAAGGGCAGTGGTTCATGTTACATACTAGAATATGGATGTGCAATCATATCCATATTTTGGATATGGGAAGCTTTTAAAAAAAAAATCCCAATGTCTGGACCCACCACAAGGGATTCTGACTCAAGGGTCAGGGGGACTATGATATGCAGCTGGGCTCAAGCACCATAGCTCCAGCACCTCCTACCTCCCAGCAAAGGGACCCCTACCCACATAGCAGTCTCAGATCAGAGTGATAACATTGGTGGGGTCCCAACAAGCACCCAGACTTAGAAGTTCTGTCCTTGACGGCCAAGCACCATGACTGCCTACCATGTGACTTTCCACTCTCTTTTTCTCAAGAGAGAAAAACGTGGATTTGATAAACTCTATCTAGGAGAACACAGTACCTCAAGCCTTGGGGCTCCTCCTTTCCCAAGAGATAATTTGCTACAATAAAGAGAAGGGAATGCAAGATGAGATGTTCTTCAAAGTCTCTATATCTTGCTGTAAATCATGAGAATTTTTTCCTGTGCCTTCTACTCTGTAATAAACCCATTAGAGATTAGAGGAAACCTGGCTCCCAGGGCCCCAGATGTGAAATAAGAAATAGCAATTGAATGCCACTGTTGTCAGAGTAGAAACGTCTCAAGTATAAAAGAGGAAGTCAGGTCACCTTGTCCCTAGGCAAACAGTGACCAAGGATGTCTCAGGACCTTGACCATGAAAGAATGTCCTCATCTCCCCTCCTAAGGTAGGGGTGGTAGGAATGAGGAAGCAGGGAGGGGGTGGTTTTCACTGTCCAGAATTGTTTGAAACAATCCCAAGAAAGAAATCTCTGCAGCAGAGAACAGAGAATGCAATGCCAGTGATGCCTGATTGTATCCCAATATTATCTTGAGTAGACAATGGAAGGGGTCTTGTTGAAAAATCCATTTGCTGATATATGTCTCTTGGAATTCTAAAGCTTTCACACCTAGCTAGTGAAAGCTAGCTTTTTTTTTTTTTTTTTAAATTCATCAAGAGGCTGGCACAGAAAAGGAAAACACCTCTGTTCTTGGGCCAAAAATGATCCCAAACACAGAGAGAGAGAGGGTAGTTAAAACATGAAAAAGTAAAAGTGCAAGGAACCAGGTCAGAATCGAGGCGGGTCCAGAAAAAAGCAAGCGACACGAAGGCTCAGAATGTTAGCCCTGCTCAACAGACAAATGTGACCCAACGAACACCAGTCCTTCCCGGTATCCCCAGTACAATGACATTTCTGCCTTTCCCATGAAAATATGAGTAAAACCGTAGACACAAAGAAGATCTGCCCCTAGCACTTCCACAGTGGACAAATATATATGTTCCTGCAATTTTACACATCTGTATGCCAAGGCAAGGAAGCAGGGGGTGGAGGGGCATCTGTGGAATATTCCAGAAATCACACCAGCCCCATAAACTTGAGGGATATCTCATTATTACTCTCCACGTGTTCCTATAATCTTTATTTATGCAACCAACATGTACGTGCCCAGGCACACAGTAGGTATCCCAAGAACCAAAAGGAAGTAGAGAAGTAGAAAAAGGGATTGACTTCCACCAGTGAGGTAAAAATTCCTGACTTCACGGTGACATTCTGCCAAGAAACAAGGCTGTCTTCTCTGTCAGACAGTCCTCTGAAGGCTTCAAACCACCAGAGTCTCAGCCCCCCAGCCCTGCACATCCCCTCCTCTGTTCCCAGCCTGGGCTCTGACCTGAGCAAGTCATCCAGGCCCTCTGCACCCTAACTCCTTGCCAACTAAAATGATGGCAGTTGCCCTACCTGCCTTGCGGGGTTGTTGTAAGAATCAAGGAAGGATAAAAGCAGCACAGTGACCTGCAAGGCTAGGCATGCACACAGGGTCTACTAGAACAGCATGGGAGGTGAGGAGGTGGGGATGTACCCTGATAGGGGGGAAGAGGAGGAGGCTGCCGCCGATGGTGATGACCAGGGTGACCACAGCCATGACCGTGACCCTTGTATTCTCATACTACAGATTCTGTGCACACAATGAGCAGTGACCAGGTGTGAAAGGAAGAGACTCATTGGCAGATCACTGTTTTTCCTCCCCCTGCAAGCACACCTTGGTTTAGGGCATAATCCTAGACAAGGACACTCATACTACTGAATTTCTTTTCTGCAAATCATTTGCAGCATTTTCTTTTTTGATTACATTAAGGATGAGTACTCCATGGAAGTTGTCAAAGATGCTCCGATAGGAGCAAGTGGCAGTGACTACCAATGACACCCAAGGCTCCACGCAATAACGCCAATATTCTGCCTCTCTGCCTGGGCATGCAGCAAGCCAGTGCGGATGGGATCTCCCACATGCACCCAACAATTCCTCTGGACCCATGGGAAAAGTACAGCACTCCTCCCTCCGTGATGCTCTCCCACGATGTTGCAACAACCTTTCTGAACCAGAGACCAGAAGAGGGAGGAAGGCAACTAATGTTTATTGAGTGCTAACTAGGTACTTTACTTAATCCTCACAATTATCCTATGCAATAAAAATCATTACCCCATTTTATGGATGAGACAACTCCAGGTCTCAGAGATAAAGTGACTTGTCCAAGACCACGTTGCTAATAAACGATGGAACTAGAGCTTGGGAGAGGCCTGGGTCAAAGCACAGTAAGGGCTATGGCAAGTGCAGAAATAAATATTCTGAGGTAAATACACCTTTAAGGAGCTTTTGGTCCAGGGGGGAGACAAACAGGTGCAACTAACATGAAATACAAGTAGAATGTGAGAAACGGCAACATACAAGTAATGGACTCCAGGTGCCAAAGGAAGGAACAATGAATTCTGAGCCCAGGATCCAGGAAGTCTTTGAAGAACAGATGGCATTTGAAGGGGACCATGAAAGATGGGTAGGTCCGTAGCAGGAGGAGAATGGAGAGAGGAGGGTGGAGAGGGAGGATCATCAGGAAGAAAGAGGAGACCTGGTGAAGGCCCAGGAGTCTGAGAGCACCTGAGAGGTTGCCAAGTCAAGAGGGTGGTGACCACATCACCTCCCTGCTGCTCATCCCTTTCCTTCATGAGTATGGTCCAGGCCTCTGGACAAGGTTCACCAGGACCTTCAAGAACTGGGCTTCCTGCTAAGTCATGAATCGCCCTTGTGGTGTCAGTCTCCGGAACGCCCCACACCCTCTTTCACACCTAAGTCATTCTTGATGAGACATATTTCCACTCCCAGCAGCCACCCTTATTCATCTTTGAGTGCTAGACATGGTATCCTCACCCCAGGCAGAGTTAGGCTTCCCCTGAGCAGGTTCTTAGAGACCCTCCACTTCCATATTAAGGTGCTTAGCAAGCTGCATGGCACTCGCCAGTGTGTGTGTCTCTATCTGCCATGAGGCCGTGAGCTCAGTGAGCTTGGAGGCCTTACTTTGTCCTCCAGAGTGACCACCTGGCACACAGGAGGCCATCAGCAGATAAAGCAGAATGGTTAACTGAATGACCCAACCGGGGAAGAACTGAGAAATGAAACAAGGAAGAAAATGTGGGCCAGGTTTTGAGTTGGGGGTGTGGGCAGAGCTTTCAATGCCAGTTTAATTTCTTGCATTTTTCCTGGGTGGACAAGGGGGAAGCATTGATGGGCCCCCGAGGAGGGGAAGTGGCCTGTCCTATGGATCAGATTGCAATGTGACAGATGCAAAGAAGAGCAGGACCTGGGAGGCCCCTTAGGAAGCTTTTGTGATGGTCCCGACAAGAAATGAGAAGGTGGACATGCTACTCACTTGAAGAAGCCTTTTCAAAACGGGACCCAGAGGGCAAAGTGCACATCCAAGGCTATAGCTGAACAGCCAAGACGGGTCCTTGGGGGTTAGCAGCGCTCTTGGTGATGCCAGAGGGGACTGTGTGGACAAGTCAGGGGAGGGTGAGAAATTGTCACGTGCACAAAGGAACTCTTAAGAAATATGACACAAATAAGTGGAAGCATTGGCAAGGACACCCCTGGGAAACCGCCTAGTAGATGAGTCAGCCCCTGAGAAATCTAGGCTGATGGTCTGGCAAAACGTTCGCCAGCCGAATCTATCATTGAAAACCTCCGAGGGCTTCTGGGAGCATGTGGATTATGGGCTGTGGGAATCTTGGGTCATAAAACTTTCGCCCAGCTGCTCAAGTGCCTGGCCGGGCAATTAAGGAGGATTCTTTCAAGCAGATCAAAAGGCTCTGATGAGGTGATCTCAGGAAGCTTCCTGCCCTCCCTGCGAGGAAGGCAGGAGTCAGGTCTCATTATCCTCATTTTACAGATGAGAAAAGTAGGTTCCCTGGTGACTAAGTCCCTTGCCCGAAGTCAAAAAGCCAGCAAAGGGTGGAACTCAAAATAAGCGTCTTGATCACCCTACTCCGAGGACACTGGTGCTGCCGAGCCTCCCATCCTGTGGAAGACAGACTGTTTCTGGGAAGTTTCACACTTGAGTGTTAGAGTGTGGCACGCGGTTCACAGGTGCCATCCCAACTCAGCACGCACAGGTACTTCCCAGCACACGCAGTCACTTGGCATCTGTCATGTGCAACATCAGATGTTTGACAGTCTTCTCACATTAGCATTTTATAAAACCCGGGGCCCCGATCTAACAATAAGAACCCGGTTAGTCTGCGGCCCACCAAGACGTAAACCATCTCAGAGGACACACATGATCTTAGCAGCCTTCTTAGGGAACTTCTTCCCAAGTTCCTAGAGTCACGCCTGGCCTCCAATCCCAGGTCTGCCCCTGCTATTCTCAGGACCTGAGCAAGTTCCTTAATCTAAGTCTCCTTCCCAAACCTAAGAACTGGAGATTTCAGAATATCTCTCTAACTGGGTAGTTGTGAGGATTCGGTGAGGTCAGGCATATAAAGAACACAGCCCAGACCCCAGCATGGAGGAACCATTCAATAAATGTTGACAGTTCCTATAGCATTGATCATAAGAGTGACTTGAGTTCGAAAAGTTATTTGTTCTCTAGCTGTTCATTTTCTGGATATTAAGGATTTGAGTCCAAATCTTAGTATTTGGCCAATACCCCCCTTCTGGACCAAGGCAGTTCATTTAGACTCTTAATAATCTTAACTATCTGTTATGTTTTAAATGAGAGGTGACTTACAACTCTTAATGCAAAGGATACTTGCTACAGTGAGAATATTTTAAGACTCACAGAGGTGGGTCCAGCTTTTCATGGCTTCAAAATTCTCTCTGGGGTCCTGCCTTATACCTCCTTGCTCTTGCCATTGTTACCTAGCCATTAATGGGCCCAGCTCCAACCAATTAAAGGCAACCCACAAAGAGAGGCCCAAGGCCCATGTGCTGATGCAAGGAGACATGTGTGTTTCTGTGGTGCCTGGCTCCAACAGCATCTTTGTTTGAGTCAGTTTTATAGTGTCTTGTGACCTAGAAGACTCTCTCTCCAAATGAGCCCCGGTTGTTCAACGTGTTTGAGAAAGCATGTCCTATTATCGGTTGTTACTCCCTTGGGTATTATGGTTACACTTCATACACACCAGTGTCCTGCCCTCACCCCATCAGCTCATCCCACAGGTCACCTGCAGTGTGGTGACAGTTCACATACACTCCTCTGCCTTCATACTCCAAATTCTTACTTCTCTTGATCTGTGCTCTTTCTCTGCCATGACAGTGCATTTGGTCCCCTCTCAGGGCAGGCCAGGGAGCTGGAGCTTCCAAGAATAACCCTCAACTAATACAGGACGAGAATTAGTAAATAAATACCCCAGTCGTCTCACCCCTCAGTGGGGTGATTCTTACATAAGCCAAAACTGTCTCTTAAAGTTGCAGGTGCCCACAGTGGCAAGAGACTCACTCATGCACTTTCACTGGCTTCCTCCCTTCCTTGGCTCACTTCATCACCCCTAATGCAGTTTCCTCGGATCACCTCCACATTAACTACTGTCATCCAAATCCCTGCCTGGAGTCTGCTTTGGAGGAACTCAAACCAAGACAAATTCTTCAATGAAAAATAACATTTACATTATAATAACACAAATTGGGGCACCCAAGTGGCTCTGTGGTTGAGTATCTGCCTTTGGCTCAGGTTGTGAGCCCAGGGTCCTGGGATCGAGTCCTGCACTGGGCTCCCTGCAGGGAGCTTGCCTCTTCCTCTGCCTATATCTCTGCCTCTGTGTGTCTCTCATGAATAAATAAATTAAATATTTTTAAAAATAAAAATAAAATAAATAACACAATTATTTAGCTATTACTACCACATTAAATAGACATTGGCACTGACACAGGATATGGAGCAAGTCTGAGAAGAAAGTCCCTAATTTCGACATGGTGCTTTGTCTCCAGAGACTCCTCTAATACCAGCTACTAGTTAACTGAAGGTCAGGGCCTCACTCTCTGGTCAAATTCGTCCCAGTTGTGGATGTGATGTGAATGCTCCCAGAGCCTGTGGCCAGCCCAAACTAAGCACTCACAAGTAAATTAATTAGACTTCCCACGGCTGAAAGACCGCTGCTTTTTTATTCACTCAACATCAACTTCCCGCCATTCTCTTTCATCCTTTTTTTTCCAGATCACAAATGGAAAAGGGAAAAATAAATATACCCTCTAATCCTTTTCTGGCCCAACCCTCAGAAAGTCTTCACTCAGCTGATGCAAAGTGTCTTCTCAATGACTCTGGATTGGCCACCTTCTCCTGGTTGTCTCTGGCACCCCCATCAGAAAAGTGCTCTTCCCTCTGCTCCACAGATGTTGCTCACAGGTCTCTCTTTTCCACCAAGACTTGTTAAACTTGGCCTTACGGGCTTTGTCCTTCAGAAGATTTCATAAGTATTTGGAACCTGGTGGCAATTTGAAACAAAATTACATAGTTAAACTTACCATGCCCTGAAATCGTTTTTAGATTTTTGCATGTGTCTTAGAGTGGGTGCATTAGTTTTCTATTGCTGTGAAACACAACACCACAAATGTAGAGGCTTAAAACAACACACACCTGTGTTGTCATGGTTTCCACAAGCCAGAAGTTCAGGCATAGCTTAACCGGCTTCTGTGCTGAGGGTCTCACTGGATTGCAATACACATGCCAGTTGGGCTGCCTTCTCATCCGGAGGCTCAAGTGGGAAAGAATCAACTTCCAATTTCATATAGGTCGTTGGCAGGATTCATTTCCTGTGACTCTCTCCCTGAGGACCCTGTCTTTTTGCTGGCTGTCAGCAAGAGCCTATGCTCAGATCCTTGGGACCAACTTTAGCTCCTTGCCAGGTAGACTTATCTACTTCATTGAGCCCACAGGGAGAATCTCTGATATGACAGTCTTATACGACCTAATCATAAGAGTGACATCCCACCCCTATTGCCATATCCTCTTACTTAGGAGCAAGTCACAGTTCCTGCTGGCAATCACATTTGAAAACCACCTGTACTTCATATTTTTCTCTGAATTGAGTCCCCCCTCTTTCTTAGCCTCTTCTTTGGCAATAACATCCAGTAACATTTTCTTACGGCACTTTAAAGTAAATGGCTAATGCCTGATTGTTTTTAATCATAATTTGCTCAACATCAAAATTAATTTCACCCTACCCCCGTCATCAGTGGTACACAGCCTCTGAGATGGTCCCCAGTGCTTCTCATCCCCTGCTATTCAACCCTCGTGTAATCCCTTCCTAAGTATGGACTGTATCTAGCTATGTGTTTCTAATTAATAAACGTTGGCAAAACTGATGGATGTCACTTCCAAGATAAGGTCACAAAAGATTGTGACTTCTATCTCGTGTGTGTTCTATCTTGATTTTTCACTTTCTCACTATGATGAAGCCAGTACTTGTTGTGAGATACTCTATGGAGGGGCCCATGTGGCAGGGCACCAAGGAGGGCCTCCAGCCAACGGTTCCTGGGGCACTGAGGACCCCAGCACAAGAGCTAACAAGGAACTGAATCCTGCCAACAGCTGTATGAGTGAGCTAGAAAGCAAGCTCACAGCCGAGCTCTTAACACGACTCCAGCCATCTGAGAGACCTAGAGCCAGAGAAATTGGTTAAACCTCTCCTGGATTGCTGACCCAGAAAAACTGTCAGATACTAAATGGTGCTGTTTGAAGCCAGTCAGTGTTGGGGTAATTTGTTGCACAGCAATAGACAGCTAGTACACCCCTGAACAATGGTTTATGCCCTGCACCTAGAAAATATAATTCTAAGGGAATAGGGTTAGGTGCTGTTCCAGTGGGACAGGTGGGGTAATGGAGAGTGGCTTGAATGAGTGGCTCAGAAGCTTCCCAATCTGCCTCTTTACATCAGCCTTGGAGCTTAGATAAGAAGCTGGGAGGGGGGAAACTGAAACAGAAGAAAACAAAACAAAGCAAAAAATAGAATTATGTCCTTAAAATATCACTGAGCTACCGGGAGGCAAGGTGGCCTTGCTTGGGGCATATGTGAGCAGATAAGATGTAAACAGAGATGGGCATTCTCCTTGGGTCAGCATGGAACACAGTGGTGCTGGGGAGAGACAGTAGCCCCACCACAGATACCAAGCACCGTGGCCTTGGCAAGGACCTCCAAAGCTTGGCTGTGAACATCAGAGCAGAAAGCTACAGCTGAGAAGAAGGAGAGTAAACAAAAGGCTGGAGCCAGAAGGACAGAGTTCACATGTACACAGGAACCAGACCCTGGGACTTCCAGAAATAACCGAGGTGAGGTCCTTGGCAGGGAACCTTAGACAGTGGGGTAAGAGACCGACACAAGGTTAGCATAAGGTAAACATAAATATTTATTGGCTATTGACAACACAGAGGGTGTGGTGGCTATGGAGACCCTAATCCTCCCCATAGGCTGGGGTCCCTGGGGACCCAAGACTACACAATATTTTTTCTTTCTGATGGTTTGTAAGTCCCAGAGTGCAGCCATTCCCTTGCCATCTAGTGTGATGTATGCTGGACACTCGGTGAAGAATACAGACGGAGAGAAAGACACAGTAGTGTTTCTCATTTAATGATTTTAATACAGATTTCTGCATCACCCCCTTGGCCTTGTCCCTTGGCTAGAGGCTGCTTCATTTGCAGGGTTTGTCAGGGGCAGAAGCCTATACGTATGTCCAGTGGTGCCCCGTGCAAACATCAGCCAGCCACCTTCCCCCTCATCACTTCGCAGCCGGACTCCAGCTCAGATTGTTGAGAAGTATAACCTCAAAGTCCTCCCAGACTGAACCCACTCTTCCAGTTCTGGCGGAACAATCAACCCAGAAAATGTGGGATAGAGGAGAGCATTAATGCCTGCATGAACCATTTCCAAAATAATAAATGATACTGTTCTAAACCATTAAGTGTTCGGGTAATTTGTTACACAGCAAGAGATAACTAATACGCCCTCTCCTAATGCTTGTGTGTCATACCTAAAGGAGCAGCATTAAGACACCATTCCAAGGTGGGTAGGTGGGATAATGATGAAAAAAGCAGGACAACTTGGGTGAGGGGAATTAGCTGACAAACCAAAGCCTTGGGTTTTAGTCCCAGCTGTCCCAAGATCTATCAGCTGTGATACTCAGTGAGATCATTTCCTCTTCTGTAAAGTGGAATTAATGATAAATGCCTTTCTTACATCACACTGTTATTATGAAACTAAAATTATAGAACCCGAGTAAAAGCTTTGTAATATGTGAGGTTATACACTGAGTAAGGGGTTATAATCATCAACATTATCATTATCATCTTTATTGCTGGCTGTTCTAAGGTAAAACCAACAAAAGTTTGAGTATCCCAGTTAAAGTCCAACCAAGTAAACAGAAACCACTCTACGTATTTGGAACAGGAGGAAATTAGTGCGGGGAATGGGTTATACAGGTGACACAAGGGCTGAAAAACCCACCAGAAAATAATGAGGCAATCCAGAAGTGAATAATAGCAGAAAGCTGCTACTGCCCCTTAGCTGGAGGGACAGAGGAGGAGGCAGGGGTATAGGAGACCAAGTCCTGGGGTCACCCTCTAACCATGGTGGGATCCAGAGTCAAGGAAGCTTCTTTCACTTCTATTCAGTGAGAAATGCCACAGCATGCTAGAAACGAGAGTAACATAATGGAGAGACTCAAAGTCCCGAAGCCTCAGACCCCAGGAGTGCATGGGAATTCATCTGGTCCAAGCCCTCATTCTCCAGGCAAGACCCCAAAGAAGAAAATGATGTGACTTGACCAAGAACATGACACAGCTGGCATGGGGCAGCCTGGAACCCAAACATCCGAAGTCACAGCTCTTTTTCACAACACGAAACTTTACAATGACAAACAGCAGAGGCAGTTCAATTCGATGAAGAGATGTGCTCCAAGAGTTCATTTCTAAGACTGTTGTGTGGACCATAGAATTAATTTTCCCACAGAAACAAGGTTATGTTGGCTGATTAGGTTTCCCGACTGGCTGTCAAATGCCTATTTAACTCGCAACATGGGAAGGAAAGGAAGCTTCCTACTCCAGAGTAATGAGAAATCCAGAAGCTGATGGACATCCTTCTCATGCCTTCCACCCCCAGGCCCCCAGGCCCAGCCCAGGGCAGAACAGAAGAGAGGATCCTCCCCCATCTCCCTCTGCCACACCGGTTGATGCTTCTCCTTGCTCTGCAATTAAAGGGAGATGGGTGGGGGGCTCCTCCTCACAGTCTGCCTGGTGAGAAAGTCTTCCTTCACCACCAGGTCCTTTCCCCCCGTTTGCTCCTATGGTTGCAAGGCCAGCAACAATGGGACCAGGAGCTTCTGGAAGGCTGAAAGAACGTCTTTCTTTCTTCTTTTTTTTCTCTTTTGTCCCTTACACCTTGGAACCCTTGAGGCCAACCCCATCCTGCCTTCCTCACCCACAACCATGTCCTCCCTAGGAGGGTCTAAATGAACATCTTCAGGAAGGGGATTTGGGAAAAGCATAGTCCTTCTAGAATAATTCTATATTTAGAAAATGCAAAACAATTCCTTGCATTCTCATACTCTAAGCTAAAGTCACATGCGTGCAAAGGCACAAATTCAGCAAAATCCTAATTAGAGTAGGGATGCTTCTTGAGCTAACCTTAGACACTTGAGAGAATAAATGTGACAGGGCTTGCGGATGGTGAGGGTGCGAGGGACAGCTGGCGAGGTGAGAGTGCTGTCTTCCTCCTTTCTCAGGGGCTGCCATGAGCTCATTCCCCTCCAGGGGAGGGGGGCAGAGATTTCCTCGGACGGTTGTCAGGTTGCCCACATTTGATGCTCTGGTCTGACACATGTCACCTGCAGCTGGTGAGCTCCAGTTCCAGGAGCCAACCACCCGAAAGAGAGGAACTGGGCATTCTGCCGAAAATTAGACCAAGGGCGAAATTCCTGGGAACTTAAAATGAAATGCAACTTGTAGCTAATGGAGAAATGGAAACTGAAAAAGATTTTCTGCTCCGCTGGTTGAAAGGCAGAGATATATTTCCTCAAACCTTGACACCACCTCCCCACTGAAGAGGACAGGAAATCAAAGTTTGTACGGCTTTGGCAGCACTCACAAGGCAGTGCCCTTTGCTGTGAAGCTTCCTCAGTCTGCAGAGGCGGAAATGACTGTTCCCCATCCTTCACCCCTTGCCCCGGCCCCTTGTTCTCATCTCACTAGGTCAGGGCCACCGGATATGGCCACACTGGCAGTGCACTGCACAAGTCAAAAGGTGCTGTTTTTTCACCCACTGCAGTGTGGATGGTGCCCCCTGGAGTTGTACTGTGCTACTATTAGAACAAAGCTTGCCAGTTGCCTTGTATTGAGGCTGACACCCACAAAGCCAGGACCTTTTAGCTGAGTTGCGGTCACTTCTGTATCCCTGGCACCTACAACAGTGCCTGGTGCGGAGTAGAACCTCAATATAAACTCCTAGGGATTTAAGAAGCAACAAATTCAAGAGGCACCGAGGTGGCTCAGTGGTGGAGTGTCTGCCTTCAGCTCAGGTCGTGATCCCGGGGTCCTGGGATCGAGTCTGGCATCAGGCTCTCTATAGGGAGCCTGCTTCTCCCTCTGCCTATGTCTCTGCCTCTCTCTGTGTGTGTCTCTCATGAATAAATAGAACCTTAAAAAAAAAAAAAGCAACAAATTCGAGGAGAGAGTCAGCCCCAGTCTTAGACAAAAAAAAAAAAAAGTAATTATTTGAAATGGAAGCAAAATCCTAATTAGAGTAGGGAGGCTCCTTGAACTAACCTTAGATACTTGAAAGAATAACTATGACATACGTGGTTAAGATCCGGTTCCAGAGTCAGAAGGATCTGGGAATCGAATCCCAGCTCCACAGCTTACTAAACCATCCCAGGCACATTTCTAAACCTCCCTAAGCCTTAATTTCCTCCCCTGTGAGGATCAAATGAGCTCTTGCCTTAGCATAGTGCCTGACACGTGATAATGGTCCATACCTCTTAGCTGTAGTGATGAAGTATGTTGTTAGTGGCGATGAATCAATACAGCAATAATCCCAAAAGACAAATTTTAGCCATTGATATTTATAATCCACAAGAAGAAATATAGCCAAGGCATAGTAGGTGCTAAATTAATGCTTATTGAAGGAGAGAGGCGGAGAGAGGGAGGGAGTGGGTGGGGAGAGGGCACTGAACGGGGAATCAGAAGCCGGCTTCACATCTGCCATCACTAACAGTGTGACTTTGGGCAAATTCCTTTCTCAGCCTCAATGTGCTCCTTTTTAGTAAGGAAGGGCCTGGAAGCTGTCTCGAGTGCCTGCTGGATCCCCTCCCGCAGAGAGGAGCCCTCCGGCCCCCATCACTTCTGCTGTGTTCCCTCATCTCCTGCAGGGGGTGCTGCTGAGTTAAGAAGGAAACCTGTTTTTCTGCAGCCTGGTTCCCAGCTGCCAAGTTTCTGTATTAACAGCAGAATGGGAATTAGGGAAATCACTTACTTGTTGCTGAAAATGCCTGAAGCAGTAAACGAGTCATTCCATTTCCTTTCTTGCACTTGGCCTCTCCCGGTGCCATGAAAGCACCATGGGTGTGGGGAGGCAGCTGGCCCTGGATTCCAAGTCTATTCCTCTACATCCGGCCGGTGACCTTGGGCAAAGGCATTTGCCTTCCAAGAGGGGGCAGGGGCCCTTTGTAGTCTGCCCAGTGAGGGTAAGAATACCACCACCCCGGGAACTTTGGGGGAAATTAATGAAATAGCGTTCAGCAGTTAAAGAGCACTGTGTCTGGCATGTAGGGGGGTATTCCAAAAAATGCTAGTTCCGTTTCCTTGCCCTCTTTTCATTCACCAGAGTCCATGGTCAGGGTTTGAGAAGAACTGAACAGGGAACGGTGATAGAGCCATGAGGAGGCAGCTTTCCGAAGGGGCTGCTGGAGGAGAGGACACGCCATCTGAGACAGGAAGGATGAGAGAAAAGGTGTCCCGGGGAAAAGAACCAGCAAGTGCAAAGGCCCTGCCCATCTCATCCAGCTTCCCCTCCCCCATCCCTTACAAACTGACCCACAATCCAGTGGCTCTGTCCTCAGAGCCCTGAGGCACACCCGAGGACAGCAGTCATCTGCCCAGTTATATGAATTATGTACCAGGTCATGTCTCTTTGAAGACCCAGGAGTGCATTTTATTCATCTCTGTCTTCCCAGAGCTTAGCACAACAAATGCCTTGATGAACAAATGAACCAATGGAAGTGCCGCATGCGTCTTCTTTCCAAGTCTCTTATCGGCTGTGCTTGTATACATGCATCCTGACTTTTAGCTGCCACCCATCTTTGCATATCTTGCACTTGGTACATTTATTGGGTGCCCAATGAATGCTTACTTTGTTGAACTCAAACTGCATTTTCATTTAGTGAGCACCTGCTGTGTGCCAGGCATTTTGGTGAGTGCTGGAGATGGAAAGATGCATGGAAGGCCCCTCCTAGAAGAATAAAAGTACAGGGTCACATACTATGTTCACATCTCATGACTGGGTGCTCTTGATACATGCTCTTCCACTAATACCTCACAAAACCGTGCAACGTAGGGTCTCTGACTGCACCATTTCACAGGTGAGGGAATGAAGGCCCTGGGAGGGAGACTCACACAGGGTGGCAGAGCCAGACTGAGAGCCAGGTGTCTGGTGCAAGAGCCCCTGCCAGTCACCACTTTGTCGTGTACATGCAATTTAGACATGAGTTCAGTTTGGGAGAGCAAGTGAGTGGGGATGACAGCTGGG
Organism: Vulpes lagopus; assembly: GCF_018345385.1. Lineage (NCBI taxonomy): Eukaryota > Metazoa > Chordata > Mammalia > Carnivora > Canidae > Vulpes > Vulpes lagopus. The sequence continues at coordinate 14,709,857 of NC_054832.1, forward strand.
CAAGAGTCCCCAGAAGACAGCAGGCGTGAACCGGACCTTGAAAGACAGGAGGAGTTCTCCAGATGGGATCACGGTGGCAGTGAGGAAGGCACAGAAGAGAGGGAAAAGGAAACGTTCTAGACAGAGGGAAGAGATGTCGCAGCCCAAGGAAAAGACGGCGACAAGGAAGTGACACAGAGCCGGTCCAGGAAACACAGGCTGCTCCTCCTCTCTGGAAAGTCAAGAGCTGAATCTAAAGCAGGCCTCTAGAATAGCATTTTCTAGAGACAAAGTGTCTCCCATAGGAGTTTCCACCCTCTTTTAGCAGCTGATCTGTGTGACTTGCCCGCTTGTAGTCTGGTCCCAAGCACGTAGTCACCATGCACTAAATGGTGTGCCTGGCACCAGCCACCGGAACTCCCACTCTCAGTGGAACACCTGAGGTTCGAACCTCTCTGGGCTTACACATCAACTCCAGTGTTCAAATGCCACCTTGCACAAGTTATTTCTCTGTGACCAGTTTCCTCGTCTGTTAAGTGAGAAGAGCGATCCTGTAAGACCGTAATCTTAAATGAGTTCGATCATGTAAAGGGCTGAGGACACAGCCTGGCAAAGAGTAAGCGCTGAGTAGACGCTGGATACCACCCGTGTGCGCTGCTGTCGAGGACACCCTCCTCATGTGATGCTTATGAAGCGCCAGGCACTGGGCTAGAAGCACAAGGTTCAGTGATGAGTAAGACCAAGCCCCAGCCCTCCGGTGGGTCAGTCTAGAAAGAGTGAGGCTTACAAAAGGGATTATAGCAGGGGGAAATAAATTAATAATAAGGAAGCGCTAGTGTCTGTGGTGGGATTTCTGGGTGCCCGGTACCATGGAAAGCTAGCATATATCCTACCCTCCACCACCACCCCCAGAGCTTTAGGGAGATGCCCCAGGTTCTAGGTTCTACTTAAGGAACCAAGGTCCCTCATCAAGGGATGCAGCTGGTGTCCTGGTTCAAACCAGAGGCCGAACTTCTACACTTCTCCCGCGGTGTGCAGAGGAGGAACGCGGCACAAGGAGGAACAAGCTCGTGCTCCGGTGGGTGAATGTGGAGGCCACGCAGAGGACACGATATTTAAAGGGTCTGTGATTTGGGACACCTGGGTGGTTCAGTTGATTAAGCACCTGCCTTCGGCTCAGGTCATGATCCTGGGGTCCTGGGATTGAGTCCCACGGCGGGCTCCCTACTCAGCAGGGAGTCTGCTTCTCCCTCTCCCTCTGTTAAATAAATAAATAAAATATTTTTTTAAAAAAAATTTAAATAAAGGATCTGTGATTTAAAGGATGCTGGCAGCACAGGATGCGAGGTCTAGTGGTGGGAATGGTACCGTCATTTATAGAGAACAACGAAAAGTTGTCATGCCAGAAGCGGAGGGCAAGTGTGGGAGCTCCGGCGGGAAAGAGGCCTTGAACGCCGACCTATGGCATTCAGACTTGTTGCTGGAAAAGCCAGAATCGCTGAAGCTTCTAATCAGGGAGATGCTGAGCAAAAGAAACAGCACCCCCACCTCCACTCTTCTGATGCCCCCACCCCCGGCCCCCAGAACTGGGGCCAAGGCAGGATCCACAGGCTTCCAATTAACACACCCCGTCAAGGAGCCTGTCCAGCCTCCATATGGTGCGTAAATAATTTACAGTGACGGAGCGTGTTTATGTGGGATGGCAGCCAGCCGCCTTGCTCCTTCAGCCCCAGTGCTTCCTCTCGCTCCACTGGCCAGTGAGGTCCCCCCGGACCCAGGGGGAGGAGGCCCGGGAGCACCCAAAGACTCCCTCCAGCATGACCCGCCCCTGGGGAGGCAGAGATTTCCCAGTCCAGGAAGGCTGCAGAGCACCCCCAGCCCTGGTTCCCAGGGAAATCACGTCCAAGCCGCTGAGGCCTGATGGGGCCTTGTGTGTTCTCAGCACATTTCTCAGAAACAAGCCAGAGAGGTCTGACGTGGCCTAGGGGACAGGGCTGAGGGCAGGACCCAGACGGGAGAGGCGGGGTGGCGGGGGCCTGGCCGGCAGGGCTGCTGCCTGAGGCTTCGGGGGCTCCAGCTCGGTCCCCAGCTGCTTCAGCAGCTGCAGCCACTGCACCCTATCACCCTGCCCACGCGGGTCCCAGAGCACCCTTCGGCCTGTGCACCGGCTCTCCCTCAGTGCCAAAATTCAGTCTACCAGATGCAATAATCACAAAGGTGATCGCGATTCATAAGAAAAAAATAGACTTTTATCTCCCTCTTCGCTGTTCCTGGCACAGGTCTCCTAAAACCCTTGGAATTTCCTAAGTGAGGGGGTGAGCGAGGTGTCCTTTGTTATGTTAAATGAGGTAACTTTTGGAAAGCCCCTAAGTCACCTAAGGCTGAGGGCTGGCTGCCAGGGTTGGAAACTTCAGCTCCACCCTCTGACCTCCTGAGAGAAGAACAGGCCTGGAGGTTGACTTCTGTGGCCAATGGCCAATGATTGAATTGATTGTGCCTATATAATGAAGCCTCCATAAAAACCCCAAAAAGAAGGGTGTGGGACAGCTTCCAGATTGGCGAACCACAACACTTGACACACTGCTGGCCCCCAAACCCACGCGGACACAATTTCCTGCATTTGGGACCTCGCCCTATACCTCTTCATCCGCCCGTTAATTCATATCCTTTAATATCCTTCGTGATGAACCAGCAAGCCGATGGGTAACCTGGTTTCCTGAGTCGTGTGAGCTGCCCTAGCAAATTTATGGAACCCGAGGAGGGGATTATGGGAACCTCTGATTTATCACCAGCCGGTCAGAAGCACAGAGACAACCTGCCCTTGTGATGGACACCTGAAGTGGAGACAGTCTTAGGTACTCAGCCCCTTGGTCTGTGCAGTCAGATGCCACCTCAGGTAGCAGTAGACAGTATGAGAATTTAGATTCTAGGACACCCTGGTGTCGCAGAGAATTGCTTGACGGTGTCGGAAAGTACCACACATCCAAACTGGTGTCAGAATCCTAGTGATGAAAGCAAAGTGATCTCCAGTTTTAAATCCTCCTATAATAATCCATACCAAAGTCATGGGACTTGGGCACTGGGACACCACGACTCACCATTTGTATCTAACTGGTGAGATGTTGTGAAACCAAGTGGCCATGGCAGTGACTTCAGGCCGAGTAGAAAAATGCCTTTTGCTCAGATCTCGGCCCAAGAGGAAATGGTTAAATTGGATAAGGATTGCCATCCGATAGGATTAGGAAGAGAGCTCCCAGAGTTCACCTATCTAGGCTTGGATTTTACTAAACTCTTGCTGCAACTCTGAATTATCTTGTTAAATATAATAACTTGTAATATTGAGCAACAGAAATACTTGGCAGGGGCTTAATGTTACATGCAAGCAAACACACACACACACACACACACACACACACACACACACACACACCAATTCTCATTATTCATGGTAATTGTGTTCTATAAAGTTGCCCTGAACACTGAATTAGTGAATGCTGTATCATCGCTCCTAGGCGAGATGGAAGGTTAGGGTCTGGGGGCCTCTGGCCACAACATTTTCATCAACTCATCAATACATAACCTTGTGTTGTGTGTGTGTGTCTCTGTTTAAAGGCATCCTATTCAATACATATTGCTGATTTATCAGCCCTGAACTCGTTGCCAACAGCACTGTTATCTCACGATCTGAATGAAGCTTATCTCACACACCTGTTTTCTCCAGAAGGCACATCCCTGCCCCTGTGCCCAGGAACACAGCACCAAAGGCAGTGGCTGGGAAGCCATTTTAAACAGTGAAATCACAGGGAGAGAGAGGAAAAAAAAAAAAAAAGGCACCAAGATACTCAAAACATGGTACTGACAGGTTACAAAACGGACCCTTGTTGACAGGACAGGAGCTGAAACGAGAAGTCGGAGCATCATCCCACCCGGGACGTGTCAGGGGAGTCAAATTTTGTCACCGCTCTGTGTGTGTCCTTGAATGGTTAAAAGGGCCACCGAGTATTGATTTGGAGGTTACAAGCAAATATTAGCCAACAGGGGCAAATTTACAAATGCAGAAACCACAAATAATGAGGTTCCACTATGTGCACGTGTGTGTACATATGTACCTATTGCACGTACATACAATACCGTGTGTGTGTGTGTGTGTGTGGTATGATACTTGACTGTGGTCCCCAGGGAGGCCAGCCACCCGAGCTCCCTCCACTGGGCTCCCCAGGAGACGGGGAACAGCTACGGCTATGCTTGGCAGCTCCGGGATGCCAGAGCTGGAACGTCCCCCTGAGCAGCGCTAACGCCACACCTCATGCAGTAAGCACTGAGCGGAAGCCTTCTCTGTGGACCACTGCAAACAGCCTATACTGCCCTCTGCCCGGAAGTCATCCCCTCACATGACCTCCTGGTTAGGGACAACTGAGGCCCACAGGCCCACCCAGCACCTCTCTCCTTGGAGCCCCTCCTGACTTGCACACAGGCAGTGGCCCCCTCCCTCCTCAGTGTGTCCTCCGCGAATCCTGTGGGGTAATGGGGTTCCCTGTAGAGCCTGCTTCCTCATCTAGACTGTTAGACCCAAAAGGCAGGACTCCTGCCTTGTGTGCAACTTTATACTCCTAGCTCCCCGCCACAGTGCTCCGTGAGCAGGAGCTGTTGAGTTTTCTCAAATCACAGATGGCAGAAGCGGCAGGAACATTCCCGATCAGCCACCCCAGGACGCTCAAAGTGGGGGGACAGGAGGGGGCGTCTATGACCAATCGGCAGCGGCAGCCTCACCAGGGGAGCTGGTTAGAAATGCAGATTCCAGGGGCCCCTCCCCAGACCTTCAGAAATGGAATTCCGGGGACAGGGACCCAGCAATCGGTACTGTAACAAGTCTTCCAGAATATTCTTATGCCTACTAAATTTGAGAAGCTATGAATCTGTTCTACTCCTCCATCCCCATGGAGACTTGGTGAAGGAAGCTGTTTCCCTCAAAATCAGACATTTGGCTAAGGGCATTTCAGGGGGAGGAGGCCAGCAGGTGCCATCGCTGAAAGCAGCCTTTCGAGGTGCTTCTCAAGACAAGCATGGTTCTACCTTTGGTTCTCATTCACGGGGCTTCTCTTCTCTGCTCCTCTCTTGTTCACTCCTCCTCCTCCTCCTCCTCCTTTCTCTCTCTCTGTCCTTCCCCACTTCTCTGATGCTCCCTTCTCTCTCTCATCCGGGGGAAATAGCTCATACTCTCTCGGCCCCTATTTGACTTGCATGTCACGGAAATGACCCTGCCTCCCCTGGCCAGCTCAGGTCAATCCCGAGGACACGTTACTTCCAAGGGGATGTTTTTGTGACAGCTGGAGAAAGGGACGGGGAAATTAAAGCAATCCACCCAGAGGGCAGGAATTATCTTGAAGCTCTTCCTGCATCCAGTTGTCATCCCTGTTTTCCCCCACCAACCCTCGCAGCACCCCCCTGGCACCCCCCTGGCACCCCGCCACCCCCCTCCTTCAGCTGTGACTACAAGGTTTGTTTTTCTCTGCAGTGGGCTCTGGGTTAGACATACAGGCAACTAGGTGAACGTTCTGGGAGGCCCGTTAGGGTTTCTCAGAATGAGTCATTTTTTCAAAAATAACAAAACCTCTCGACATCACTTGATTTCAGCATTCTCGCCAGGCTCTTGTAACCTCTTTTGCAATTGCATTCCAAGCACGCCTGACTTCGTTCTCAGGCCTGATGGCAAGTCCTCCCTCCCTGCAGGACTTTGCTGATAGACAAAGAAACCAGGCTCAAGATCTGCAGGTCCTGGTCCAGAGCACATTTAGTGCAGATGACGGGAGGAAAGTATATGGAGACTCTGGAGGGCAGTGGGCGAGGGGGGCATGAGGTCGGAGAGGCTGCCCTGGCTTCTGACCTCCAGTCACTCTCTGGAATTTGACAAAGCACCCCACTACAGTGCCTTCATCATCCTAATTAGGGCCGGCTAAGAATCCCAAGAGAAATCACTACCATTTTTTTAAACACGTCACAGTTGTACAAAGTACACTTCACTTCCATCTCCTGGTGTACAGAGGAGGACAAATGAAGCTCCCGGAGGCTTGGAGAAATTGAGTGTCTTGCCCCCGTTCTTACCACGATGATGCTTATTGGGCCAGGCACTTTGCCAGCCGTATCTCGGGGGTATACATTTCATTCGTAGGTGCCAACAGGAAGGGTATTAGTCTCCCCATTTTCTAGATGGAGAAACTGAGGCTCAGAAAGGTTAACTAGCTTGCTCAAGATCACACAGTGAGGGGCAGCACTGGAAACTGAGCCCAAGTGTGCACGGCTTCAGTGCTTACATCTTCCAATGCATCCTATGCAAATACCGCTCTCAGAGCACCGTGCACCTTTCTCCACTGGCACTTATATAGTGGATTTGTTTTTTTTCTTTTCCTTTTCTTCAGAGAGAGAGAGAGAGAGAGCACACGTGCAAGTGGGGATGGGGGAAGAGGGGCAGAAAGAAAGAGAGAATCAAGCAGATTCCATACCCAGGCAGAGCCCAACACAGGGTCTCTGAGACCATGACCTGACTCAAAATCAAAAGTCAGACACTTAACCGACTGAGCACCCAGCTGTCCGTTCGCATCATGGGTTTTCGTTGACACTTGAAGTATCTTTGACCTGTGAGCTCTTTAAAGCACGGAGAATGGGTTGCTCATTTCTGTACACTAGGGCACAGCTCACTCGCTGACATACACATGCAAACACTGTTGGTTAAAGGCGGGGTGAACTCCACCTCTGGCCCTCAGACCACAAACCTGGATGTGTCCCCTCGACACACTGCTGCTCCCATTCCAGAGCCATCAGAACTTGTGGTACCCGAGGAAGCCACATCTAAACTTGACTGCTGTACTTCCCGGCCGTGGTGAAGACACCTCACCAATCTGGGTTCCAGCCTTCTCATTGGTACAAACATGCTGCCGGACAGGGGATGCTCAGAGGGCACCCTGGGCTCTCACAGATGATGGTCCTGAAGGGATGTCGAGTTTTCTCAAGAAGACAGGGTCTAGGGCAGCCCCGGTGGCTCAGCGGTTTAGCGCCGCCTGCAGCCTGGGGTGTGATCCTGGGGACCCTGGATCAAGTCCCACATCGGGCTCCCTGCATGGAGACTGCTTCTCCCTCTTCCTGTTCCTCTGCCCCCCTCTCTCACTGTGTCTCTATGAATAAATAAAATCTTTAAAAAAAAGATTAAAAAAAAGAAGAAGACAGGGTCTAGCACATTTGTTGGTTATAATAGTTTTTTTGCAGAAAAAAAAAAAAAGGTGGAGCAAAACTCCACAGAGTTTGTAACATTGGCCCAATGGTATTCTTTACATTTGCTTTTGTCTCTGTAAGATCTTTGCACAAAGGAGAAGTGAAACCTCAGAAGACTCAATGCGATGTGACTAAAATCCTGTGTGAATGAGATGTAGCATGCCCACCCACTATCATTATTGGTTTTTGCTTCCACTTTGAGACGTAGGCTAGATGTCATTTTCCTACCGCCCCCACCCCCTTGCTGTCACCTCCATCCCCAGGCTAAGCTGGGCTGGGTGACCCTTCGCCATGCTTACCTCCGGGCATGCATCACTTTGGACTGAAACTGCCTGCTTATTTACCTCTCTGCCAGGAGACTGTGCACCCGTGTCTGTCGATTCCCAGCTCTCCTCTGCCCGATGGCTCTTCACATCTCCAGCATTTATCCATTGGGCAGCCCAGAGCTGCCACCCAAGAAATGTTTGATGATTGCACAACGTCACCAATTCCGTACTCCTGCAGGGTCCTCAGCTCATCTCAGGGCCCAGCCACACGCTTCCTCCACATGATAACCCTGAGGACTCCGCAGCGTTTCTCTCCTTACGCTCATTTTAAAGACGAAGATGCGAACTTATCCACCACCACACAATCAGGAAACAGCAGAGCCCACACTCAAATCTTAAAATCAGAGATAATGAGGTTTTGAGAAGACCTCAAAGGCCACCTGAAACAGAATTCTTCAACCTGTTTTTATTTTTATTTTTTTAAGATTTTTCTATTTATTCATGAGAGAGAGGCAGAGAAGCAGGCTCCCTGCAGGGAGGCTGATATAGAACTTGATCCCAGGACCCAGGTATCACGACCTGAGCCTCTGGGAGATGCTCAGGCACTGAGCCACCCAGGTGTCCCTCTTCAACCTGTTTTTAGCAAAGGAATCTGTTTTTTCTTTCTTTCCCCTAATGAAATCAAACTCAAAATCATAATATGAAAAGGACCTGCTCTTGATGAAGGAAAAGTAGAAAAACTGAACACCCACAAGCTCAGCTCCTCAACCTACCCTCAAGAGGGAAGGAGAGGGATTACGAGCACTGATGGAGAACTGCGGATCCAAACAAACATTCTAGAACATCTAGGTCTATGTTCAAATCCTTTGTCCATTCAACTATAGCACCCCACCTCCCTGACATTACCTCCCTCATTCAAAGGCTCCCTCTCAGTCATTTCTGTGTCAAGCATTGTGCTAAATGCTGTCGAAAATGCCAAATATGTCGGGATTAGGGTCCATGGGTGCACTTTGGTCCCCAATCCTACCGTTTCCTGCCTGAGAACCTTGGGGAAGTCCCTTGATGGGTTCCTGTTCCTTGGCTGCTTCATCTGCAAAATGGCCCCACGGCTGAGGTTAAATCGGAGTCAACTGGCCCACGAACATTAACACTCTGTGCAGGACTCGACACCCGCACATGCTCCCAACGCATGATGGCCTCTGCTGCCTCAGAGCTCTCCACTGTCCAATGCAGAAACCACTGGAAGGGCCTGAGATCACTTGTGTCAGGATGTGCCCTTTATTACCTTAATCACTGTGCCCTTACACTTACAGCAGTTTGCCTTACGTCACAAGGGAGTTGGGTTTACGTTTATGACCCCATTCCTGTTAAAGACATTGATTTAAGGATGAAAAAAAAAGGGGGGTTGACTTCATCTTGAACATCCAGAAAGCCAGCTTACAGATGGGAGATGTAGGGGGCCAACGTGGTGCGGAAGCACCTGAGCATCAGGAAATCAGGAGACGGGGACACCTGGGTGGCTCAGCAGTTGAGTCTGCCTTCGACTCAGGGCGTGATCCTGGGGTCCCGAGATCGAGTCCCACATCAGGCTCCCTGCATGGAGCCTGCTTCTCCCTCTGCCTGTGTCTCTGCCTCGTTCTCTGTGCCTCATGAATAAATAAATAAAATCTTAGGAAAAAAAAAAGGCAATCAGGAGACTGAGGAGCAGAGAGCTGATGAGAGTCCCCCGCAAGGAGGAGGAAGAGGAGGAGGGAGAGGAGGAGCACAGGTAAGGCGGGGGCGGGAGGACAGCCACTGCCTCTAGGCACCCTCTGCTCTCCCCACCTCTGGTCGCTATCTCTCTGGAGGTGACAACAGGTGTCTCGGTGGTATAAATTCTCCTACCGGGTTGGAAGCCTCCCAGATTCCCTGCAGGACTCGCAGGGGGGTGGGGGGGGGTGGGGGAGGTGACAAAGATGCCACAGGCAGAAGCCTCCAGGAGTGGCTCTTCCCCTCTGCATCCTGTGTCTTCGGCTTGATCTGAACACAGTGGCTGCCTGGCGGCGGCTGCTTCCACAGAAGCCTCTGGTTCCAACGTCGGAGCGGACTGTTCTCTCGAACAACAGGTGCTCCGATCTTCCAACAGGTGCACTGTGCACCTGCTCCTTTCGCTACATGGCTTCCCTGCTTTTTCGATCTCGTGTCTTAGGGAAGAAGGTGGACAGAGGCCCTTAGCCCACGGGTGCTGGGGGGCACAGAGCACCCAAGAAGCACCTGAGGGTTGTCACTCTACCTCCAGCCCTCCTTCTAAAAGCCTTTCTTTCTAGAAACATCCAGTAACCTGAGCCCTCTAAGGGGGTGGGGGGAGAGTTGGAGGGCAGGAACACAATGCCCCTTGCCTTGCAGACTCCCCGGTCAGCCAAAGGGCGCTGGCAGGCCTGAGGCCTCGTGGCATGACGGCATTGCCTGGGGCAGCAGAACAGCAAGGCCCAGCCAGCGGCACCCTTGTGAGTTCTTGGACTGGCCTTCGGCCTCCAGCACACCCAAGCCTCTTGTCTTCCCTCTATGTGTGAGTCAAAGGAGGCAGGTTCCCCTGGGGTCATCCATTGCCTTTCCCTTTCTCTTAGTCCTGGGGCCCTCAGACTGAGGCCAAGTTCAGAGGTCTTGGGGCCAGAGTGGGAGGCACCTGACGCAAAGCAAGAGGCCAGGGTTCAGCATTAACTGAGGAGCTCGTTCAACATGCACACACCCCCCGTGCTTTCCTTCAGGCACGTCAGAGTGTCCAAGTGAGCAAGGCAGTGTGTTTGGGACAAGCTCTCTGGCTAACTCATGCTTGCTTCACCACAGAACACGGAGCCAAAGAAGGCACTTTGTTTTCCAAAGACAGACAGGCAGAGTCCTTGAGAAGATAAATGCTGGGCAGGGATGTCAACGCGTGCATCAAAGAAATTGGGCTCCGTGACTCTGTGGCTCAGGACCAGGGACTCTCCTCTCCGAGCTCAGTTCCCACCCTAGGACAATGCCACTGTTAAGTCCCTTCTAGCTGACACTCTGCTTCTACAGGGTGTAAGTCCAGCCTTGGTCCCCCAGAGCCGAGCAGGCCTCCAAAAGAACAATTCTTCGGAGCCCTTCTTTAACGGAACAAAGATCAAGCTTTCAGGGTCCCACCCCAACACCTTGAGATTTCTCATTATCAAAGCAGGCATAGAAGACAAAGGAATAAGAGGACGATGAGGGAAGGCAGGACAAGGGCAAGCGTGGTGGCCCTCAGTGCTCATTCCTGCACTCCTTCCTGCTGATTTCCATCTGCCGGGTTCCGAAGAAGCTGACTACCTCCCGCTCCAGCAATGGGACCTTGGCTAAGCCCATCACTGAGGTCCATCTATCTGCAAACAGTGATTGGTCAAAGACGGGAGTGAATTTCAGGGTATTTGCTGAAAACATAGGAGAGAAATCATTTTCTGTCACTTTCTGGATATCAACAAAGTACATAACCAAGGAAGTACAGGAAGCCGCCTCACAACCAACAAGAGAACCAGCTTTAAATGACGTTGACATCATAGGAGGCCGAGTGAAGAAACAGAGAAAAACCAAGTCCTCAGAGGCATCTTTGAGCTGCTGGATCAAGCATGGCCTGAAGCACACATTCTAGACTTTTTTATTTATATAAACCAATAAATTTTCTTTATTATGTAGAGGTCAGCTTGAACTAGGTTTTACTACTTTCAACCAAAAGACTCCTGATCCTACCCTCTGCTAGTTGTGAAGCATGATATAATGATTTAGCTGTTTATGGTAATAAAGCTCCTTCCTAGGCCATGTCTCAGCTGCTATATCGAGCCAGGTGAGTGTTATTTGCCTGTGAAAGTGGTGAGCTTCCCATCTCTGGAAGCATTCAAGCAGAGGCTGACTGGCCCTCTCCAAACATTCTGAGTAGAGAAGAATAATAGCAGGTGCTAAATCTGTGCTAAGAATTCTACAGACAGGATCTCATTTACTTCTCCCACAATGCATGTGAGATACTCTGTGTGTTATCCTGGGACTCTAACTTCCTGTCTGCAGAGTTTTCGATTTATCATCTGCTTCAACTCCACTCTCCTATCAGGTGTCTTCTTCGGACGAGCCCAGCAGCTGCACAGCCAGTCTCTCTCCCTCCAATCCATCCTGTGCCTGCTATCATCATGCTCAATGCAGCCCCAGAGGGACCTGTGCAAAATGCAAATGGGCAACAATCTCTCACGGCCCTGTTCACACCCTCAGGGGCTCCCCAGGGCCTCAAAATAAGCTCTCAGCCTTCACATAATATACTGAAGTGGCTCCATCCAGTAAGTCCTTACATGGACTATCCTGCTTACACCAGAGAGACCATGGCCTCCTCTTCCCCACCAGCTCATGGCACCACGGGAAGGCACCTGACCACAGAACAGCCAATCCATCACTGGAAAGGGGCCTCCCAAGTGACTGTGGTGTGTGGACCCCCCAGAACTCCCATATTGAAATTCTCACCCCCAGTGTGATGGCTTCTGGAAGTGGGGCCTTTGCTCTCTTGCCCTCCCTCATGTGGGAGAAAATGGTTGAGAACCAGAAAGCCCTTCACCAGACACCAGGTCTACTACTACCCTGATCTTAGACACCCCAGGCTCTGAACTGAGAAATACATGCTTGCTGTTTAAGCCTCCAGTCTGAGGTCCTTTTGTTACAGCGGCCATAACTAAGACACCTGGCATGAGTACTTTGTCAATGGAGATGAAGGTGAGCACCCAGATCCATCAGACCCTCCAGGGGGGTGCAGTTCATCTGGGCACTCGCCTACTTCTCCCAACCTCCCTGGCAGTTAGGTGGGGCCATCTGGCTACTTCTGACCAATGGATTGTGAAGACAAGCAGCAAGAAGATTAAGAACTAGTGGGCCTCCTTTGTCCCTCTCTTCCCTTGCCATGAGAGACTCTGGAGGCCACATGTTCCAGGGGACACTTTGTGTAATTGTATAAAGCCACCAGGGCTTCGAGGACTATCTGTTAGCACAGCAGAGCCTAACGGATCCTAACCAATACGCCCTCAGGAATTTGACTGAAGATGCACAAGAGGGTATCATGGTAATGTCAAAGCTCTAGGTTGGCAACCAATGAGTTTTGCTGCAGAAGATGAAATAATTCAGTTACAAAAAGTAGGTTCGGGGTGCCTGGGTGGCCAAGTCAGTTAAGCATCTGCCTTTGGCTCAGGTCATGATCCTTGGGTCCTGGGATTGAGTCCCATGTGGGGCTCTCTGCTCAGTGGGGAGCCTGCTTCTCCCTCTCCCCTTACTCCTCCCTACCCTGGCTCATGCTCTCTTGCTCTCTCTCTATCAAATAAATAAATAAACAAACAAACAAATAAACAAATAAATAAAATCTTTTTAAAAAATTAGGTTCCATCCTGAACAATTATATGTTGTCAAAGTACCTTCCAACCTCCATGAGGCCTGACTGTCCCGAGGATCTCTTTCATCCTGCGATGCTTGTTATGGTATATGACTGGATCTCCAAGAAGTTTGGCCCTGATTCTGGGAGCTCTTTTATTCCCACGTGTATCCTCACAATTACTTCATTAGTTGAAGTTACCTGAACACCCCTGCAGCCCAAAGAGGCTGCCAACACACTGGACCTTTTTACAATCTGGCCCCTGCTGACTTTTCCAACCCTATCTCTTCCATATGCTTCCCAAGTCCCCCAGGCCCCAACCCCAAGCACCAGTCACCTTTGCCACAGTCATCCAGCCCTCTCATGCATCTAGGCTTTATAGTTCCTGCTTTAGCCAGGAACACATTTCCCGCTGCCTCTTCTGCTAATTAAAAGGCCGTTCATCCCTCAAACCCCCATTCAAAGCCACCGCTTTCATGAGGCTCCCATGAGTTTCTCCAGCTAGAATGAATCACTTCCTTTCCTTCACGTCCATAGTAGTCAAACACCAAGTTGTTTTGTTTCATTTTGTTTTTACCTATAAGACAGGTATAATAATAATAATTCTTACTTTACAAGGTGGCTGAGAGAGCCAAAGGAAACAGTGCGTGAGAAAACCCTTGGAAAAACGTAACAGACTATGTCAACACAAATCTGTATCGTGACTGCTCTTCCCTGCAGGAGCATGTTTCGTTCTGGTTGACATTGGTGGTTCACTGTGTGCCTTCCTCTCTTCCTTGCATCTATGAGGATGGTGTTTGGGTTGCGTAAAGAAATTCTGCTTTCCTCAAGCACCCTCCCTATAAGAAAAAAGTGCAAAGGAAAGAAATAGATTGGGTAGCAATGAAGAGGCGCATTTGGTTGCAAGTAAGGGAACTTCCCAACAAAGCAGTTTAAAGCATAAAGGATTCTGAGCGAGAAGTCCAAAGGGAAGCTGCTGCTTGATGTCACCAAGCAGGGCTGATATCTGCGCAGTGCTTTCATTTTTAAAAAACATTTTATTTATTTATTCATGAGAGACACACACAGAGAGAGAGAGAGAGAGAGGCAGAGACACAGGCAGAAGGAGAAGCAGGCTCCATGCAGGGAGCCCGATGTGGGACTCAAACCGGGGAATCCGGGATCACGTCCTGGGCCAAAGGTACACGCTCACCTGCCAAGCCACCCAAGCATCCCAAGTGCTTTTAAACTTTTCCTCATGCCCACAAGGTTTCTGCCACAGCCCCAACCATCACGTCCACATCCCAGCAGGAAGGAGGAGAAAGGAGAGAGACCTGCGGCAGGTGGACACTCACATCTCATTGGCTAAGCCACATGGCCACCCTAACTGCAAAGGAGTCTGGCAGGTAAGCTCTGAGCCTTCTGCTTCCTAGAATAGAGAAAGCACAGCCTGAAGAGCGTTGGCATGTGTGTTGAGTGAACTAACCTAGAGTACCTACCCCCCAGAATCCCTCAGAAAGAAGGAAAAGCTGAGTAGCCAGATGGCAGGAACTAACAGGCAGTTACCATCAGGTGCTGCTCCCTGAATCACTCAGCTCCTGCCACTTTTAGTTCTTGGGTCACAATTCATTTCCCAATGTCCCGTTTTCCAGTTTGAGACAAACAGCCACCCCTTGAAGGGGAGAATGCAGGAGACTTGACATGCAAGGCCCCAGTGTGGCATGCAGTGAGGGAAGGGGGGACCCCAAAAAGGAAATGCAGGGTCTGTCTGGGCAGATGACTAACAGTCCTCTTACGTTTCCCCTATTAGGGTGTGAGCTCCCCAGAAGTACCGAATCCCCTGACTTTCCCATCTGTGAATCTGCCCCTCTTCTCAGCCAAATGATGTGCTCACCAAATCCACCCCAACTGGAGTGACTTCATCCTTCAGCCTGCAGCACCAGCTCATTTTCTCCTCTCTGCTCTGATCTGTGTGGTTGTTATCTTCGTCCTCCTAGAGATCATGGGTCGGGAAGCCGGACAGACCAGGGATGGAATTTCAGCCCCACGAACCCTCTCTCTGTGGCTTTGCTCCAGATACCTTACATCGCTATGCCTCAGTTTTCCTATCTGCAAGATAGGAAGAAGTCAGTCAATCTCAGGAGGTTGCTATCAGAACTCAACCACGTGCTACATGGTGTGGGACACAAGGCAGGCGCTCCAATATCAACGGCCCCGTAGCATGTTTTCTGTAGGAATTTGAAGCCGTGAGAGTGCGATGGATAGCTCCCTTTATCCAACGCCCCAATAATTCCTGTTTGGATTCCTACCGATTGCAGGTTTGATACTCGAGGAGAGAGCAAAGTTCTAATCTTTCTAGCTCATCCTAAAAATAGTTAGATCTTCTCTGTACATTCTAACAGCTCAGCAATTCCCATCTAGGGAACTGGGAGATTGTGAAAGGCAATCTTTCTAAACTGGGGTCAAATGTTTTTCTTTACCCCAGAGTAACTCACAGAAGATGCACATGAAGAGAAAGCGCTGGCCTGGGAGTGGGGGGGGGGGGGGGTCTCTTCCCACCCAGGCTGGGATCTGGCGTCCGGAGCCTCAAGGGTGAGAGGCAAATGGTATGTTATTCATCCCAGGAAAAGGGGTATTTTTCTCATATTTCTTCATTCAACCGTTCAAGTTATCTGGAAGGCATTATCCCCAGCTCACAAACTGGTAAATGCAGCAAAGACAGAAGTAATTAAATGTGCTTGCCCCCAGAGATCTCATGGTAAAGCTATTTGTGGAAATATTCAAGCATTCGATAATAATAATAAATTCTATTATTTTTATTGAGCAGTTATTAGGTGCCACCCACAGTTCCAAAGCTTTGCGCGCATTGTTTCCTCTTCATCTTTACCTTAAACTAACCTCACGAGGTGATAACCTTATACCCATTCTGCTGATGAAAACATACGGGTGTACCAAGAGTGAAATAACTTACCTGGTCCCTGCAGAAACCATCAGGAAAGCTTTCCATCATCCCCGCCCCGCCCCCCCCCCCCCCCCGCCCCTCAGCACTGGGGGGGCATCTGACAGGTGAGCGGTCAGCAGTTGTCATAGAAACAGCAAAAGAACTCAAATCCAGTGTCACTTTGCTGCTGGCAAGCTAATAACACCCCCTGGACGAATCCTTCTCCATGTTTAAGCTGCTGTCTCCCTGAGAAGTTCTTTCCCACCAACTTTTCTGTGTAGCTACAACCTATCTGTCTTTCAAAGTCCAGCTCCACTGCTGCCCCATCAAGAGAACTTTCCAGAATCCCCCACCACCACCACACACACACACCACCTAGCTATGATCTTTCAAACTTCTGTTTGGCCATCTCTGTTGACCCTTGGGTTCTGCCAAAAGTTATAATGGGCTGTGTGTTTGGCTTATTGGTTTAATGAGTTTTCCTCCAAAGCAGAGATGATGCTTTGGTCAACTTTCTATCTCCAGGGCCTGGAGTTCATGTGTGGATTAAAGGGGTACTAAACCCCTTGTGCCTGGCTCATAGCAAGCCTTAGTGGGTGCTCGGCAACTACGGACAGAATGGAATTGAATGTGGAAGTTAACAAAATGGCAGTGTGAAGAGAAACTCTTGCGTCCCAGAGTGGAAGCACGTTGACGAGACGTCAGCAGGTGCTTCGAAGAAAGGCCAACAGGTTAGACAACCAGACCTTCTAAGATTTAACAATTAGACTGCCCTTCAACTTAACTAGCTGTGTCCTCTCAAGCAAGATTCCCCAGTTGCCGGATTCCCCAGTTGTCATCCAGAGTAGATGAAAAACAGAAGTCATATTATTATCTTGTGCAACTTTTGGGGAAAACCACAGCTTTGACTCCTATGGCTTCCACACCCTCTTCTGTCCTTCTCTCCCCATTCAACTTTTTCCTCCCATCCACAGGGAAAGCCAAATGTGCCTTGCTTTACAACTTATTTCATAAAAATCCAGGTTTACCAAGAGTATAAATCAGTTAGGAGTAATGATTTACTTTACCAGAAATCATTTACTTAAAAAAAAAAAAAGACTCTTTAATTGGCAAATTACCAACATGGAACATTGAAAGTGCACTTTAATTTTCAGAAACTCGATACATAAGTTTGTTTTTCCCAGAACACATGTCAGGTGCACTACAAAGTCAGTGAGGTGGAGTGAAGATGGAATATTTGGGGAGAAACTGAATAGGGAGGGCTACTGAGAATGTAGAACTTGACTCCTCCCCCAAAAAACCATCTGCAATGCCTCCTGAGCTGATTTTCACAAACTATGGGCCTTGAGCTGATCCACCAGAAGTAAAGAGTCCCCATAATTAAAAGAGTTTAACAAGTATACTTGCTCTGTCCTGCCTTTAAAGATCCTGGTTATTTAAGACTGTGAGGAATCCAGAAGTAAAGCAAGCTTGTTTCATTTTATATAATCCTATTATTACAGAATTTCTAAAAACAGACTGTAGAATTCCTTTCCAGAGGAGGTGAGCTTGAGAAAGACTAAATAAAGTGAAGTGGGTAAGAGCCTGGTGTCTGCGGCCAGACAGCCTGGGTCTGGATCCCAGCAGTGCCCCTCACTCTCTGTGTGACATAAGCACGCCACTCTACCCATGCTCTGTGCTTTCATTTCCTCATCTGGAAAATGTGGATGATAAGAGGACCTACCTCAATAGGGCGGATGTGAGAACTTAAAATACATAAAATCCTTGGAACGGATCTCTATATACAGTAGGGGCCCAATAAATATCCATTATTTAGAAGGTAAGGCCCACATATTATCCAACAGCACGAAGACTCGGTTATTAAACATCTCAGAACATTGTTCTTGATTAGCCCCAAATTTCTGGGGGGACAGTAAAATATAATCTAACTATACTAGGAAAACCCAGACAAGAAAAGATGGGGTGTAAGGAAGACATGACCAGATCTAGGTAGTGATTCATGATGACCCCAAAACAGTGGAGAAGAGAATGGAAGTGGTCCAAGGCTCTTGGTTTCTAGCACGGCCGGTGCAGGAGAACCGCTGAGGGCAAAGCCCAGTCACACCTGGTGCATGCTTGGGGTCTGAGACAAGACACCTCACCTCTCTGTGCCTGCGAATAAGAACAGCACCAACCTTTTAGAATTCTTGTGAGGATTACATGAACAATTAGGTGAACCGTGTCCAGCTTCTAGCAAGTACAGTTTAGCCCTGATCATTCTAGTCTTACAACGGTGATGTCTGTGTTTTTGCTTTTAGTTTAGTTTTTTTTTTTTTTTTTTTTTTTTTTTTTTTTTTTTTTAGTTTAGTTCAGTTTTTGTTTTTGTGGAAACACATAGCCTCATCAACTCTTAGAGTTTGAAAAGGGTCCACAGGAATATCTTTATTTTGCTGACAAAGAAACGAGGCCCCAGGTGGGGGAAAAAGTCCTTTTCCTTAGGTCGCATGGCAAGTGAGAGGTGAAAGGAAGGAACAAACTTCACTCTGTGAGGTGCAGAAAAAAATGGGTAACCCTTCTCTGACTGCACCCTTCTCTGATTGCACAGTCTCCCCGGGAGGAAGTGGGTCTCTAGACAGAGGCGTGGGAATGGCAGGAAGTGGGCAGGCATTCCGATTTCCGGAGAGCAGAGGAGAGCCAGCCGGTGGGAAAAATGATCCCAAATCAAACGACCCCATGAACACTGCTGATGGTCACGGCGGTGCAAGATGCCTGTCCATGAGCAAATGGGGAAAAAAATAACTGTGATTGGCTCATGCACCTTGCAGTCCTGCCCCTGAAGCACATTTATCATCAACAGCTCGCCTGATTTTATCCTATGGTAGGTGCCACTCTCCTTATTTTTAAAGATTTTTCAGAGAAGGTAAGGACAAGCTGGTAAGTAGCTCGGTGAGGACCCAAAGGCAGTGATGCCTGACTCCCACTGCTGACCCAGTGCCACCCACCCCACATGTGGGAGACCTTAGCTCTAATACTTGGATTTAACACAGATTTGAACAGTCTTCCAAGCCGCAAGACAGTCCTCCTGCGATGTCCCTGCAGCTTGTGTCTCCATCTCACCCCCTCTGAGGGACCTTCTCTGACCAGCCTGTCCATTGAGCCATCCCAGCTTCTCTGGACTCCTCTAGGGCTTGCTGTCCGTGTCCTCATGGGCACCTGTCAATCACCGGCTGGTTCCAGAAAGGCTCAGCGTCTGTCTCATCCTCTCGTGGTTCAAACTGCGGTTTAGGTAGCAGTCCCTATGCGCCTACTGTGTGCCCGGCTCCGTGTCAGATAACTTCCACACTCAGACTCCCGTGATCCCTACAACCAGGCAAGGGTGCAGGGTCTGTGGTCCTCCTATTGCCAAGGAGAGAACAGAAGCTCTGAGGCCTGAAATAAGGGGCCGTATGTGTTTTCTCTTGTGGCCTTTAGAAAGTACCACAACCTCGGTAGCTTACAGCACATAAATTCTATTATCTTATCATTTTGTAGATCCAAAAGTCTGACCTGGCTCTTTTTATTTTTTTTTTAATTTTTATTTTTTGCATTTATTCTATGCAGAATTTACTACCGGGCCATAAGTTTTTGTTTCTTCAGTTTCTTCTGGGATATCTTTTTCTTCTGTGTAACCTCCCCTTCTGGTTTAGGAACAATCTGCTCTTTTTCAGTAAGAATCATCTCGCTGTGGCAGGGAGAGCTCATGTGTGGATTAATCCGGCCATGAGCCCTATAGGTTCTATGTCGCATCTTGGGGGCTTTGACCACCTGGATGTGCACAGTGACCAGAGAATCTACATCTAAACCCTTACGTTCAGCATTACTCTCCGCATTTTTAAGCACGTGTAGTAAAAATTCAGCACTCTTCTTGGGCCACCGACCCTG
This sequence comes from Vulpes lagopus, assembly GCF_018345385.1. Taxonomy (NCBI): domain Eukaryota; kingdom Metazoa; phylum Chordata; class Mammalia; order Carnivora; family Canidae; genus Vulpes; species Vulpes lagopus. The sequence goes on from NC_054832.1 coordinate 14,729,565, forward strand.
CATCCAGCCCCACTGTTTGGCCTGCGCACACCTACCAACTCCACCATTGTAGCGATGGAATGGCACACGCTGCTTCTGCAAAGTGACATCTTTCAGATACTTGGTGGCTCTTCGGATATGCATACCCTTGATGGCCTGGGCAGTTTCACGCGTGTTCTTAAAGTGAACAAGAAGATTTGGACCTCTCGACTTGCGTGATTTTGTAGGGTTTTCTGGGTCCAGCAAGTAGCGAACCATCTCCAGAGGTTACCTCAGGCCGCTCAGGGGAAGAGCAACCCGGATCTCATGGAGTTAAATTCGAGGTGTCAGCAGAGCTGCAATCCTTTCTGGAGGCTCCAGGGGAGAATCCATCTTCTCACCCTTTTCCAGCTGCTTGTGGCTTTCCCATTCCTTGGCTCATGGCCCCTTCCTCCAGGTCCAAAGCCAGATCCTTCTCACATTGCACATCTCTGATCCTTCTTCTCTCTTGGCAGCTCTCCCTCCAACCACAGCCGGGAAAGGTCTTTCACTTTTAAGAGCTCATATGGAGAGATTGGGCCCATCAGGATAATCCAGGGTAGTCTCCTCATCTCAAATGTCATAGTCTTGATCGTGTCTGCAATCCTGTCCCTTTCCCCACATAGGGTAATACCCTCACAGGTTCCAGGGATTTAAGGGTGGGCGTCTTGGCAGGCCTTCCTCCTGGCGGCCACCTTTGCCTGGGACCCCGTCGCTAACAGGTACAGGAGCCCCGATCCCTGCCAGCCCTAGCTCATTTCCATCTGGCATTCACTCCTGGCTCTATTCCATTCTCCCAAGAGTGACACCAAGTCAGCAAAGTTTATGCATGCAACTGAACACCTTCACTAATTAACTGATTAATTAACTAATCCATGTATGAAGAGTCTGACCAAGTCAGGCTACTCCGTAGAATAACAAACAGAGGAGATCGATGGAAAGAGCACAGACTTTGAAGCTATGAAGCATTGGATTCAAGCTCTGGTTCTCCCATGAAGACACGATCTTGGGAAAATCACTCTACCTTTCTCCACCTGTACAGATGAGAGTGGTAATCCTATAGGGTTGTGGGGGATTTGAATGATATAAAAGCCCTTGCATTGTGCCTGACACCCAGGAAACATGGAATAGAAGCTATCATTACACAGGCTACTCCTACGCCATGACGCCCATTGGAAGAATAGACCACAGGGAAGGCGGATCGGCCCTCTGGATGTGATGAGCACTACCTCAGAGCCAATAAGAAAGACTTATGACGTGTGGCGGTCAAGGAGAATGGGAACCCGGGGTTTCATTGGCTTGAGGGCGGAGGAGCCTGGAATCTCATTGGACAAGGAGAATAAGGTTATGAGGTCACCTCGGTCCCAAGGGGGCACGTGGTACAGACCTGAGGCATCCCTACCTTAGGCCCAAGATTTGAGGCTGTTCCTTTTCCCCAGGCCTGAATGTTTAGAATCAGGTGGGTAGGTTGCAGCCTCAGTTAAGCATCTGAGTCTCTGTTTCTGCCTCCCTGACATGGGATGATAGTCCTGTTTATCTATTCATTCTCTATGAGGATGATACAATCCTCACAACAGCCCTAAAAGGTAGATAGTGTGGTCCCCATTTTAGAAATGAGGAACTGAACCTCAGGCAAAAACCCTATTCCTATTAGCTTGCACAGCTGGTGGGGTCATGCTGCTGCTGCCGCCGCTACTGCTGAGAACTATAGCAAGCAACTCCCCGTGTGGCCCTTGGGAAAATTCTATAAGCTGTCCTGTGTCTCGGATGTGCTAGTGGTGGCACTGGACTGGGCTTGATTGTCATCGCCGTGGTCCCTTTCAATAGCCAGAGTAATCCTTAAATCTTGATCACCCCTGTGCACTTCCCCATGCTTCCAGTTGCCCTCAGAGAAAATCCAAAGCCAATTCTGAGGCCCTCAATGCCGTATAAGACCAGCTCAGCCGCCTCGTTGGCCACAAGGCTCCAGCCTCCTCTCCTGGGATCCGCCCGTGAGCTCCCACCTCAGGGCCTTTGCTCTTGCTCTCCTGTCTGTGCAGTGCACTGTCCCCCATACATCAGCAGGGACCCCGTCCTCGCCTCCTCCCAGTCTCTGCTCTAGTCTCACGCTCCTCCACGACCACCCTTTATAAGATAGCACATTCTGTGTCCTCATCCGGTTCGATTGCCCGTCTAAACAAGCACCCCCACCTGACCAATCAGGATGATGCATCACTTGGCTTATCGTCTTGTCTCTTTCCCCTGGAATATGAGCATTTGCTGCTGGAGCCCCACTGCCGAGAATGGGGCTAGGCACACAGTAGGCGCTCTGTGCATATTTGTTGCACCAGAGAATGATCTCCTCGGCTCCTCTGCATCCCGGGCAGAGAAAGCAGCAAGCTGGGCAAAGTGGGAAGGGGAGCAGAGGGGGAGCAGAGCCATTCTGAAGGAGGAACTGCCCGGGCTGCTGACAGCTGCCCGTGGGTGCCCCTAGCAGGGCACAGCTGGGTGCATATGCTCATCTTCCCCCTTCTCCTCCCCAAAGTGCAAGAGCAACCCAGAGCCACCGAGAGCTGAGCCCAGTCCCAGAGCCGGCTAAGAGAACTGAAAGCCAAACCTAGAGTCTTCAGGGTTGAAGCAAACCCTCGAGTCTCGGTTTGCTGACCCGCTGCTTTATTTAGGACAAAAAAGATGAAACAAAGGAGGGGACGAGAAGTTCATCCCAAGGAAAGGAAACTCGGGCCTACCAGGGTATTGATGATAAGCAGAACAGTGGGTGTACTCACCCTTATGGACTTATGGGGTTTACCCCAGAGGGTGTAAATGAAGACAGGGCCGCTTAGAGATGGGGGGGGGCTGCTGCCGAAGCTCCTGGAAGACGGGGAGGAGACACTGAAAGGGTGATGGGAAGAGTCCATGGAGGAGCAGAGCCAAAGAGGCGAGCCTCTCCTGCCCACTGGTCCCTGCCAGGACCCTCCGTGGCTGAGCTCCACCAGAAGCCAGGACAAGGGAGCAGGGGACGCGGTCAGCAGGGTCAGCCGGTAGGGCACGGAGGCGGTCAGGGACATACTCTGTGAACCGCGGAGAAGGGGCAGCCCTTGGCGGGGAGCAGGCCACAGACAAGGCCCTCGGTCCCTATTCGCTGAAGGTTGCCAGGTGTCCCCAGCCCAACACCCAGCATCCTCTGCAAACTTCTCAGTCTCCAATGCTCCCCACAAGCACCAAAGCCTTGGTATGCGTAGGAAAAGCTTTCATCAAAAATAAAATAAAAATAAAAATAAAAAATTTAAAAAAAAAGAAAAAGAAAAGCCTTCATCCACACATACACAAGCTCCTGTGCAACTCTCACGCACACACACATACAGCACATACACAACTCTCACACGTACACCGACACACTCACACGCGCACACACACCTATACACGCGTATATGCTCAGTCTCATGCACGCATATGACACACACTCGTGCTCAGGGGCGCACCCTCACAGATACACATGAACATTCACACACCTATGCACACTCTCACATGGTCACACAACACATGTGCACCTTCACACACACAGACACACAAATGCAAAGACATGCACATCTGTATGCATCCTCACACACGAGACACATCCACACCTCCACAAACAGACCCACACAGCTGAGCATGGGCTCATAGCCTGTGTTCACTACGTTCTCAGAACACCCCATGAGTAACCTCGCCCTTGTCTCTCTCTCCCCAGACTGGGAGCAACCCGAAGGCAGGGGCCGCGGCTCGTTATTGTTGGATGTGTTAATACGAACTTGGCACGTGAGTGCAATGATGGGGGTGGCACGGGAGGCCGCTCCTCCTGAGCGCCCACTATGTGCTGCGCACATCTGAGGGCCTTTACACTCATGGTGTCACTGTCTCCCCATGAAGTGGGCATGGGTGTCCCTGTTCTTCAGATATGAAAAATGAGACCCCGAAAGGTTGACAGCTTTTCCCAAGAGAACTCAAGTCGTGAGGGGCAGAGCCGAATGCAAACCCCCTGCCTCCCAACAGACACGGTGCTTGGGTGTCTGAGCCCAGCTCAGGTTTGCAGGGCGGAGAGGTCAGCGACTAGAGGCCACAGGGAACTCGCCCTGCGTCTCCACGTGGGGGTCAATGGTTAGGAGCCTGGCTCTGAACATCCTGTGTCTCCAATCCAGAATCACTCAGGGTAAAATGGGATTGCCCTGAGACAAGCCTGTGGGAGGGCTGAGGAGTGGAGAACAGGCCTCCTGCTGCCCTGGGTCACGGTGACTGCGTGCTGAGCCGGGGGGAGCCCGTCAGCACCTACCCGGGGCCGCACAAGCTCATCAGCGGCAAGTGCTTTACTTCTGTGTCCGCACCTTGGAGGGAGACTGGCAACCTAGGCAGAGTGCAGGATTTGTGGAAACCCACCTACTCCAAATTCAGAAAATGAACCCAGAAAGAACACTGCCTTGATGGTGCAACTCTTGTTTGCCTACCATTTGACTTCTAGCAGGAAGTATTTTTAAAGGGTATTTTTCTCCTTTGCTGGCCAGTTCCTCATTGAGAAATTCTCTTTTGTGACACTTGGACATCTCAGCTCCCAAAGTGATGATGGGACTTTTTTTTTTTAAATTTCCACTTCTAGGTTTGGATTCACTTCTTCATTCATCTGGAAGAGCAGAGAGGATTTCCAAATGCTTACAGAATGTCTCTTCCGAGCACCAAAAACTGGCCTGTCCCCAGACCCTGTCACTTCTTACAACCGTGTGGCACAAGATGGGATGTCTCCACCTCCTCTTCCTCTCCCCTGACCCCTACTCACGCACCCTGCACAGTTTATCAGCACCCTCCACATCCCACCATACGTTATGAAGCAACATGATAAAATCTCCTGTTAGATTTGGTAAGAAATAGAATGTAACCCGATGGTGAAACCTTAATGGGCTTCAGAACTGAACGGGAACATGCTGAAGCTGGACACTTCCTTACTCCCTGCCCTTGGAGACCAAGAAAGCCGAAACTGTCATCCCTTCTGGCTGCCCAGCAGCAGGGTTCCCTCTGATGCCTTAGGCTGCATGAGAATTTGCCCATCACCAATCTACCAGGCCCCCCTGGGCTTCCATCCTTTCGGTGATCACAGGGTATGAGCTCCTGCTTACTCTGCTAGCCTCGCCTGATGCTCCTGCACTCAGACTCTATGTTGGGCAGCACCAGGCTCCTGCTATGCTTTCCGTAGGCTGTTCTACCTTTGGCTCACAGTATTTTCTATGCCTGGGATACCTTTCCCCCTCAGGTTTTATCCAGTAAGATCCTCCTTATGCTACACTCACACTGAGCATCATTTCCCAAGCCCCAAGCTACACAGCACCCCCTTGGAACCTCCAAGCTTCCCTCTGCCCTGACCTTCACCACCTTGTGTTGAGAACATCTGCCCTCTGGTCTACCTCTTAGTTCTGAGTTCTGGGAAGACAGAGGAACCACGTCTGGTTTCATCCTGATGCCCAGAGCCCAGCACAGGGAAGGGTGTATTATCACAGAGGAGTACTTTGTAGAAGCTGGCTCAATACCCTTCATTCGCCTTCATCCTCTAAATGGGCGCGTGAATTGGCCCAACCTGGGCTCAGAGAAAACAGGAGCCTAGAGATAAGTACAAAGTGACTGAGTTCCCTAACCCCCCCAGGTGTTGGGTGAGAAACAGCAAGCAGCCCAGATGGGAGCCCCAAGAAGCTGTCAGTGGTGGGACTCCCCAGGGCAAGATGATTCCAGGAGGGAAGCAGGTGACCCTGTGTGGTTGAGGTTTCATGGGTGGTTCCAGGAAAGCCCTAGGGCAAGTACTTCTAAGTTATCTTTATTTCTACAGCTTTCTTTATAATCATAAAGGTTCTGTTCTAGCAGGACCTGTGTCCATCATCCAATTAATTTCATATCAACTCTATGAGATCAGTATCATTGTCCCCATTGATGAATAAGGAAATTTAAGTAGAGAAAAATTAAGTTGCCCAAGATCACACATCTCAGAAATTGTAGAAGTAGAATCCAAACTCAATTCTGCTTGGCCACATGGCCCTTTCTGTTACCCAAAGAGTTGAATTTCCTAATTGAATAAGAGAAAAATTCTCCAAACAGGAACCAGGAGAAATGCCATGTGACTTTGGCCTGGTCATAATCACTCTGGTTCTTGATTTCCTCATCATTTCCCTGTAAGTGTACACTTAGCTCAAGGCACATTTAACATCACCTCCTCTGTAGAACTGCTCCTGACCACTCCATGTTATAGTTGACAGCTAACCAATCCTTCCTTTGTGCTCCCACCAGCGTCTCTGTCCCAGCACCTACGCATCAGTCAGCTATCACTGTGTAACAAACCACTCCCAAACTCAATGGCTTCAAATCAGGGATCAGAAAACATTTTCTTCAAAGCCTTAGTCTCTTGTCACAACTACTCAGCTGTCTTTATAGCTCAAAGAAACTGTAAGCAATACATAACTAAATGGGTACATCTATATTCTAATAAAACTTTTTTACAAAAAGTGGTAGCTTGCTGGGCCACAAGCCATAACTGGCTAATCCATGCTTTGAGCAATAAGTGTTTATCATTGTTCATGAGTCTATGAGTTGGCCAAACCAATCTACTCATCTGGACCAGGCTCAGCTGATCTTGCCTGAGCTCATCATGCATCTGTGTTCAGCTGTCCAGATGCCCAGGGGGTTAGTTGGTTTAGATGCTCATATGCATACCTGGTAGTTGGCCTGCTATCAGCAAAGGTAATAGAGATGACTGAGCCATGAGTCTCTTGTCATCAAGGAAGCTATCCTGGGTTTGTCCTCCTAGAAGCTCTGCAAAATCCCTAGAGATGGGGGAAGCACACAAGGTCAGTTGAGGCCTAAGTTCAGAATTGGCACACCACTACTTCCACCACATTTCATTTGACAAAGCATATCACAAGACAAGCCCAGGTCCCAGGGGTAAGAAAATAGCTTCAGCTTCTTAAGAGGAGAAACTAGAAACTCACATCACCAAGAGTGTGACTACAGCATGAACCAAGGAATTGTGACTATTTCAACCATAGGTGCACCTGTATGTGTTATATACATGTCTCCCTCTCTTTGGACTATAGGCCCCTTAGAGATGGGTTTCCATATCTTATTCATCTTTGTGTTTCCAGTTTGTATCACAGGGCTTGGAACACATCTATTTCACCTTAAGAGCCCTCAAACCCATCCATCTCTGTCATCACCTCCCCTCTGGTCCAAGGTATTGTCAGCTCCCACCTGGCCCACTGCCACTGCCTCCTGACTCTGACTGCTGGGGGTAGGGAGAGATGGTTAACATTTACTAGACATTGGGAAAGAGTTTATATCCATTGGAGCCAGAAAACAAGGCAAGTGCAGAAGAACACCAAGCACTTGGGAGGGAGAGTTGGAGGCCTCTATTAATACAGGGAAATAGGGCAGAAAAGGAAGTTTGAGGATGCTGGTGCTCTAGTCATGACTCTGCTCAGTGTTTGGACCTGGTGCAGGTCCTATCAGGACACCTGAGATCAACAGTGGTAGGAAAGTTCAAGAACTTACAGAGAACCCACATGGCCAGCCAGAAGCAACATGGCATTAGCATTGAAATCAACACCCAGCTCTGCCTCCTTACTTTACAGATAACTTAACCTTTCCATGCCTCATTTCATCATCCACAAGATAGAAATAAAAACAAATAACTCCCTCTTATCATAAATATAAAACTCAAAATCAAAGAGTTTATGTAAAGGATGTTGTAATGAGACCTGCCACTCATGGTGTGTCGGGACACATTTTACATGCTGTACAGCTCATCCACTCCCCACCAAGACCTCAGAAGTCAGGCACTGCTATTATCCCCAGTTTACAGATGAGGAAGCAGAAGCTCAGAAATATTTAATAACTTGCCCAAGTTTGCACAGCTAGCAGGACATGGATCTGGAATTTGAGTTCCCTCTTTTGTTCCAGAGCCTATGCTTGTTATTACTCGGCACGCTCAACAAACTCCAGGGGAGATTACTATTAAGGCTCTCAGGGCTCCCCAAGGTCAGGCACGCCTTCCTCTTCCCTTCCTGTCTGTGTGTGCCTGGCCAAATGGCAAAAGAGAGACCCATGTCCCATGCTTGCCTCTGCTACTTCTTCACCCCTTGACCTTGAACAAGCAAGGTCACCTGGAACTCAGTGATTACTCTTTCCATAAAATGGGTCTGATAATTCATGCCACCCTAACAGATCATCACAGGGAATAAGACCAACATGACCACACATGGCAAGTTACCCAGCAATGCCTAAGTCGAAAGGGCTATGGGACAAAGCACTTCCAGCTGAATGAACATGACACCAAAAGCTCAGCGCTCAATGAGGGGCTAGCTCCAGTGGAGTGGACCACCCTTGCCCAGAGGCCAGCTTGTTTGTGCAGTGATCGACTCATGTTGAAACTCAAGAGTCTGCATCTGCCTTCAGACCAAGCCCAGACGCCACTTTCCTCTTCGCTTCACTGGCTTCAGGTTGGTTTTTTTCTTTAAAAAAAAAAAAAAAAAGTTTGGCAAGGGATGTTTCCCAAAAATTTTAAGTGGTTTGATTTTTTTCTTTCTTTTTCTTGATTTTTTTTTTCTTTGATTGCATGCAACTTCAAACAATGGCGTCATTTACAGGCTCCAGGCGGCCTCCCGCCATGGGTCCCATGGTGAGCTTTGCTGTCTAAATCATTGGCTGCTGCCATTCTGACCCTGAAACCACAGCTCTCCTCTGAGGTTGGGTCACGTGGCATCTGAGGGCTCCGTAGCCTTGAAGTGAAGTACGGGCCAGCTAGAACTCAGATTTTCTATTTTAAACTCATCCGTTGTTATTCTATGTCCAGTGGTACATTTTTCTCTTTCTTCCCAATGAGTCTCCAAGATTCTCAATGTTAAGCTCCATGGGTATAACCCTCCTCCCACTCTCAATTCCTTATTCTGGGAGATGTTATAAATAAAGTTGGCCATAGTCTGCCGCCCTTAGATGTGTTTCGTGTTTATAACATGGGTTTTCTACCATCCTGGATTCCTGGAATTAGGACACTTTATGTTAAGACAATATTTTGGAGGGATCCCTGGGTGGCGCAGCGGTTTGGCGCCTGCCTTTGGCCCAGGGCGCGATCCTGGAGACCTGGGATCGAATCCCACGTCGGGCTCCCGGTGCATGGAGCCTGCTTCTCCCTCTGCCTGTGTCTCTGCCTCTCTCTCTCTCTCTCTGTGACTATCATAAATAAATAAAAATTAAAAAAAAAAAAGACAATATTTTGGAGAGGAGATACCTTCAACCCTAGAAGTCATTTACACTGGAGGATGAATTGGCCTTTTTTTTTTTAACAGATCTGAAAGCAGTTGCTAGATGGAGAAGGTGGAAAGAACAAGACTTCTAGGAGTTACAAGTGGAGCGAAATACCAAAGGGTGGGAAAGGGGTAGGAACAGGATTGTCACACACTGAAAATGAACTTCACCTCTGTCATGAATTTACTCTGTGCTGGGACCATGCCAAAGATTTACTCTGAAAGGAGGTTATCATCAAAGAGACCTCCATACTGTGTCTGGGATTTATCTTTATTTATATTATCTAACAAATTTTATATAACACATTTCTGGGTCAGGAGGGGCTGTGTCTTTACATATGTAAACTCATTTAATCCTCCCAACAACCATGTTAGATAAGTATTATTACGATCCCCATGTGACAGATGGGGAAACTGAAGCACAGAAAAATTGAGTCATTTGCAGGACGTCCCACAGCTTCTGAGGGGCAGGGCTGGAATTCAAATCCAGGCAGTCTGGCCCCAAAGTCCATGCCATTAACATCTAAGCTGTAAACGCAAAGGGACATAAAACCATTGGTATGATTTTATTTTCTTTTGGGGGTAAGTAAATGAGTAAGCTCTTGTGATGAGTAAGTCATTTCGCCATTCAACTTGAAAGGCATCATCAAGACTGTCAGAACCGGTAACCAGAGAGTGGCTTATGAAATTGACGGCGACATTGATTAATTCATCTTCTTGACTCATTCAACAGGTATTACCAAGCACCCTCTATGCCTTTGGCTGGACACTGAGTAGACAATCATTAGTAAGACGGTCAGGGCCTTGCCTGCTCAGAGCTTACCATCTGGATGACACTCAGGCCCCAAGTGATAATTGCAATATGGATGGCAAGTGGCAGGTGGCAGGTGTGGGCCAGCCTGCTATAGGAGTCCCAGGATGCAGAGGGCAAGGTCTAGAGAAATGAAACCTATGCTGAGCTCTCACAAATGAGCAGGAGTTAGCCAGATGACAAGGGAGGGGCAGAGTGAACCAAACAGCAAGAGCACATACAAAGTCCCAGTAATGATGGAGAACAGGATGGTTGGGAAAACAGAAAGTTGAGTGAGGCTGGTGTGGCAGGGGGGTGTGAGGAGAGGGTGAGGGCTGAAGGTGGACAGACAGCGGGGCCGGATGCCACAGGGCCATGTGCCCTCCTGCCCCCGTGCAGAGTTGAGGCTTATCCTGAGGTCAAAGGGAAATAAATCCAGGGAGGCACGAGGGGTCTTTAAGGCAGGGAGGACCAGGGGCAGATGTGAGCAGGAGAGGACCTGCAGGCAGTGGTGGCTTCCAGTGACCGCAGGGAGCAAAAGACACATCTCTACCCCTAAGCTGGGCCTCTAGATCTGTGGGTTGATTACAGAAAACTGGGCCTGACCACCATAAGTTAAATATAACAGTTTACCTCAGATGTCCCGCTTCTCCTTGAAACAATACAGACTTGGCAGAGAAAACACGCCCATAAAAGAAACCAGCTCCGGTAATGAGAGAAGCCAAACTAAAGAGTCTGTATGATTGCAGACTAGAAAATCTGTGTATCTGGTTAACTTTCATTTCCCTGCGCCCCATCAGGCAGGACCAAAGTGAAGACCAATGGGGTCACAGTCATGGTCTGGAAACTAGACCCCACCAGGGCCAGTCGAAGCCTCCGTCCCCCCCTCTCAGATTCAAGGAGGTGTTGGCATGCTTCCTGTGCACAAGACAGTGCTCCCCTTCATCCACTCATGTCATTCACCTTCCCTTTGCCACTCACCTTGTGTCCCGGTCACATCCCTAGTGGCCTCCATCGAGGGCTCCTCACGCTGCTGGGATTTCCCAGGCTCTTGCTTCCCATCCACCGAGCCAGCCCGCTGTCTAGCCCGCTCTCTTCTATACGGTCAGGCAGATGGTTTTGGAAACTCTTTGACACAGTCACAAAGCTGAGCGAACCTTAGATCCCTGGGAACCTGCAGGCACAGCCAGTCCATTTCCCTGTTGAGCTTATCTTGACTGCTTGCTGGAAAGCCGAGCACTGGAGACACAGGCATGAATGAGACCCATCTCTGCCCTTGAAGGGAGCCTAGCCCCTCCCTTTAGAAGACTTCTTAAAGCCTGACGCCCAAGCATTGGCACCAGTAGAACATCACCAGGGGATGGTCGGGGAGGAGGCCCTCCAGGAAGAGGATGCACTCAAGGTCCAGTCTTGGCCTGCTCCAGCGTGAGGGCGAATCTCCCCACTTAGTGCAAAAGAGAGCCCTGGGGCTCTGCTCCATCTTGAGTTGAGAGAGTAACAGCAACAGTGAGGACAATAGTAACTTACTATGTTCTAGACCAGCTCCATCCAATAGAGTTTTCCGTGATGCTGGAAACATCGTATAATCTGTGCTGTCCAATACACCAGCCACTAGCCCCATGTGTGCATTTGCAATGTGGCTAGTGCGACTGATGAACTGAATTTTTTAGTTTAAGTTCATTTAAATAGCCACATGCGACCAGAGGGTGCTGTATTAGACGGCACAGTACAAGGTATTGTGCTAAGTACTTGATGGGTAATAAATTAATACTAACAAAGAGCAATGAGCTAAGCATGATTATCATGTTCATTCTAGGAATGTAGAGACTGAGGTCCAGAGAGGTTAGATAATTTATCCAAGTCACTTAGTAAGTGTAGAGACAAGATACAAATCCCCAAGACTGGGGAGCCCGGGGTGGCTCAGCGGTTTAGCACCACCTTCAGCCCAGGGTATGATCCTGGAGTCCCGGGATCGAGTCCCATGTCGGGCTCCCTGCATGGAGCCTGCTGTTCCCTCTGCCTGTGTCTCTGCCTCTCTCTTTCTCTATCATGAATAAATAAATAAAATCTTTTTAAAAAATTATTTTAAAAAAAATCCTCAAGATTAAGCCTGAAAAGAAGAAACAGTTCCCTCATTGTTCATTCATTCATTCGCTCACTCTAGAAGCACAGAGTTGTGCCCATCGTGAATCCTGGCCCGTGCTATGCGGTGGGGATATAGACATAAATAGGATGGGGCCCTTGGCCAGAGGGAGAAGACCATCTAAAGAGGGAGACAATCCCTTCTTGGCCTCTTGTCTAAGATCAAATATAAAGAAGGAGACAGACAGACTAAAGGAAACCTTCACATCAAGAGACAACTGCCATGTTCAAGGTCAGCTCACAGTGCTGGGGAGCCCTCAGCTGGGACTGTTAACCCAGCATAGGGACGTTGGGACTCTCGAAGACAAGCAGGATTTCTATATTCACAAACAGAAGCCCCAGCCAGGTGCTCTCATTCCTTTCCAGGCCCCCCCTCCCCAGGATGAGGACCTCTTGAGAGGACAGAGGTAGACAGACCCAGGGAGGTGGGGATAAGGTCACCCCTGCCTTATGAAGCTCATGGGACACCCAGCAACTGAAAACCTCCTGTGACATGCCCTCAGTTGTCCAAATTGCCCACTGGTAAACCATTCAGACTGTGGCTTCCAGAGCTTTCCAAGATTTGCATCTTCCGGAGCCTAACCTAGCACTCGATAATAGGTCTGCAATGAAGGTGTGTTTAGTGTCAAGTGCCAGCTCCACCACACAGTGGTCTGGTGACCCGAGGCAAGCTTTTTGTAGCTTTCTGAGCCTCAGCTTCCTTATCTGAAAAACATAGAGAACAATATTTATTTTCCAGGTTTGTTATGAGGATTAAATGCGTATGAAGCCCCTGATATTCTGAAGGCCATTAGTAGATGGCTACTATTATTATGAAGATTATTGTTGATTAAAGCTAAAAGTAGACCGTGTCCCCTTGCTCCCCAACACTTCCCCCAGAGTACTGAGGCAAAGGAGAAAATCCAGAGTGTGGAAAGTGGCTGAGTGTGCTGAGACCTGGGGTCCTTTCTGAACCCGATCACTGATTTGTGTAAAATTGGATGGCTCCTAACCCCACCCTGGGTCTCAGTTTCCTCATCTGTAAAATGATACTACTAGCCCAGACCTGGCGATCTTCCCAGCAAATGCCTAAAGGAATGGGGCGAGGATAAAATAAAAATGAGCCAAGGGAACCTAATGTCAAAGTGTCTACCATTCAGTTGCTGCTGACAGTGCCAGATGGGAACATGGACTTACTTTTACCAGGTTTTCTGATTTTCAACAGAAGCTAGACATCTGGAATTTTTGTTTAAAAAAAAAAAAAACACAGCAACAACTTAAATTATTTTTAAATTATGTATTTTTTTTAAAAAGATAACTATTTCAAACTTTCAAACACCATAAAGTTAAACATAGCGGGTCTTCAAGCCAGGGCTAATCCAGTGGCTGGCATTTTAGCCTCCGCAGACCAGATAACCTCTGGGCACCTCTCGGTCCTGATGGGCAGCAACTCTGCCCCCAGGCCCCACCTCAACTCCATTGCCCCCTTTGCCTGTTTCTGAGAAAACACATCTTTCAGGTCCCCTTTTCAGTTCCTTCCCCCACGTGCGTCACAAACCTATAAGGCCTCAGACGATGCCCCGTTGGGGCCCAAGACTCCTAGAACCATACAGAAATGCGTCCTAGCAAGTTCTCCTTGCATTTCCAGAAGCCCCTGTACCTCTCAGTTCCTGGTTCTACTTTGTGACGACTGATTTCCTACACTGACCTCATTCTCCACTTCACCAAATGGAAAGGGTTGATGAAATCATCATTTCAGCCCCAATGTGGCGGAGCAGGTGTGAAAACCAAGGCTGAGCTGACAGCCAGAGCATCTTAAGAGCCATCAACATGCCAGGCACTGTTGAAAGCCTGCGGTAGGCGAGCACCTACTTAATCTTTGTGGCGAACCCATAAGGTATGTGCTATTATCATCATTCTGTAGGTGAGGGCAGAGGTTCCAAGAGGATGAATGTCATTCATCCTGCTCAGGGTTGACCAGCTGGAAAGTGGCACCGCTGAGACCCAGGCGGTCTGGCTCCAGACCCCTTATGCTGAAATGCATGGTCAGCCTCCTCCTAACCCTTCACAGGCTCCCCAGCACAATCAGGAGGAAGTCCAGCCCTGCTTGCCGGCATCATGTCTCCCCCTCTTCATGGGATCATGTGTGCCTCTGCACCCTTGTATATTCTGACCTCTCTAAGATCCTGATTGGCGAGTACTGGAACTGACCCTTCAAGATATCCCCTCTGTGAAGTCATCCTGGGCTTCCTACATCTGCGTAGCATGTATGTCTCATCATTGCAAGCCTCCCATTGAACAAGCACTGCACTGTGTGTTTGTCTCCCCCACGGGACTAGAAACTCCCTGAGGGCAGAGCTAGGGCTTACTCATTTAATCCTGACAACACAGCAGGCTTAATACACGCTGTCCAAGGTGGCCTACTCTGAATCCCTCCTCTTGTCCTGCCTGCACTTCTTGCATATTGGGGTTAGCCTAACCCCAGAGGAGCCCAGATACCATGGCTGGGAGACATGGCCATTGCATCCACCAATGGTGTCACCCTGTATCAGTTTACCAGGACTGTCACAACAAAGGATCACAGACTGGGTGGCGTAAGCAACAGAAATTTATTTTCTCACACTTCTAGAGGTTAGAAGTCCAAGATCAAGGTGTTGGCAGGAGGGTTTCCTCTGAGGCCTCCCTCCTGGCTTTAGATGCCATCTTCTGGTGTCTCCATGGTTTTCCTTCTGTGTGTGTCTGTGTCCTAGACTCCTCTTCATATAAGGACATTAGTCAGGTTGGATTGGGACCCATCCTGATGACTTCGTTTTACTTTAATGACCTCTTTAAAGGCCCTATCTCCAAAAACAGTCACATTCTGAAGTTAAGACTTCAACATCTGGATTGGGGGGTGGGGTGGGACACAATTCAGGCCATAACAGACCTCAATTTCCCTCCTTCCTGCTTCCCAAGGTAACCTACATGCAGCTAGAATCATTTAAGATCAGTCTGGGAGAGCCGTTCATGGGCTTCCAGCCCAAACTTTGCATTTCACAAATGGGAACACTGAACCTTATAGAGGGAAAATAGCTTGCCACTAAAATCATCCAGCAAATTATGTCAAAGCTTCCGACTACTGGCCCACGAGTCTTCCTGTGACCCCCACACCCATTTATAAACACCATTTTTGCTATTTTGAGAACCCCTCTCACCTGCAGAGCAGAAGGTAGGCTGATGGGAGACAGGAGCAGATTTCCTGCCAGTCACTCTCCTCCCTGGTCCTGCTCAGTGAAGGCCAAGTTTCTAAAGTTGCTCCCAGCCACCTGTGAGGGGTGCACAAAATGCCCTGGTCACTCAACTTGACCTCAGAGCTCCCAGAAGGGGTATTTGATTAAAATATCAAGCATTTGATTTTTCTCCTTCCAGTTCAGAGAGTGTCCACTTAAAGGGCCCTCTTGCCACCCCACATGCCTCCCAGGACCTGAGAGCCACCACCATTGCCCTGGAGGCCTGTGGAGCAGCACCTGCACCCCTTGTCCTATATCCACTTTAAGCTTGCAGAGGCCAGGCCAGGGCAGCTCACGTCTGTCTAGTCCAGGCCTCTTCAGAGCAACCCTCAGTGCTTCTACACTGGGACAACCCAAAGGCCTCCACAGTTTCACATGCCTGCAAAAGAAAGTTGGTCCTCCCCCAACTGCTTGGGTTCAAATACTTTCTCTAGCCTCTTCTAGCTATGCAATTGCACAAAAGTTAAATAGCCTCTCTGGGGGTTGGTGGAGGTGTGATAGCAAGACTTTCCTTATAGAATTTTGTATATTAAATTCACTCATATGTGTACAGCACACAGAGTAGTGCCTGCATATATTAAGTCCTACGTAAGTATTTGTTAAATTCATATATACGTGCTCTCCACTCTACCCAACACACCCAACACAACAACGACAAGCGTTCTCAAGAACCTGCGATGTGTAAAGCACAGTTCCTGGCAGGAAAGGCTTATGGTTACAGGTGAACTTGATAAGGGCCTTGAAGGTTAGGGAGAAATTCCTGGGGCATAGGGGAAGCTCTGTAGAAATCCAAGTAAAGGGAGAATCATGAGTAGGGTCAGGGTGGCTGAAGAGCCCATGGTGTTGGGCAGATACTGGGTGTGGCTAAGGCTCTGAGCAGAAGGGGAGGTTGTAGAACCAGAGGCTGAAAGGACAAGAGACCAAATCTTGGCGAAGTGGGATGCTGGGGAAACAGGCCTCAGGGATGCAGAGCACTTAGTCCAGGAATGCACCATGCATGTGCCCCTCGCTGGGCCTTGCTTATTCTGGTCCTGTCCCGGCAGCTCACGCTGCCACGTTTTGACTCTGTTCCAGCTCAGCACTAGGCCCGGGATACAAAACTGGATCCAGAATGAGGAGATGTACATAGTCTCTGCTCTAGAAGCAAGCACAAAGTTGAGAGGGAGAGGGGGCAACTAATGAGCCGCTTCGAGAGTGGTGTAAAGAAAGAATGAGACCCTGGACATGGAGCAGCTTCAGCTGAACACGGGAGGTCAGGGAGGGCTTTCCAGAAGATGGGACATGTGAGCACAGTGATGAAGGGCACCTGAGCCTTCGCAATAGGGTAAGGTGAGGAATGTTCCAGTCTGTGAGTAGGCACCAGAGCGTGAAATGTAGCCTGGCATGGCTGGAGCAAAGGGCATATAGAGGCCAAGAGGCAAGGGATAGGGCTTTGGGGGAGGAAGTAGCCAGAGCTGGTGGGGCCCTGTGGGGCAGGACAAGGAATTGTACTATTATTCAGGAGCTAATGGGCTCTAGAGATGGACTTTGGGAGGGGAAGGGCACAAACAGAGCTACATTTTAGAGCAAACCCTGTTGGTTCCCCCACATCAGAGCCTGAGACACGAAAGTGACTGGCAGTGGTTTGTGAGGTGACCCCAGGAAGCAGCAGTGACAGAATGAGGAGAGTGAGTTGGGGATGGGGGTAAGACTAGAAGGGGTGGGGTTACTGAACTGGTTACTCCTGTGAACAGCAGAACTCAGTCCCATTGGGGACCCTCTGAGAAACCATTAATGAATGACCTTGACATTGTCTCCAACTTTCAGTTCCCACCATTTTTTTTTTTAAAGATGTTATCTATTTATTCATGAGAGACACAGAGAGAAAGGCAGAGACTTAGGCAGAGGTAGAAGCAGACTCAATCCCAGGACCCCAGGATCATACCCTGAGCTAAAGGCAGACACTCAACCACTGAGCCAGCTAGGCATCCCCATTCCCTGCCATCTAAAGGCTGCCTCAGGAGAAACTCATTCTCTCTCCACCCATTGCTCTTCCAAGCACAGACACTGACTGGCTTTCCACTGACTGTGGTTTTGAACAAGCCCGGCATGTGTGAAATAGGACAGTTACAGTGTGCATGAAACCATCCTCACTGCTGTGCTGAGGTCAGGTGGTCTAAGGAAGGTGTGGGGGGCACAGAAACATCTGCAACTATCCCCTTGAGTATAAGATACATCTGTGACAATTACCTTCTGTTGCAATTAACAGAAAAACAAAATCAATAGTAGCTGAATCAAGTTAGATTTTTAATTCATCCTTGCATTAAAGACGTCCAGAAATAGTGGCTTATGGCTGGTGTACTTCCTGAAGGGCATTCTGCAAAGGCCATTCTCCAAATGGCCCAAGGTAGCTGCTAGAGCACCAACCATCAGAACCAAGTTCCAGGAAGCAGAATAGAGCCAGGAGAAAGAGGAATGCGTGCTCTGCATTTTAAGGAAACTGTCTAGCACGTCCACATGACACTTCACTTATATCTTCTTGGCCAGAGCTTAGGCACAGAGTCATTCCTAGCTGCAAGAGAGGCTGGCAAATGTTGTCTTTTAGCTCATTGGCCATGTATCTAACTAAAAGTAGGCACCCTATAGCTAAGAAGGGAGAGAGAATGGACCTTGAGAGGCAGCTATAAGCCCCTGTCACAAGGATATGAGGCAGAGCCAGGAGGTTAATTCAGAAGCAGTTGTCATAATCCAGGGAGAGATGAGGAGGATCCAAGCAAGGGGAACGGCAGGGGTGGATGAAGAGGAACTGTGCATGCCAAACGCCTGGGTATGGATTTGGCAGAACTTGGAGAGGGGTGTAGAGAGGAAAGGAAGGGCAGGAGTCAGAAATGAATCCCAGGCCCTGACTTGGATGGTGAGGTGAGTGGCGATGCCGTCCATGCAGGAAGAAAATATGAGAAGGTAAACAGTTTAGGAGAAGGTGATGAGGTCCTCTGCAGTCATGCTGAGTCTGTGATGCCAGAAGGATACCTAGAGATGTCCAGGAGGTAGACATTGGGTGACCAGGTGGTCAGGCAACAGCAATTTAGGGGCATCAGCCAGTGAAGCAGAGGAGCCCTCAGAGTGAGGACACGGAGAAAGGGGGAAGGGGCTCATGCAGCAAAGCAGGCTGACATCAGAGGATAAAGAGTATGGGAAGCTGGCCCGTGTGAACTGCATCAGAGGGCAGGAGGAGAGTCAGGGGTATTTATGCCCCTGGTTGGCCGTGTCCCTCCTGTAGCTACACTCTCTGGGTTCCGATAACCACTTGGCCTTCCCATTGGGCCTAGAGTGGGTAATGGCTCCCTGATATTATTCATGCTAGAGTGCTGCACCATTTCCTGGTACATTCTCTTAATTCTTCCATACTTTTTAAAGAGTGCCTTCATCATACTCTCCTTAATCAGGTGATAGATAGATAGATGATAGATGATAGATAGATAGATAGATAGATAGATAGATAGATAGATAGATAATAGATAGATAGATAGATAGATAGATAGATAGATAGATAGATAGATAGTTAGATAGTTAGATAGATAAGTGGATGGGTAGATGAATGGATGAGTTAGATGGATGGGTGAGTGGGTGGAGGGACGAGTGGGGGAGTAGATGGATGGATGGGTGGATGGGTGGATGGGTGGATGGATGGATGGATGGATGAATGGATGGATGGATGATGGATAGATAGTTTGGATGGATGGCAGATAGGTTGCAAGGGAAGATGAGATCACAAGAGAAACTGGGAAGCGACAGCAAGGGAGGTAGGAGGAGAACCACAAGTCAAAGGAGAAGTGAGCTCAGTGTCTAATGTGACCCCCACATTAGTTAGGAGAAGGGCTATGAGACATCCACTGGATTTGCCACAAGAAGGTCACTGATGACCTCGGTGAGAGCAGTTCCATGTTATGGGAGAAGCCAGATTGCAATGGGTAGAGCTGGAGAAATGAGTGGGAGATGAGGAAGTAAGGCCACTGCTTTCTCCCTCATCTCCCCCTAAAAAGTCTGGCTCAAATGTCACCTCCTCCACAAACTTTCTCTGAATCTCTGTTCTTCTTCTCTGCTCCCTGAGCATCCAGCTGGCCATCTGCCACAAATCCATGGCTGAGCTCTCAGGGTCAGGGTCTGTGATACTGGACATATACAATACCATGGAAAGAGCACTGGACTTAGAGTCTAGAAACATGGGCTGAAAGCCTAAAAAACCACCCAGCCTACCTCCTCCAAGCTCCTGAGAAAGAAACACATCTTGTCTGACTTGGTCAGAAACAGGTTCTGGGACCCTGGCCAGTACTCACTGCCCCATACATGGAAGGGTGCCCCTCCAACTGCCGTCAGTTGTGTGGCCTCCTACCAGGTCAGCATCCAGTAAAAAGATCACAGCCCACCCTGCCACTGCCCTCATCTGCTTCCTTAGCCGTGAGAAAATGTAGAAGCCTCCAATGGTCATGGCCATCCCTCTTTCCCACCATCTCTAGGACTGGTCAAGGCCAAAGGCAATCTCTATTACAAAATAATAGCCGAGTTGTTCCTGGGGGCTCACTGAGGAGCCCAGCTGCTCCCACTCAACCAGGCTGGGCTGTCACTGCCCGAACCTGTCACTTCCGGTTGAGTCAGCTCTGCCCTACCTGACCGCTGAGACCAAGGCACCAGCCAGGGTTCCAACACTAGCAGGAAGAATGATCTAGAGCCAGCCACGAAGCTGACCTTTATGGGCTACTTCCTGTGTAGACGGAGCTGTTCTAGCATGGTACTTTCATCACCTCGGCCCTACAACAGCTCTATGAGACATGCCCTATTCCTATCTCACTTTATGAATGAGGGACCCAGAAAAGATCGACTCCTGGAATAATTTGACTTCTTCAGATCCAAATATCGCTTCTTGGCAAAATTATGAAAGAATGAGCATGGAAGGAGAAGACAACGAATACTTTTCCTGGGCACCTTGTATATGCCAGGAGCGTTGTCCCGTTTGATCGTTACAACAACTCCCGGCAGGGCTGTATTTTATGGATTTGCAGATTGAGCGTTGGAGAGAGTAAGGATTGCCCAGAGAGTCAGGCCTGAGGCCCAGATTATGATTTACACCCAGGCCACTCCTTCTGCTTAATTTTCTCAACTCTGCAAAGCAGGCAGTGTTATCCCCATTACACAGACGAGAAAGCTAAGACTCCGGAAAGTCAGAATGACTTGCTCGAGGTTGCTGTGTAATTTGTGAGATCTGAGGGCAGCAGAGGAGGGAATGTAAGGGGAGAGCAAGGATTCAAAGTGAGGTTTCTGACTTTGCAGCCTGTTGACAACAGGCAGGGAAGACGGGATTGGGGGACAGAGGCTTTTCTCTGCCCTTCAGTTGTGCCAGGGCTTCTGTGGCTTTTATGCACCCCCCCTCCCCGGTTTTTTGCACTTTCAGCCTAGCTCCCCACCCCCCAGCCACAGCAGGAGACGTCAGGGGTGGGAATTTCAGCCACCACAAGGGGTCCATTCCCAGTCCCATCCTCTGACCTCCTTGCTCTCAGTGGAGAAAGGGAAGACGGAGGATAGGCCTGATAGCACTGGCACCTCCCCATCTTCCCAGCTCCACTCTGCCCCCGTAGGGCTACCACTCTGGACCTGCGTGAGGGGCGCGGTGGACCAAGGATGGGTTGGCTTCCTCGAAAAGTGATTCATTCACCTTTCACAGAAAAGACACAGACTTTCTTATTTTCTGGGCCCAGATCAAGGTCAACTTTGTGCACCCCTGTCCTTGGGGTCTCCTGGGTGATACCCAGTCTGGAAATGTGTGCCTTTTTAAGACTTCAAACCTGTCCAGGGTCCTGCTCAGCAATCGGTGCCCTGGGCCTTCCCCCAGGTCTTGCCTGCAGAGAGATGCTTTCAGTCCCCACCCCAGATCCTGAGGACCAGCCCCACCTCCCACCCATAATGACAGGAAGCCTGCATGGTGATGGCTTTCACCAAATGCCTCGCCACCTTCCCAGCCCTGAGAGTGGCCTGTTCCCAGGATGGGTTGATTTAGATACTCTCTGGAATGGTTCCCCAGATGTTTCCCCAGTTTATTTAGAGTATCTACATAAACCCAAATGCTGTGGGGGTTACCATCCCCATAGTAAGGTGTGGTGGGGAAAAACGAACGGATATCAGAGTCGAACAGATGTGGCTTCAAATTCTGACACCACCAAGTTGCTTGAGCCTCTGTGTTCTCATCTGTAAAACAGAGCTGGTTATCAGGAGTGCTGAATATGGACACAGTAACGCCTCTCAGGATTGTATGAAAATTGGAGAAATTAAAAAAAAAACCTGGAGAAATCAGCACCTAGAAAATGCCTGGCACTCTGTCCAAACCCCATTGCCCATCTTCAGCTGCCACTTCATCACGTGATCCTGCAGCCTCCCATGAGCCTCACGCCCACTCAGCATCCCCAGTGCCCCTTGATTCCTGCCTTGAACCATCAGGGGTAGGTCTTTCCGGACTTCCATTGCCGGCATTTCATCCATCATCCCTGGGACAAATGTCTTTTGCCTTTACATCAAATTCTTTCTCAGGATTATAAGCCCCAGAGATAGACTTTCTCATTGTTGGCTCATGTCTCGAGGGCTGAGAGCGTGGGCTTTCTCTGCAGCATTGACCCCTGTCCTTTACAGGGTCATCGCATCCCAGGGCTAGAATGTACCAGGCCCCCGTTCAGAGAGAAGGTTCAGCTGCCCCTCCCGCTCCGGCGCCGCTGCCCAGGCTGCACAAAAGTCCCTTAGGGGTCTCTCCGCTGCTAACCAGCTATAAGTGGTTATGGACTTTTATTTCCACCTCTAATTCACACACTTGGCAAAGTTTAGCAAAGACCACACAATACCTCATGACCCCACTGACTGATGGTCATGGCACCTCCAGGGTTCTCTTGTGCACCAGATCCTGTCCACAGATATAAAGCCAAGGAGAATAATACTAGCTGAAGAAATCAGCCCTTGGGACTCCACCCCCCAAAAAGCAGCAGGATAAAGTTCAGAGAAGATGAACAGCTTACTGGGGTCACACACAGAGCTAGTGTGAAGTAAAGTCAGGGTGACCTTCGCCCCTGCACCCTACCTGCCTCCACAGGCAACCCACCTGTGGTCCCATTTTTGCCGCTTACTATCCCTTCTCTGGACCCTGGACATCAGAGAAGTCAACGACTCCTATACTATTTACCTTGAATCATATGTTCCACTTGACAAGCATTAAGACCCTGGACAGCAGAAGAACCAAAGAAGCTTTTTTGAAAGGCGGTTGCCTTGGCCCCACCCCAGACCCACAGGCTAAGAATTTCCCAGGGGGCTTCCAAGCATGTCTCTTCCTGAGAAGGGTGGTTCCGATGTAGAGCCAGGACTGGGAACCACCAATCTAAAATTAATCATAGGAAATGAATAATGAGCACCTACTAGGTGCCAAGCCGTGTCACTGTGGCTAATTTTGCCACAACTCAGCAAAGTGGGCTTTCTCAACTCCACTTTCTGAAAGGAAGGGAAAGCTTCAAGAGGTCAAGGGGCTTCCCGAGACACCCAGTTGGTGCGAAGCAGAACCAGGGTTTGAATCCGGTCTTTCTGATCTCAAAGCCCACACTTGCCTGCACCCTTTATGTGCAGTCCTACTGTGTGAGAGCCCTGCGCTACCAGAGCCCAGGGGAAGAGGATGAGTCAGACCCGTGCCTGGTCTAGGAGCTCACACCTGAGTGGGGGTGGCTGATACATAAGCAGTTAACTTACGCACAAAGCTGCCTGAGAAGGATAAACAGAGGTTCCAAGGGCTATGAGAGCCCAGCGGTGTGTGATGGGGACACGGGGAGGGGGGGCAACCGAGGAAAGCTTCTCGGAAGAGGTGACGATTGAGCTAGGTTTTGAATGATACCATAGGTACTGGTATCTATCACACCATGTGCCAAGTTCTACGTCTGATCCAGAAGAAAGAAAGATACATAGGACACGGTCCTTGCCCTCACGATGCTGGGAGTCAGCACGTTGCCTTCTCTGAATCTCCCATTTTCTCTGCCAGAAATCCCTCAGGTCCTCCCTCCCTCTTCCCCAGTCCCCATCTCTCTGCTCCCTTTGGTGCCTCAGCATCCCCCTTGGCCCCACACAGCGAGCCCAGCCTTCTTGGTTGTCCTGGAAATGGGGTGCTCCAGGCCCAGAACCAGGGAGGAGAGAGGCACGGGGGCCCCACCCAGGCTGGGGGACAAGGAGGTGAGCTTCAGAGCCACAGAGTGAGTCACAGCACACAGACACCTAAGCGATGGGGATAATAAGATACACTTCCCTGGGAAGTTGGGGAGAGAGATGAGATAGGAAGAGAAAGTGCTTTGAGCCTCTCGGAAGAAAGAACCCATAAACAGATCCAGGGTATTATTACCACGGTCATTACCTGCCTCAATTAAAGGGGTACGCATCTAACTACATGAGGAATCATTAACTCGTTCTGCAACCCACACCTGGTTATATTTTTTAATATAATTTCATTTTTATTATTAACAGATAAGACCGGGAAATATTCTGCGAGTCATTCTGACATGTGAATACTCCCCTTTGGCTTGGGTGGGGTGTCATCCCTCCCACAGGGCTAGGCAAGGGTCCAGCCCAGGGGAAAGAGGCCGAGCCTCCCTTCCCACTCCAGCTCCTCAGCCCCAGGTCTTCCTCAAAGAAGTTTGGAACCATCTCTTGGTCCCCGATCCTATCCCCCAAACTGCCCTTCCTCTCGGCCCTCCACACCTGTCTCTGCTTCCCACATCTACCCACACCTGCCCGACTGCTTAGTGGGCAAGGAGAATGAGTGAACCACTGGGTGCCAGGCATGGGGGGGGCGGGCAACGATCAGTTAGACACAGTCCTGCTGGTGAAGTAGGTAAGTGCACTGGGCCCATTCATTCATTCACCCAGTTGGCTCTGAGCCTTGGGCTCTGGGAAAGGCAGGTGAATGACACATGTCCCCACCCAAGGAAACTCACCTATGAGGGGAGACAGACCCTCCAAACAACCACAGAAATCTCTACCAACGTGTGCTGTAGTAAAGCAATGCCCCCAAGAGCTGGGGAGACTCAACAGAAGACTTCAATCTGCCTTAGAATAGGACTGGCAGGAGCATGCCCAGGAAGGTCCTCCAGAGGGAACAAGACAGGAGCTAGGCCTCAGGGTACTTAGAGAAGGAAGGACATTGCCGGCTGAGGGAACAGCATGAGCAAGAAAGAAATCAGTGTTCTGGGGCAGGCTGGGGTCGGGGGGAGTCCACTGTGGCCGGGGAGGTGAGGCACTTGGGAGGAAGGAAGAGAAACGATGCTGACGTGGAGTGGGGGTGATCCAGAAGGGCCTGGTCTACCATGAGGATACCAACCGGCAGCATTTCCAGAACCCTCCGTGAGCCAGGCCAGGGCAAGGCGCTTTCCCAGTGACAGCTTTGTAAACCCTCAGGGCCGCCCCACCTAGGAGGCCCTGTTACCACCCTCTCTCTACTGAAGACCCCTGGGGTCAGGGACACACAGGCTGCCCAGCAAGGAGGGGGAAAAGCAGGCTCACAGGCACCCTAGGGTTTAATGCCATATAAGAACTTTTTTTGAGGCTAGAAGGGGAACTTAGTCAGAGGGGAGGAGGAGCCACAGGCTCCTTGGGGTAAAGTGATGGGGTAACTGGGGGACCCGAGGTGAATGGGGCGCATCAACCACTTGGAGAGGGCAATGGGGGATAAGGCTGCAATAGGTGGGTGCCCCTCCTCACTGCGGGGAGCAGGCCGCCCCCCAGGGAGAGCCAAAGTCCCCACAGGCAGCCCAGCCCAGCACAGAGTGCATCGCAAAGGGCCAAGCTGGGAACAACCTCACGGGAAATAGGAAATCTTCAGGTTCCCCTCCTGCATAATTTGCCAGGCTGCCACCCCGTTAGGCTTCCAGCGCCCTCAAGCAAGTCAGTAGCATCCCTTGCTGAGATGGCGTTAGATGAGGTCCAAAATGTCTCTCCTGGCTCAGAAGGTTCTGGGTCTGCTCCTCACCTCCCCACCCCTGTCTCATTGACTCGCTCCGTGCTCTGCTCCCCTCCACACCCTGACTTCTTATACTCTGGCCACACAGGACTTGACTGAGTGTCTCACCGGCGCCTGGCTCTCTTTTCTTGTGACCACCCCCTCCTTATCCTTTAGGGTTCAGCCCTCGCTGACCCTCCTGCCGCCCCCCTGCCTGTCCCCCACTCCCATGACACTCTGGTCTTCCCCAGCCGATGCTTTTCTTGCTAATAATCTGGTCGTGATCTGGCTCCTCACAGCTGCCGAAGCCAGATTTGTTCCCCGCTCGGCTCCCCAAGGCTGAAACAGTGCCTGGCATGGAGTGGGGCTCATGAAGTCATTTTGGGGGTGAATGAGTGAGTAAACAAGAGAACGACTGAGCAAATGAAAGCGTGTGCAAACCCTGCGTCGTACTTTAGCTTGTAGATTCCTCTTGCCTGGACCATCCCCTCCCTTCTTGCCCACAGCCCGCCTTGGCCCCACCAGCTTCGAGAAGGTGTCCTTGGGATCTATAACACAAGGGGAGGCTCCTCTTAAATGTCCACCGTAGGACACGTTGTCTGAATATCCCGAGGCTGCAGAAAATCCTCGTGATCACGCTCTGCTCTGTGAAAACCTGCCCCCACCCCGATACAAGCCAGCTCACCAAGTCCCGACGCTGCTATACACAAAAATGGGCAGCAGAGAAGGGAGGTGAGGGGTGCACATGCCTGAAAGTGAGCTCAGCCACCAGAAGGGGATGACTCACTGTAAAGGGTTTTGAACATGACATCGCATCCTATAAATGTAGCCTCGCCTGCTTTCCTTTTCTGCACTGATCAAACACTCCCTACACAGGAAAGAAGCTGACGCTCCGATCCCGGGGTGCTAAGACCTTATGATCGCGTTGCAACATAAGACCTGATCACAAGCAATCACCATAGAAGACTATCAGCTAAGTGCCAAGAGAACCCCACCTCCGGAACTCCACGTCTTTATCAGGGAATAATCCCCAAATCTGGCCCCACGCCCATGAGCACCTGGGTGTTCGGTTCCCTTTCTCACTGAGCGGTGTTCACGTCCCCGCTGGGTCTCCTATTTGCATTTTTCGTTTTTTATCTCCTCTGGTGGAGAGAGAGAGTTACAGTGAGCCTGCCCCAGACCAAGTGCATGTTGCCAAAACCAATCCTGAGCTGTCTGCAGAATTTGCTGCCTCCCGTGCCTTGGAATTATTTATGAGTGCTTGCACTCAACAGCTTGCCTCCAGCAAGTTCACCCAGTTGGGCAATGTGGCCAAACGGCCAATGGGGAGGGTAAATGCTCCCCCCTGGAGTCCAAAGGTTTCAATGAGTATTTGGAGTTTGTAAGCACACTTTCAAGATCCTTTAATGGTGAAGGCAAAGGTGCTTTAGGCATATATACGAAGAGAGATCCCTGAAACCGTAGGGCGATAGATGAGTCGGGTAAGGTGGCTCTTGGCACTCCTCGGGGACTGAGACACGAAAGTTGCCAAAGCTTCTCAGATCCTATCACCCCCACCTTGAGCTGCCTGGATGATGAAATACTCTGAAGAGTCTGAATTGCTTATACTGGTGAGCTGAGCTAAACCCAGCACCCCAACCTACCTCGAAGGTGATCACAAAGGATGATGGGTGGGACCCGTGGTGCCCCCACTGGCACTTCACAGACCAGAGCACAGCTCCCCTCCTCCAGGGCCACCAGCCAGCATGGGGGAGGAGGTCCTTCACTTATTAGTTAGCAAATGAAATGCCAGGTGGAAGCACAGTGTTGAAACAAAACTAGATGCATCTCCACCCCGAGGCGTGATGAAACACTTGGAAGAGGCCTTCACAGGCACTTGGCACATGCCTGAGAGAGCAAGGGAGGAGGTGGGTGCTGGGGCTGAGGACACCCTGGCTGCACTTGAACTTGAGCATACCGTGCCCAGTGGTGGAGAGGCAGAGGATGGGGCAGGAAGGGGACTTCGGGAGATTAGCGTAGCTGCCTGGGGGAAAGCCCAACCGAGACCAAATTTGGCCAATAGATTCAGCCTTTGGTGACATTAGAGAGTCTTTCCTTTCTAGTTGAGTATTCCAGCCTGAGCCTGGTAGTCCTAATAATTCCCTAAGACGTCACTGCCAGGAAAATCAGGAAGAGAGTTCTGCTCACAGAGCGGGGAGGGAGCAGAGGAAAACGGAGGTGAGGAGGGAGGCGGGAAGGGAGGGAAGCCAACAGAATGAAACCTTGGAGATGGTATCTGTAATGTTTCTGATCTGAAATATCCAGAGCTTCCAGCCGTTTGAAAAAATTTCCCCATTGAATAGATTGATGTGTGTGAAGCAAGCAGATACATACCCTATGTGTGTGCTAGAATGGTGCGTGTGTGCGCACCTGTGGGTGTATTTGTGCGTGTGTGTGTTTGTGGGTGTGCACAAGTGCATATGTGATAATGTGTGCATTTGCATGGTATGTACGTTTGCGTGTGAGAGTGCATGCAAGTGTGCACATGTGTGCATATTTGTCTGCTTGTGCAGCATCTCAGATTGAGAACAGCTCTGGAATCAAGCTTCAGTAAAGGAGGGATCTTATCCTGATCCGCTGCTTACCAGCTGGATGACCTTGAGCAAGGCACCTCATCACACTGGGCCTATTTTCTCACTTATTCTAACTCCCAAAGCCATGCCTGGTGTGTAATAATCACTCGATAAGTATTGATTCAATGAGCAATTGTTATTTAAGGATAATGCTGCCTGCCCATTTCTTTGGGTTGAGGAAACGACAAAATGAGAAAACACATGCATAACTACCCTCATACTCTCGATGCTTGACACGTAATAGAAGCCCAATAAGCGTTAGCCCTACACCTCCCCAAATTCCGTTTTTATACCCTTGAGTAGAAAGAGGTTGATGAAGGAAATGAGGCATAAGATCACGTCTCCTACAGCTGCCATCCTTGGGCTGAATTCCACTGACCATATTCCTTTTTATTTTTAAATTTTAATTCCAGTACAGTTAACATACAGTGTTATACTAGTTTCAGGTGTACGATACAGTGATTCAGCAATACTGTACATGACCCAGTGCTCCTCATGGTAAGTGTACTCTTAACCCCCATCATCTATGCTCCCCATCCCCCCACGCACCTCCCCTCTGGTGACCATCTGCTTGTTCTCTATAGTTAAGAGTCTGTTTTTTGGTTTGTCTCTTTTTTTCCCCTTTGTTTTGTTTTCTTGAATTCCACATGAGTGAAATGATATGGTATTGGTCTTCCTCTGACTTATTTTACTTCACATTATACTCTCTAGCTCTGTCCATGCTCTTGCAAATGGCAAGATTTCATACTTTTTATGGCTGTGTAATATTCCATTATATATGTATATATGGCGGCAACATTTTCCTTATCCTTTCATCTATTGATGGACACTTAGGCTGATTTCATAATTTGGCTACAGTAAATAATGCTGCTATAAACATAGGGGTGCATGTATCCCTTTGAATTAGTGTTTTTGTATTCTTTGGCTAAATATCCAGTAGTGCAATTGCTGGATTCTAGGGGAGTTCTGTTTTTAACTTTTTGAAAAACCTCTATACTGATTTCCAGAGTGGTTGCACCAGTTTGCATTCCCACCAACAGTGCAAGAGGGTTCTTTTTCCTCCACCTCCTGGCCAACACATGTTGTTTCTTGTGTTGTTCATTTTAGCCATTCTAACAGGTGTGAGGTGATACCTCATTGTAATTTTGATTTGCATTTCCCTGTTGTTAAGTGATGATGGACATCTTTTCATGTGTCTGGTGGCCATGTGGATGTCTTCTTTGGAGAAATGTCTGTTCATGTCCTCTGCCCATTTTTAAATCAGATTATTTGTTTTTTGGGTGTTGAGTTGTGTAAGTTCCTTATATATTTTGGATACTAACCCTTTATCAGATAGGCCATTTGCAAATATCTCTCCCATTCTGCAGGTTGCCTCTTAGTTTTGTTGATTATTTACTTCGTCGTGCAAAAGCTTTTTATTTTGATGTCGTCCCAATAGTTTGTTTTTGGTTTTGTTTCTCTTGCCTCAAGAGACCTATCTAGAAAAATGTTGCCATGGCTGATGTCAGAGAAATTACTACCTGTGTTCTCTTCTAATTTTTATGGTTTCAGACCACTGACCATATTCTTAAGCCAATTTCCAGAGGCTTCTGAGTTCCCATTATGTTATATATTAGCTAGGCCTCTTCTCCCTGATTTCAGTCAAAGATTGACAGCAATTCATTTGCAAGAATTAAATGCAAGACTGAATTTTAATGACTCAGAAATTCGAGGCCAACTTTGCTTTCAGTGACCTTTAAGGAAAGGAAGCCTAGAAAGTGACCTGGTACCTGACCTTCCATCTGGTGGTATACCTGTGGGTCATGATCTTGCAAAAAATAGGAATAATTATCCTCATCATGCATTTAAAGGGACAAAAGCTTGGAGAGGTCAAGTGACTGGCCCAAGGTCACCCTACTCACTCTAGAGTCCTAGATATTCAGAAGCATCTGGAAAGTAAAGTCTCTTCACTCAGGCAGAGAGAAATGAGGTGTCTTAAATTCTGAACCCATAAACATCTCAAAATCTCTGACTAGTCAGCCCTGGTTGAGTATTGGCAGATAGAGCCAGGGCCATGTGGCAATAAGAAAACTAGTCAGGTGGGACTGGAACAGTGCCTCTGAGGTATTTCACAAACACGGGGAACAAACACATTGGTGTCGCAATCCTGGCCACCCGGAGCTGCCGCGTTGGCTGTTTTCTGAGCATGGACTGTGGATAAGGAGTTTGAGGGCTGAGGGCGCTAGGACTCCTTGGTGGGTGGCCATCAGCCCTCAGGGGACAGGTTTTCAGTCCTCAAGCCCCTTAGGGTTATAGCCAGATGGAACTACTCCTTCCAAAGTGCCAAGGGCTACTCCAGACCCGGGGCCTTCCACAGTCCAGAAGTAACCTGCATTTCCATCTTCTCCAACTACTCTCTTTGACAGACACCAACACCCAGACTTACTAGACTCTGACTGGATCCCAAACATACCTTTTTCTCCACCATTTCCATGCCCAGGAAACAGACTCTCTTCTGCCCTCAAAAGAACTATTCATCTCGCAATCCCAAAAACAAAAGTTAATTAAGACCAAATCTCTCTTAGCATTTCACAATGCCCTCTGGGATAATTAATATAACTGGTATGAACTGCTTCGTAAAGTCAGAGCACAAATATGGTCACATTCCACTTATTTTTCCAATTAATCTCTTAAGCACACATCTACATTAAAAGCAGAAAGTCCAGCATCTCCCTCTGGAGGTTCCCCTCCCTTCCAACAAATTGTCCCAAAGCCCTGGGGACAGGCCAAGTAAAAACAAAAATGAGCCTCGCACATACCAGGCAGAGAGGAACTGGAGTCTGTTCGGTTTAGAACTGCCAAGGATTCTCTCTGCCACAAATTCCTGCTACCACACAGTGTCACTGTTGAAACTCATGCCTGCACAATTTCTTGGATCCATAGAAAGGCGGAAACCAAGCCCCTGCCTGGCAGCCAGGGGCCCCGTGCAGAGCTCTGAAAGCATGACTCTTCTCATTCAGTTTCTCATACTTCGTTATTTCCCAGGGCACAAGACCACAGCAGGAACCCACAAGCAGGACCGATTCTACTTTCCACCCCAGACAAATCCCTTTTCCCTGGCCTGTGAGCGCTGACAGGGAACACGCTTTTAAATATCCGGAGTGGGAAACACCTTTTCGTATCCTTCTCTGCAGAGCGCGAGGGCTACTTGCTCTGCACCTGCCCGTCTCTGGGAAGCTGGCCTTGGTTCCTTTCTTCTCCTGCCTGCACCCTGATGTGACTGGTAACCTTCTCATGAAAGTAGAGAACAAAAACCCCAGTTAAATCTCCAGCAGGGCACCTCCTATTAGCACACCTGTGACATGTGCAGTAAATCTCAGGGCATAGCCAGAGGATAGTAATTATGTTTGGGAAGGGCCTACTGTCTGCCAGGCACTTTGACACATATGATCCTGTTTAATCCCACGACACCGAGCAAAGCAGTGAGAACAGCGTTTTCCAGCAGAGGGAAACGAGGCAGAGTGGTGAGGGGGCCCAAAGCTAGACAACTGTAGGGTGCTCGAGCATTCTCTGGGGAGAATGGCCTGGGGAGCCTGCCAAGGATGACTATCCAGGAGGCCAAACGGAGAGAAACAGCCCGAGCAGGCTGAAAGAGATAAAGGAATCCCAAAAAGGGCATCCCAAAGGGTTGTGTGAGGCCAAGGAGCGGCTGTTACTTTGGTAGAAGATAGGGAGAGAATGGGTTCATTACAGCCCCTAGAACTCAGGACACTGAGATCCAATAATGACAAACCAGTAATGGTTGAAGCAGGGGTTGAATCCCAAATTTATCTGGGACTTATCTACCGGGTCAGAGGTGAGGCTGGGACAGAGAGGGAGAAAGATAGGCCTCCTCCAGCGGGAGGACTCTTCTGGAGTGGACTTCCCCATGCAGGCAGGAAGTGAGCACAGGCAGGGAGGAATGACTCGCTTTTTCCTATTTGATAAGAGGCAGAGTCTCCGTGTCCACTAGGAAACAGCAGCACGGGGAACAGCAAACTGTAACAAATGAAATAAGACACTGGCTGCTTGCACAACAATTAGAGAGAAATTGGGATTATTTGCTCTAAATTTCCCCAAATGTGAGCATGGTAAGACGCGGAATGGATTGAAAGGCTCACGTCCCTCTCATCATGGGCACGGCATATCCAAGGCTTCTGTAAGCTGTAACTCCTTGTAATTTTCAGAGAAATGGGTGATGGGCACTGAGGGGGGCACTTGACGGGATGAGCACTGGGTGTTATTCTATATGTTGACAAATTGAACACCAATAAAAAATAAATTTAGTATTAAAAAAAAAAGAAATACTCTCATAATCACTGATAATATCCACCGATTGTGAATCACGTGCCAGGCATTGTTGTAGATGCTTCTATATGTTTAAATTCATTGGATGCTTATAGCAACTCTATACAATAAGTAGCATTATTATCCCCATTTTACAGAAGAGGAAACTGAGGCATAGGACAATTAAGGATTTAGCCAAAGATAATATGGGTGACAAATGGAAGAGCCTGGATTTGAACTCTGGCAGTCTGGCTCAAGAACTCATGCTCTTCTTTTTTTTTTTTTTTTTAGATTTAATTTATTTATTCATGAGGGACACAGAGAGAGAGAAAAAAAGAGAGAGGGGCAGAGACACAGGCAGTGAGAGAAGCAGGCTCCATGCAGGGAGCCCGATGTGGGACTCGATCCTGCGACTCCAGGATCACACCCTGGGCTGAAGGCGGCACTAAACCACTGAGCCACCTAGGCTGCCCAAGAACCCATGCTCTTTACCACCATCTATCCTGCCCTATAAAGTAACATTATTATCCACACCAAATAAATGAAGAGGTAGAGGTCCGGCAGATTATATGAGTCATTCAGTCATTTTGGCGGCAAAACCAACATCCACACTCTTAACCACGTGGCAATAGCAGCCCTCACCCTACCCTGACTTGCAGTATGATGCTCACATATCACTTCTCTTGATGCTTCTGTTTCTTCACCTGGAAAAGAGGAAGAAAAAACTTGATATTTTCCAAGAACCTGCTCAGCCCAGACCTCCCAGGACAGGTGAGAAGCTTGAACATCCTAGGGGATCACCTGAGTGCAAGACCAGTAACTTTCTGGCAGGCAAACCACAGCCTAACTCTCACCAGCTTTTCATTTGCACGCAGATAATCCGAGGTTCCTGTCATGAGTCCTCGTCCACCCCGTGGTAGAGTGTCCAATAGGGCTGCCAATGGTTTCTCCCATTTCGGTTCGTACATCCTGCCCCTCCCAGCAGGAGCTAGAGTCTATTTTCTCTACCCTTGAATCAGATCTGGCTTTGTGATTTACTTTGCCCAACCAGTGTGGTAGCAATGATGTCCTGTGACACCTGAGCATGGCCTTAAGAGAGTGCAGAGCCCCATCTCCAGTTTCTTAGGAGCCAGCTGCTAGACCACAAATGACGGTGAACCACATGGAGAAGAAAGGCCTGAATGAGAACCCATCTTGGATGTCCCGGCCCTGGCAAGCTCCCAGCCAAGTGCAGCTACTTGACTATCCCTGGCTACTTCACATGGAACAGAAAACTGCCCAACCTGGGGGAGGAATAATAAATCCTTGTTATTTTAAACCACTACACGTTGGAGTAATTTGTTACATGGCAATTGAAAGAACCCCATTTCCTCCACCTTATCTTTTCTTCACCACCAAAGATTACTCCATAACTCACAGGTGTCAATGTCCATTGGCTTATGGCATTTAGGTGTGCTCATACCTTTGTGATTAGGGATGACTAACTACCTAAGGCAAAGGGCAGTAATGTGGCTTCCTTCATTCAGTGTGAGCATCTATCCCCCAGGAACAGTCTAAAGACCCAGAGACAAATAAGACACAGTCCGTGCCATCAGAAAACCATGTTTTGGGATGAGCTGGGTCCCCTTTCAGCACAGCATGAAGAATGGGGTCAATTGTTCATTCATCTGATACCTATTGAGTGCCCACTACACACATCAGGGACCGTGCCACCCATTTGTGCTAGTGAACCAAGCCCTCATCCTACTTACATCTTAAGGCTATTTTATTTTATTACAATGATCACAGAGGTGCACGTGAAGCTCTGTGGAAACATAAAAGAACTAAATGTTGAGATGGTCGAGGTAACAGTTTATCACCATTATAGATTATGATTCTGATGCGGAGAAAAGGGAACCCTCTTACACTGTTGGTGGGAATGTGAACTGGTGCAGCCACTCTGGAAAACTGTGTGGAGGTTCCTCAAAGAGTTAAAAATAGACCTGCCCTAGACCCAGCAGTTCCACTGTTGGGGATTTACCCCAAAGACTCAGATGCAATGAAACGCCGGGACACCTGCACCCCGATGTTTCTAGCAGCAATGTCCACAATAGCCAAACTGTGGAAGGAGCCTCGGTGTCCATCGAAAGATGAATGGATAAAGAAGCTGTGGTTTATGTATACAATGGAATATTCCTCAGCCATTAGAAACGACAAATACCCACCATTTGCTTCAACGTGGATGGAACTGGAGGGTATAATGCTGAGTGAAGTAAGTCAATTGGAAAAGGACAAACAGTGTATGTTCTCATTCATTTGGGGAATATAAATAAGAGTGAAAGGGAATATAAGGGAAGGGAGAAGAAATGTGTGGGAAATATCAGGAAGGGAGACAGAACATAAAGACTCCTAACTCTGGGAAACGAACTAGGGGTGGTGGAAGGGGAGGAGGGCGGGGGGTGGGGGGGAATGGAGGACGGGCACTGAGGGGGACACTTGACGGGATGAGCACTGGGTGTTTTTCTGTATGTTGGTAAATTGAACACCAATAAAAATTAATTTATTTAAAAAAAAAAGATTATGATTCTGAGATCCAGGAGAGCTCAGACTTACTCCACCACTTACAAGCTGTGACCTTGGGCAAATTACCTAACATTTTTGTCCTTCACTTTCCTCATCTATAAAGTGAGTTTAATTATTATACCTACATCATAGACTATTACAAAGATTAAATGAGTTAGCGTTTGTAAAGCACATAAAATAATTCATTACACTTATTTAAATACTATATTATTCATTGGTAAATGAATTTTAGAAACAAAGCAGAAGACAGAGATATGACTGGCCCAAGTTCCACAGAACTGGATAGATGTTAGTTGGAACTGACCCCTGATCCAGTGAGCCTTCCACACCCCTCTAACCTGCTTAAAATAAATCTGTGTTTCTGTTTTCAGGGAGAGATTAAAATCATCTGTGCAATCCCTTCAAACACACATATTACAGGAAGACCCTTGTATGTCGCCTCATTAAAGGATTCAACAGAAAGGACTCTCAAGGTTCAAATCTCAGGCTCTTACGGAACATGTGCAGGGTGGAGATTGTTGATATGACTCAGGTTGAAGCTAATTTACAGATGCACATGCCAGAAATCATGCTCACACCCTAGCTATGTTGAGTGGGACTTGAAGGGTTAATATGCACCATCTTGCAGATGGGAACTGCCCAGGAGTATGACTTCTCCACAGATATTCCCACCTTCCACTATCTGGCCACCCTACTTCCATGACCCTCATCTGATGAAACTTGGCCATCCGAGGCTGATAGTGCCCAGGCTCTCTGCAGCTGGCATTGTCCTTCCACGGGAGTGGAAAGTAAGGGTGATAGGAAGACTATGGTCTCATTTGTAGCCTGGCTTCCCTCCATGTACCAACAATGACACAACACCCTCCTCCAACGAGCACTTCCAATCTCCACTGAGATCTGTTGGATGAGGAGCCAATTTCCATCACAGCCATGCACAGGCGGCTGTGGGTGGGGGTGTGGATGTAATTCTCTTCCACCCCAAGATCTGGAAGACAGAGCTCATCTCCTCACCAGCCAGAAGCCCAGCCAAGCATAATAGGCTGCTGCTAGGGGCCGTGAGGAACCCAGTGGGAAATGGCCCAACAGTCGGGACCGTGAAAGCCACAGTTGTCAGAGAAGCATGCTCATCTGCCCGCTGATGGAATTGTCCCAAAAGGAAAGATTTAACTTGTTTTAGGAACTAGTCAGAGCCTGGCTTGGGCATGCTGCCTGTGTATTACGAGAACAATCTCTGGAAAATGTGGAATAGAGTTATTGCCAAGCAGATCATAGCTCTGGAGCCTGATACTCAGTGGCCCTTGGTAGGCAGCCAGCCCCTAAATCCTCAGGACCCTCCTGACCGTTCCCAGTGCCAGACAGGCTGACCCGTGTTTCTCAGCCACTCGGCATGTGCTGAGCCCCTGTGACTAGCAGGAGCCTGGGCAAGAGGTGCAGTGACACGGCCTCTGCCCTCAAGGACTGCTCTCCCCAGAGCCCACAGAGAATTATAATACAGTATAACAGATGCCACAACGCCAGAGTTCCGGGAGCCCGGAGGAGGAGTGACTGTTCTGTCTGGACAATCCCAGGAGGATTCCGAAGAGGTGAACTGTGAGCCAGGCCTTGAAGGGTGAGCTCTGCTTCGCTCGTGTTTGTGAAGCGCCTGCTGGGCCCCGGGAAGAACGCCAAAGCTGGCCAGGGACAGTGCGCCAGATGCAGGGGGATTCCAGCCCAGCTCTGTTCCCACCCTCCCCACCCAGCCTGCCTGCCAGCCTTTCAAATGCCAGCTCAGAAGTCTGTCCTGGAAGGAACCATTTTCCGATTTCCACCAGCCCTTAACTCACCATCTCCTCTGGACCCATGACCTTAGTTTGCTCTTTTCATTAAACCAACCAAAAGTCATTTGTAGAGGGCCAAGAGTAGCTTAGAGGAGGTAAGAGCCCTAAGAGACTCCCCCAGCTGGTACTAGGCTCCAAGAAGAGAAGCAGTGTTCCTGTCCTCAGTTGGGTGCCCAACTGGTCATATTTAGAAGTTCATAGGAAACTAGAGATAGCATTAGGGATGAAGAGAAAGTTTATCCTCCCTGAGAATGCCAGTTGAAAAGGATCGTGGATTGCTTCAAGTGTGAGCCAGTGTTTGAACCCAGGCAAGCTAGCTCCAAGGCCCTTGAGAAGAGAGGGTTTGTGTTTTCTGAGTCTGGGTAGCCACACATCTCCACCACGATGCTCATACTTAACTTCTCAGCAGGGCCATCTATAGCACAGAATATACTTGCTATAGTCTGAATGTTGTGTCTCCTCAAAATCCAAATGTTGAAATCCTAACTCCCAAAGTTGATCGTATTGGAGGTAGGCCTCTGGGAGATGCTTAGGTCATGAGGGTGGAATGCTCGTGAATGGAATCAGTGCCTTATAAAAGAGGCCCAGAATAATACCCAGTCCCTTCTACCATGGGAAGACACAGCAAGAGGCCCCATCCATGAATCAGGAAGTGATCCCTCAATAACCACCTCACAGAATCTGCTGGCACCATGACCTTGGGCTCCCCAGCTTCCAGAACTATGAGAAACAAATGTTTTTTATAAACTACTCAATCTATGACATTTTGCTATAGCAGCCCACACAGAAGCCATTCTAAACAGGAAGGGTAGACACCTGGACAGAGCTGAATCTCTCCTGGCCAGTCTAGATGGTTCCCCCTCGCTGCGTCTGGGGAGACACTTAAGAGATTGGGATCAGGCATAGAAGCTCAGACATGCTATTTATCTGTAGATGGCAGAAAGGCAGAACAGAAAGAAGGAAAGGATGGGGCTGCGGAAAAAATGGAAGATGGAAAAAAGGAAATTAAGAAGGAAGGGTGGATATTTTTCAAGCACCTACTATGTGCCTGGCACCAAACTA
Organism: Vulpes lagopus; assembly: GCF_018345385.1. Classification (NCBI taxonomy): domain Eukaryota; kingdom Metazoa; phylum Chordata; class Mammalia; order Carnivora; family Canidae; genus Vulpes; species Vulpes lagopus. The sequence goes on from NC_054832.1 coordinate 14,767,372, forward strand.
CCTCCTTTACACACATTATTAACTACTGTCATATTTAATTGCTGCTCCAAACCACCCTGTGAGAAAGGTTTCATTGACTCCACTTTATAGATAAGAAACTGAAACTCAGAAAATTAAGTAACTCGCTGAAGGTCAAAGCCCTAGTAAACAGGGATTCGATCCAAAATCTGAAGACTCAGAAGCCAGTGCTTTTTCTAGACAGCCTGGATAAAAATAACTGCCATTTATTAAGAACCCGCTACTTGCCAAGTCCTAGGAAAGCTCTTTACAAACACAGTGTCACACTGAGATTCTCACAAAGCAGATGTTCCCGGCAGAGCGGCCCCTGCCCAGGTGCTTGTCTTGCACAGGAGGCAAGAGGCAGCGTGACCATACCATCCAGCATCCAAAGCGGAGCCATGCTAAGCATGGCCAGGTGCATTATTAATAATTGCAATGAGCACCAAGTACAAATGTCTTGTGTGTCACCCTAGCTGTAGCCCGCCTTCCAACCACCCACCCAGCGCCCAGAGCAAATATGTTCAAAGAATTGGAATCCAACTTTACTGTAGGATCCTTGAGTCCTCTTCACTCTCCCCAACAAAGGGTCACTGGGCCGGCCACTTCAGGGTTTCACAGACACCGATCACACTGTGCACTAGGGAATGTAAAAGAAATTAGAGCAATGCATTTTTATTATTTGGCTTTTTGTGAAACCAATACTATCCATTTGAAGAATTAGGGCCTGTGCCTTGAGAACATGTCTTTCTTGCTTTCTTAAAGTTTAAAAATATTCTTTTTTCGGATTACATGAAGGCTATGACAAATTGAAGTTTAACTTTTAGTGCCTTCAGTGGACAAAATTAAAAGGTGACGACTTTACGATGTTAGTTTGGTTGGCTTTTTTTTTTTTAAACCATTTTTTAGTATACAGATCAGTGTTTCTTTTTTAAAGATTTTATTTATTTATTCATGAGAGACACAGAGAGAAAGACAGAGACAGAGACATAGACAGAGGGAGAAGCAGGCTCCCTACAGGGACCCTGATGCAGAACTCACTCCCAGGACCCGGGGATCATGCCCTGAGCCAAAGGCAGATGCTCAACCACTGAGCCACCCAGGCGCCCCCAGGTCAGTGGTATTAAGTACATTCACACTGTTTGCAACCTTCACCACTATGAATGTCCAGAACTTTTCCATCATCTCAAGCTGAAACTTTGTTTACATTAAACAATGACTCCCCCACCCTCAGCCCCTGGTAACCTCATTCTACCTTCTGTCACTAAGAATTTGTCTACTGTAAATACTGCTATAAGTAGAATCAAATAGTATTTGTTCTTTTGTATTGGTTTATTTCATTTGACCTAATTTCCTCAAGTTTCATTCATATTTTAGCATGTGTTGGAATTCCCCATCTTTTCAAGACTGAATAATATTACACTGTATGGATATGCCACATTTTGTTTATCCATTCATCTATTGATGGTGCTTGGTTTAATTTTACATGTCACCATAATCCAAAAACCTAGCACCACTGATCCTGTGTGTGCACATGCTTAAGTAATGGGGTACTCACTCCCTATCCTCCCCAGGACTTTATCCTATGGTTTCTATTTAATCCTGGATGACAAGAAAAGAGCAGACTTAACTGAGGAGGAACATGGTAATATGATGGAGAATGATTTTTCAGGCCTGGGAAGCCTCCCTACACTTCAAGATTTGATTCTCTTCTCTGGGGGTCTAGAAACCCATTGTTCAACATACCTGGGAATGATCAGACCCTAGAAAAGACAATCCATCCACCTACATCCATGGCCACCATCTTTGTTCATTCCCTCACTTGCTGAGATATACCCTGAACTCAGATACTCCGACCAAAAACTCCGGAGTTACCTCCAACTCCTCTCTTTCTTTTACTTCCCATATCCAAGCATCAGCAAATCTTGTCATCAGCCACTTCAAACTACAACTCAACCCAACCTTCTTTCACTGCACCACTACCACCCTAGCCCAAGCCACTATATCTTGTGCCAGGGCTATGGCAACAGTGTGCTAAATGATCTATCTCCTGGTATGAGATTTTCCTTCTTACAATCCTTCTTCTTCCCAGAGCCAGAATGTCCTTCTAAAATGTAAATGTAGTCATGTGAGTTTCCTAGAATATGGTAAAACTTGCCTGGGTTAACACAATAAAAGTGATGGATGAGTTTTTTTTAAAACCTATTCCAAAAAATAAAAAAATAAAAATAAATAAAAATTTAAAAAAAACCTATTCCAGAAATAAACCCACAACTATATGATCAATTAAAATTTGACAAAGCAGGAAAAAATATCCAAGGAGAAAAAGACAGCGTCTTCAACAAATAGGGTTGGAAAAACTGGACAGCAACATGCAAAAGAGGAACTAGACCACTTTCTTACACCAGACACAACAATAAATTCAAAATGGCTTAAATGCCTAAATATAAGACCTGAAACCATGAAAATCCTAGAAGAGAACACAGCCAGTAACTTCTTTGACATCGGCCGAAAAAACTTTTTTCTAGATATGTTTCCTGAGGCAAGGAAAACTGAAGCAAAAATAAACTATTGGGACTACATCAAAATAAAAGTCTTCTGTGTGGCTAAGGAAACAATCCACAAAACTAAAAAGCAACCTACAGAATGGGAGAAGATATTTGCAAATGATATATCTGATTAAAGTTTAGTATCCAAAATATATAAAGAACTTACACAACTCAATACCCCAAAAAAAACAAATAATCTGACTTAAAATGGGCAGAAGACATGAACAGATGTTTCTCCAAAGAAGACATCCAGGTGGCCAACAGACCAATGAAAAGATGTTCATCATCACTTAACAACGGGGAACTGCAAATCAAAACTACAATGAATATCACCTCACATCTGTCAGAATGGCTAAAGTCAACAACACAAGAAAGAATAGGTGTTAGCAAGGATGCCGAGAAAGGGCAACCCTCTTACACTGTTGGTGGGAATGCAAGCTGGTACAACCACTCTGGAAATCAGTATGGAGATTTTTCAAAAAGTTAAAAACAGAACTCCCTAGAATCCAGCAATTGCACTACTGGGTATTCAGCCAAAGAATACAAAAACACTAATTCAAAGGGATACATGCACCCCTATGTTTATAGCAGTATTATCTACAATAGCCAAGACATGGAATCAGCCCAAGTGTCCATCAACTAATTAATGGATAAAGAAAATGTGGTGTATATACATATATATATGTACTATATACATATATACATGTATAGATATACATATAGTATATATATACTATACACAGGCATAATATATTATACATATGAATATTACTTAGCCATAAAAAGAATGAAATCTTGCTATTTGCAACAACATGGATGGAGCCAGAGAGTATTATGCTAAGTGAAATAAGTCAGTCAGGGAAAGACAAATACTATATGATTTCACTCATGTGGAATTTAAGAAACCAAACAAATGAGCAAAGGGAAAAAGAAAGAGAGAAAGAAATCAAGAAGCAGACTCTTAGAGAACAAATTGATGATTATCAGAGGGAAGGTGAAAGGGAGAAATGGGTTAAAATATATATATATATATATAATTCCTTAATAAATGCCTGAGCTAATAGACAGAAAAGGTAATCTCTTAAAGGCCAGAAACAACAAGGAAGCTTGAATCCATAGCGGTGAGCAAACAGTGGGGTTGACGTGTGCCTGAGGCATGCATGATCCCCAGGCAGAAAGGAAGTCATAATGGATCTTATACACAGAGGTAGGAGAAGGTATGGTGGGGAACAAGAGACAAGGCCTGGGACCCTAGCAAGGTGGGAGGTTAAATTTGGAGATTCCCATTAAAAAGTATCCTCAAAAATGGCAACCTCTACATCAATGTAAATGGTAGGGTAACTGGGTGACAGGCATTAAGGAGGCCACATGATGAAATGAGCACTGGGTGTTATACCACATGTTGGCAAATTAAATTTAAATTAAAAAATAAACATAAAATAGGACAGGTTCTTGCAAAAATAATAATAAAATGGCAACCTTGGTGGATGAATAAAGAACCAAGACTCACTCCACAGAATAAAACTTGCTGGTCTAGGCTTCAGCTCTGAATGAAGTCTACACAAAGAAAAAGAAAAGACTATTTCCTAGAAACACCTAACCACAAGTCCAAATTCAGTGTTTGGGGTCATTATTTACATCTCCTATGTGGCCTAAAACAATCCAAATAGACCTAGGACCTAGTAAAAATACTGCAAGTATTCCCTGGAGGTGTACATTTTAAAGCTAAGCCTCAAAGACTTACCACAATATTGTTCCAGGGATAAGCTCACAATTGAGAATCGTAAGCACACAAATAAACAAATCCTCCTAAGCGAGAGGAAGCAGGATCAACAAAGTATGGCATCAACCTTATAAACTCTGCACATATTGGAATTGACAGATACAACATGTAAATCAATCATGCTTAATGCAGGTAAGGAAATAACAGAAAGAACCGAACACACAATAAAGGTATTAGAAACCAAGTAGGCATTTTTGAAAAAGAACCGAATAGAACTTCTAGAAGTAAGAAGGGGTAATAATTAAAATTAGAAGCCCAGTGGACTACTTAAACAAAATATTGACACATCTAAAGGGAAAATTAGTGAAAACAAATCTAAAGAAATTAACCAGGCTGCACTTCCAAGAGAAACAAACAGACATGGTAGATAGAACGAGGGGTCTAACGTGTGTCTAATTTGGTGGCCAGAAGAAGCAGTGAAAGAGATTAAGAAAGCAGTTGTATTTGAGCACATCAACCCCTTGCTCAAAATCTTCAATAATGTCTCTCATTTGTGGGGAAATTACAAAGTTCCTATCACGGCCTACAAAGTCAAACATGATCTAGATCCCAACTACATCTCCAGCCTCACCATCTGCTCTAGAACCTACCAAGCATGTTCCACACCAGGTCTTCTTCTGGGAGCATCCTTCCCCCAGGACCCTGCATGCCTTACTTCCTTGCTTCATTCTGATTGATTCAGCTGTAAGGCCACCTGTGACCACCCAATCTAACATTGTTCTCCATCCTAACCCCTACCCTGCTTTATCTTGCTTCTTAGAGTGTATCATTACCTAACATTATATTATACTTTTATTAGCTTATTTTGTATTGTTTATCCTCCTCCCAATATATAGAGAGATACCTGAATAGATATTGATTATTTTTTGAAAGAATGAATTAATGAATGAGTGAATGAATGAAACGTGTACATGCCTGCTGCAAGGTCAGTGCTGCAGGGGATGGAGATAGATGAGACAGAGATTTTGGATTGCCTCCTATTATCTACCCTTCCTTTCTCCCTTAATAACACAATCCTGATTTTTTAGGGGAAGCAGTGGGACCAGCTAAAAACCTCCATTTCCAAGGTATCCTTATAGAGAGAGATGATCATTTGGCTATATTCTGGCCTCTTGTAGGATAGGAATTTTTTGTTTTCTCTTGCTTCCAGGAAAATACCTAAAAAGGATGAGTAGACTTAGTTGGAGGACCTTAGTTGGAGGATGAGTAGATTTAGTTGGGATTTCTTTCTTCCTTCTCTTTCTTGCTATCTGGATAGTGGACATAAGAGCTGGGACTGCCATGGCCATTTTACAACCATAAGTCAATCTTAAGGATGGGAGCCATGAGCTAAAGATGGTAAAATAAACAGATAAAAGGAAACTAGGACATCAGTGATGTCATGCACCTGTCATTCTAGGCGTATCTTATTACCTCACTGACTTCTTTCAGTTACTACCCGCTGAACTTAACCGATACTCTAAGTACAATTGAGTCTGTGACTCCAGAAACGTACTACCAACAATGGATTTCAGACACACTCAGTGACCCTCAGGGCAAGAGGCTGACCAGAGTCAAGTGTTTTGCCCAGTGTGGGATTTGGTGGGCAGAAGGAGAGCACTGGTATCTCCCCAAGGAAGGATTGGGTCATCGGCTTGGCTTTCACACTCCCAAATTATTGGGTTAGGCAAGGACTGGCAGTGTGAGGGGTCAAACCACAGCAACTTCTACTCCTTCTGGAGTGATCCAGTGGGGGAAATGTCACAGATGTTCGTGAGCTGTCACCGGTCAATCATCAAGCATTATCTCAGCCTCACGTCTGTGCCAGCATGGTGCCAGGAGCCGTGTGGACTGTGTGGGGAGGCACAGTGAGGACAAAAATGTGGCTCCTGTCCTCAAAGAGCTTACACTCACAGGTTCTCACAAACAACCTTGGTTTCCTGGCCTCATATTTCCATGTGGAGGGATCTTATCCAGCGTAACACTTCCTGCCTCATTTCCCCACAAGGCTCACTCCTCATGAGAGGTGGAGCCACCAATCTGATCAATGAATTTGAGAAAAGAAACAGATAAGCACTTCCAGGTTCTCTTTCTTTAGGATTTGCCTTAAAGTCTACCAGTAGGATCATGAGAGGGAACCCTGAGATGTCCAGAGTATCCATTGATGGGGTGATCAAGTCTGTGTAACTCTGGGAAGCAGCATATGAATTTCATTCACTATGATCACATACCCATGCCACATCTTTCAAGCTCACTTTTATCTGTAGAAAAATCCATATTTTTATCTCCATCTGTCTTTTGGTTCTGCATTCAGAGATCAAGAAGTGAAGGAATAAGTTATTTGGGGCTCCTCTGGATAATTAAGGCTGACAGCTGTTATGAATGACCCCCAAATCTCACCATCTTACCACTACAAAAGTGATATTTCTCATTTCACAAAGTACAATGACGGTGTTTCTGGTCAAGCGACTCTGCCATACAAGGGGAACTTGGGGACCCGGTTTGCTTCCATATTGTGTTGCCACCATTATGTGTCTTCCAAGTCAACCCGGAATCTTCCAGCCCTGAGAGATGAGGAAAGCCTGGAAGATCAATGCTGCAGGATGTTTTCTAGTGTAAACAGCCAGGCCTGGAAATGTCATAGATCACTTCCACCTACGCTCCATGAGGCAAAATAAGTCATATGGCAACCCTTAGATGTGAAAGAGGGTGGGAAGTGTGGCTTATTCATGTGCCAGAGAGGAGAAGGAAACTGGATGTCAGTGAACTTTAGCATTCTCCACCACACCCCAACATGGTCTAATCCCTTCATCATGAAGATGATGATTTTTCTAATCAAAACATGGGACTAAGTAGCCTAAAGCACACAGCCATTTAGCAACAGGGCTGGGAAGGAAACTGGGAACGCAAAATGGGGTGGGGGTGGGTAGTGGGGGTGGTGAGACTGGGGGCCTGAGCTCAGGTGAGACATCTGCCCTGCTTCAGAGAGTAGTGAGCTCCATGTCACTTGGAGAGAGGCAAGCAGAGACCAATCACTTGGTGAAGATATGAAGAATCATTTGTTAGCAGACGACTACCGCAATTCCCACACTTTTTACTCTCAAGGGACCCTTTCATAATTTTTCCCTTTGGACTTCATGTTTTGAAAGATTTCGTCTAACAAACAAACTGCACTTGTTGAGCAATAACAAATACATTTCCCCACTTCTTCTTCATCAAGGTTGTGTGTGTGCATGCGCATGTGTGTGTGTATGTGTATGTGTGTGACCTCCAATCAGATATGCTCACTCTGGGACCCATAACTATCATGTGTTTGGTCTGCTAATCATATTCCCAAAATGCCTAGGATGTAATCACAGCCAATCTAAGCATCTGACATCCCTCATTCATGATTTAATTGCAGCCAAAGCAAAGAAACTAAGAGTTTGGTTACCCCTGTCATGGGGTGAATTAACAACTTAAAAAGAGTGTATTTAAAAGGGCTCCCAGACCCATGGTACTTCTTAGGCCTTGGATGACTCACTTGCTTCTTCACTGCAACCCCTTTGTTGCCCAAACAGAAAATGTCAGGGTGCCTTTTGTCCCCTCACTGAGTAGGAACATTCTCAAGGACAGGGACCCCATCTTTGTATGTCCATTGCCTGGCTGGGTGCCAAGTAGTTGCTCAATAGTTATCCATAAAAAATAAAATCTAGAGGGGCACCTGGGTGGCTCAGGGGTTGACTGCCTGCCTTCCGCTCAGGGCATGATCCCAGGGTCCTAGGATTGAGTCCCACATCACGTTCCCTGCGGGGAGCCTGCTTCTCCCTCTGCCTATGTCTCTGTCTCTGTCTCTCTCTGTGCCTCTCATGAGTAAATAAATAAAACCTTTTTAAAAAGAAGAGAAAAGAGGGATCCCTGGGTAGCGCAGCGGTTTGGCGCCTGTCTTTGGCCCAGGGCGCGATCCTGGAGACCCGGGATCGAATCCCACATCGGGCTCCCGGTGCATGGAGCCTGCTTCTCCCTCTGCCTGTGTCTCTGCCATTCTCTCTCTCTCTCTCTCTCTCTCTGTGACTATCATAAATAAAATTTAAAAAAAATTTAAAAAATAAATAAATAAATGAAAAGAAGAGAAAAGAAAAGAAAATCTGTGAATGAAGACATTGACCTCCATTTTTAGCTTTAAGGTAAGGCTGGGAGATCAGAAGAAAACCTGAAGCCTCTGAACTTGGCAGTTGCCATGATCAGAAGGCAAAGCCAAAGGTCAGATATTAGGTGGAAGTCTACCACTCTCCAGCAAAAAGTCCTCACTGTGTATCCTTCTAGGGTGGAGATCCTGGACAACATCATCTCTGCCAACCCTTTGTACACACGGAGTCTCTTCTGGCACCTGCTGCATCGTAGACCCTTCAAAGAGACCACAGGGCCTCTCTCTGGTACCAGCTTCCTTCTGCATCCCCTGATTTCTGCCCATGCCACTGTCAACGCTCCCAACTGCCTTGCTCATATCCAGGCCTGGCCCAAATTCTCAGGACTGCCCTGCATATGGAGTAATTAATTATGGGCCTGAAATCATACAGTCACCATAGAGCTCATGAAATTCCTACATTGGAGCTCAAAATTAGCTTTCTGGTGACATGTCCCTGAATGTGTATGATGGTTGTGTCCTATACCTTTCTTTCTTAGATTCCACCTTGTTCTACCACCCAGACCTGAGTGGAGTGTGAGCTGGTGGCTTCTCCTCTGCACTCCTTCGGGCCTGGTGCTCATGTTCTTGGTAGCCGCGAGTGGTTCCCAACCCCACCCCAGCCCCAGCACCATCCCCAGAGCCACTGAGTACAGAGCACCTCCCACAAGAGGGAAGAAGAGGGCAGCAGGGTCATGGCAAGTGTCCTCACCCCTCGCCCTGTTCCTGTTCTTCAAAAGACTTACCCCAGTCTATGTAAACATATATGCATGAGTGAATAATTGTTTATCTTCCATCTCCACACTAGACTGTAAGCAGGGATCATGTGTGTTGCCACTGCTGCATCCCCAGTACCCAGCACCACACTTACATCTTAGGAACTGTTACATACATGCAACAAGTGAATGAAGGAGCAAGTTCACTGCTAGTGAACTCTGCTCAGTTCACTAAAGGATAGTTTAGATCCTTTCTCCCTCCTTGCTTCGCTCCATGGAAGCTGTGACCCACTGGAACAAATATTCCCCTGGATGTGAAGAGACCCAGTTTTACAGTTCAGCTGGGCCTTTGTTGTATGATCTTGGGTATGTCACCAATCTTCAATAGGCCACATACTCCTCCTGTGAACAAGCAAAGAGGGTGATGTAGTTTTTTACAAACTGATCTTTCCAGAACCCCGGGTTCTGTAACAACCCCTCAAGGGCCACTGCCCAGAGATGGAAGGGCAAGGAGGTGGGGACCCAGGCCCCAACCATCTTTCTACCCATAAGCTCTGCTTTTAGCTGGGAAATCTTTGTCCTGGAGTCAGCAGTAATGCTAGGATTTGAACGAAGTATTCTGGCTCTGGCACCCGAGCTCTTAATCACAGGTCTGCACACTGGTGCCTTAACACAGAATGAAAGCAAAAATTCAAAGTGGTACAAGGTGTCTCAAATAGTATTTGGAATATAGCAGGTGTTTAAAATAAAAATACCTGTAAGTTGAATGCATAAAGTTAGGAACGAATGATTCAATGTGAAAGTATAGGAAGGTTTGTGGAAGAGGTGATTTTTTTTGAAAGATTTTATTTATTTATTCATGAATGACACACAGAGAGAGGGAGGCAGAGACAGAGGCAGAGACAGGCAGAGGGAGAAGCAGGCTCCATGCAGGGAGCCCAACGTGGGACACGATCCTGGGACTCCAGGATCACGCCCTGGGCCAAAGGCAGGCGCTCAACCGCTGAGCCACCCAGGCGTCTCAAGGAGTGATATTTAAAGTAAATCTGGAAGGATGTGTAGAAGTTTCCCCAGATGGGAAGGTGGGACCTCCATTCTGGACAGAGGCCATAGCAAAGGCAGGACGGGGGGAAGGTTCAGGAAAGTCAAAGAGGTTCTGATTGCCTGGAGAAGAAGGCTCTCATCTCCCAGAGAATAACTCCCAATCGTCCCTGTGTCTTTATTCCAAAACCTGAAGATCCTAAACCCCAGTGTCCAAGAGCAGCATTGCCAAGAGGCAGGAAGAAAATATCGGCCCTTTTAGTTTTTTGCAGCCAGGCCTTGTTCCCACGACATGCCACATAACACCCAAAATTTAGAAAAGGTTCAGACACTGGGCAGTTGAAATGCCCTATGCTCTCTGCAAAGGCAAAGTGGAAAATTCAGGAATGGAACTCAGTGTCAGTCCTCTGTGCGATTCCTTTCTACCGTCACTGTTCCTATAACCTTTCTATGAGGTTATTTTTTACATTTTTTTTTAACTATTCCATTTCTAGGAATTCGCCCTACAGATAAACTCAAACGTGAAAACAAATAGACACACAAGAACATTCACTGTAGTACATGTTGTAATAGTAAAAATCAACAAACAAAAGTTAAAAACAAATGAAAGTTCCATTTATAAGCATAAGTTAAACTCAATATGGTATAATTCCTACATTTGAACATTAAGGGGCTACTTTAAAAGAGTAGGCCAGTTTTGTTGATTTGGAAAGACACCCACGATAAACTAAGTGTGAAAAATCAAGATGTCAAACAATGTTACAGTATGCTACCCTATGTGGTGTTTCTGAGACTATGCAGTTATAGATTTTACACGTGGAAAACTAGAATAGTGATATGTAGAAATTATTGAAGGTGATTACCTCTGGGAAACAGAATTAAGAGTCTAAAGTGAAAAAAAATTATTTTTTCCTTTGTGTATCCTTGGCCTTTACATTTTTACCCTGTGTATTATTTCCATAGCAAAAATTAATGTGCAGGTCTATTCACTTGTAAATTAACTCTGTTAATTAATTTTAATAGAACATGTGCCATGTATACAAAGTCCATTTATAAATTCACTCAATTAACATTGAATAAGGGTTTATTATGCCCCCAAGCAAGTGCTAGCTCTTGGGATTATGTGTATCCACAAAAGAAAATTAAGATAGAGATCCTGCCTTCTTGTAGCTCATCGTCAAGAGGGGGAGCCAGTCAAATAAATTTGTAACAAGAAAAAATTAGCGTCATAAATGAGAAAAGCCCTGAAAACTATGGGACCATAGAATATGATACCTGACATAGATGGTATGTTGAGGAAGGCTTTCTTAAGGAGGTGCTATCTGCAGGGACTTTTGAGAGATGAATAGAATAGATTTAAAAGGAAGATGAAAGGGGAAAAGCTTTTCAGGAATAAAGAACAAAATCCATCCAGCACACTGGACAATATGGTCAGATGGGTGGGTAGATTTTTTTTTAAGATTTATTTATTTATTTCAAGGGGAGGGAGGAGCAGAGGGAGAGAGAGAATCTTAAGCAGACTCCCCACGGAGCGCAGGGCCCAATGCAGGGCTCAATCCCAACGCCTTGAGATCATGACCTGAGCTGAAATCAAGAGTCAGATGCTCAACTGACTGAGCCACCCAGGTGCCCCAGGATGGGTACGCAGTTTTAATCACAGCAAACACATACGTTGAATACTTAGAATTTAAAGATGCTCTTGTAATGGAATAGTATACAACCACTAAAAAGAAAAGGTAGCTCTGTTGGAACCAAGAGTCAGTTGGGCAGTGTTTAGGAATGTGGGCTTTGGATATTAGATATTAGATATTAGATACTGGGTTTAGATACTAGATCTGGTTCAGATCCTGGCTCTACCACTTGTAGGCTATGCCATGTTCCTTAACTTCTCTCTGTCTAATTTCCTCCCCATAAAAAGAAAATAATGACAATATGTTCCTCACAGGATTCTAGAGAGTAGTAGAATAAAGTGATATGTATAATATTCCTACCCCAGCGCCTGCCACAAACTTAGCACTGTATTCAGTAAGTAACAGTCATACTCCCGTGGACTGATACCAAGCTTATATTAAAGTGTGGGGGTGGGGGTGAGGGGGGAAGCCTGGGTGGCTCAGCAGTTGAGCATCCGCCTTCAGCTCAGGGCGTGATCCTGGGGTCCTGGGATCAAGTCCCACATCGGGCTCCCTGCAAGGAGTCTGCTTCTCCCTCTGCCTGTGTCTCTGCCTCTCCCTCTCTCTCTCTCTCTCTCTCTCTTTCATGAATAAATAAATAAAATATTTTTAATAAATAAATATATAAAAATGAAGTGCAGGGGGAAGGAGGCAAATGGCCTTTTATCTTTATGATATTATCTCATTTCAACAGGTATTTTTCTACTGTGCTCACTAAAATGTGCCCTTCGGTATATAGACAACATCCAATAAATGGTGGTTGAAAGAATTAATTCCTGTAAAAAAAAAAAAAATGTGTATGGCCTTTGCTAGCATATACAGAGAAAAAGAAACTCAAAAGGTATATACCAAACTACTAATAGGTGTTATCTCCAGATATTATGAAGGATTCACCCTCCTTAAATCCTACTTTCCTGTAACAAATATTCTTACAAGGAACCTGATACCTTGGAAAAAGCAAATAAAAGCAATAGTAGTGACAGACATTGTCCCTGCACAGGGTTTTGGAAAATTGGTAAACATGACTAAATGAAGGGCTTGCAAAACACTTGTAATTGGGGGTCAGAGCCCTGCCGCCATGTGAGAAGGCCCGAGCCAGTCTGCCGAGTGATGAGAGAAGGAAGTCCACTCCCACAACGAGCCAACAGCCACCCAACCGCCAGACATGTGAGTGAAGCCATCTGACACCAGACAGCCCCCTCCGACCACAGACACGTGAACCAGCACCGGCAGCCAAGATCAGCCAAGCTCAGCCTAGCCCAGAGAAGCACCTGGCACAATGACGACCTAAATAGATAGCTGTTATTTCAAGGCCACTGATTTCTGGGGTGACTTGCGGTCTGCCACAGAACAACAGGTAACCAATATAAATTATTTTAGTCACATGGCTTCTAAACAAAGTGATCGATTGTATATGATTTTTCAAATGGGGGAAAAAAATAAATAAAAATCCTGCAGCAAAATCACCACCAAGTATTTGCAAAGGACCCTTTGGGTTAAATGAAACTGTATCAAATTGGGGGCTGCCTTTTGAAAAGGACAACAGACACGAGAATATAGTAATGTAGTAATAGTTTATATATTATGTAAGGATATACAATATTCTTTTTTTAATTTTTTTAGGATATATAATATTCTTACACATAATATCTTTTAAAGATTTTGTTTATGTATTCATAAGAGAGAGGCAGAGACATAGGCAGAGGGAGAAGCAGGCTCCCTGCAGGGAGCCTGATGTGGAACTCGATCCCGGGACGCCAGGATCACACCCTGAGCCACCCAGGCATCCCCATAATATTTTTATATTATATTCTTACATGTAGTATTTTACATATATATTATATATCTTACATATTATATTATAATGCATTAAGGGCCCTAGCTTTCTGATCGTAAGAAGAACCAACACTCACCCTGGCATAATATATATTTGGCTTCCTTTTGAGATGATACAATAGGTAGTAAAGTGACTGATTAAATTTCATGGAATATTTATATATCTTCACGATGAAGTCATTTCCTAAAAATCACCCTGAACCTTTTCCTTTGGACATTCCTGAAGCATAAAGAGGCAGAGTCAACCCACTAGCAAGGACATACCTCTCGCGGCTGGGTTTCACATTAACACACGCATCCCCACATTTGTTCCTCCCCGCACCTCTGAGGATAGGTATGACTATTCCGATGTGACAACTGAGAGAGTGAGGCCCAGAGAAGTTAAGTGACCTGCCCAAGTCCACACAACAAAGAGCTGATAGTGCTAGCCTCAGGGCCAGGTCTTCTACGTCCAGATCTCTCATTTTCATCACTTCACCACACATGCTCTGAGATACTTTGGTGTCATTGGGGAAGTGAGATGAGTTTACCCCGAGCATCCAATAATCAATTGATAACATTCACGTAGTGTTTGCTGGATGCCAGGTGTTACTCGAAGCACTTTATGTACATGAATTCATTTTATCCTCACAGGCCTAGAGGTAGGGACTCAGATTGCCTGCATTTTACTAATGAAATGAGATGAACTGAGGTGACCGAGATCACATAGCAATTAAGAGACAGAGCCAGGATTCCAACCCGGGAAATGTAGTTCAGTAATCAAGACTCCCAAGCCAGTAAGCTGCTGCACCGCAACTCCTGTCCTGGTTTGCCTGGGACTGAGACGTTTGCATGGATGCTGGACTTTCAGTGCTAAAACAGGACAGTTCCAGGCAAACCAGAGGAACAGAGGAACACCTTGTCTGGAACAGAGATTATGAATCAGCAGGTCCCAAGCCACCTCGTACCCATTCTGTTTGAACCACACAGTATTTTGAGGAAAAATTGAGCCAACATCTAAAAATCAGAAGGCATCACATCAACAGCTGTACTGGGGGAGAGATCTGGCCCTAGGGGGTACGCATTTAGGCAGAGGAACAATCAGGTGTTGCTCAGTAGCCACTGTGCCCTGTTGTCCTGGCAACAGCCAACCTCGACCCTCTAGGCCCCACTATACACACGCAGTGTCACATGCACTGACCTCAGCCAGCTGGGCCCATTTCTGCGCCTGACTAGACATTTGAGTGTGGGACTCAGCTTCACGGCATCACCCTGATGCACTAGGTCAGGGCTTCCGCACCTTCAAATCACCCGGGGGGGGGGGTGCCTGTGAAGGTGCCCCCAACACACCTCAGCCTAATAGAATCAGAACTTGTGGGACTGGGTCCCAGCAGAATTCTTTAAAACTCCCAGGATTCCACTGTGCAGCCAGGTTGGCACACACCTCAAGATTCAACGTGCACATGAATCATCAGGACACCTTGTTAAGATGCAGGTTCTGATTCAAGAGGTCAGGGTAGGGCCCGAGAGTCTGCATTTCTACCAAGCTCCAAAATGATGGGAATGAAAATGCAATGAAAATGAAATGCACCATTTCCGGGGACCACACATCGAGAGGCAAGGGACCAAAAGACAGCACCTCCTTAGCTCTGCGTTCTTCCCACCTGAGCAGGCCGGTCTCCCCAGCTCCCGTCTCCTGGAGCCTCATCAGTGCTTTGGGCAGCAAGGACCAGAGAGGGGCAGTGAGCAGCCCAAGGCCACCCAGAGCTTCTCGAACCACCCAGAGCCCTGATCTCTGTTGTTTCCTGCCACACGGGGCTGGCTCCTCCGCCAGGTGACTTCACCCAGTCATCCAATCACAGCACCTGCTAGCTCACTTTGCAAGGAGAAGCTAGGGCGCAGCTCCCCATGGAGAAGTCAGCTCTGGCTAAATCTGCTCCTGGATGCATGCAGGTGTCATCCTGGGTGGAAGGGGGCCCGGGGGGAGGTCAGGTACCTAGCATGCATGCCCCTGAGAGAACAGGGACTGACGGAAAGGGGAGAGCATGCTGAGGAGCTGGAGCCCAGGATGGCCTCCTCCCCTGGCCCAAATGAGGACACCCCATGGTGCCTGAGTCAGAGGACCTGTGAGCTCAGCCCCTGGGGCTGCTGGGCTGGGAGGGTGAGTCAGAGGGTGTGTAGTGGAGTGAACTTCTCTCTGGCCAAATATGGGGCTCTGCTCTGCTTCGTCTTGCCATTCGGGCTGCCAGAGGCCAAAGGCTGGGTCTGCTCCGCATGACGGCAAGGTTCCTGATGAGGAGGAGAAGCTTTCCACGCTCTCCGACCCCTCTCCCCCCCCCCCCCCCCCCCCCCCCCCCCCCGCCCAGTGGCTGGCACTTGGCTCTGTCCTCTCCGAGGACCTGGTCAACTCCTGGCCCACACATCTGCTCGCCCCACATCGCTCTACGAAGCATAAAATAGAGAAGTAATAACACATTTTGAAACGGTGGTTTTGCGGTAACAAGGTCCTGCTCTGCTGTCCTGGATTCACAGGGCTGCAGGCCTCGGGGAGGTGGGGAGAGAAGAGACCACGTCTTACCTTTCCAGATGCCCCCCTCGTTCCACACACAAAGCCTGGGACGGGGTCAGCACGATCAACTATTGGTGAAGGAAAATGAATGATCACGCGCCTTCTGTGTACGTGGGTGTCACTCCCAGCCACTAGACTGTAATTCCTCCAGGAAATAATAATTTACATAGATTGCCCTATGTGCCAGGCACGGTTCTCAAACGCTTCTCCCAGGAGCTTATTAATTATGAATATTAACTCATTTCATGCTCCCAGCAATTATATGAGGAACGTACTGCGTTTACCCTCATTTTACAACTAGGAGCCTAAGGCCCAGAGACGTTCAGAAACTCACCCGAGGTCATCCAGCCCTAAAGTTGTAGAATCAGGATTCTTACCCCAACGGCGTGGCCTCAAATTCTGTGCTCTGAATGGTCTTCCATTCGTGTCTGCGCCTCTGATGCCCAGCACAGAGCCTGGCACAGGACAGGCGATAACAACTGTGCGTTGACTGAATGAATGGAATAATTGATTTGTTAAGTAGTGTGTGTGTGTGTGTGTGTGTGTGTGTGTGTGTGTGTCTCCCACCAGACACTGAATGTCTCAAAGTATTGGGCGTGGGTCTTGCCAAGGCCTTCCCATGTATTTAATATATGGCTTCAGGGAGAACGCATTGACGAATGGATGTTTCTAAATGCCCACATGCTTGGTTTGTGATCGGAGCACCCAGGCAGCTGACTGAGGTTTTCAGGGTTGACTCAGATGTCCAGGAAGAGACTCAGATGTCCATGGCCAAGAGTCGGGGCCAGCTTCACAGCTGTGTGACTTGTACAGTGGCACAGGGTCCCGTGCTCAGTAAGTTCCCTCCACTTGTTCAATGTTCTACAGTCACCATCTTGAAGTTCTGAATTTTTGAACAAAGGGGCTTCCTGGTTTTAGTTTACACTGGGCCCCACAAATCACGTAGCCTGTCCTCACAGGGGTGACTAAAGCCCACGAAGATGCCTATAGGAAAGGAGAGGTAAGGAAAGGGTCTTCAGGAGCAGTGTGTCCCTGGCCTCCAGGAGCCAAGCTTCGGTGGTGGTGAGCATCTTGGTGGTGGGGCCCCGGCTCAGGAATTCCAGCCCTGGCATGCCCCGAACCTCATCAGTTCTCCCTAAGAGCTTCTCCCAGAGACACCCTTGGTCGCCAGACTCCAACAACTTCAAACACACAGGCCAGCTTCTCCAGCCTTGACCCATTTCAACCGCAGGGTTGCTAGTGCCAGCACGTGTGGTCACAGGCTAAGCACCGGATGAAGCCCTCCCTCGTCTTCATTTGCTGCTCAAAACCACCACCCTGTGGGATGGGTTTTGGGTTCTTTTACCCCATTTTAAGCATCCAAGTTAATAAGAGGCATGATCAAGTGTAAATAAATTATTCCAAGACTCTTGTTCTTGACCAATGGCCCCTACTACCCCCCCTCACTGTTTGGGGTAGCTGTCTTTCTCTCTTCCTCCCTCCAAATCCTGTCTTCCCCCCTCTTCCCTCCCTTCAACTGTGTAGCTGGGGAAGCAATAGAATCAAGATTCCAACCCAGACAGTCCGCCTCAGATTCCTGCTCCTAAACATATTTGATATATTTGCTCTCCTTGCTTGGACCTGGTTTGGAGGTCTCAACTCACAGGAACACAGGCCTGGAAAGGACTTTACCCTCAGCTTCTTCATCTGTAAAATGGAAGCAATAAATAGACCCCACATGATAGACATGCTGGATTAAACACAATGCAAGAGGTCAAAGTGTTTGTTAACAATCTACGGGCCCAAGCAGTTACTTCTATTAATCACTAGTAGTGAAACTAAGGCTTGTTAAACATGGTGCAGAGGAAACAAAGGTCATTAACTCCCAGCCCCCACGCTCCAGTCTGTTCCAAGGCCAGCCACACCCCGGCCAATCACCGGTCAGGAAAGAACTGAACAAGATGCATCCCCGTCAATCACCGGATTTCTTCTGTGCTATCCTGCTATCCTGATTGTGTCACTTCTTAGCTGTGTGGCCTTGGGCAAATCACTTTACCTCTCTGAGCTTTGGGTTTCTCTTCTGCAAAGTGAGGTTGATGACGATAGTTGCGTGCAGCGTGGTTGTAGGGTGCCTGGTACGGTAGTCAGGAAGTGGTGGTTGGCCTTATTCTTAGAAAAGTTCTCATATACACGAGATTCCCTCTAAAGCACCATGCACCTGGTCAGCATCCGGCTTTTTGTGATGGTCAATTTTATGTGCCAAGTTGACTGGGCGAAGGGACACCCAAGAGCTGGTAAAATGTTATTGTGGGCATGTCTGTGACAGCGTTTCTCAGGGTAGCTTTTGAGTTGGTAGACTGAGTGAAGAAGGGGGTCCTCCCCAGTGCAGGTGGGCCTCAGCCAATCTGCTGAGGACTCAAACAGAGCATGAGGCGGAGGAAGGGCAATTTTGCTCTCTTTGGTTATGCTGGGACATCTGTCTTCTCCTGCCTTGGATCTCAATGCCTGTGGCTTTCAAGACTTCAGAGTCAGACCATGATTTTCACCACTGACTTCCCTGGCTCTTAGATCTCTTAGAGCTACCCCCCTCCCCCAGATTTCCTGGGTCCCAGTTCACAGATGACTGATTGTAGGACTTGTAGGACTTCTCAGCCTTCATATCATTTGAGCCAATCCCCTCATAACAAATTTTCTCTCCCTCTCTCTCTTTATATATATATATATATATATATATATATATATATATATATATGTTATATTAATATATATTATATATATATTAATGGTTCTGCTTCTCTGGAGGACCCTGACTGGCATAACACTCATAGAACCTATTTTCTAGGTGCCATCTGCCCCCTGAGGATGTAGTGCATTCCCAGAGCATGGCTGGGCACTCTACTGATAAGTCCTAAATAAGCCAACCTTGTAAATCTCTCGCCTGTCCAGACCTAGATGAACCTACCACATTGCCCACAGCTCTTCCAGTGTCTTCTTCTCCCTTCCCTTCCTTTCCCTTCCCTTCCCATCAGAGTGGCTGGGCTGCTCTGGGTGTAACTGGGGGCCTTTTGACAACACTCCTGCCCCTACCAATCCTTCACTCCTAAAATCAAGTTGGAACTTTCTCTTCCAGTTTTCTCATCTTTGCAGAGAGGGGAAAGATTCCGGGTGTAACGAGGAGGGGCTGGGTTACAGGATGTGGTGGGGAGTCCATTTAGAGTTGGACATTCCCTATTCTTACCCTACTGTTTCCTGTAATCAAATTTTTCATAGGAAAAGAAAATGATGCCCATCAGATACCCACATACCAGCTCTACACACACTAACTCCGTGAGCTTTGGCAGGATGCATAGTGTCTGTAAAGCACACCTAACTGGGAACAGTCAGAGTGCCTATCTGGTAGGGCCACAGTGGGGGCTAAGTGAGATAATCCATGCCCAGAGTCTAGCACAGTGCCTGGCACATAGTAAATACACGATAATGTAACTATTTTGTTGGTGGTCTTATTATATGGAATCAGTTCCAATTTGTGAAATGTACGTCACAGTTTTATTTGATCATAAAACAGTACTAACCTCACCTTTCATCATCATAGCAAAACTATGAGCATATTGATACCAGTCAACTCATGGTGATATTTCATCAGGCCTCGGTGCTGTCCTGAGGGAGAGAGAGGAAGGGAGGGCCTGTTGCCCACTGAGTTGTTTTAGTTCCTGTCAGTACTCTGCGTCTCTTAACAAAAATTTTAAAAATTAAAATATTTACTCTCTAAGGGCACCTGGGAGAGTGCCCAGTGGGCTCAGTCAGTTAAGCATTTGCCTTCAGCTCAGATCATGATCCCAGGGTCCTTGGATGGAGTCTTGCATGGAGCTCCCTGCTCAGCGGAGAGTCTGCCTCTCCCTCTCTCTCTCTGCCTCTTCCCACCACTCATGCTTGCTCATTCTCTCTCAAATAAAGCTTTATTTATTTGAGATAAATAAAATATTTTTTTAAATTACTTTCTATAGACTTCTGCTATTTTACATGTGATAAATTGCAGTTCATCCCTGATGCTTGTAATTATTTGAAGGCCTGATTAATCACTTTTCAGAAAACTTGCTAAGAGCTTCTGGGGCAAGTTAGAGGCTATGGCAGGTCATGGTGGTTGTCATTCATGGTTGAGTGACAGCATATTTCATCCCCATAGACACTGCATCAGGGGACATCTGGGATCCGTACGGGAGCAGGATACCGTGCTATCTCAGGCTGAGATCCTGTACATGATTCGAAATTCATAACCTAAGAAAAGGCTGCACTTTATCAACCCAAATGGGCCTTCAAAGTACAGAAAGTCCAGGGCAAATTACAAGGTGTAAAGAATCTGGAAAATGGATTTTTGAAGGCAGGAGTTCAATAGCATTCTATTCCTCAGACTCATTGTGCAAACAGGAAAATTGAGCAGTGGGAAGGGGACTTTCTATTTTTATTAGGGGAAAAAAGCTAACAATTTTCAGTAAACATGAGAGGAATAATATGGCAATTGTAGTTAGTAATGATTTATATGTAGTGAAACCATTGCAGGAAGAGTGTCATCAGCTCAGCCAAAATACGTTGCAGGAGAGAGTTTTTTTTTTTAATTATTATTTTAAAATACAGAACAAAGAATTAAGACCCATAGGTCAAACCTAGCCCCTCAAACCCTCTTACACTGTTGGTGGCTATGGAAGCTGGTTGCAGCCCCTCTGGAAAACAGCATGGAAGTTCCACAAAAAGTTAAAAATAAAGCTACTCTACAGACCAGCAATTGCACTACTGGGTATTTACCCCAAAGATGCAAATGTAATGATCCCAAGAGGCACCTGCACCCCAATGTTTATAGCAGCAATGCCCACAATAGCCAAACTATGGAAAAGGCCCAGATGTCCATCAACAGATGAATGGATAAAGAAGATGTGATACATATACAATGGAATACTACTCAGCCATCAGAAAATGAAGTCTTGCCATTGCTACGACATGGATGGAACTAGAGGGTATTATGCTAAGTGAAATAAGCCAATCAGAGAAAGACAATTATCATATGATCTCATTCATATGTGGAAATTAAGAAACAAAACAGAGGATCATAAGTGAAGAGAAGAAGAAATAAAACAAGACGAAATCAGAGAGGGAGACAAACCCTAAAAGACTCTTAATCATAGGACACAAACTGAGGGTCGCTGGAGAGGAGGGGAAGGGGATGGGGTAACAAGGTGATGGGCATGAAGGTGGGCACGTGATAAAATGAGCACTGGGTGTCATAGAAGACTGATAAATCACTGACCTCTACCTCTGACACCAATAATATGTTCCATGTTAATTAATTAGATTTAAATAAAATAAAAATCAAAAAACAAATATAGCCCCTCATCTATTTTTGTAAATAAAGTTTTATTGCCACACAGCCACGCTCATTCATTCATGCATTATCTCTGGCTGCCCTTGAGCTACAATGACAAGTGAGTATTTGTGACAGAGAGTTTATGGCCCATGAAGCCTAAACTATTTACTCTCTGGCACCTCACAGAAAAACTTTGCCAACCCCAAATTTGAAACACGAACATGAAGCTATGTTATCTCAAAAGCAAAATAGTGTTTAGGAGTATGTTTGAAATCAGAGTGAACCACAGAAGAAAAAAAGAACTTTATTTCTTCATTCCATGAATATTTAATTAGTGCCTACTGCATGTCCAGCTGTGCAAAAAAAGTAAAAAGCAAAACAAACAGACAAAAGTCCCTGTACTCACAGAACTTACCTGGACTGAGGGATTTACTAGCTAATCACTATAAAAGTGCACATATTTTTTTCATGAAATCTTTAAAAGAACAATGATGAAATCTTGCAGGGCCTTAAGAATGAGATCAGTGTTTCCCTGGCTTAGTCAATAATATATGATGAACCCACTGACAGTGTAATGAAAGAAGACTTGTCAGCTTGTGCAAAAGAGATCCAAGAAGACTTCAAGGCCCAGCATCAACAAAGAAAGGCTGTTAGGCTCATCAAGGTTGAAGGGAAAACTGGAACCAATTTGCACATGGTTGCAAAAACAGATTTGCAGGATGGAGTCGCTCTGAATAAAATTCTTGGCCGGGCCTATCATAGTGTTGCTAACAGGAGCAGGAAATTGGATGGATTCACAGCAACACGGGTGAAAAGGTAGCTAAGCATTCCACACACTTGCGTTTACACCGAGATTTGAGATTCAGTCGTACGTTTTCATTTGTGAGTGAAGAAAGAAAAGAATTCCAAAAACCTCTCGATGCTATCATATCAATTCATGCATCTGAGAAAAAGCTGACAATTTTTCAAAGCATCCCATGCACAGTGGAAGTGCAGCAGACAGGAAGCCGTGTTATTTCTTGAAAATGTCAGCCTATCCATTACGGTATGCAGTGTCCATTTGGGTTTAACACCCTCCCAGAGATTACAGAAATTAGGGGATTATATTTGATGATTCTTAAAAGATCAAGTGTCTGATAAATTGAGCAGGGTCCTGGGATTAATTCCCAACTTGCAGTTTATCTTTTGTTTGAAATGTATCATATATGAAATATTTCAGGAATCCTTTCAAAGGACTGCAAAATGAAATTATCATTATAGACACTTTTCTCCTTTCTTCATTATTTATCATCTGAGTAAAGCAATAGACATTTCAAAACTATTTAGGACCGTGTAGAATCATGCCAAAAATAACCAGGGAAGTTTTCATAGTTAAGAAATCCTCCTTTCAAATGAGTAGCCAAAAAAACCCTGGAAGAAAAAAAATACCTTGGGAATTTAGATAGTCCTTTTTTTCTCCTTTCCCTTTCAGAAAACAATATAACAGTGATGTTTATTACTAATTATTACTAATTATTAAATTTACATCTACATTTTCCGAACGGAAGCATAAAAAGAATTTTTTGAGATTTTGCATAAGTACATGCATGGATATGAACATATATGGAATAAACCATTAAGTGAAACAGAAATTTTCAGGAACGTAGATGTGCATATGATGTACAGATGGTGCCGTAATTTCATTTTCCTCAGAGTGATGCAAACCTTAATCTCCCTTGCAACTGCATCGATGTAACCAATACCGGTTGTTCCACATGGTCTTCACAAGAATGCTCTGATGTCTCGAGCCACCGCATTCTGCTTCGATGCCTCCAAGCACTGGCGCAGGCAGGAATGCTTCTTCATATCCCACAGCATCTCAGAACATATTGTGAAGGGCACTAGCCCTGGATGGGTATTAGGAGTGACTTAGTAACCAAACTGATGGCGCTCGAAGGAAGGGACCACTGGTGTTTGGAGAAGATGACCACGAAGGATGAGACGTAGGCTGTGTTTTACTGATGAAATTTCACCCATCAGAATTACCCACTCGGGCTGGTCCCTTGCCATGGCTGACATCCCAATCCAAAATCTAAGTTTTAAGGCACGCTCCCCTGGCAACAATTGGACACTGTTCCTGGGGAAGATGGTGACATAATAGAAATAATCATGTTGTTTTTATTAGCATATTCCTGCATATTCAAAGATCTTTGAAAACCCAATATGAAAGCCTGTTGTTCTAAAAAATCTCCCACAAAGCGCCTAACTTGTTTAGGTCCCTTGTCTGGAAATGTGCAGAAAACAAAATTAAGGAATCTGGATCCTCCACAAACTTCCCATCAGGCTCCACCTTGGCTGAGATTATTTCAAAATCCCATTTTATGGATGATGAAATTGAAGTATGGAAAGGCTAAGTCACTGCATTTCTGCTTTCCCAAGTCAGCCTACGGGGATGGCCTCAGTAGGTACCTTTGTCACTTTGAGCAGAGATTTATGCAAGGGATTGTTTATTTACACCAAGGCAATTAACCCTCAGAGTAGGCCTGTGTATGCCTAGTGTGTTTATGGCCCTGGGTTCTTGGGAACTCTGGATAACACCCGGCCAGAGGAAGCCACTTCCAGCTTCTCTCAAACATGACCCTGCCAATCTCCCCTCTCATCCCACTCTTCCCCTACCTCCCCTCCAGCCACCATGGGCTCCTCCCAGTCCCTGCACTCCCCATCACCTTCTGTTCTTTCTGGCTCCTTTACTGCTTCAAATTCCCCCTACCTTCCCTGGGCCTGAGTGCCCACCACTCATCCCTCATGCAAGTAGTCTTGTTTCTTCTAGGAAGAGCTCCAACCAGATTGCGGACCCCTCCTTGGTTCTCTTGGGGCCTTCCCTGCTGCCTCTCGTCATCCTGCAACGAATAAACTACTGATCTGGTTGTAGGAACAGGAGGTGGTGTCGCATAGTGGTTAAGGGCCTGGGCTCTGGAGCCAGTCTGCCTAGGTTCAAATCCTGGCTCTGCCTCTTACTAGCTCTGTGACCTGGAGCAAATCACTTTATCTCTTGGTGCCTCTGTCTCTCCCTCCCTCAGACAAGAAAAAGAATATAACCAATCTGTTGGTTGTGAAAATTCCATGAGTTAATACATACGAGGCACTGAAAACAATGCCTGACACATAGCAAGGGTTTGTTACTTATCAGTACAGTCATCTATTGTTTTTCTGGTCCACTCCTTCACTAGACTGAGTCCTTGATTGCAGAGATGGTTTCTTAATTTTCTCTTACCACAGCATCTGGCACATAGTAGGGACTCAGTAAATATTCGCAACATGAATGAATGAGCAGAAGAGGCCACGGCCTCTGTTGAACCCTCTGTCTACAGTTGAGCTTCTCTGGGCTCACCTTGGTTTTCTAGGCTCAGGGCCCATGTGGCTGAGCTGATTCGCTCAGGAGAGATAGTGGTGAGGCAGAGGAACTTTGCCTTTGCTCTTCCCAACTCTGAGCTCTCCCTCCCAACACAGCTGCTCATCCCACTGGAGTTGTGCAATTCTAGGCAACACAGCTTTGCAATGACTACTCCTTGTCTGCCTGGGGTGTTGACCTGTTTTCCTGCAATGAGACTTCCCCCATTGGAAGGTCCCAGGGGCTCAGACCCAGCCAACAGCCTCCCTGGCTGCTGTCTGAGTGGCTCAACCTCCCCTCACCATCATCCTGGCTGTGCCCCAAGCCCTGGAGCAGGCTGCTCCTGCTCTCCACCTGCTCTAGGCCAGCTCTGCCTTCATCCTCATGCTCAAAGGCCACCCCCCCCCCCCCCAGAGCCTTTCCAGACTACTCCCAAATGGAAATCATTTCTCACCACTCTGGACTCCCAGAGTCCTCTATCTACCCTTGTTTCTTCACCTCTGGGAGTCTTAGTTTCATTATCTGTTAGAGAGATAACAATGCCTACTTCAAAGGAGGTTGTGAAGATCGGGTTGCTCAAGCAAATGTTTCATATCATAAGCATTTTGCTTATTTACTACCTTGAAAGATCCTTAAAGCCAGGGCCCCCCCTATTTCATTACTGTACACCCCTTATTCTTAGCACAGCACCTGACTTGGGTTAAGCATTCAATAGTTATTTGCTTTTGATGGATTAATCAATCAAAAACTAATCAAGAAATACATAAATTATAGCAAGGTAGCAATATCCCACACCTATAATACAGAAAGGAATCCTTCTTGTGGGATTTTTTTCTTTTTTTTTTTTCCTTCTTTCTCTTTCTCTCCCTTTTTGAATTGTTCTCAGATTAGAAATGGCTAACCAAATCAATCATCCTTTTCCTGGGAAGTGAGTTCACAGTGCCCAGTGCAATCAAACTATCATTAATTAGCCAGAGAGCTTGGACTTAGGAGTAAAAACACAATCATATGTGCTCACACCCTGAGAATGATTTTCAGAAAAGAGTGGGTGCTTGCAATTCTCCTCCACGTGTAATGGGAACATTGGCTACAATCGGCCACCTCATTCATCCTCTTACCCCATCCTGGGCCCTTCCCTCCCTGCCATCCACATGCCACCACCTGTACCCAATGTCACCAAATGAAGTGATCACCTATTCTTCTTGACAAACAAAATCTCCTCTCCACAAGGAACTCTCTCGAAGCTAAAGGTGAAAGCCTAAGCCTAGAGAATTTCATTTTAGGGCTTGGGAAGCAAAGGTCACTGCCTGGTTTCTTATAAGCCCTGGGCATATGGAAACAGGTCCTGCCCTGTCTCAATGAGGTTCAAAGAGGCCTGTCACTTTCACTGGGTACGAGTCCCCACCCTTCTTTCCCTTGCCCATGCCCTGAGCCCCGGAGGGAAAGCCCAGATTCCCTACAAGGTGGTGCCGGCCAGAAATTGCCCCATCCTCCTTATCAGACCTACTTGCCTGCCCGACCCAGACCTGCCTCTGGTGCAGTCACGGGAGAAGCTCAGCCCAGGCAATTCCAACCTGCTCAGGAGAAGCAAGCTGACTTGCCTGAAAGCTGATGGTGAGCCAAGACCAAGCCACTCAAGAAAACCCAGAGCGGGTCAGTGTAGTAGCAGGATGCTAAGGGAAGGACATGGAAGGCCCAGGATGCCCCAGGCAATGCCCCAATCCACAGGAAGAGTCTACACTGCCAGCTCCGGGCAGGAACCTCAGCATCTGTTTCTCCTCCTCCCACCTCTGACTCTCTGCAGACAACACTTGCTATATCCACACTGCTCGGACCACACGGACTGGCACGTGGATCCACGCTGTGCCACAGTGCATCTGTCTAGGGTGCGGGTGTCACCAGGTGTGCCAGGATTTTTTGCACCTAGAAAAAAATGTTACCTACTAAATCATGACACAGTGGATCTTCATTACTTACAAAGTGCGTTGTATACTTACTGAAAGCTTTTTTAGATTTCTTTAGAATGGGTTCTTACTGTATCTCCATCCATCTCACACACGCGTGAAAAGGAAAGCATTAGACAAGGTAAATTGCTTAAGGTAATCCCAAAACCGACACATTGAGAATGCACATCCTGTGAATCACTTATTGGTTCCGAGTTGCCCACCTATATGGTTTGCCCACATCGTTGTCCGCTGTGCCATTGGGAGCATAGGGACGGTCACAGGAAGGACGCAGCACTTCTTCAGAGAGCGCCCCACTCTTGTCTGCTGGGCGGTCCTCCAGCCTGCCGACATCACTCTGCCACACGTGAAGTGCATCGCGAATGCCTCCATCACAAAAATGACTGATCAATGCATCCCATCTTCGTAGGTGATAGAAAGAAAGAGAGTGTGCATTTAAACGCATAAAATAGGGAATAGTGACAGCTAATACGAACGTCCCAGGAACTGCACTAAGCTTGTAAATTCTATGTGTTACCTTCTATCTTCTCTCTGAATAAGTAATAACGTGAGCTATTTCCTACTTGCCAGACCCCGTTTGAGTGCCTTACGTACATGCACTCATGTAATCATGCCAGCACCCTATGAGGTAAGTACTATTATTATTTCTATTTTGAAGAAGATGGTGGTGAGAATAAGTTATTTACACAAGATTGCATGGCTTGCAAGTGGTAAAACCGGGATTCGAAGTCTGAAGTCCAGTTCTAGAGTCTTCACTTAGCCACCCCACTACATGTGGATCTATTAATGTAAGGGAATTGAGGCACAGAAGAGATAGATACCTTGCCCAACAGCCCGGGTGGCTCAGCGATTTAGCGCTGCCTTCAGCCCAGGGCCTGATCCTGGAGACCTGAGATCGAGTCCCACGTCGGGCTCCCTGCATGGAGCCTGCTTCTCTCTCTGCCTGTGTCTCTGCCTCTCTCTCTAATAAATAAAATCGTTAAAAAAAAAAAAAAACCTTGCCCAAGGATACAGAAGGGCCAAGATTCAAACCACACCATCCGACTCTCAAGCCCATAGGGAAGACAAAAGGGCAAATGTTAAACCCGGATATTTCAATTTCATCTTGTAACTCCAGAATCCCAACTGGTATCAGTTTGATAAAATTAAACTTGCTGTCCTTTCTCTCAAAGAAGTGGGAGCACAATTTCCTTGCAGTGATCCGAAGGAGGTCTCATCCATCCAATTGTTTGTTCACTGAAGAAGTCTTTCCAAAATGTCCAAGGCCCTGAGCGAAGTGCTCCACGGAGCTTACAATGTAGCAGGTATAACAGACTGCCTACAAGTGATTGTCAGCATAGCCAAGGGGGGAGAAGCGCCATTGACAGCTGGAACTCTTCTGCCACTTAGGAGGACGTTCCAGGAAGCAGAGACATGAAAAGTGAGGGAAAGATGGAAGCCAAACCCTTTTATGGGACGTCATGGTTAATTTATTCAAAATTAATATATTTGCCTTCTCATCATGTACCTCCCTCTACCTCCCTAAACCTCCAGTAAAGTTTGCTGCACATACAAAGGCCTTGTGTGATGACTTTTAGTGGGATTTGGGAAACAAAGTTGAGTTCCCTACCTGTGTGAGTATGGGAGATGGGAAAACATAGGAGAGAAGAACCAAATATAATTTGAGGGTTAGGGGCGTGGGGTCAGGGAAGCCTGCTTCAAACGCTCAAATTTTGCAGGCCCACTATCCCTCGCTTGTCACCATTCTGAGCTCCAACAGGGCAGACACCTTGCCTGTCTTGTTCCTTTTGGCAAACCCCAAGCCTTGAAGGATATAGACACATAACAGGTGCTTAGTAAATGTTATTTATTGAATGTCGAGACAGAAGACCTCAGTAGCCCTTCATCATCTCTCCCAGGTGTGTTTTCCCCCCTGAAATATTCCCTGGTACATACCCTCAGGTGTCAGTGAAGAAACCCTGACAGGCAAAAACTTTTCTCCATAGTTCAGATCGTCTCTTTACACTCTCTTCCAGAGAAATTACTGGATCAAAGAGAGTAGTGACAAGTAAGACCTTGGATCTGTAGTACAAAATCCTCTTCAAGAGGAGTGCACAGTTCATTCTGGTCAAAGTATTATAGCAGAGCGCGTAGAACCATTTCTAATCCCCTTGCCAATACTTCGCCCACTCGCCATTCACAAAGAAATCAGGCATCTAAGACCCAGCTCACCTTGAGCTTCCCCCTTGATCATAGCGTCTTGCTTTAGACTGAACCCTTTGCATCCACTTCTGACCCCCCTCAAATGCATCCTCCCCTAACAGCCAGAGCAAAATCTGAACATGTTTCTCCTATTTAAAATTCTTCAATGGCTATTTTTCCCCCTCCCAAACCTCTCCTATCTCTAGGCCAGGAGCTGTGTGTTTTGTTTTGTTTTTTTTAAAGATTCATTTATTTATTCATGAGAGAGAGAGAGAGAAGCAGAAACGCAGGCAGAGGGAGAAGCAGGCTCCATGCAGGGAGCCTGAGGTGGGACTTGATCTCAGGACTCCAGGATCATGACCTGAGCCGAAGGCAGACACTTAACCTCTGAGCCACCCAGGCGTCCCTGAACCACCCAGGCGTCCCTCGGGAGTTGTGTTAAGTGTCCTCCCGACTTCTTCATTGACTCTTCCAGTCCATTCTCCCTCCCACTCCCTAATCTACTCTCCACCCCACACCCAACTTTAAATATTGCTCAGATCTGTCTCACTCCAAAACCCACTGGCTGTCCACCAACACGAGTGAACATTCTGTGCCCCCATAAATTAAATCATGTGAGTGATTTATTGGATCTATTTTTATTAGACTACCACGAGGCACAGAGATTCCAGAATTCAGATGCCACAGATACTTCTCCAGGATGTACCACGGTGCCAGGCATTGACATATTGTGGCATTTAATCCTCTCCACATCCCTACAAGGCTGATAAAGACGCAGAGGCTGAAAGGAGTGAAATAGAGAGATGCAATGGCCCCCATGGGAATGAACGAGAAGGGCTGCTGCCCCAAGTCTCCAGACTCCTAGGCCTGTGTGTTCAATAAGCATTTATTGAACACCTGTGCATAATGAGTATTGAACCGAGGAATTGAGATAAAAGGCAGCTGCTGGATCTCCCTTTGACCTTACAGCAGTGATGCTGGGAAGTACTTCCAGGTGTCTAATCTAAATTCCTTTTGCTACAACTCAATCCCATTCCCACCCCCTGCCTCACCCCTATCCCCAGATAAATACAAAAACAACAGTTGCTGATAAGATCGCCAGCTTCTCCTCCAATTGTGGCTTCTGTCTTTGGTTGCCACACAGGCCTGAGATAAGCCTCACAGAACAGGCTTCATATCTCCCTGGACATTGCCTCCACGCTGCCAGTCACTCCTCAGCACCACCGCCTTCCCCCCGCCCCCCACCAGACTCAGGAAGACCAGTAGCTTCAGGGGAACCTTCCCTGAGGAGAAAGGAGGAAAGACAGCTGAAAGTGGCAACTTCTCCCACTGATCACTTTTCAGGAGGTGGCAACAGGCAACCCTCTGTGGGCATATGGCTGCCTCACTTGAGAGGATCCCCAGCTTGGGGAACAGTGAGGGTGGGCCGCCGCTCTCACCCATGCCCTCCACAGCTCCCTGGTGGCTCCCGCAAGATGGATAGCACAGAAGATTTTTCTTCACTGGCTTATCAGGGAGGACAAGGACAACAACAGCCTTTCTATGGAACTCACAGATGAGTCTAGAAAGACCTAATACACATTCTATGAGTAAACGATTGAAAAAAAATAAACGAATGTGAGAGTAAATGAATTAGCATACCACTACAGAGGTCAATGAAGGGAACAAGAGAATAGCAGAATGAATCACAATGAATACATGAGTGAGTGAATAAAAGAATTAATGTCTAAGCACTTGAATGAATCCATGAGGGGAAAGAATAGCAATTAAATGAATACATGGATAATGGGTGGGTGGACGGATGGATGGATGGATAGACCAATGGGGTGAATAATGAATAGTCACAACTTCTTAGAGGAAGACTAGGGGGCTGAATGATGGACTCTATCCTGGCACTGCCCCCAACCCTACACATTGTCCTACACATAGTCAGAATTCTAAGTATTTGACAAATAAATAAGCAGATGGATAATTAGACATTCTCCTTTTTTGCAGTGCATGGTACTAAAACTAGCCCTTGATGGAGACCTACAAATTTCAAAGATTCTTCATGTAAAAAGAGCTCTGACTTCTTGAGTTGGATGGGCCTGGTCTTAAATCCAGCTCTCCCATTTCCTAAGCTGGGTGGTTCATCAAAAGGCACTCACCCTCTTGGAACTTGAGCTTCGTCTACAAAGTGGAGACAATCATGCCTATATCATAGAGCTATAGTAGAGATTAAAGAAGAATATGTGTATCTTGCACATAGGAAACACTTGATGAATGAATGTTTCCTTTCTTTCCTAAGCACATCTTCTGCCCTCTATCCATCCAAAACCCACCAGCTCCAGTGCCCTGTGAGGCTCTCCCTACTCAGGGGGCCCGCTTTTCTAGCAGCTGCCAGAGGACCCACCTAAGCTGCACCAAGGATTCCAAACCCACACAAATGGTGAGGTAATGAATGTTTGTTGTTTTAAACCACTGTTTTGAGGTAATTCGTTATGCAGCAACTGTTAACTTATACATCTGTTTTACACATGGGGAAGGGGAGTGAAAACTCAGCCTCCCTGTAGCTTACACCCTCGGTGAATGGTGGTTTAAATAAGAAACATGATACAGGATGACATCGCAGCCCTATTTGGCTAAGCCTCGTGTTTGACAGAGTAGGGCTCTTCTCACTCCCTGCAGGATCATACAAAGATTTTTCATCTGTCCCTAGTTCCTAGCACAGAGTTTCCCAAAGCATTTCTAATTTCTTGGTGATAAGGTGATGGGAGCCTTTTTGTTCTAATGAAGTGAATCTTGGTGGGCTCCTACATAGCTCCAGGCTGGGGACTAGTCACTAGAAAGAGCCAATCTTGAGTAGAAGCTTAGAACTTTCAGCGCCACCCTCCAACCCTGGGGGAAGGGAGAGGGGCAGGGGATTGAGTTAATCACCCACCAAAGGTCTATGATTTAATCAACTGTGCCTACCTTATGAAACATCCATAAAAAACTCCTAAACAGTAGGGTTCAGAGAGCATCTGAGTTGTGAACACGTTGATGTGGCCGGAGGGTGGCGCATCCCAACCCCAGGGCAGAAGCTCCTGTGCCCAGGCCCCTCCAGACCTTGCTCTATTTTACCTCTTCATCTAGTTGTTCATTTGTATCCTTTATAATAAACCAACAAAGGTAAGTAAAACATTTCCTGGGGTTTTGTGAGACATTCTAGTAAATTATCAAACCCGAAAAGGAGAAGGTGGGGGGGACCCTCTGACTTTGTAACCAAGTCGACGGCAGTGTGGATAACCTAGGGCCTCAATACTCATGACAATCTTATGAGACTGAGCCCTGAAACCTGTGGAGCCTGGTACCCACTCCAGGTAGTCAGTGTCAAAATTGAATCAATGTAGGACACCAGATTGCCGTCTGAGAGTCGGAGAACTGGTTTGTGGCAGGAAAAAAAAAAAAACCCACAAGGTTGGAGTCAGAAGCGTTATAGGCAAAAACAGCTCACCACACTGGCAGGTCCCTGGGTTGGGGGATCTAATCCCTCAAAGGCATTAGAGAAATGTTGCCTAAAATTGGCAAACTCCCAAGCCCATGAGGAAGGTGGGTAACAAGAGAGGCTGACAACCAGCTCTGACTTTTGGAAAACTCCCCCATGAAACATCTCCAGAACCTGTGGGCTCTGGGTCCTCCCATAGCCTCTGGGGTCAGAAATTGCCACCCCATCCGCCTCAGAGCATCTTCCTGAGATGAGAAGAAAGAAGTGGGCTAACCCCAGAGCTGGAATCCATTCTCGCTTTTACTTGAACTCCACCTAACCCCGTTACACGAAGTCCCTTATTTGATTCTCCCAGCCCTGAAAGAGTTGATATTCTTACCCCACTTGACAGAGGAGGGGGTCCTTAGTCCCACTTGGCTTTGTGAGGCTTCCAGATGCCATGCTGGTTACTCAAGATCATACAGTCAGAAGCAGTGCCAGAACTAGAAAGCGGGTCTCCTGAGCCACAGTGGCCCAATGCTCTCAAAACACCAGCTATGCTTCCAAGAACCAAAGAACAGAAGGAGTGACATTGCAAGAGAAAATCCCCCCGGGAAAGAAATAAATGAAAATTAATGATGCACCTGGACACACTTGGTTTGCCTTTTGAGCAGAGATATCAAGATTGATGAGCTACAAGATTGTGCTGCGCTACTCAAGCCACGGAACCTAACACACATCCTCTTGCCCTGTGCTTACGGATGTGCCTGACTCTTTAGAAATCAGTCAGATTTGGGGTCATTTCCTTCCCCCTGAACCTGGAGGACTCCTGAGTATCATGGAATCTTGGTGTAAAAGCAGCAACCAGGAGCTGGGGGGTGGGGGCCGGCTGTGATAGCGTATTACGGAGTTACTGCATAATGCATGGTTTCAGTTGGGATGATGAGAAAGGTCTGGAGGTGGATTGTGGTAGCGGTCATACAACAATGTGAATGTACTTAATGCCACTGAACTGTGCACTTTAAGATGGTTAAAATAGTAAATTTTAGGGGTGCCTAGGTGGCTCAGTAGATTAAGTGCCTGACTTGATTTTGGCCCAGGTCATGATCTCAGGGTTGTGAGACAGAGCTCTGTGCTGGGCGTGGAGCCTGCTTAAGATTCTCTCTCTCCCTTTCCTTCTGCCCCTCCTTACCTCACTCATGTGTGCTCTGTCTCTAAAAAAAAAAAAAAAAAGAAAGAAAAAGAAAAAAAGAAGTAAATTTCATGCTATGTCTATTTTACCACACTCAAAAGAGAGAGAGAAAGAGAGGGTAATTCACCCTTGAAAAAAAGTAAACAGTAACTGAAAAAACAGTCCTCTCGAGGCGCCTGGGTGGCTCCGTGGTTAAGCATCTGCCTTTGGCTCAGGGTGTGATGCCGGGATCCTGGGATCAAGTCCTGCATCGGGCTCCCTGCTTCTCCCTCTATGTCTCTGCCTCTCTCTGGGTCTCTCATGAATAAATAAATAAAAATCTCTAAAAAACAAACAAACAAAAAAAAACCACTCATCTCTTGGCTAAATGGGAGGATGGAGGAAAAAAAAGATACCATGTGCTCAGTGGGGTGGGAATTCTGGGAGTCCTTCTTAGACCCAGAGACTGCCCCAAATGACACCAAGTCTTTGTCCCAGCATAACTGGGCCATGTACTGCCATTTGGGTCCTCCCTAAAGGACCTCCAAGCTCTGCAGTAAAAGAAAGATAAGCAAACAAACAACTTCACAAAGCAGGCACTGGGCCAGAATTTCTAAGATGCCGGCCCAGGGAGTGTCAGAGCTGTGGGGCCTCCTAGAGGTCCTCTGATCCCACTCGCTCGTTTTATGGATGGAGGAATTAAGTCCCAAAGAGGAGAAGCACTGGCCCACACAGCAGATCAATCGCAGCAGAGCCAGAAGCCCTGTGAGCATTTGCCTAGTGGACATGAGTTCAAGTGTGGCTGGATCACTGGAGTACATGTGACTGTTGGCTGACCTCACCCCTTCCATCTTCATCTTGCTGGTCAGTAAAAGGAGAGCAAAGAGAGCAAGGATGACACTGCCTTGCTCTTCACATCTTAGGTGAGGTCAGTGAGACTGAAGATCTCAAGTGCCTCGCCCAGGGCCTGGTCCATGGTGGGTGCTCTCTGCCCATCCTATTCCTTTGGTCTGGACTGTCGGCCAGTGCTCCCCCTGCAACCTCTCTCTGCTCTTATTGCCAACAGATTGAGAAGGTGGGAGGTGGAAGGACCTGGGTGTCCCCCACAGCGGGGTAAGAGTTACCTGCTAAGGCATCCAGCCTGCTCGGATCCTGGTCCAGGGATAGTCAGAAAACAGAACACCCACTTTTGCCAGCAAAAGTGGCAGGGGGTCCAAAGGCAGCTCCCAGTCAGAGGATGTCTCATCTCCCACTGCTATGTTCCCTCTTTCCTGGGCTCCTCACCGCCCCCCCTCCCACCCCACACACACACATACACACTGGTCTGGGACTTCCAGGAAGGAAGATTGGCTGGGACACAGAGCGCCAGTCCATCCTCGAAGGGCTTCAAAGCACCATTCATTCAACCCTCACCCCATCTGGGTCAGGGAGTGACACCCCCATCACAACTGAGAAAATTGAGACCGAGAGGTTGAGGAGCCTGTCTGACCTCACGGGGCTAGGAAGTAGTTGAGGGACAACGTCCACCTGGAGTCCAGAGGAAGAGGCAACGAAGCTGGGACAGGGCTGCCTCTATCCCGCTCTCTTCCTGGACGTTCCTGGACCACAGGATCCTGGGCACGTTACTTCAACTCTTAAACTCGATTTCCTCACAGGTACGAGTGGCATCCGGAAGACGGGCCCTGCCTCATGGAACTGTCATGTGAAAGCACCTGGCGCCTGGTAGGCCTACTCCGGAAATGACCGGTTCTCTTCCCTTCCCTGAGGGGTCACCCCAACACTTCCCCACCTCCCAGCCAGCCGCCTGGCTCCTGCCCCTGTTGTTGACACCACATCCGGGCGCATGTTGTCACCCTACATTACACCACCACACCTCACCAGTGACATAACCCCCTCCATCTCCCTCCCCACCCACCCCAGGCTGGCGTAACCCGGGCTCTGCTGACACGTCCTCACTGAAATTCAAAACCAGATACTGCGTGTTGGTTTGCTGGTTTGCTAGAGGGCAAAGCCAAGTCCTGCCTCTTTTTCTCTTTGCTCTCTCTCTCTCTCTCTCTCTCTCTCTCTCTCTCAATATCTCTCCGGGCCTCAGAGCCCCGAGGAGGCTACCAGGAGCCAGGAGCTGGGTGGGGGCACGCACAGCCCCAGAGCCAGGCCCAGCCCAGCCAGCTCGTCCCGTAAGCTCCTGAGGCTGGATGGCAGGAGCCGTGGGTGCAGTAACACGGCGGTGTGAAGAAATGGGCCTGCCTGATGAAACCCATTTCTCAGAGATGAGAGACAGGGAGAGCTCCAGCCGGAGTTCCCAGAAATGTGTCTCCACTCTCTCGCCCATTCAGAGAGCTCTGGAGCACTGACTGTGTGCTAGGGTCATTAGCTGGAGACACTGTCACAGGAAGGCCGGATCAGAGGTCCCAGCCCCACAGAGCTGTACCTTGCCATGGCTTAGCACGGCCAAGCAAACTCCTAACAAAGCAAAACCAGAGAGCTTCGGATCATGAGAAGTGCTTGGAGGGAAACAGATGGGCTGATGTGACAGCAATGAGTCCCGGGAGTGCGTGCTGAGTGGAGTGATTCAGGAAGGCTTCTCTGAGGAGGTGACCATGAGCTGAGACCCAGCAGGTGGGAAGGAGCCAGCCATGTGAGGAGCTGGGTGGACTGTTCCAGGAGAACGAATCAGAAATGCAGAGGCCTTAAGATGGGAGATGAGGAAGTGACCGTGGCAGGAGCACAGAGGATGAGGAGCAGGGTAAGATCTGAAAAGTCTCCAGACACTAGATCACGAAAGAAGAGCCTCCTGGGCCACAGCAGGAGCTCGGATTATATTCGAAGAAAGATTTGAAAGAACCCTGGAGGCCCCTTCCCTTCCTGGAGCCCCAAAACCTGGGGGACGAGGGTGACCAATGTGACTCCCAAACACAGGCACCCGGACAGTGGGACATGCAAGGAATCTCAGGATCTGTCGAGATCCATGCCCTTCTGCTCTGTAGGTCGGGGGACAGCCCCCCGACGGGAAGGGGCATGCCCACCACCTCACCGTGTGGCTGTGGCGGGGCAGACCTAGAACCTGGGACCCTGCAAGTGAAAGTGGAGCCCGCATTTTTCACAGTTAGCATTATGATTTCCTTTCACTCCACATCAAACCCATTCTTTTTCCAAGAAGAAAGGGAATATGGATGGTCTCCTCAGGTCACACAGTAGGAGGAGCCGGGGAGTCAGGCTCCAAACCCAGGTTCTCCTGCTGCCCATGTCCATGCCCTTTCCAGTGGGCTGTTTGGGATTTAGGTTCTTCCCGAAGGCTGCTGGAACCTTAGCCCTCTCAAAGGCTTTTTGGGAAACACCACAGGACCCAAGCAGGTAAAACAAATGAGCCAGGTGACCTCACGCATTGGTCCCTGACATGCACGCAGTTTTTAGAATAGATCAAGGAAACTGTCTATAAATAGTGATCGCTGGGCATACACTATCCGTGATCGTTTCCTTCATAAATGATCCACTAGAGCTTGCTCCCCGTAAGACTGCAGAACTCAAATTCCCACTACATCAAACTAAATGGGAGGGTTTGTTAAAACACTGGCTGCTGGATCTTGTACCCCAAATTCTAAGTCAGCAGGTCTGGGATGCGGCCCACGAGTTTGCACGTCCATCTAACAAGTTCCCAGGTGATGCTGATGCTGCCGGCTTGCGGAACCCCGCTTTGAGAACCACCGCTGTATCACTACACTGTGATGTCTGCCCAGATCTCTTTTAGGAGGACCAAGGTCCTCATTCATCCAGGGATTGTCCCTCCACAGGAACTACTCTTAACAGAAGGGCCCACCTTACACAGAATTATGTCCCCTTCGTGCAAGCAGCCTACGGGTCAATAGAGACGTTCCAAGACATTCCAAGCTGGGCACAATCCTGCAGGGCCGGGTCAGCTTCAGAGCACCCTGTGGGACAGCTCCAAGGTTTCTGCTGTGACTACTTCCCAGTTCCACTTCTCCTGCTAAATCCCACATTCTCAATTCCCTTGCAGGTGTTCTTCCCAAAAATACTTCCCATTAAACACCCTGAATTCAAGTTTCTGTCCCAGAGTCTATTTCCCAGAGTGTCTGACTTTAGGGACTTGGTACAAGAAGTGGGGTGCTCTAGGGAAGCTGGATCACCCACTTGCTGACTGGCTGACAGTGAGTACTCCAGCATTCGGGGAGGGGGGATCAGGGCACAGCTCCCGGAGTGTAAACATGAAGCCTTGTCCTGGTGGCAAACTGGAACGGATTATCTCTAGAAGGGAATGAACTGGTGGGTGCACTATCCCAGGCCCTTGAGAGGCTTGGATGAGGTTCCAATTATAATGACAGTAAAACTGATGGCTCTCACTGAATGCCATGAATGCTCTAAAGAAGGACAATGAAAATCACCCACATAAGGCACAGTGTCAAAGTCACAGGGGCTCTTTGGCACGATCTGAACAGCTCTCAGCTGGTACAGTGGTAGGTAGAAAAGGCTGAAGCCTTCACCGGAAGGGTAAGAGATCACCAGAAAATTCTCAACCCTGGCAACTCTGTTACGCTAAATTCCGTGCTTTAATTAGAAAGCAGCAGAGAGCCCTGTGACTTGGGAGAAGGACATTAGTGTGGATGGCTCAAGAACATCCTTGGAGCCCCAGAACATCCAGAACTCTCTAAGCCTGCACAAGTGGCCTAGGACTTCTAGTAAACACCAGTTCTCCCACCTAGCTTAAAGATGATGCCCCTAAGAGATACACATCCCCCCTACACACACGCACACACACACACACACACACACACACACACACATCACCCCCCAACTGCCAAACTCTTAACTAAGGCCACGTTGTTGTTATTCAGCCAGAAAACACTGGGTCTGCCAGGCTTCCCTGATAGGAATAAGAATGATAGGATCTCAAAATAATAGATGCCAGATGGCACTTACCTATCAGAAGCGAGATGAGTGCAAATATTGTGATAAGCCACAAAATCACTGAGGCAGCTGGGGGCCTGAGCCACAGCCAGCTATGGAGATGTTAATAAAACTCGACATTCCTAAAGGCGTGCTAGATGACCAGCCAGCAAGAGAATTGCTCAATCTATACAATCAGAATAAATCAAGGATCGAGATCTCTGGCCAAGTTTCTAGACCTCAGCCCATTTTCAATTTTGAGGACTGTTGGATACAGGGTATGAGTTAATACATGATACCCAAAATACTTTCGTGGCTCCTGTTAGAATGAGAATGTCAGGGAGCCAGGTAGCAACTGGAATCTCAGCTCACAGTAGGTCTACACATTCACCAGCAGTCATTTCCACTTGAGCTACAAGTGGAATGGAAAATACTTGACAGTTGGCAGAACTTCCATATTGTTTCCTTGGCCTGTGAGGTAAGAGCTATCACAGTGGGGAAGGGCAAGTAGAAACTTCTGAAGCTGCCTCCACCCACCCCCCACTAGCTGAGATAGTGAATCGAAATCAATATTGCATCATGACAGAGATGAATGCCACCCTTAAAGATCTAAAAGATACAGGAATAGTAGTTCCCACCATGTCTTCATTTTAGATGCCAGTCTGGCCATGAAAAACGACTAGAAGGATCTAGAGGCTGACACTGATGTCAACACAACCAAGCAGTAGCTCTAACTATATAATTTATATATAATGTATGTATATAATGTATGTCTACTGAGTAGGTTAACCCAGCCCAGGATGGATATAGCCACTGAGGTGATGAGCGTGTTCCTCTACATCTCTCTCAGGAGGAAGGACCAGAAAGAGCTCACGTTCATGTGGAATGGACAACACTGTACATTTGTAAGTCTTTCCCCAGGGCTACACTGACTCTTCTCTTCCCCATCATAATACAACTTGAAGAGAACTGGACATTCCACAGAATGTTACATTGGTCGACTATATCTCATTCCTATGACTTCCTGTTAATGAGTAATGAGTAAGAAGTGACAAGTACATTGGAGGTCTCGATAAGACCTTGATAAGAGCAAGCACTCTGGAGGATGGAGACAGACCCCATGAAGATTTAGGGTCCCTCCATATCAGTGTTAATGGGTTCTGGGAAAGGCCAGGATATCCCCTCCAAAATA
Source organism: Vulpes lagopus (assembly GCF_018345385.1). Taxonomy (NCBI): domain Eukaryota; kingdom Metazoa; phylum Chordata; class Mammalia; order Carnivora; family Canidae; genus Vulpes; species Vulpes lagopus. The sequence continues at coordinate 14,807,216 of NC_054832.1, forward strand.
GAAGGCAAATGATTACGTCTTGCACCTCACACCGTGAAGATGAAGGCACAACACCTGGAAAGCCTCTTCCGGTTCCAGATTTAGTATATCCCACATATAAGAATATTGCTCCAAGCCCATCCCCAAATAGCACAAAAGCCTGCCAGCTCTGAATGGAGCCCAGAGGAGCAAGGTGCTATGCAGCAGGTCTTGCCTGCGGCACAAATGGCCCAAGCACTCGAGCCTTAATCCCTGGCAGCCTCAATGGGATTAGAGGCAAATCTGAGGGAGCAAGGTGCTGTGTGGTGTTTATGGCAAGCCTTAGTGGGAGACTCATAATGCATACTCCTGCTGAAGAGCTGCATGGGCGGGAGGGGGATGGGAACCCCTACGTGCCATGGAACACATTTTGGGAACCACTGAGTAACGCGCTCTCAAGACTCCCTCCAACTCAGATTCTGTAGGTCCTTCTCACCCTGGGTTTGCTCAAGCCCAGGTCTATATAGGTCCTATTTGTCTGGGGGCCAATTCTGTCTGTGTGCCTGGCCAACAGCTGCCCAGGAAAAGGCTCCCCACTGCTCTCATCTGAGAAGTTCTGGCTCAGAACGGGCTATCTGAGAGTGCCAGCCAGGGATACTGCCAAAGTGTTTCTAGTCAGAATAAGAGCTGGAGATCTTTCCCGGACTCTGCCTTTGCTTTAACTGCAGAAGCTAACTAGCGTCGGTTTGCAAAACCTAATATTTTTTGCATGGGACCGTGTGGTGTGTGTAAATCCCAGACCACAGTTTAGTTGTCTTGCCCCGAACCTTGCCTCTTCTGCCGTGCAGGGTGGAGATGAGACTGAGGGAGAGCCTCTGTTGCAGACGATCCTGGTGCCTTGGAGGGACAGCTCACCCACCAATAGAACCCAGTTGAAGAAGAACGACTGGTCTAATTCTATCATGGCTTTGCTGTCTGGGAAACGCCTTCCCCTCTCTGGGCCTCAGTCTCCCCATTATAAAATCAGGGCGGTAGACCTAATCTGTCTGTCTTGATGTTCTGTGATGCACAACTTGAAAAGGCAGGGAAAGAGCTGCCTCTCGTCTCCCCTTCATCTGTGGCTCCTATTACAATCACCTGCCTGCATTCAATCTTGGATCTATGTCAATGTGTGTGTGCTTCAAGAAGGGAAAGAAATGAAAAAATGCACCCTGAAATAATGAGAGGCCTGGCAGATTGAGTAACCTCCCAGCTGGGGCAGGTGTGGGGGTGGGGGGCCCGACCCCAAGCAGCTCAATGATGCATAGCCTTCATACCTCACCCTGCCGTGTCGCACACAGAGGGTTGGCTGTCTGTACCAGGACACGTCCTGGAGAGAGAGCCCTTCAGACTCAGCCCAGCACCTTCTGCGGTGGCCTCACTGGGAGACTGTTGGGGCAGCTCCCTTGTCACCCCCTGGTGGGTGCGAATTCCGTGGGGCGGGGAAAGAAGACAGGAAGCACTGTCAAAGTGACTTCACTTCTCCTGAGAAGGGACTATTCACAGTTTCTAAAGTAATTCCTGGCACACAGTAGGTACTCAATAAAATGTTGTTACTGGTGTCTTCGAGGTAATACAGCCTAAGAGCAGTGACTTTCAAGTATTTTTGACTGTGAAATGCATTTTGCATAATGACACAGAACACACACACACACACACACACACACACACAAACACACACAGTATCCAGTGTGTATGTGTGTATCTGAAACAAAATATTTTCAAAAATTAATCCTTAGGGCATCCTACAAACAATATGCCCATGTTTTCTCTTCTATTTCCCTTTCAAATGATGATTATGATCCACTAAATTGATTTCATGACCCACTAATAATGAGCAATTTCCAGTTGGAAAACTACAGGCATAGAAATAAACCTGTGTTTGAATTCATTAGCTGCTACTTCCCAGCTGAGGCCAGTCGAACATATTTCTCAGCCTCTGATTCCAGCCTGTAACCTGAAGATTTCCAGACCCACTCCTAGAGAAGGTAAATGTGAGGATTATATATACATAAAGCCAAAGCAGCATGCCAGGCCATCGTAAGCACCCCGCAAATGTCAGGTGTCATGATCTCACATGAGGAACTGACACTCTCAGTTGGAGGAGTGAGGATCCCCTGTCTAATCCTCTGACACCTTAGACCACCCACCCCCAATCTGAAAGCGTCAGGGAACTAACAACCTCACAAAGGCAGCTGGGTCAGGTGCTGAGCCACATGCTTTAGAAGAGGCAGCCACAAATTGGACACTAATCCTGCCCTGGAGGAGCTTAGATTCCAGAGATGAGTCATAAACCCCATTATTACACAGAGAGATGGCATCTTATTCAGAGTAAAGGCAACAGGCCTGGGGTTCAAGGCAAGAGTTGTTTCTTCCAAATGAGGCGATCAGAGTGGTGGGGCCTGTGTTTACCTGATTCAACAAGGGAGCCCAGTGCAGCTCTTGGACTATGAGAAGTGCCTTATAAATATTTACATATGAAATCAGTGAATGCACAAAAAAAAAAAAGAAAGAAAGAAAAAGAAAAAGAAAAAGAAAAAAGATGTTCAGGGGAAGATCCAGATGTACACAGGCAAGGAATCCTAGGCAAGGAATTCTATGAGGAGTCACTTCCAGGAGGTCTAGGAAGGTGTTGAATGAATGAAATCCAAACCCACCCAGGGAACCAGAACCAAACTCCCTACCACCCCTATCCCTACAGCCCTGTATTGGCTGAGAAAAACAGAAGAAGGAAAATAGTGGTCTAGGTGTGGGAACTTGTTTTCCAGCCCAGGGTCGCTGGCATGTGATCCTGGGACAAGTCACTTACTTCCCTTAGCCTTTCAAATGAAGGGTATTGGGCAAGATACTCTCTAAAATCACTTCCAAGTCCATAAGCTCTTTGCTCTATAAGCCCTTTTTCTTCCCCTTTCTCTCTTCCAACTACCCCAGGGCAGCCCACTGTGTGTTGCTGTTGTCATCTTTCTGGATATTTGGCCCAGAAACACAGGCAACAAAGAACTGGCTGGGGACAAGGTGTTCTGGCTACTATTGCTATGAAATAAATTACCCAATACTTAGAAGTGTAAAACAATCACCATTTTATGTTGCTCAGGATTCTGTGAGTCAAGAATTCAGAAAGGGCTGGGCTGGGCAGTCCTGGCTGAGACCTTGCATGAGATTGGAGTCTATTCCGATTTGGGCTGCACTCATCTGAAGGCTCGGTTGGGCTGGACACCGATTATTCAGTCGCATCCAGTCCCAGTCCCAGATGGCTGGCAGTGGAAGCCGGTTTTTGGCTAGGTGCTCAGATGTGCCTCTCCAGCATGGTGGTGTCAGGGTACTTGGACTCGAGACATGCCAGCCAGCTTCCTCTAGAGCAAGCGACCCCAGAGGACCAAGCAGAAGCTCCATAGGCTTTTTTTTTTTTTTTAAGATCTTATTTACTTATTCATGAGAGACAGAGAGAGAGGCAGAGACATAGGCAGAGGGAGAAGCAGGATCCCTGCGAGGAGCCCAATGTGGGACTTGATTCCAGGACCCTGGGATCATGACCTGAGCCGAAGGCAGATGCTCAACCGCTGAGCCATCCAGGTGCCCCTCTATAGGGGCCTAGTTTTTATTTTATGACCTAGTTTATGGAAGTCATGCAAAAAACCTCTACTGCATTTTACTGCACTAAGCCAGTTCAGATTTAAGGGGAAGGGTCACCCTTCAATGGCAGATGTGTCAATGAACTTGCAGACAGGTCTTAAAATTGCCACATAAGATGCCAGTTGATAGAACAGTGATGTACTCATGTGTTCACTCCATCTCTTTGGCCTCAATGCCCTTTTTACTATCCTGGGATACACACATATATCCTGATGCCCCTTACTTTATTAGATCTTTTCCTATTAGTTTCCCTCTTCTCAATAAAACCTTGCTTATTCTTATGGACTAAATGTTTCCCCCTTCCCAATATTCATATGTTCAAGTCCTAATCCCTAGTGTGACAGTATCAGTATACGGGGACTTTGGAAGGTGGTTAGATTTAGGTGAGTTCATGAAGGTGAGGCCCCGTGATGGGATTAGGGTCCTTTTAAAAAGAGTTAGGGAGACCAGAGCTCTTTCTCTCTCCACTATGTGAGGAGACAGCAAGAAGACAGCTGTCTACAAGCCAGGAAGAGAGCTCTCACCAGGCACCAAATCTGCCAGTACCTTGATCTTAGACTATGAGTCTCCAGAACTCTGAGAAGTGAATGTCTAAGAATGTTTAAGCCACCCCAGTCTGTGGCATTTTTTCATAGAATCCCAGGCACACTAAGACACCTGTCCCACATCCTATTCACTCAAGATCTCAGCCTATGTATGATTCCAAGGGATCCTGATGAAAAATAACTGGATACCTGATCCCTCTTGGACATGATCATCTCTAGAAGGTCTCTAACTGAGTGACCCAAAGAAGGCAATTTCAGACATTGTGGCAGGTAAGAAAAGGAGATAAGAAAATATAATTTCAATATCCTGATGGGTTTCTGAGGCCTAGTGAGGCCCTAGATTTGGAGTATATCATCAAATGAAAAGCCTATGAAATCAGTAGGACTACAGGTGGGGAAATAGATGTGAGGCAATCAATTTCTGTTTTGTCTCTAAAACTGGACATTGGGAGAAGTGGGGGAGCCTGAGTGGCTTAGTCGGTTAAGCATCTGAATTTGGCTCAGGTCATGATCCCAGCATCCTGGGATCGAGTCTCATGTCAGGCTCCCTGCAGAGCCTGTTTCTTGATCTGCCTCTGCCTCTCCCCCTGCTTGTGCTCTCACATGTGCTCTCTCTCTCTCTCTCTCTCTCTCTCTCCCTCTGTCAAATAAATAAAATCTTTAAAATAAATAAACAAGCAAACAAATAAATGAATAAAACTGCACATGGTTTTAACAGATGGCTAAAACTGTCGAACAACTGTCCAGATTTGAGCTGAGCCCGATGAGACAGCACTGCCTTTATCACCATACCTCCGGATTAGCATTTATTGTACCTCCACCTGTTACCTCATATTAGCCTAGTAACCTAGTTGGTTAAGCTGAGTCAAAAGAAACTAGTTAGGACTGAACATAATAAAATAGCAGAGCACTTAAGGGGTTGGGAGAGGGTGGACAATCAATAACAGGATGAGATGTAATGTGTGGAGTAGAATGAACTGGAAGAAAATGTGCTCAGCATGCTCCCTGCTCAGGCCTTCATAATTTCTTTTCTTTTTCTGGAATGCTCTATCATCACATAACCTTATCGCAGCTCCTTCACGTCATTCAGATCTCTGCTCACGTCACCTTCTCTGGCCACCCATCAACTCTCACACCCCTTTCCCTGATTTCTTTTTCTAATCTCCATTTGTAAACATTCTCTATATATTGGCTTATTTCTGTCTTCCTCTTCTAATCCCATGAGAGCAGGAACTTTGTCTTTGCCAGCTTCCTGCTGTTGCCTGCCCTTCCTAGATCGATATCTGGTATACAGCAGGCATTCAATAAATACTATTTGAACGACTGAACCGTTCACCGAATCAATCTTGTTGGAATGTATGCAAAGAGAATGGACCACAGTAGAACCCAGTGGAGGAGAGTAGAACATAAAAGGGGGAAGATGGAGTGGAGTGAGCCAGGGTAGAATGGCGTAGGGAGGGGCAGGTAGCTTAGGATGAAAGAAAGGAGAACAAAACTAAATTCAGAACAGCAGGATGGAGTGGAGCCATGGCTTTTCAATCCCCCATACACGCTGGCACCATCTGGGGAGCTCTTAAATCATGCAATGTCTGGATCTACCCATTCAGATTCAATTAGGCTGGGGTGGGGCCCAGGCACCATTATTCTTTACAGCTCTCTATGTGATCCAAATTTGCAGCCAAGGGTGCGAACCTCTCTATTAGGACATTCCGGTTATAGAAATTAGGTTAACCTCAAGCCCAGCTGTAAGGCTTATGCATAGAAGAGCTACCAGCTAGAACCTCGTACCCTACCAACAGGACGTCTGTAAGGGAACAAATCTCTCGAATTTTCAGCTATTGCCCAATAAAGAGTGTTGTTCTGACAAATGTGTTAAGTGGAAAGTCTCATCTCAACCAGAGCAGCCTGATTCTTGTGTGGGGCCAGGCGGTCTGCTAGGGTATCTCCAGGGGTCTTCTCTGCACGATATGGATTGGGCAATCTGCGGAAGTCATTCATTCCATATTTGCAAGCAGATAAACAGGGTCACCCTGGGACTCCAGTCTCATCCAAGGCAGACTTTCCCCCCTTATCTTCCTCCCGCTGTCCAGCTAAGCAAAGTCTCCTTCTGCTTTGGACCAAACCAAACAGAATTATAAAGGAGGCCCAACGTCCAACTTCCACTATCATCCTGACTCCAGATTAAAATAATAATAACAATAATAAAATAAATAAATATAAATATATATATATTCAATTTATTTAAACTAAAAAAAGAAACACAACAAAAGGTTTACCCATTTCTCCCACCTCCCACCCACCCCACCCCCATCTCTTGCAACTGCCAATCAATCTTCTGTATCTATAAGCTTGGGTTTAGTTTGGTTTGGGTTGGGTTGGGTTTTAAGATCCCACATTCAAGAGAGAGCACACAGTATTTGTCCCTCTCTCTGACTCATTTCACTTAGCATAATGCCCTCAAGCTCCACCTATGTTGTAGTAAATGGCAAGACTTTCTTCTTTCTTTGGCTAGATAATATTGTGTTATACAATTTCTTTATCTACTCATCCATTGATGGACACTTAGGTTGGTTCCTTTTCCTGCCTGGTGTAAATAATTCTGCAGTGCACATGGGGATGCATATGTCTTTTCAAATGAGTGTTTGTTCTCTTCAGATAAATACCCAGAAGAAGAATTGCTGGATCTTAGAGTAGTTCTATTTTTAATTCTTTGGGGAACCTCCATAGTGTTTTCCACAGTGGCTGCACCAATTTGCATTCCCACCAACACAGCACAAGGGTACCCTTTTCCACACCCTTGCCAACACTTGTTATTTCTTGTCTTTTTGATGCTAGCCGTTCCGCCAGGTGTGAGATGATAGCTCATTGCGGTTTTTATTTGCATTTCCCTGATGCTAAGTGATACTGAGCATCTTTTCATGTGTCTGGTGGCCATCTGTGTGTCTTTGGAAAAAAGTCTATTTGGATCCTCTGCCCATTTTTTAATATTGTTTAGGGTGGGGTTTTGGGTTTGGGGGTTTTTTTATGTGTTTGGGGGTTTTTTTATGTGTTTTTTATTTTCCTTTTTTTTAAAAAATTGGAGTTCAATTTGCCAACACATAGCACAACACCCAGTGCTCATCCCATCAAGTGCCCCCTCAGTGCCCGTCACCCAGTCACCCCCACCCCCCGCCCACCTCCCTTTCCATCACCCCTTGTTCGTTTCCCAGAGTTAGGAGTCTCTCATGTTCTGTCTCCCTTTCTGATATTTCCCACTCATTTTTTCTCCTTTCCCCTTTATTCCCTTTCACTATTTTTTATATTCCCCAAATGAATGAGACCATATTATGTTTGTCCTTCTCCGACTGACTTATTTCACTCAGCATAATACCCTCCAGTTCCATCCATGTCAAAGCAAATGGTGGGTATTTGTCATTTTTGTCATTTCTAATGGCTGAGTATTATTTTCCTTTTGAATTGTATGAATTCTTTACGTATTTTGGATATTAACCCCTTACCAAATACACGATTTGCAAACATTTTTTCCCATCGCATCTGTTACCTTTATGTTTTGTTGATGGTCTCCTTTGGTGTGCAGGAGCTTTTAAGTTTGATATAGTTCCACTTGTTTATTTTTGCTTTAATTGCTTTTACTTTTGGTGTTAGATTCATAAAAAAAATTTTCACCAAGACCGATGTCAAGCAGCTGACCACCTATGTTTTCTTCCAGGAGGCTTATGGTTTCAGATGTCATTCAAGTTTTTGATCTATTTTTTTCTAAGATTTTATTATTTGGGAGAGAGGGAGGGAGGAAGAGAGTATGAACTGGGGATGGGGGAAAGGGCAGAGGAAGAGAGAAAAGCAGACTCCCTCTCTGAGCAGGGAGCCGGATGCAAGGCTGGACCCAGGACCCCAAGATCATAACTGGAGCTGAAGGCAGATGCTTAACTGACTGAGCCACCCAGGCGCCCCTGATCCATTCTGAGTTAATTTTTTCTGTATGGTGTAAGATAGTGGTCCAGTCTCATTCTTTTGCCTGTGACTGTCCAGTTTTCCTAACATCGTTTATTGAAGAGATTCCCCTTTCCCCACCGTATATTCTTGGCTCCTTTGCTGTAAATTAATTGACCATATATGTGTGGGTTTATTCTGGGCTCTCTAGTTGGTGTCATTGATCTATGTGTTTGTTTTTATGCCAATATCACGCTCTTTTAATTACTATGACTTGGTAGTACGGTTTCAAATCAGGGAGCATGATACCTCCAGCTTTGATCTTCTTTCTTAAGATTGTTTTGGCTGTTTGGGGTCTTTCACAGTTTCATACACATTTTAGGACTGTTTGTTTCTGACTTCAGATTTTCTTCTCTCCAATGCCAACTCTGGCCCCAGCTTTTATCCAAATCCACTCCAGCTCTCCAGAAAAAAAAAAAAAAGTAACAACAACAATAATTATGACCACTATTCCTCCTTGAGCTCTGGCGGTCATTAATCTATGCATGATAACTTGGAAGATACTCAGTTTATAGAACAGGGGCTAGCACTCACCGACAGCTCATTATGTACCAGGCATCCTTTTTTCAATTTCATTTATATTAGCTTGTTTATCCATTCTATGAGGCGGGTGCTATTATATCGTCCCCATTTGAAGAAGAGAAAACTGGGGCACAGAACAGTTAAGTAACCTGCCTAAAGACACACAGCTAAAGAGTGACAGAGCAAGGATTTCAACCTTTGGCTCTAGAATCTGGGTTCTTAGCATGTATATCCTGCTGCCTCATGCAACCCCTGTGTGTGTGTGTGTGTGTGTGTGTGTGTGTGTGTGTGTGTGTGTGTTAGAGATTTTATTTATTTGTTCATGATAGAGAGCAGAGACACAGGCAGAGGGAGAACCAGGCTCCCGATGTGGGGCTTGATCCCAGGACCCCAGGATCACGCCTGGAGCCGGAGGCAAGAAGCTCAACCGCTGAGCCAGCCAGGTGCCCCATCCCTATGTATTCCTAATAACAGTCTCACCAAGCAGATATTATTTCCTGAGTTTACCACCCAGAAGGCAGGTTCCGGCTGTGCCCCGCACTTGTTCCACATGGCCACAGTGGATTTCCACCTCAAACCCAGTCTTGTCCAATTCCAGAGTCCGAGGGCTCCCAACCACCACTCAGCTCGGCCCTCCCGCTCACACGCCTGGGAGCTGGGCCAGCAGCAGAGGCCTCCCCTCTGCCTAAGAGCAGTGGTCCGGGCCTTCTCCACACAGTCAGGGCTTTCCCACCCAGGGCCACCCAGTCAAGGGCAGGTCTCTGGAGACTTCTGGATTCAAGGTCCGTGGGTCCCCGACGGGCAACTACCCCAGGCCGCACTTCCCCAGACCTGACCTCCCTCAGCCTCCGGCCAGCGCATGGGACTCTGTTCCATGATGGGGTGTCACCGGGTTCCGGGTGGTGGGCTCGAGTGGGTGAGGGAGGCCCTTTGAGTCACTGAGGAAGCCAACAGCCGGAGTCCCCGCAGCCCCCGCGCCCAGGCCGCGCCCCAATACTTTGGAAATGTGTAATTCGCACCCTCATCCTCCTCCCACGGGCCCGGGGGTTCGGCTGCTGCTGATTCATTTTCAGAAGCTCCTCTTTCCACAGCAGCAGGAGGAAGGACTGTCCCCCGCCAGGGCCATGTGTGTTTGCTATGATTCATCGCCTGGTCTGCAACCGCCTCAGAAATAGGCCTTACACAATCCCGGAGCCGCTGGGAGCCTCGCGGCGCAGGGGCTTCCCCTCTTACTCACCCTCTGGGCCTCGGTCCACTTCCACGCAGCCACGGGAACGCAGAGGGACAGGCACATGCCCAAAAGAGGAACTTGGGAAACTGGCAGGCGGGGTGAAGGCCGCCCCCCGTTGTTGGCAATGCTCTGAGGCAAGATCGCAGCTGTGCGGCTCCTGTAGAAGTGAAATGTGCACCGTAAACAGAATCTCCCCGCGCCCGGGCCGCTGCCCGCTGCCCGCTGCCCTCACAGCCTGGGGTCCCGGCAGAGGAACCAGGGTCTGGGGGCGCTGCCCTGCTCCCCCGCGCGCTTGGAGGTTGGTGGGGAGGCGGGCTGCTGGCCGGGCCGGAGCCGGTCTGGGCTTAGGAAAACCGGCAGCAGTGTAGACGGAGGGATGGACTGTGCCCGTGGGGAGCCCCTGCGGCTGGCCCCCCAAGACCTAGGCCGGTGGCTTTTTGGATTCTGGCACCTGGGGGGCGGGGAGGGAGGGTGGGATGAACGTGGATGCTCGGGCCCCATCTCCAGAGATGCTGACTCCATCGGCTGGGGTGGGTCTTCAAAGTAGAGTTGGGACCTACTTGCCAAGCCCTCACTTTGCATTTGAGAAGAACTGGCCCAGAGAGCAAAAGGGACTTATCCAAGGTCACACAGCAGCTCGTGCGAAGATTGGACTAGAGCTTTGCCTTGGCCTATGAGGTCCTGCGTGAGCCGGCCTCCCCCCGCCTTGTCACCTCTCCGTGTTCTCTCTGACGTCGCCTCCTCTCTGTTCTCTCTCCCACGTCCGGGCCTTTGTATGCCCCGTCGCCCCTGACTTTACCCCAAATCTTTCATGATTCTTTTTTTTTATATATATAATAAATTTGTTTTTTATTGGTGTTCAATTTGCCAACATACAGAATAACACCCAGTGCTCATCCCGTCTTTCATGATTCTAAGCCAGCAGCCCTCTGTGGCCCTCCAGCTCCTCCCCTTACTTTGTGCTCCCTCAGAACACCACCTGATCTCATGTCCGTGTTTGTTTATCAGCTTTTCTTCCCATTAGAATGTGCTCCCCAAAGGGCTGGGGCTTTCTGCTGTGCACCCCGCACCCACACAGTGACTGGAACACAGCAATTGCTCAATAAATATATTTGTCGAGTGATTGAGGGCCCCAGCACAGGGTGTACACTGACACCAGTGCCCCCAGCCCACACCCACCAGGCCACTGTACCAACTGTCTGCCAAGCCCTGGGGTCACGTGTTTCTCCTCAAGGACCAGCTCATGAACACCCACAGAACAAGCTCGGAACAGAGACCATTCCTTTGTAGAGACCGTTCCTCTGTAGGAGAGTATCTCCAAGGTACGCCCAGGGAGGACCAAGGACTGCTTCGTAACCCACACACCAGGGTGACCACAACCAGAAAACGGTGGTCCCCACCCAGAAGCCCTTTGGGGAGGCCTTTCTCTCTTTTTTTTTTCAATGATTTTATTTATTGATTGATGAGAGACACACAGAGAGAGAAGCAGAGACACAGGCAGCGGGAGAAGTAGGCTCTCTGCAAGGAGCCTGATGCAGGACTCGATCCCAGGACCCCAGGATCACACCCTGGGCCGAAGGCAGATGCTCAACTGTTGAGCCACCCAGGCATCCCTGGGGAGGCCTTTCTGGTGATGCTCCCACTGATCAAATGTGTTCAGACTCCCATGGGCCACTAGCCTTCACAGTTTACCGGCCCCAAACTCTCTACTGTCACCATCTTGTTTTCAACCAGTCAGAACCCTTGTGTGTTCAGCTGTTCAGCGACCACAAAATGATCTCACAAAGATGCCCGATCCTCACAGCAAATCTGGGAGCCGGGTGCAACTGCCCTTCATTTTACAGATGAAGCCCGTGAAGCCCAGAAAAGCAAAGTCACTGGCCTAAAATCACACAGCAAAGGACACAACCAAAATCAGACTTGAAGCCGAGTCTTAGCAAAAGCCAGTCTTCTACTCTGGCCTCCACGCCAGCGGCCATTCCACACCAGGCATGATTGGTCACCTACCTCAGGCCCAACCTTCACCCTGGATCACGTTTGGCTGTTGCCCGAAATCTCCCCCTCCTGGAAGATGAAAGGCTTACCATGCTCAAGGAGATACAACAGATCAGGTGTCAGCTTCTGAAGGTCAATCCAAAGGAGGAAACACCAAGAAGGTCAATCCAAAAGGTCAATCCAGAAGAGGGAGTCACTGTAAGTAACTCAACTGCATGTGTCCTCCAAACACAGAGCCTGAGATAAACATTAGGGTTTGCACAGATTACTTAGGAGATAACCCCAAGAAACAGGAATGAGGGGCTTACGTCTGAGAAGGAAAGAACAGTCTATAAAATCGTGTGCTCTTGAAGTTGCCCTCACAGGAGCTAGATTCTTCTAGGACCTATGACTTCTGGGCTACCCTTGAACAAGGCTGAATGGGCTCTCCAGCTCTGGAGAGCTGGGCCTGAGGCAGAAAATCAGAGTTGTGTGTCTGGTGCCTGAGGTGGGAAGCTGTGAATAAGTGTCAGAACTCACCCAGAACCCTCCAGTCCCCACAACTGCAAGGAAAAGCAGAGACAGGCTGCAGGGATGTGCTCAGGGCACCAGAGCCTCCCCTACAGTTTCAACTTTGGCCACAGTCTCTTCTGGTGATGGCTTTGAAAGTAGTCCAAGTGTGTTTTTTTGAACGAAAAAGGTGGTCACCCCTCCCTTGCCGTCCTGGACATCAAAGAATCAGAATTTTACAGGTCAACGACTTCTCAGCAACTTCCTCAACTAAGAGCTAGACCCGGGCCCTCCACTACCCTGCAGCAGCACAGAGGCCTCCTGGTCCGCTTTCTTTGCTCTCCAGCATCTCTCAATCACTCAAAAATTCTACCTATACCAGATCTCTCCAGGTGGAACCCCAGGACCTCCCTCCATCAGGGTCCTCACTAGGCCCTTGGGGCTCAGGGCCTATGACTGATGTGAGCCTGACCTGGCTCTTTCCCCCCCAGACTCCTTGTCTGGACTGGGCTGAGGTGACTGGCCTAAGACCCTTGGCAACTTAGAAGCATCTCATCTTGGGGCACCTGAATGGCTCAGCGGTTGAGCACCTCCCTTCAGCTCAGGTCGTGGTCCTGGGGTCCCGGGATCAAGTCCTACATCGGGCCCCCCACAGGGAGCCTGCTTCTCCCTCTGCTTGTGTCTCTGCCTCTCTCTGTGTCTCTCATGAATAAATAAATAAAATCTTCAAAAAAGAAGAAGAAGCATCATATCTTACAGCCTTTGGGGCATAGACCCAAGACTAGCCACAGAATTTGAATTTCCAGGGCCTGGGGCAAAACGAAAGTGCAGGGCCCCTTTTTCAAAAATGAATAAGAATTTCAAGGTAGTAAAAGCAGAGCCGACTAAAGCAAAGACAGCCCATCTGGACGCAGGCCCCGTATGATCGACACCAGTGCACACTCACACACACTATGTGTGTGTGCACACCGAGATGCGTAGGCCACACCTCTCCCGGAGGAATTCCAAAGGGGCAGGGTGGGCTACTTCCAAAACAACAGCTTCCAGCCAGATGAGCCTTGGTTGGAATCTCAACTTTGCCTCTCACCTGTTGTGCAATTGAAATGAATTGCTTACGCCCTTGGGCCTCAGTTGCCTCATCGGTAGAATGGGAATGAGATGGCAAACTGCACGTAAAGTACAGAGAACATGAAAGGCACTGAACAAATGTGAGTCCTTTGCCCTCCTCGCCACCTCCCTCCTCCCTATCAGTTTCGTCCCTTGCAGGCTAGAACCGGGACACACACACACACACACACACAAGCACCACCTTGGCCATGGTCTGAGTCTCAACATAACAGCTGGAGAAGCTGGGGGGCTGGTGTCCAGGGAGGGAGAGGGCTCCGGACTCCTCCTCATTTGTCTCTGCTCCAGCCTAGGGCCCGGCCCTGCCAAGCTGGGCGCCCCCCCACACCCAGCCTCTCTAAGGAAAGGCCAGAAGTTCCCATGGTTGGCAATTCTTCTTTCTCACCCTCCTTTCCTCGGGAAGGAAGGAGAACAAACGGCGAGAAGAGCTGCATCAGGCCTCCACTGACTCATCGTGACACTGTGGGCAGGTCACAAATGATGATCCCTGCCTCAGCTTTCCCATCTCTAAAATGGAGCTAATGATGCCTGCCTCCGGCCTCGGTGACAGGATGTTCGGAGAGCATTCATTAGGGCTGCTGTGCGGCTGTCATTGTGCCTTAGCTAATAACACACTGCCCAGGTGAGGCCCCAGGAGGCCTTGGGAGCTCTGGGAAAGCACACTCTCAACCATCTTCAAAGCATCCCTGAGAAGCAGGTGGGAGGCAAGGCTCAGGACATGGGGAGGACGGAAGGGGGGGCCGTCCCCAGTGGCAGGGAGGAACACGAGGGGCACGAGGTCCCGCACACCCCAGATGGGGAAGGTGACAGTCTCCCCTCAGCTGAGAACAAGTGTGAGCTCCCTGAGCAAGGCAAGCCCTCTACACTTCCTCCTGAAGTGGGAGTGATAAGGCTCACTTCTCAGAGTCGTGCTAAAGATGAAACGGAGCCACGTGTGTGCCACTGCTGGCACCTAGTAGGTGCTTAGAAAACGTGTGTCCTGGAATTAGGAACATCACCAGTGGGGCTGGCCCTACTTTGTGTCCACATTTGCCACTTTCAGGGGCATTTTTTTTGTTGAACCTTCCCCTCTTGGTAGGTTGCATTTTACATCTTCCTTAGGCCACAAACCACACCTCTCTGGACTCAGACACGGTGTGGGGATGGGTGACCAGGCTCTCACCCACCTCTTGAGGACACCTGGTCCTGCCCTCCCTTCCCAGGCGGAGAGATGTCAGGCGGAGAGGGGTTGGCAGCGGCATTCCTGTCACCAGCAGAGCCTGGCAGGAGGGACAGATGTTAAGTGCCTATTGTTCCCTTGAGAAAATGGTCTGAGAGGTTAAGTGACTTGCCCGAGGTTCCACCGTCACTGGGAGGCAGAGTCGGCATCCAAACCAGGGTCTTGGTGTCCCTAAGCGCATTATAATATGTGGCACCTGAAGCTAGAGACGCAGCTCGGATGGGCAGCAGCTTGAGAGACCAACTTGGCCAATCTCTCAGCCTGAGGCTGGAGGAGTGAGCACTCAGAGAGGTCGGGGTAACCTTTGGGAGCAACTGGATCCAAGCCGGGCCCTGTGCCTGGGGCCTTCTCTCCTGCCTCGCCTGGCTTGGGGCGCCTCAGGAGCACGGACCACAGGCACATGCTGGCCCTGACTCAGGGGCCGGGGATCCCCGTGCGTGGGAAGCAGGGGCAGGAGTCCCAGCTAAGGCCCCTTCACTGGGGCATCTACCCAGCTAAGCACCTGCTGCATGCCAGGCCTCGGGGGCGCAGCCCAGAACAACGCAGAGCCGCGCCTGCAGGGGGTGGGTGCATTGTGCCCACAGCTGGGGCAACAGAAGCTCAGGGGAGGCCGCTTGTCCACGTCGCGCTTGGTGGCAATGCTGGGACGAGAACTCAGAGCGGATCCAGTGTTTTTCCTCCACACAGGCTGTCACTGGCCGGAGGCAGAGAGACTCCAGCCATCAAGACGGGGGAAGAGAACAGAGAGCAAGTATGTGATTTATGGTCCAAACCAGGACCATTTCGAGAGTGAAAGGGGATGCTGTGAATAATTGCACCAGGACAGCAGGCATAGACCGGATTGTCCCGGGCAAACGAGGCCGTGTGGTCACAGGAACCATAAGCCTGTGATGTGCCAGCCGTGGTGAGAGTAGCTTTTCGGCGTCACCGAATTGCCAGATCAACCCTGAAAAATGGATGTTAGTTTTACGTCTCCATTGGACGGGTTCGTTAACTAAGGCTCAGGGGGTTTAATAAAGCCTGCTCAAGATCCTGGAGCTGCTGGCAGGCAGCTGCAAAATGAGGGATGAGCGGATAAAATTTGGGGCCTGAAGGAAGAAACAAAAGGCAGGGCATAGTCAACTGGTCTGGCCACCTGGCGGAGGCGTTACGCCTGATGGGAGTCCATTACGAATGGGCAGTAGCCAAGGCAGGCTGGTTATTCAATATGTCTAATATCTGCCTCCCCCCCCCCCTCGAGAAAGGAGCCCATGGGTGGCCAGGAGAGTAGAGCACTCTGTGGGGTCGGGGAGGGCTCTTGCATAGGCAGGAAGGCCCCTCATTCCTGGAGCTCCAGGGGAGCTAGAAGCAGCCACCTCCTGTGGCTTGGCCTCCCTGGGGTGGTGGCCTCTGTGAGAGGGAAGTCCTCGCTTCCTTCCTTTTTCTCGTAAGCAGATTTGAAAGCAACCACTCCGGGGTCTTAACAAGGGTAAGAGGGGAGCCGAGAGCAGCAGCCAGCTCAGTCAAGTGGACAGAGAACAGGACCCCAACCTGGATAGGGTTGGGCAAGGGACAGGGGAGAGGCGTGCGAGCCAGCCTGGGCAGACCTGGGCAGACCTGGCCGCGGGAGGTCGTGCCCACCCCCAGCCACAGGACTGTGGGTGAGGGTCCCGGGGGTCTGCGGAGGGCCCTCCACAGTCCCTTTGGCTCTGGGCCTGGGTGCCCTGTCCCCTCAGCCCCCCCTCCCAGGCCTCCGCGGTCTAACAGGAAGTATCTTTCTCTTTCTATGTTTCCCCCCTTGGCCTGCACCCAGCTATCCCCAGCCCTGAGTCGGGGTGACTTTCAGGAAACTCATTGTGAAAAACCCAACGACTCCCAACTGGCTGCCTCCAGCCACCCAGGGTGAGGTGCCAAGATGTGGGCAAGCAGGGCCACCGAGCTGTCAGCATGGCCCTGACTCTCAAAGGCCGAGGAGCTAGGGTCGCGGTGGCCCCCTCCCCAGATGCTTCTCCACCACCCCCCACACACACCACCACCACCGGCCCGAGCACTACTGGAGGACACACCTCCTAAAGTGAGAGACTGGGAGGAACCGCAGAGGGCTTCCTGGAAGAAGTCACATTGGAACCAAGGTCTGAGGGATGCTTGGGGGCAGCCAGGCAAAGAGATGGGAGATGTTTCAGGCAGAAGAAACAACTCCATGGGGGAAGCCTAGGGGAGCAGAGAGACCGGTGTGATGGCAGCAGGCTTGGAGAGAGGGAGGAAGAGCTGGGCCTAAAAGTCAAAGGGCTTGCCACAGGGTGAGGAGTGTAAGGGAAGCCTCTGAAGACTTGTAAGATGGGAGACAAAGGGGTGACTCCCTCAGATTTGCCATTTTAAAGAACAATCAGACAGCTATGGAGGAAAGGATTGCAGCAGCAGTTCTCAACCGGGGTGACTCTGCCCCCAGGGAACATGTGGTCACGTCCACGGACATTTTTGGTTGTTGAAACTGGGGTGGGGGTACTACAGGCATCGATCACCCGTCCCAGTAGAGGCCAGGCCGCTGCTACACAACCTGCAGCGCACAGGACGGCCTCCCATGACAAGGAATTATGTGACCCAAGATGTCAATAGTGTCCAGCTGGAGACACCCTAGATCACAGGAAAGCAAAAATGGTGGCAGGAAGGGTGGCGTAGACACCAATGCCATGAGCCAGGCAGGAGGAGCAGCAGACAGAAGCCAGGGTATCATCTGTGAAGACAGAGACACCAGACAGATCCATGCCAACAGGACTTGGTGATGGGTTCAACGTGGGGAAAGAAGGAACTGATGCCCAGTCCCAACTGCTCTACCTCCACGATGCATCTCACTTCCATCCTGTCCTTTTCATTCCCACTGCCCTCTCACCTGGACAGGTGAGACGGTAGCCTCTCAGCTGGCCTCTCCGCCTCCAAGGACTCCTCTCCACTCCATAACGATGCCAGAGTGACCGCTCAAAAGCTCACCTCTCGTCAGGTCACACTCTTCCTCTAGAACCTTCCATGGCTCCCCAAGCCAGAGAAAATTCTGGCCTTGAAAACACGCAGAGAAGAGTGAGAACTTCCAGAGAAGGCTTCTTTGCTGATAAATAGACATTCCTGTGAAGAGGGACTCCCCTGTCCTCTGCTGGATGGTCAGATCTACATGTGGCACCTGAATCAGCAGCCACCCTCCTGTGGCCATCGGGGGGGACAGGACATGGCAAAATTTGTGAGGTGAGGGTGGCAAAACAGGGGAGGGAAAGAACGCGGGTCCCCGGCGAGAGAGTTGAGCCATCACATTGGCCAACCTGGAAGCGCCCTGCCTCAGGACTGCTCTCTGGGTGCCACGAGCTGGGGTTTTCTATTGCTCGTAGCCGGGGCCTGATACAAATCCCTGGCTCCGAACCCAACTCTCCTCCCGCTTCCAGACTCATACTGTGCTTTCCCACTTCCGCGCTATCGTGCAGACTGTTCCCTCCGCCCTTTGGGGGGACCTTGCCCTTCCCTTCAGGACCAACTCGAACGCCACTTCTGATCCCCCTTTAAACCCACTGACCCGAAGCAGCATCTCCGTCGTCTGCACATCATCTGCAGCTTCGCCCTGGTGCTTACGGCTCTGCACCTGTCATTGGAGTCACTTGCCCTGAACCCGATTGTCACAGCCGGACTGTGAGCCCCGACAGGATAGAGCCCAGCACCACTTACACCAGGAGACCTCACGGCACCTGAGAGGTATCTACCTGCCACGGCAGCGGCCGCTGCTAACCCCCATTCCTAACTGTGCTCGCTTCCTTTTCCTACTATCACAAAATGATCACAGACTTAGCAGCTCAAAAAACACAAATTTATTATATCACAGTTCTGGAAGTCAGAAGTCCGAAATGGGTTTCTCTGGGCGGGACTGGATTCCTTCCCGGAGATTCCAGGACAGAACGTGTTTCCTTGCCCTTTTCCAGCTCAAGACCACGTGCATTCCTTGGCTCGGGACTCCTTCCTCCATCTTCCTACCATCAATGACATCAATCCAACCTCTGCTTTCAGCATCACACCTCCTCCTCTGACTCAGACCCTCCTGCCTCCCTCTTAGAAGGACCTTTGTGATTACATCAAGCCCACACGACAATCCAGGATAATCTCCCCATCTCAAGAGCCTTAACTTAATCACAGCGGCGGAGTCCCTTTTACCATGTGAGGTCACAAATGCTCAGGGCCCGGGGATTAGGACGTGGATATTGGGAGAACTTTATTCGCCTACCGCATCAGCCAGAGCTTGAGGGTAAGTGGCCAGAAATTCGTTAGAAGGACAGCAGCTAAGCAGCAGCATCAGGATTAGACTAGAGACCAGGTTCCTAAATATTATGATGCAAACTTCCTATTTGGCCTTTCCCGGGATCTAACCAAGTTGGCTCAGGCCATAAAAGGCTTGAACCCAGAATTGGAATCAATAAGGCAAAAAGGTGCAGAGAGATGGGGAGAACGGATGCAGGAAACTGAAAAGCTGGGACCCACCTCCTCCAGGTCAGGAGTGGTCGTAGCATCGGGATGGGCCCAAGGGGCACCAGGAGAAGGAGCAGCAGAGACAGAGGCTAGAAGGTCAGTAGAGCCAAGTGGCATTCAAATCAGAGCTGTCCTCCATCCCACGGGCCCAAAGCCCTGCTGTCTATCAAATAACTAAGGCCACCAGAAGGTGTAGCGGCTGGTGACAAGTTGTTCTGTTATTTATACTTCGCTAGGTGTTTTCAGGTAAACAAGAACCTCAGCCCGAGGAAGAATTCTCACGTGGTGGAAACTGAGTCCCATAACTGGCTGATGGAGGAACCATCTGGCTGCCCCAGGGTGGCCCACAGGGTGGCGAGGTCCCACCTCGGTGGGCCGGGTCAGGGCTCATCCATGGTCCCCCCCTTCCCTCCCCCAGGGTGGGCCGGAGCCTTGCCTGGGCCTTCGGACTCCTCTGAGGCTGCTCCCAGGGCTGGGAACCTAGAGGCCACGGCGCCCAGCTCCCCCGGGTGACCCCAGCAAGGCCCGGCTCCTCTGCACCCTGAGAAGGCCTCTCTGTCCAGGAGAAGGAGAGGGAGACAGAGACGGTGAGCTGAGTTTTCCAGAACTTAAAAGTGGTTACCATCAAAATAATCAAGGGCAAAGCAGGTCGTCTCCCATTCCCCTTTGAAATGATTTCACAAACTGAATTCCTCCCCTTTGACCAACTTTCCCAATCCGCACGTATTTACCTTGCGGGGGAGGCTGCTAAACCCCCCAGCCCCGTGGCAGTGCTCACTCGACACGTCCCCGTGAAAGCCAGCCCCCAGCTCTCCTCGAGAACCCCCAGCCCCTCTGCTCCGAGGAGCAAGCAGAAATTCTCACCATCGCCCTTGGGCGGGGTTGGGGTGCATGGGGCTCCCATTTTACAGACGAGAAAACTGAGGCTGAGGGCACCTGGGTGGCTCAGTGGTTGAGTGTCTGCCTTCGGTTCAGGGTGTGATCCCGGGGTCCTGGGATCCAGTCCTGCATCGGGCTCCCTACAGGGAACCTGCTTCTCCCTCTGCCTGTCTCTGCCTCTCTCTGTGTCTTTCATGAATAAATAAGGAAAATCTAAAAAGAAAGAAGAAAGAAAAAGAGAAAGAAAGAAGAAAGAAAGAAAGAAAGAAAGAAAGAAAGAAAGAAAGAAAGAAAGAAAGAAAGAAAGAAAGAAAGAAAGAAAGAAGAAGAAAGAAAGAGAGAGAGAGAGAGAGGGAGGGAGGGAGGGAGGGAGGGAGGGAGGAAGGAAGGAAGGAAGGAAGGAAGGAAGGAAGGAAGGAAGGAAGGAAGGAAGGAAGGAAAATCAAGGCTCTGGAAAGTTAAAGAACTTGCCCAAGGTTCCCATCTCGCTAGCCCAGGCCAGCCGGCCTCCGGGCCCAGAGCTCTGCCCACTGCTCGAGCAGTTCTGGACCTTCGGCCTCAGGCACACTTGTGCTCTGAAGCCAACTGAGGTCCCCTGCAAGCTTTCCTTTCTGTGGGTTGTAGCCATTCATATTTGCTCCATTAGCAATTAAAAATAAGGAAATGTAAAAAAATAAAATATAAAATAAAAAAATAAAATAAAAATAAGGAAAAGTTTGTCTTTATTAACTTAACAATAACAAACCGATTTTATGTTAGCATAAACAGTATATTTTCATGAAAAATAACCCTATTTTCTAAAACGAAACAAAAATTAGTGAGAAGGGTGGCACTCTTTTACATTTGGCAAACTTCCTTAACGTTGAACTTAAGAGAAGCAGGTGGATTTCCACATCTGCTTCTGCATTCAGTGTGCTACAACGTGCTATATGAGTTAAAGTATAGGAAGAAAATCCTAGGGCGCCTGGGTCGGCTCAGTGGTTGAGCATCTGCATTTGGCTCAGGTTGTGATCCCAGGGTCGTGGGATCAAGTCCTGCGTCGGGCTCCCTACGGGGAACCTGCTTCTCCCTCTGCCTGTGTCTCTGCCTCTCTCTCTGTGTCTCTCATGGATAAATAAGTAAAATATTAAAAAAAAAATCCTAGGATCTCACAAAATCCCCTAAAAGTGTCCCTAAACAAGACTTTGACAATCATAGCTCTATGTATACTGCCTCATTTCTGATGCTCCAACCCCAAGTTCCTACAGTGAGGCTTGCCGCACAGATGTTTATTATGTTTGTTGAATGAATAAATGAGTAAGTCAAAGCTGAGCGAGGCAAAGGGGAGTTTTAGGTCAAAAGGCAGGTTTAGGCTTTATCTGTGGGCTTCCATTACCCAGGCTCTGTTTGCCAAGGGATGATGAAGGCGAAAGAGAACTAGCAAAACATTCTCTAAGTCAGAGTGGCCGTGAACGGCTGTGCAGGTTGTGGACTCTGCAAGGACCACGGAGATGGTAAGTAGAAGCAGGAGTCCAGCCCATGTTCTGCTCACCAATCCTTCTGCCCTGGAACAGGGCTGAGGAGGGGTTGCATTTTTCTAATTTTGCACAATGCCACTGAGTGGACCGAGAGCTGCCAAGGCCTCACCCCGGAGGTGCAAATCCCCCCAAACACAGCTTTACGTAGCAAGGGGCAGGTATGTCCCCAATTCTTGGCGAGGGTGCCAGGAGGTTCTGCAGCCGGGCAGGTAGGACGGCCGAGACTGGACAGGAGCCCTTATTTTAGCTCCTCTTACGTAGCCTGGGCCTCCCTCTGGACCCACCACAAACCCACACAGCCAGGGGCTCCGGCCGGCAACCGCACAGATCGGCACCCGCTGTCTATGCAGCCCTGAACACGGGGAAGGACATCAGGGAAACAGCAGGCTGCTAGCCTCTCTTGTACCGCAGTGGTTCTCACCCTGGGGTATGAATTCCCAGTGTCTGGAGACACGTTTTGCTGTCACATGGGGTGGGAGGGGCACTGGCATCTAGCGGAGGATGCTGCTCAACATCCCGTAATGCCCAGGACAGCCCCACACAGTCAAGATTATCCACCCGAAATGTGACTAGAACTGAGGTTGAGAAAACTTACTGCAATTAGGGCGGCCCGGGGGGCTCAGCGGTTTAGCACCGCCTTCAGCCCAGGGCCTGATCCTGGAGACCCGAGATCGAGTCCCACGTCAGGCTCCTTGCATGAGGCCTGCTTCTCCCTCTGCCTGTGTCTCTGCCTCTCTCTCTCTCAGTCTCTCTCTCTCTCTCTCTCTCTCTCTTTCTTTGTGTGTGTGTGTGTCTCATGAGTAAATAAATAAAATCTTAAAAAAAAAAAACTTACTGCAATGAAAATATGAGGCTCTAAGCTGGTCCTGGGTTCAAATCCCAGCCCAGCCACTGTCTAATTCCATGAGTAAGCAGGGGCAGGTCCCTTAAGGGGCTGTCTCCTTCTGTGCAACGGAGGAAAAATATCTACCCTGCAAGATTGTCATGAGGGTCACGTTGGTGGGGGCGTTGGTGGAGGGGGGGTGCCTGCCATCGCCAGATGAAGGCAGCGGTGGCTCACCTCAACCAGGCTAGTAGTACCGGCGACAGTAACAGCCCCATGCCCGGCGTCTCGCACTGGCTGGCACTCTGCTGGCTGCCCGGTGAATGACATGAGTCTCCGCTTCCTCTCAGGAAGCTCAGGGCCCAGCAGCCAAGTAAAGTTCCACGATTGCAGCTATTTAAATCGGCATGCATGTGAACAGGGACTGGAATGTTCAAAAATAAGAGTGTTTATGGGCGGAAAGGTTTTTTTCTCTTTTTTTCCAAAAAAAGAAATCTTTTATGTTATTTTTATGTTGTTTTCCCATCAAAAGGAGGACGAGGGGACGGGGAAAGAATTCAACTTGTGTTTTGTTTTTTTTTAAATTACAACATGTGGATGATTGAATATAAGCACGAGTGTCCTTCATCTTCGGCCTTCACGGTGGTCGGGGCATAGACCTAATGTCCGTACATCAAATTGTTTTCTACGCATGGTTGACATGTAACAGAGTCAGGTGTTGGATCTTTTGTAAAGGGAAGAAGAGTTTCCTTTATTCATCTGCCCTGAACATCTGCATTTTCGTTTTGTGTAAAGCTGGATGGTCCTGCAGAAGCCACGTGCCCTCTAAGTGCTGATGATGGGTAGCAGGTGTGTGTGGTGGGTGGGGACAGTCAGAGAAGACTTCCTGGAGGAGGCAACATGGGTGCCACGTTTGTGAAAGTGGGCGTCGGAGAGGAAGAGGCCACCTGAGGGATGGAATGTCATGTGCAAAGGCCCAGGGATAACAGCACCGAGGAGACTAGCCCTGGGGAGGCCTTGCAAGAACACTCTGAGTAGGATCCTCCTGGGGCTGCCTGGAGCCTGGAGCTCTCGGGGGGCAGTGGGGGAAAGCCAGTACGCCAGGTGGAAATGAGTCCACGAGGCTTCTTCAAGGCCATGGCCCCAGTCTCTTCATGGCCTGCGGCTGGGAAGCTGGGTGTTCTCCTCCTCACACAGCACCCCATGCCCATCCACTCCAAGAGACTCCAGCTCTGGGGATTCTCGACCTCCAACACCGCATGCTCTGGGGCTGTCCTCACCCTCCAGGGTCCGCACACAGTGCAAGCTGTGCCATCCTGGACACCCAAACTCCCCTCTCTGAGCCTCAGCTTCCTGGCATTTAGAATGGGGGTGATGACATTCCCCTTCTAGGACTATTGGAAGGAACAGTGAGGAAGTGCTAAGCACCCTACCTGAACCCACTTGTCCTCAAGAAAGGGAGCAATCCACCTGCCTCCCACACCCCCACCCCTTCCTGCGGCCTTCCCTGTGCTCCCGGGTAGGGGGGTGGGGTTCCTGCCCTGCAAGGGGCCAAATGCCAACCCCTACCCTATAAGCCTTTTGAGAGAGTCTGCCTGAAACACAAAAAGAAGTGACCTAAGACTTAAAAGCTTACTCTTGAGATCAAGTTTCTGGCCAAGGCAGCGATGGAGGAAGCAGACTTTGAATATACCATCCCCCCTGCACCTTGTTGAACCTACCACACCTCCTCGTACACATTCACACATATAATGACAAAATCCCCATTGCTAGGCACCTCCTAGGTGCTGAGCCCCGTGCTGGGCATTTACACATAGCAGTGCACGTGTCCCTCAAGGAAGGTGCAGACACACTTGGGAACCAGAGCCTGGACAAGGTAGGTAGCCCTCCAAGAGCTCCATGGCTAGCAGAGCTGAACTGCACGGGGCCTTTAATGAAAAGGCGGTTTTCTTCCTTCGAGACCACCTTCCCAACCACCATGGTACCTACCTTGCAGACCCCATGCCTCCATGTACTTCCATCTCCCACTCGGGGCAGCTCTAGGGTTTGGCCAACCCACACTGACCCCAACCTCCTTCTCCCATGTCCTCCTTTAGTAGAAAGGCGGGAAAGCCAAATCATCAACTTCCCCATCTCCTTTGCAGTTCAGGGGTTACCATATGGCATGGTTTTGACCAGTGAAATATAAGCAGAAGTCTGCCGGGAAGGGGGGCAGTGTATCTGGGAAAGTTTATGACTTCCCAATAAAAAGGCAACAGCCCCAGCTGGTATGATCTTTCCCTCCTTCCTCCTGCGGGGCCCGTGGGCATGATGCCTCAACAAGGCACATCAGTCATCTCCCAACCCCAAGGCCACAAGTCAACACACCAAGATGGCAGAGCACAAAGATTTAGAAAAGTCAAAAAAAATTTTAGGAGCCTGGATCCGGACAACACTGTTGAGTTTCTGCACCAGCTCTTGCTTGCTCACCTCTGGATGTCTTGCTCTGCGAGAAAAAAAATAACCCCCTCATTATTTAAACTGCAGTAAGTTGAGTTCTCTTATTACTTGTGCTGAACACGCTCTTGATATGCTAGTCAAACTGTAATCCTACACCCCAACCAAAACATGGGGACAAACCCCAAGTCCCACCCCAGCACTGCCCCTGAATACCACTAACCTCTGTAATCATCTTCCCACTTCTGGCACTACCCCAAAGAGCCCACCCCAATCCCGGCATCTATTACCTGCACACGCGACCCCACACCGAATGTTCTCCACGGGGAGCTGAGGGCTCATTCTATCCTATACCCCACCTGATACCCCCCCCCCAACCTTTCTGCTCCAGAGCTATCTCATCCTCCCTCCCTCTCCCTCCTCGCTGGGCCTCATGAACTGCCTCCACCCCTCCTGCAGTCACTCTGGGGAGAGAACCGATTTCTCCTGAAAAGCCCTGAAAGTCTAGTCAGGTTTCTGTCTTCTGAGTAGGGACAGATTTCTTTGGCGACCTGAGATCACGCACCCCTCCCACAGTGCAGAAGGATTCTGCTCCGCGTGAAAAACAAAACCAAATAGATAGATAAATAAAACTTAAGAAACAAACAAACAAACAAAAAACCTTTTGCCTTCTCTTAAAGAACTTTATTTCAAAACACTGGACCATGTCGACCATTTGACAAACAGGGCATTGGGCAATACTTCCAGGAGCCGAGAGAGACACTCAGGGAACATCCTTCCATGGAGGGGTGAGCAATCGGAGTTACAAAGGGCTTGGAGGTGGCCCAGCCAGGGTCACTCACTCACAGACCCAGGCCAGGAAGCCCTGAAAAGGCTGGGGATGGAGACCAGGACAGAACCGGAACAGAATCCCAGGGACATCGCTTCCAAGGTGCATGATCCCGGGCAGCTTAGTCACTTCCCCGTCTCAGCTGTATCTCTCCTAGCATCTGGATAATAATAGTACGTACTTCATGAGACTATTTTGAAAATGCAATGAGATCAGGTGAGACCTTGGAAAGAGCACTTCGTGCATGTGGGTATACCGATGCTGGGACAGGGGACAGGGGACAGGTACCCGGCCGCAGGTAGAAAGGTCTCCCCTCCCCCAGGAGACACCTGTCTTCAGCCCCCAGGGAGCAGAGATGGGCAGATGGCTGGGGAGCTGGAGACACCAGGTTAAAATGTCTTGCCCAGGGACGCCTGGGTGGCTCAGTGGTTGAGCGTCTTCTTTGGCTCAGGGCTTGATCCCGGGGTCCTGGGATCAAGTCCCGCATTGGGCTCCCTGCAAGAAGCCTGCTTCTCCCTCCGTCTATGTCTGCCTCTTTCTCTGTTTCTCATGAATAAATAAAATCTTAAAAAAAAAAAGTCTTGCCCACTTATAATCTCAAGCCACTGATTAAAGACAGAAAAAGTATAGGAATTAAGAGCTGACACCAGGATTCCTCTGCAAGAAACAACTGCCTTTGTTTAGGGTGTGGGGAGAGGAGAGTTAGAAATACCTTGACAGGTACGTGGGAGGCAGGGCGAGGCTGGGAGGGGCCATGGGAACCTCTGGATGGTGGCTGTCAAACTCTGCTGCACCACAGCCCATGGTCAGAAATACTTCTAGCACAGTAACCCAATAGCCACGTGTACGGAGTGACCTGCGTGTACACACTGACACACACGTGCACGCACACACAGGCACACATATGTGCACAGAAAAAAACTAGAAGAGACGGACTAGGGTTTGGGTTTGGAATGTCCGTGGTAGTTTCATCTGGATCTTGAGGGGCTGGATGGCCCCTGGTGGCAAGTGGGTTCCACGTACAAGAACAGAAAGAGACTCTCCGGCTAGCTGTCCCCACTGTCCCCGCTCTCCCTCAACCGGGGCTGTGTCTCTGGGTTTCTAACCGTGTGCTGGGCAACTGTATCTGGGAGTCTGGGGGGACTCATGTCCGTGGCCCTGCATCTGCGTGGCTCTCCCTGTCCACCCCTGCAGGCCACGGAGGAAGAAGCACAGCTGCCTGTGGCGGGTTTCAGGGTCCGTGTTTCCAGGATCTTCTGTGTCACGGGACTAAGAGATGCCTGGAGAGAACCCTGGCTTCGCTCTGGACTCAGAGACCCTCAGAGCTGGAAAAGACTGTGGAAATATGTTGGCCCAAGAACCTCCTTTTAGAAATGGGGGGACAGGATGCATATTACAGGAGAGCAGAAAAGCTATAGGGAAGGAGAAAGACCACAGAGTCAGAAGTTCTAGAACTTCTGCATCCAATAGTCGTAGAGACCCCTTAGCACTAGAAACACGACAAGTCCAAACTGAGAAGTGCTATAGCATAAAATACACTCCAGATTTCTGAGACTTCAGATGCATGAAGAATGTAACATGGCTCAACAATTTTTATATTGATTGCATATTAAAATAATTACATTTGGGATATATTGGGTTAAAATATATTAAAGTTAACGTTACCTGTTTAGTTTTACTTTTATTTATTTTTTTATTATTTTATTATTTATTTTATTTCATTTATTTATTTGAGACAGAGAGAGGAGAGAGCACGAGCAGAGGGAGGGGCAGAGAGAGAAGCAGACTCCCCACTAAGCAGGGAGCCCAATGCGGGGTTCAACGTGCGGCTCGATGCCAGGACCCTGAGATCGTGACCTGAGACGAAGGCAGACACTTAACCAACTGAGCCACCCAGGCGCCCCTATATTTATGTTTTCAAAATGTGAGTACCCGTTTCTAACGCACTTTCTATTTCCAGGACACACAGACTTAGAATCCCGTACCAGACATTTAACTTCTCCGAGCCTCAATTTTCCCCCACAGCACAATGGGTATGATAATGTCTATGTCTTAACTGAGAGAACATAGGAAAGCACTTTTAAATCATAAAAAACTCTTCAAATGAGGGGGTGGGTGGTGGT
This sequence comes from Vulpes lagopus, assembly GCF_018345385.1. Taxonomy (NCBI): domain Eukaryota; kingdom Metazoa; phylum Chordata; class Mammalia; order Carnivora; family Canidae; genus Vulpes; species Vulpes lagopus. The sequence goes on from NC_054832.1 coordinate 14,835,048, forward strand.
GGTAATTCAGATTCTGGCCCAGAGAAACGGTTAGAAAGGATAAAGGGTTGGAAAGTTGGACTGTCAGGCAAACACCCACAAGACCTGCCCTGAGAGTAGGCTGGGCACGTGGCTATCGACTCACCACGGTTTTGGTGCTAGAGAATGACCTTCTAGACCATCCCAACCCCATAGACCCATTACCCAGACCAACCGTTCCCAGAACCCTTTCAGCAACTAACTGGTCTATGGGCCAGACCACATTGTTCTCACCTTCCACAAGTCCCAGCTACCCCTCCAGCCTCCTGTGACCTGCGGGCTAGCTCTTTCCAGGGCAGCATGAAGCTTTTCTTCCCAGGACACTCATCCTTAACAGGACCATTTCTCATGAGTGGGATTTCCCAACTCTGCTTTTTCTCTGCTCTTTCTCAGAGACCCAGAGTCCCAAGGGTTCTGAAAAGAGGCCTTGGGGGGACCAGTCCCTTCCTGGGACCATCACCCAGGGCCATCCCTGTTGCAATGGTGGTCTCGTAACAAGCACTTACAAACCTGGTTAGGCAAGCTGCTTTTGCGTGATGGGGCTATCTTGAGTAAACAGCATCCTATGTCCCCTGCCGGTCACTTGCTCAAGACATTGCTGGACATTGCATTAGAGTCACTGACACACAGAGTTTTGAAAATGAAAACAGGCCCTCTGGCTTATGATCAGATAGCGTTTAACTCATTCATGATTGCGCCAGGTTTTCCAAGGCCCTGGGGCTACAGAATGGGTACTGCTACGGTGCAGAGAATGGTGGAGACAGTTGGAGACTCAGGCCACCTACGGGATGAATGGGCCAGTTGGGGTCTATATCACCTTGGCCCCAGTAGCTCCTGTGTGTGCCTCTGGGGCTGTTTAGCTCGTTGGGCTAAGTCTGAGACCCAGGGTCAACTCCTATGGGGTTGGGGGAACAAGTGTTGTTCATTCCACTCCATCGGTTTGGCCCCTTATTCTAGAGACTTTTCCTACTGATGGAGATTCTGAGTTGAAAGGAGAGAATAAGACTTATTTCAGGCATCTATTACTACACAAATAACAAACCCAAAGGGGTGTCAGGGTGGCTCAGCCAGTTAAGCCTCTGACTCTTGGTTTCAGCTCAGGTCATGATCTCAGGGTCATGAGATTGAGCCCTGTGTCAGGGTCTGTGCTCAGTGGGGAGTTTGCTTGAGATTCTCTCTCTCCCTCTGCCTCTTCCTCTTCCCTTGCTTGTGCTCCCATGGTCTGTCTCTCTCTCTCTCTCTCTTTCTTTCAAATAAATAAATCTTTTTTAAAGAAAAGAAGAAAAGACAGGGGCACCTGGGTGGCTCAATGGTTGAGCCTTTGGCTCAGGATGTGATCCCAGGGTCCTGGGATCGAGTCCTGCATCAGGCTCCCTCATGGAGCCTGCTTCTCCCTCTGCCTCTGTGTGTGTGTCTTAAGAAAAACAAAAACAAAAACAAACAAACAAAAAAACACAGCCCAAAACATAGTGGCATGAAACAATAATGACTAATGATTCCTCACAGTTCTGCTAGTTGGGGAGACAGTTTCTCTGCTGGCTGTGTCTGCTCACTCCCTCAGGCCACTGTGTTCAGAGTGTGGTCAGTTGGAATGAAAGGTCCAACATAGCCTTACTTGTGCATCTGGCCACTGGCTGGGGCATCCCAGTTACCTTCCATGGGGCCTTCTAGTCGGCCAAATGGCTTCCTTACGTGGTGGTCTCAGAAGAGCATCCCAAGGGGTGAAGGTGACAGCCACAGGTCACATGGAGACCTGGGCTCCAGAATTCACACAACCTGGTCAATGACACTCACAGGCCAACTCAGGTTCAAGGTGGGGAGGGGAGGGGTAGGAGAATAGACTCTGCCTCCTGCCTGGAGTTGCTGCAAATTATGTTTCTCAGCCACCACAGGGTAGACTGAGAGAAAATATAAATGTCTTCATGGAAAACTTCCCTTACCACTAGAACATAATTCGGCAAAGTTATCTTGTCTAAATCAAAAACCAAGACTCCGGGGCACCTCGGTGGCTCAGTGGTTGAGCATCTGCCTTCGGCTCAGGGCGTGATCCTGGAGTCCCGGGATTGAGTCCCACGTCGGGCTCCCTGCGTGGAGCCTGCTTCCACCTCTGCCTGTGTCTCTGCCTCTCTCCGTGTGTCTCTCATGAATAAATAAATAACATCTTAAAAAAAAAAAAAAAAAAAAACAAGACTCCCAGACAAAGAACTTTTGTCTTCTAGGTGAATGTGTGTGCAAATAAAAGCCGATGGGCTCACGTCGAGTAATACACGAGGTTATACTCAAGGTGTAACTTATCACACTGAGTTATTCAGCCCAGGCTGAGCATTAAAGTCACTTGAGAGGCATTTCCAAATCCCAACTCCCTGGACCCCACCCAAGACCTCCGGGATCAGAACTGTCATTAGGGATATGCAGGCAGTAAGGGGGTGCTGGGCCTGGTGATCTGCATTTCCAAGAGCTCTCCCAGTGATTCTGATCCACAACCGGGATAAGCTGGGTTGGCAAACAAGCTTTCTGGGGAATGAGATCAAGGCAGGATAAAATGCTGCCTAGGAGGCCGTTGTGGGTGCCAGCAGAGTCTAACGCGGGTCTGGAGTGAAGAAGATGCAGTCTTTGCTGTCAAATCATAGCTGACACTCACTGCCTGCCAAGCCCCGTCCTATAGACTTTTCATGCATCACCCTATTTGATCTCCACAGCTCCTTGAGACCGGTACTCTCATGAACCCCATTTTACAAATAGGGAAACTGAGGTTCAGAGAGGTTATGGGGTTTGTCCCAAGACACACAACCTGTAAAGAGGGAGAAGCGGAATTCGAACCCAGGTCACCTGGCTTCAGAGCCCATACACTCAACCTCTGGAACACCTGCCTCTCTCAGAGCACATTATCCAGGACAAAGAGGCTGAAAATCCACGACACCTACATCAGGCCATGAGCACCCCAGGCAGGAAGTAAGTAAATACATAAACAAACAAACAAAGTGCCATGAGTTTGGGGTCTCTGCTTTCTGTGGTACCCTCACTGGGTTTTTAAAATGCAATTAATTAACATATAGTGTATTATTAGTTTCAGAGGTAGAGGTCAGTGATTCCTCAGTCTTTTATAACACCCAGTGCTCGTCACATCATGTGCCCCCCTTCATGCCCATCACCCAGTTACCCCATCCCCCTCCCTCCTTCCCTCCAGCGACCCCCAGTTTGTTTCCTATGGTTAAGAGTCTGTTACAGAGGGGCACCTGGGTGGTTTAGTCAGTGAAGTGTCTGCCTCCGGCTCAGGTCATAATCTCAGGGTCCTGGGATCGAGCCCCATGTCAGGCTTCCCACTCGGCAGGGTGTCTGCTTCTCCCTCTCTCTCTGCTTCCTCCCCCCGCTCATGCTCTGGGTGTGTGTGTGTGTGTGTGTGTGTGTGTGTGTGTGTCTCAAATAAATAAATGAAATTTTTTTTTGAAATGTTTTTTTAAAAAAGGAATCTCTTATGGTTTGTCTCCCTCTCTGATGACATCTTGTTTTATTTTTCCCTCCCTTCCTCTATGCTCCTCTGTTTTGTTTCTTAAATTCCACATATGTCATTCACTGTTCTTAAACCAGTGGCTCTCAGCTCTGCACATTAGAATCACCTGGGGAGCTCTTTTAACTACGGATGCCCTACCTCCAAAGACCCCTTTTTTTTTTTTTTAAGATTTTATGTATTCATTCATGAAAGACAGAGGCAGAGACATAGGCAGAGGGAGAAGCAGGCTCCCTGCAGGGAGCCCAACGTGGGACTCGATCCCAGGACTCCGGGATCATGATCTGAGCCTAAGGCAGATGCTCAACCACTGAGCCACCCAGGTGCCCTAACCCCAAAGATCTTATCCATCTGCTCTGGGTGGAGCCCACTCATGGGTTGGCTTTTTGTTTTTGTTTTTTTTTAATCTCCGCAAAGGAACTCTAATGCCCAGAGTTGAGAACAAAGGGTCAGAGAATGGCCTGTTCCCGGTAGGGAGGATGGTGGCCTCAGTGTCGGCAACACCTGGGATCACCATCTGTCTCGAGCTTCCTAAAACCCAAACAAGCTCAAGCAAAAAGGGGCCTCCGGATCAAGTGGACAGATGTTCCCACAAGATGTTACACCTTGGAGATAAATGGGTAGCTTGGAAATGATGCGGGGCAGAGGGGGCGCCCCAGATATTCTGATTAAATTGGTCTGGGCCAGGGTGGGGCCCCTGTGTCTCTCATACTCATCCCCCCACGTTGACTCTAACATGTACCCAGTTGGGAACCACTGATCGAGCCCTAGACACTCCCTTGTCAGATGAAGAAAACAAGGCTCGGAGAGAAGTGACTCGCCCACGGTCACACAGCATGCTTGCTCCAGAGGCAGAACTATAGCCCCAAGCTCTGGCCAGTGCTATCTTCATGCCGTAGCCCCTCAGAGTTTGCAAAAGCATTTCACATAGGTTACCTACTTGGTCTATACCTTGCCACACTCTGTTGCTTCCTGTCACCATCCTCTCATTTCACAGAACATGAACGTGGGGCCCAAAGAAGGAAAGTCACCTGCCCAGAGCCACACAGTAGGAGACCACATAAGAACTCAGGTCTCCTGACTACAGAGCGGGGATACGGACGGCCACCCCTCTAGATGCCCGAGACCAGCCTTCTACCTGTGAAGGTGCACCAGCGAGTGAGGTTCTCCGGAGCCTCCACCCCATGAGCTGAAGGTTTGTACATCCCCCGGGGACAGGCTGTGCAGAAATCTGGTGGACAGTTGCCAGACACCCTGGAAGCTCTGCTCAGTGATCATCCCTTACCCGCTGCTCTAAACACACTGAACTTTCTTGTTTATAATTAGTGTTTGCATCTATTGCTTCCAAGGTATATTGATGACAAGCCCAGTTTTACCAAAGGGCAGCCTGAAGCTCAGAGACCTTTCAGAACTTTGCCCCAGAACCAAAGCCAGACCCAGACCCAGAACTGGATCTATGGACTCCGAGTCCAATGCCCAGTCCACCTGAGGCCACACCCTGGGGCCTGGGCCTGGGACCACCCGCTTTGTGCCTCGTGGAAGTTTTGCCCTTCTGCCTGGACAGAGGACAGGAGCGCACATAACCAGTGGTCAGGGGCGGGGGTTGGGAGGCGGGAGGGCAGGTGCTCCAGTTTGACCAGTTCTGGTTTCTGGTTACTCGTGGCAGGACGTGGCTAATGCTTTCCACCTTCCTTCTTCTATGCGCTGCTGTGCGGGGAGTCTGCCCTCAGCCCGAGCCGGCCCCCACTGCCGGCCTGGTATTACCCCATTGCCCAGGGGGGGACGCCGAGGCTCAGAGAGGGCACATGGGACCTGCCCCAAGCCACAAAGCTAGGAAACAGCAGAGCTCAGAGTGATACCCTCAGCTTCTGCCCCTGGCTTCGTCTGATTCTTTCCAGGACCCTCAAAGGGACTCGCCAGCAACTGTGGCCAGGGTCATGCAGGGTCATGCGATGTGTATGACAGTCCAGCCTCTTGACCTCTGACTGGGTCCATCCAGTCTCTCATTTCTGGAATGGAGAAGCAGCCGTTTCCTGCTGAAACCTGCTCCGTGTCAAGTCTGGTAGCTCCAGGTGGCCCAGAGGATGCTCGGTGCCAGAGGGAAGAAGTCAAGTGCTGGCTGCCCACTATTTTAGGGCTTGAGGTGTCCAGAGAGCCAGCTCCCCTGCCTGCCCTTCTCACAATGTCCCGAGAGCCAGTTCTACTACCCTCCCGGGTGGATGATGGGACTAGTCATCAAGGGAAGACAGGGAATGTGGATGGCACCACGTCCTAAGGGAGCCAGCACCCAGCAAGGCCAGGCTCGGACATCTCAGGAGTATCAACAGCTAACAAGGGCTGAGCGCTATGTGCCCCACATGGCCCTATGCACTCAAAGCCTGGCATCCATCCGGGCTGTGGGGTCACCAGAGCACTTAGATGCTTGCTGCCTCAGAGACGGGGGGGCCAGAGAATCGCTTGGCTGTGGTCAGAGGGTCTGTGGGGTCCAACCACAGTCCTAACGAACCCAGGCCCTGCCCCCCACGCACCCTTTCCCAATCTCCGTTTTGCAATCAGTTAGCCTGACCCAGTAAACATCCGCAGCCGGAGCAGAACCCATCTTCCTGACCCTTTTCAATGTATTTGAGAAAAGAGCTGGGAGTCTGGGGGGAGGAGTTGCCCCAGCCATCAGACAGGAAGCCAGGAGAAGGCCGCTGGGTATTGGTCGGGCGACACAAAGCCCCAGCCACCTTGCCCAAACTTCCAGACTGGCCCCAAACTCAGGGAAGAAAGGGCATCACCGAAGACGAAAGTGGACAACAAAGGGACATGCCACTCTTGTTGCCATGGTTTTATTTGGAGGAGCAGGAGGGAGGGTGGTTGTATGTCAAAGTTCAGAGAAGTATTTCTCGCTGCCTCCTGCTTGCTGTGCAACCTTAGGTGAGTCTCTAAACATCTCTGAACCATGTTCCCTTCAGGAAGGTAGTAAATAACCCCGGCCCTCCTCCTGCTTGGATCTTCCTCACAGTGCAGCTGAGGAAACTGAGGCACAGACAGGTTCATTACCTCCAACGAATGCTCTATAAGCACCTACCGGGTCTGTGCTCAGGAGATGGGAGACTTTGGGTGAGCCCAGAAATGAGCAAATGATGTGCCCAGAGTGCCAGGTAGGGAGCCACTGGGACCAGACCTGGCTTTGAAGGCCTCTGCCTTCCAGCAACTGTGAGCTCTGAAGAGAAAGCTGCCTAAGCCAGGCTGGAAGCAATCCGTCCGTCCTGTGGGCACCATACCCCTTCCCCATGTCTATCCCAGGCTTGTCCTGCTCGAAGGCATTGACACCTGCCCCTCCATAAAGGCTTAACAAATCCTTGTTTGCATGTGTGCAGGAATGGATTGCAACAAGGGCATACCCAGGAAGGGCATTCCAGGCGGAACAAAGTCGGTCAACAAAGGTATGGAGATGGAAAGCCAGAGCCCGCCTGTGTGGCCTCCGCACAGCTTCTCCGCTTCTCCGTAAGGGTCTCGGGCCCCTTCCCCCAGAGGATGCTACTGCCCTAAAAAGTCAGGGCCATGGCTAAGGCAAAGCGGAGAGATAAGATCATTCAGGGCCTAGGCAAAGTGAAGGAATTACAGGGTTCGGTTGACTGCTGCCTCCCTTGCCCAGTGCCAGTCTTCTTGGGCTGTGAGGAGGAGAGTGATACCTAGAATTCCTGGATATTGATCTAGAAGTTTCTCTGAGCCTGACACCAGGGAATTTACACACATATCACATTACCTTTCTGCCGAAAACCTCACTGAGGTTGGTAGGACTTTTTTTTAAATGATTATTGTTACTAATATGAAAGTAATACATGCTGGTTATTTAAAAAGTTCTAATCAGGAAATGAATAAAATGCCAACTTACAGAGAGAAAGGGCCGGGCCCACACCATCACCACCACCTTCGCCTGATGATGAAAGCAGCAGGTGTATGTGTGTGTGTGTGTGTGTGTGCGTGCTCCTTTGGGCCCTCCTCTCCCCAGCACCATCTCCTGCTCACCCCGACCTGGGGCAGACCCTGATGGTCCCTAACTGGTGCCACAGCACGGCTGCCTCCCTGTGCAGAGCAAGTGGCCCTCTCCCAGCAGCCAGCAGAGCCTTGCGGTTCTGACATTGCTGGAAGCTGTTTTTCCAACAGGGAGTCTCAACCCCTTAGCAAGTCAGGAGACCATGTCAGCGGTTTAGGATTAGCAGTTGTCTATATAAAAGAGAAGATAATAGAAAACCTCATGACTGCCTCATTGGAACTCAGCTATAGCTTTGGCCCAAGGGGAAAACCAAGGCCCAGAGAACAAAAAGGATACCCCAAGGTCACATAGAAGATTAGATCTGGGTCTCTGGGTGAGGACTGCACATCTATTCATTCAGTATTTATCACACACCTTGTTGTTCCAGGCATCAGGGTGGCTTTGGGTCAAATAATCAGGTATTTATCAAGAATGATTAATCCTAAATAATAGCTCTTGAACTATAAAAAATGCACAAAGTGTCTAAAAATGTCAGGTGAAATCAGCCAGAGAGAGAAGGACAAGTCCTGTTTGATCTCACCTCGGTGTGGAAATCTAAAACAAATGAACTCCCGGAAACAGCACAGATTGGTGGTTGCCAGGGTCCGGAGGCGGGGGGAATGGGTGCAGGGGACCAAAAGGTGCAAACTTCCAGTTACGAGAAGAATGGGTTCTGGGGCACTAACGTGCAGCGTGGTGACTACGGCGACCAGCGCCACATGGTACCCCTGAAAGGTGCTAAGAGAGTAACTCTTAAAAGTTCTTACCAAAAAAAAAGAAAAAAGTAACTTTGTGAAGTGACAGATGTACGTAACTGACCTTACCGTGGTGACCAGTTTTGCATGACACCCATCAAACCGTCATGTTGCGTGCCTTGAGCTTACACATCGTTGGATGTCAATCCTATCTCATTAAAGCTGGGAGAGAAGCATTTTGGAAGAGAGGGAGAGACGGGCTGGAAACCAAGAGAAGCCAACCTCTCCAGGTGACAGATGTGGTCAGCTTCACCAAATGCTCCACGCGGCTCTTCTCCTGAGTCATCTGGCCTCTATTCAGACAAGCTATTAAATGCCCTCAATTCTAAGATTCGCTTTTCTCCTTCAAGTTCTGACATTGCGGGAATCAGGGCACCCCTTGCTATCAATATTTGTCCCCACCACGCACACCAACCTTGCCAACAGGTAAATAAAGAAGGACAATCATCATACGGTCTCACTCATACGGCAAATATAAGAAATAGTGAACGGGATTATAAGGAAAAAGGGGGAACAGAGTGGGGGAAATCAGAGAAGGAGACAAACCATGAGAGACTCCTAACTCTGGGAAACAAAGGGTTGCAGAAGGAGAGTGGTGGTGGGGGGGGGGGGGTTGGGGTAACTGGGCGACAGGCACTGAGGAGGGCACCTGATGGGATGAACACTGGGTGTTATACTGTATGTTGGCAAATTGAATTTAAATTTTAAAATGTAGGGATCCCTGGGTGGCACAGCGGTTTGGCGCCTGCCTTTGGCCCAGGGCGCGATCCTGGAGACCCGGGATCGAATCCCACGTCGGGCTCCCGGTGCATGGAGCCTGCTTCTGTCTCTGCCTCTCTCTCTCTCTCTGTGTGTGTGTGTGTGTGTGTGTGTGTGTGTGTGTGACTATCATAAATAAATAAAAATTTAAAAAAAAATTTTTATGTAAAAAAAAAGATAAAAGATAAATAAATAGAGGCTCTTACTAAATCAACACAGCATCTTATACTCAATGGGGGCGGGCGGTGTTTGGGGTGACAACAGGAGAGAAAGGCTCGGGAAGACTCGTGGTGGTCCTCAGGCATCTACTGCGGACCAAGCTCTGCGCTTGAAGCTTCCCCCTTTATCTCACCAAACATCAGGAGCTGGTGGGGGGCAGATTTATAAGGGAAGGAGATCCATTTTTCCAGTTTAGCATGATAAAGGACCAGAGCCTGATTCCTGATAAGCAACAGGCTCTCCAGCTGGAAAAGAGGAAAAGCAAAGTTTCCTTCTGTTTACTTTGCACATCCCTCAGCTCCCATCCGTCCTCCTCCCCGCTTCCGCCACCCCCCCACCCCCGAACATCACCGCAGAAATGACACTCTGGAAAAAAAAAAAGAAAAGAAATGACAGTCTGACCAAATTCAATGTCCTCTCAGAATTTGTAAAAAGCTTTTAACATACATAAACAGAGCAAATGTTTGCCAGTTAGGAGTGTTTACAAGAACTGGGAGACAGATCTTTAAATAGGAGACACAGCACTTGGTTTTCTGAGACGATTCTTTCCAAAGTTTTGCCTCATTTCTGCTTGGCTGACCAAGCCACACTGACTTGCTGCTGGGCTGGGTTTGCTCACATCTCAATTCTGCTATCTTCGACTGGAAGGTTCCCTGGGCTTTGAGCACCTGCAAAGAGTGCAGAGATTCAGGGAAATGAACTGGGTTTGTTTGGATAATTTGTACTCGCCTGCTCTCTATAAAGTACGGTGGGTAGCTTTGTCAATGACGTGCTAATCTTTGGTTCTCTCTTCCTTCTTCCTCCCTTTCTCTCTTTCTTTCTTTTAATAGGTGTGGCCGATTCCAGCCATAGGGAACAGGAAATAAAGCCTAAACTTTCCCCCCTTCAGAGCCAGAAATATGGTGAAACCAAGATCGAGGGTGAAATGGGACTTGCCTGGCCCTTCTCTGGGATCAAAAGCTCCTCAAGGATGTGGCCTTGGCAGTTTTCCCTTTTTTTCTCTACTTCCAAGGGGCTGCATTTCTCTCTTACCTGGGAGGTGCACCTTTTGATCATTATCAAGCCATCTGTCAGCAGCCACTCTACCTGGCCCCAGAGCTTCCCCTCCCCGGAGGCCCATCTCGCCCTCTCCAGCCACGCCAAGATCCTCCTGGAGACGCGGACTGTCACAGGCAGCAGCTGTGAGGATCCTCCTGGAGACAGAGACCGTCACAGGCAGCAGCTATGAGGGACCAGCCACCTCAGGAACTGGCCGGGTCACCTCGGTTTTCCCAGACAGCACATGGATGAGCACACTGAGGGCTGGGTCCCACAGCGCCTTCCCACAAGGACTCCCAGAGCCCGATCCTATCTGCCATCTCCCAGTGAAGCAATCCACATAATTAGCCACATTAATACCCGGCCTGTCTGAGGCCGCCTGTCTCAACCCGGGGCCTGGGCGCCTCCTGCAACGAGAGCTTTAATGATTATTCAGCTCCTTTCCAACCAGCTGAGTGTAGAAAAATGGGGTCTTGCTCTGGGATGGCTGCCGAGCACCTTAGCAGCCAGGGCAGGCTTTTCTAGAAAGCTGCCCCCTATGAGCCAGAAAAGCAATATTTTGACATGGCAGCCAAAAGGCCAAAACAACCCCAGGGCTTCTGGACCTTGCTTTGGCTCTGGACATTTTTTGTTAACCAGCATCTTTTGAGACTTTTTTTTATGGGCAAAGCCCTTTTATAGGGGATACTAAACTGCTCTAAGGAAGGTCCCCTGGTGTCCAATTTCCTACTCTTTCATGACATAAGACACATGTATCGGAACAGACGAATGGAGTGGGTGGGGAGCAGGGCTGATGTCTATGCTGATTGAGCAAGGAGGGAAAAGCTGCCCCTCAAAGGTATCACTATCCCCATTTTAAAGGCTCAGATTTGTTAAGCGGGACCAGGACAGGAATGTTCTAAGAGTACTCTGTGTGGCCTGAAGTGATTTGCTTGACCTCTCTGAACCCTCAATCCTGATAAATCCAGGACTAGCTAAGTCACCACCTTAATTTCTCTGCCAGCCTCAGAGCAGGTAGGTCTGCCTACAGAGACCAGATGGCACCCAGGCTCTCCTGGCCCTTCGAGAATGATGCTGAAAATGGTGCCCACGGCCACTGGACATAGGGAAGGGATGGCTTGGCATTGGGGACAGAGTGTGGGGGGAGGTCATAGGTGATGAGGAACCTTGAAAGGCAGAAAAGGGGGAGGTTTTATAGGTCTTTTATAGGTCTAGGCAACAGAAAAGGCTCTGACATGGAGAAACAGCCAGGGTACGTTTAAGGAAAAGAAAATTAAAAGGAACCTCAGACCTGTGGCTCTGCCTCTCCAAACTCCCAGAACCTTCCTTTTCAGAATTGTCCGCTTGCTAGGAGATGAAGCTTCATTGCTCAGCTATCTGCTCCATTTCTCATGGGGGCCCCGGGTCAGTTCCCAAGATATCAGACATGGGTCGTGGATGACCGCATGGACTCAGTTCGAGCCAGGAAAGATTTGCTGGATACCCTGTCATGGGGTGTCTCTCCCAGCTGTACCCATCTCCCCTCGACCTTCTGTCTTTCAAAGCCCATTCCAAACACTACCCCTGGCAATCCTCCAATCCTCCACCCCGCATAGAAGCATGGGCTAGCGGCTCTGCTGTTCAGATCCAGGCGCTACCATTTGGGAGCTATGCACCTCAGTTTCCTAGTCTGTAAAATGGGGAGTAAAACAAAGGTTCGTGGTGAGAATTCAGTAAGTCTAATAGGCATACCATCTCGAGAATAACACCTCACACTCACACCTCATAAGTACCGCCACAGCATGAGCAATGGCTAATTATTGCGTGTGCTTTTCTTTTATTCCCTCTTCTGGGAATCACTGCATTTCTGCATTAGCATAACGCCCTTTCCAGAAGGTGCCAGAAAAGATGCGTTAAGCCACAGATGTGACTTGAATGGGAAAGCCAGAGGCAGCGTTGCATAGAGGTTTGTGCGTGGGTCTCGGAGCCCCACAGCCTGCGTGTGATTTCCAGCTCTGCAGCTGACAAAGGGTGGCTTTGGCAAGTGACCTAGCCTCGGTTCCCTTACCTGTAACATAGAGATTAAAATAGCTCCCACCCAAAAGGATTTCTGTGCAAGTAAGCAAGGTTAGGCCCCCGAAGACTTCATGGGAAGGCCGGGCCCGGGGCCCAGGGAGGGGTGCTCTTGCTCCCGTTTGCACACACACTTGCACTCTGAGGGCTCAGCACCCCGGGCTGGTGCTACTGGGAAGAAAATGAAGAAAGAGGCCAGTGGGGATGACTTCTCCATCCCCCCAACACCCAGACAAAAATCTCCTTCCCTCAGTCAGCCAGGTAGCTGTGGGAGGGGTAGCCTTAGTGTACGGAGGACAAAAGTCCTTGCGCTGCCAAGGACTCTGTGTGTGGCCTTGGGCAGGTCACCGCATATTCCCAAACCACAGTCGCTGGTAAAAGGCTCCACCAATTAAGTCATTCACATAATTAGACTACCTGGGCCTGCCCCAAAGGAAATAGCCAGAGAAGTTCCTGAAGCCTTGGTCACTCTACAAGCATGTATTGATCACTACTGTGTCCCGCCCTGGGCTGGATGCTGGACATGCGGGGCCGCCCGGGGGGCCTTCTAGAAGTTCCCAATCTTGGACACCGGGGTGGCTCAGTGGTTGAGCATCTGCCTTTGGCTCAGGTCATGATCCTGGGGTCCTGGGATCGAGTCCCACACTGGGGTCCCTACAGGGAGCCTGCTTCTCTCTCTGCCTGTGTCTCTGCCTCTTCGTGTCTCTCGTGAATAAATAAATAAAACCTTTTAAAAAAAAAAAAAGTTCCACTGAGGATGCTGAGAGGCCAACACACATGGAGTACTTGCTGCAGAAGGGCACTAAGCGAGGAGCCACTCAGACATAACTCCCACTGGCAGGAACTCAAGCATGGGACATACCTCTCTTTCCTCCTGGCTACCTCTCTCTGTGCTGAGTACGATGGCCATCATGGCCATTTTACAGCTGCGGACACTGAGGCTCAGAGTCACAGAGCTAATCAACTGCTCCAAGAGAGGGGAGCACAAAGGAGCACCCTAGCAGGAGCAGAGAGGGTTTGTTCAGGAGAGAAGGCTTCCTGGAGGAGGTGATGTCTGCATCTTAAAAAGTAAGGAGTCAGCAAAGGGGCAGATGTACACAAAGAAGGAACAGCAGGGGCCAGAGCCAGGGGAACAAAGAGGCCACAAACAATACAAAAGGGATATGCAAACGTAGAGCACGAAGATAGAGATCAGGGGGCTAAAGGCTCTGCTGCCGAGCTAAGAAGTGGGGGGGGGGGGGTTATGCAGAAGGCCATGAGGGCCCATGGGAGGGTTGTAAACTAGAGAAAAACAGGATCGGATTTATAATTGTGGAAGCTCTGCTCACCGGCCCCCACCAACATCCAGGCTTCCTCCGACTCCCATCCCCAAGAGAGAGTCCGCAGGAGGCCAGGGGCACCTCTCAGTGAAGGGCCCCGTTCCTTTATGCCGCCGTGGCCAGCCCATTCCTTTGACTCCACGCCACACACTGGCCAAGCTGCTTTATCTCTCAGAACCACAATTTCTTCATCTGCATCATAAGGTAACAGCAGCCCTGTGGTTGCTCTTACGAGCAGCAGCCTGGGATTGCATCTGTAAATGCCTTACTCTGGCGCCCAGCCCGTTGGACACGCTCCATCAAGGAGGTTCCTTCCCTTCTTTCCCTGAGATGCATCCCGCTTATTCCTCAGCTGAAAGTAAGCAATTCATAGGCATCAATCCATGATCGATGGATCGGTTGGACCCTTATTATTTTCCACATGGAGTAGTTTTGACTACTCAGGAGCAACCCTGAAGACCTCTGACATGCAGTGGTTTGGAATTTAGCTGGAGGCCTGGCTTCAGATGGCAGAAGCAATAAAGCAATAAAGATGAGCAAGTCTTCTAGCTAGTGAGAGAGTCTCATCATATGATTCAGGTGGACACTGAGCTCCCATCACAAAGAGGCCCCAAAATGCAATGGTTTACCCGATACTGAGGTTCTCTTTCATGAGACAGACCCAGATGAGCCATCCAGGTCATCGATGAGGCTCTGCTCCACATGGTCATTCAGGGACCAGGTTCCCACATCTGGTTTCTTCACCATTCCCTGGGCTGGAATATCATTGCTGTCTGCATGCCAGAAGTTGTGCTACTATCACGCCTGGCTTCCAGTTGTCAGAACAAGGGAGAAGATTTGCCCAATGACGGAAGTCTCAGCCCTGCAGGTGGCACACATAACTCCCACTGGCAAGAACTCAGGCATGGGGCATGCCTAACTGCTGAGACGTTGAGAATGCAGTCTAAGTGTCCATCCACAAGCCCAGCTACAACTCTGAAAATAAGAAAAGTAGAAGACTGGATTTTTGGTAACCAACTCGCAGGTAACAACTGCCTCAGTGGCTGCCATCAACCATCCACAGGATACGAGACTTTTTTTTTTTTTTAAGATTTTATTTATTTATTCATGAGAGACACACACAGAGAGAGAGGGAGGCAGACACACAAGCAGAAGGAGAAGCAGGCTCCATGCAGGGAGCCTGACGTGGGACTCGATCCTGGGACTCCAGGATCACACCCTGGGGGAAAGGCATGTGCTAAACCACTGAGCCATCCAGGGATCCCGGATACGAGACTTTGTTGTAAGTCACCATAGATGGTTCTCAGATACATTTGATTGACCCAACACGGGGGTTCACAATCTGGGGGACTCGATGGGCCATTAGGCAGAGTATGTTCTTTCCAGTTCGGCCACAGAGCTCACCGCTCCCAATTTCTATAACGCCGGCCAAATTGGCATAGTTGTCTCATATTCTTGGCCACTGTAGGCATTTGAACCTGGAGCCCTTGTTCTATAATATCACTTATAGTAATAATTACTGAGGCTGGGAAATATTATTGAAAAATTATGCCTGAGATGCATCCCAACCATCTTACCACCTACCACATTCTATTACATGTCGTATCTTTTTTATTCCTATTTGCTTTTTATTTCCATCTCCTGTTCACCAAACTCATGCTCTTCTCTTCATCCTTAGCACACGGCTAAACTAGACTATATTTTCCAGCCTCCCCTGCAGTGAGATGTGACCATGTGACTGAGTTGTCTCCAGTGCAGTATGAATAGAGGTGATGCTGAAGCCTGTCCCATAAAACCTCCATGAAGTCTTTAACAACTGGTTGAATGGGTGGCTGAAATGAGCCCCAGGGTGACCTTAAAAGCTATGTATTTAAGATGGCAAAGCCACTGAAAGCCAATATCCCCGAATGACTGCATGGAGCACAGTCCCCACCAACCTGGAACCATCTTAGACTGTTATGTAACAGAAAACACCTTTCCTTTTTTTTCTTTTTTTAAGATTTTATTTATTTATTCATGAGAGACACACACACACACACAGAGAGAGAGAGAGAGAGAGAGAGAGAGAGAGAGAGGCAGAGACGAGGCAGAGGGAGAAGCAGGCTCCATGCAGGGAGCCCAATGTGGGACTCAATCCCGACACTCTGGGATCACACCCTGAGCTGAAGGCAGACACTCAACTGCTGAGCCACCCAGGCATCCCACAATCATATTTCTTGATCCATTATACATTTGGGGTCTATTTGTTACAGCAGCTAGTCTACCCTAACCAACACACTCCATTTTATAAATACAGCAACAGACACATTGAGAGGTCAAGACAACTGTTCCTTGTCACAAGGATAATATGTGGGACTTGGATTCAAACCCACTGATCCCAAAGCCTAGGCTCAAAATAATTCTTGTGACTTATTTTTTAGGCAGGTTTATTAAGGTATTAGTTACAGCAATAAAATTGATCCTTTTAAGAGCAATGTTTCCTAACTTTTGATGAATGCAGTCATGTACCCCTCTGCATGATCAAGATATAGAACATTTCTGTCATCTCCGGAAAGGTCTCCTGTGCTTTTAGGCAGCCCCTGGCAACCACTGACCTGACTTCTGTCTCTATACTTTTAGAATCACATAGTATGTGTATATGGCCTTTCAGGTCTGGCTTCTTTCACTAAACATAATGATTTTTTGCGGGGATCCCTGGGTGGCACAGCAGTTTAGCGCCTGCCTTTGGCCCAGGGCGCGATCCTGGAGACCCGGGATCGAGTCCCACGTCGGGCTCCCAGTGCATGGAGCCTGCTTCTCCCTCTGCCTATGTCTCTGCCTCTCTCTCTCTCACTGTGTGCCTATCATAAATAAATTTAAAAATTTTTTTTAAATTAAAAAAATAATAAAAAATAAACATAATGTTTTTTTTAAGTTTTTTGTTTGTTTGTTTTTGAGAGAGAGAGAAAGAGAATGTGAACAGGGTAGAAGGGGGAGAAGGGCAGAGAGAAGGAAAGAGAATCCTTAAGCAAACTCCCCATTAAGTACAGAGCCTGACATGGGGCTCGATCCCAGGACCCTGACATGATCTGAGCCAAAATCAAGAGTTGGACACTCAACTGACTGAGCCATCCAGGTGCCCCACTAAGCATAATAATTTTAAGATTCACTCATGTTATTGCATATATCAGTACTTATTTTTTTTCTGAGTAGTATTCCAGTGCATGAAGTTACCATTATTTATTTGTCCGTTCACTAGCTGATGAACATCTGGGTTGGCTCCAGGCTGGAGCTATTACAAGTAAAGTTGCTATAAACATTCACATGCAGGTATATGTGTGGACTTCTATTTTCATTTCTCTAGGGATTGATGGGTCATACAGAAAGTATATGTTTAACCTGACAAAAAAAACTGCAACTGTTTTCCAAAGTAGTCTCCGAGATTTTGGCAGCGTCAAAAGTGAAAAATGAAACCTTTGTCATGACCAAAAATCCAAACCAAAGACTTTGAAGACTAGGAAGACAGTGTTGAAAGGTGTCTACAAGGTGCTGTGGCTCCAAAAGCAATACAAGCGCATCCCTAGAAGGAATAAGCTTTAGTATTATGCCACCATCAAATTCTCCCAACCGCGAAGTTGCCATGATGATCAAGTCACACTGGTGTTCATCATGGACACCAAGGTCAACAAACACCAGGTCAAACAGGCGTGAAGAAGCTCTGCAACCTTGACTGGCCAAAGCCAGTACTCTAACCAGTCCTCATGGTGAAAAGGCACATATTTGATCCATGACTATAAGACTTTGGGTGTTGCCAAAAAATTGAGACCATTTAAACTGAGCCCAGTTGGCTAATTCTAAATATATTAACCTTTTTTTCTATCTTTTTTTTTAAGATTCTATGTATTTATTTATTTGAGAGAGGGAGATAGAGCACAAGGCGGGTGGGGCAGTGGGGAGATGCAGGCTCCCCACTGACAGGAAGCCTGATGTGGAGCTTGATCCCAAGATGCTGGGATCATGACCTGAGCTGAAGGTAGATGCTCAATTGACTGAGCCATCCCGACGCCCCTTTTTTTTACCATCTTAAAAAAAAAAGTAGTTATCCCATTCTGTCTTCCCCTCAGCAATGTGCATGAGTTCTACTTGCTCTGAATCCTCCCCAGTAGTTGGCATTATCAGCCTTTTTAATTTTAGTCATTCCAGTGGCTATGTACTAATATCCCACTATGATTTTAATTTACATTTTTCTGATGACTGATAACACCAAGCATCTTTTCACAGACTTATTGGCCATTCATATATATTCTCTGGTAGTGTTTATTAAAAAAAAAAATCTTTTGACCATTTCTTACTTGAATTGTTTATCTTGCAAATATTTCCTCCCCGCTTACGGCTTGACGTCTTACTTCCTTAACAGTGTCTTCCCAAAAGCATTAAGTTTTCGTTTTGGCGAAATAAAATTAATCATTTTTTTCTTTTGTGGTTTGAGTTTGTTGTGCTGTCGTTTTATCTTTTAATGATTTAGAATTGTGTTTATGCCTCGCCTAGAGAGAGCTTTCTTTGCGGGATGACACTGGATGATTTTAGGTTTCATTTACACATCAGCATTACTTTGGCGGGGGGTTTACATTTGGGGCATAGTGACTTTTTGAAATTTCTGTTGATGTCAAGGGTCACCAAATGAGAAAGAGAAAAGTAAGGCAATTTGAAAAGGCAGCTCAGAAGTTTTGTGAGCCCGAGACTCTCTTGGCAGAAGCCTGCTGCAAAAAATAACAGAGGAAGGAGTCTTGCCAAATGAGTAGGAGAATGTGACAGACAAGATCCATGGGCCTGGCACTAGTCATCTTAAACCTGTGGACAGGCCAACCCCCAACCTGGGCTTGTCCAAGAGAAAACTATTCTACTGCTTAACTGGACTCCCACAAGGGCCATTTATTGCCTCCCATGTTGGGCAGACTTTCATAACCAAAGCACAAAGCTCCTTGCAAATGGCTCTTCCTTCCCCCGTGGTTACAACCAGCCAGGTAATTCTGGAACAATCTGACTCCCAGCTTCCCAGGAAAGGACAAGAGTAGATCACATATTTTCCATGGCTTTCTCGGTGTCCCGCTGGCCTTGGGGCTCACTGGTGCCAGCCCGAGGTATTTCAGGGTTGACATCGCATGATATTACATGGCTGCTAACACCCAAGCCTCCAACTGCTGACCCAGTCTAATTCGAGACCGTGTCCGTGCCTGCTGCTGGTTTATGGGCCCATTCTGCAGCTCCAAGATGACATAAAAGGTCACCTGGTCTGGAGTAATTGGATTTAAAAGGCCATCCATCCAAATCTGGATTTTTCCAGAGAGAGCTACCTGGTATCATGAGAAGAGTGCTTTCACGTTGGTGTCAGGAAGCTTGAGCTTAATTAAAGCCTGGCCACACCACTTCTTAGCTGTGTGACCAACAATCATTCTACCTCTCTGGTCCTCCGTTTCCCCATCTATAAACCAGGGATTAATAAAATAACAAAGCGGTACATGGGATGACACAAAAAGTGCCCTACACAGGTAGTCCCTGGCATATAGTGAGGCTCTCACGCAGGCACCTTTCCTCTTCTTCTACCTACAAATAGTTTGAGAGCAAGTCCATGAAGTAAACAGCTGGGGTTAATGTGGGCATGCACAGGTTTCTCAACATCTGTGCATCTCAACTTCCATGTTGGCAGAGAATGCTCTGAACCAGAGAGACCTGGAGCTGGAACTCTCCATCTGGACAACATCACCAAACGGAATTAGAAGCAATCGTTCAGCTGGAGCGAGAAAAAAAAGAGTGGACACAGTGGACACACCAGCTTTCAAGGGTCAGCTGGAGAGAGGAGATGACAGCTGAGGACCACAAAGGGTGGCTTTGGTGACCAGGAGAATGGGGACACCACAAAGAGGACCAAGGAAGAGAAGATCCAGCACACGGTCAGGGCGCTTGGCTTTGGGGAGGTCTAGTATCTCAGGATAAGTGATGGGAGATGAAGGTGGTGGAAACTCTGAGGTAGTCAGGTGCATGAGCTCAGCGTACAGGGACAGAAAAAGGACAACAGTTCAAAAGCTAAAGCCAGTGGGGTCAAGTGATAATGTCAAGACAGGGAAGATCTTGGCACGTTAATACATTGCTGGAAGAAAAGGAGTCAGGACAGTGACGGAGAACCATCAGGAACCAGGATTTTTGCTGGATCCTTGCATGGAAGCCAATGTCCCTGCCACAGTGGTGTTTGGTACAGTCTTTTGCAGGGGCTGTTGGATGAGCTTGCACAACTTTGACTCATGAGTGATAGCAAGCGAGGTCAGGGAGGTAAACAGCTCTAGTGAGCGTGTGACACAGCGCTGGCCCCGGAGGGGATCAGGCAATGCACAGGACTCCTCCTGATGTCCCAGCCTCTAGCAGTGCCCTCAGAGCAGGGGATCGGAGAGTTGGAGAATCACTACAGGGGCCACATGATTCTCAAAGAAGAGTGAGGATGAAGGCCAGTCAGGAGGGTGGGTACTCTCTCATTTCTCTCCTAGGACCCGTGAAACACCACAGGGGCCCAGGAGGGGCAGCAGCATCAGGAGAGGAGCAGAGATCCTAAGACCAGAGCGAAAAGCTGGACTCCCCCCCCCCCCCAGGGTTCCACAGCCACAGTGGCTTTGATGGTACCTGTCTTGTCCTTTGTGAAGTGCTTTCACTGACATTATCTGAATTTGGGAAGAATCGGTCCCATTTTTACCGAATTGAGAAACCATTTCTGAAAAGTTCAGTGGCCTGTTCAAAGTCATGCAGCTGGGGATGGCAGGACTGGGACCAAGCCCCCCATTTCTGTGATTCATGGCCCATCCCCCCACCCAGGGAACTTCTGAAATCAACCCAAGCAAACCCAAGCTTCTTAAGCACCTTGCGTGCTAGGTGCCGCGCAAAGGCACAAACAACAAATTTCCTGAGTGGTAGAGGAGTTGGCTCTTGGCCCAGCTCCCACCCCACATTTCTTTGTCACTACAGAATTCCTATTTCACTTGGGGGAACAATATACCTTTGGACTAACCAGACGTGACAATCCTGCTTCCCAGTGTCCTCACAACTCAGGGGTCGTAACATGACCCAGTTCCGGCCAATGAGCTCTAAGGAGCAATTTGCCAGGTGGGGTTTCTGGGAAGATCTGCTTTCTTGATAAAAATGGACAGACTCAGCTATCTCTCCCAGTCCTTCTGCTTCACTATGCTCCTTCCCCTGCCTTGCTTGTGACCTGAGCCCTGGGGATTCACTTATGACCCAAGGCCTGGGGATGGTGACCGTGCATTCTGTAATCATGAGCCCACCAAGATATAGAAAATGAAAAAGGCGAAAAGCTCACCTCTCTGGCAGCACCATGGAGCACTGAACGAATGCCAGCACCCACCCACCTCCAGACTTCGAGCCTTGTAAGAAAAGAAAGCCCATCTATTTGCCCCAGCCACCATCACCAGACACTTAATTGCCTGCAGATAAATATATTCCTAATTCACAAACAAGCCCACTCCAGGAAGGAGGCAAGCCCTGAAGCTAAAATCAATAATCCAATTCAATTATATATTTGTGTATTTACTGATCCCTAGGTACAATGGTTAATTTTATGTGTCAGGTTGATTGGGCCACAGATATTTGGTCAAATATTATTCTGGCTGTTTCCTTGAGGATGTTTTCAGAAGAAATTAATGTGTAACAAACTAAAGCAGATTGCCCTTCCTAATGTGGTGGGCCTCACCCAACCAGTTGAAGGCCTGAACAGAACAAAGCATTGATCATCTCCTAATACAAGGAAATTCCTCCTGCTTGGCTGCCTTCATCAGACAACAACTTTTTTCCTGCTTTCGAACTCAAACTGATACATTAGCTCTTTTTGGGTCTCAAGCCTGCCAGTCTTTGGACAGGCACCATCCCATCTACTCTGCTGGTTCTCAAGACTCTGGACTCAGGGGATCCCTGGGTGGCGCAGCGGTTTGGCGCCTGCCTTTGGCCCAGGGCGCGATCCTGGAGACCCGGGATCGAATCCCACGTCGGGCTCCCGGTGCATGGAGCCTGCTTCTTCCTCCGCCTGTGTCTCTGCCTCTCTCTCTCTCTCTGTGACTATCATAAATAAATAAAAAAATTTAAAAAAAAAAAAAAAAGACTCTGGACTCAGGCTAGAACAGCGTCATCAGCTTTCCTGGTTCTCCAGCTTGCCAACTGCAGATCTAGGAACTTGTCATCCTCCATAATCATGTGAGCCAAATCCAATAAATAAAAGATAGATAGATGATAGATAGGTAGGTAGATAGATAGATAGATAGATAGATAGATAGATAATAGAATAATAGATCAATTCTATTGGTTCTGTTTCTCTGGAAAACCATGGTTAATCTCAGCTCCTTTATTTCCTACACCAAACTGTATATAAGTGGTAAGAGCAGCTATATTCATATTAGCCCAGAAATGGAAAATAACTCATATGTCCATCAACAGGGGATAGAGAAACAAATTGTGTTCTATCCATACGATGAAATTCTACGAAGGCAATAAAAAGGAGCCACTGCTAGTATACACAAGAACATGGATAAATCTTAATCTTACACCCAATGGACAAAGCCAGATGCAAAAGACCACTTATTATATGATTCCATTTATACGGAACTCTAAAAAAAGGTGGATCTGATGTCTAGTGGCTGAGAGCATATCAGTGGTAGCTGGGACCGGACACGAGAATGCTGGGGTGATAGAAGTGTGTTTCATGGCATCGTTATGGTGGTAGTTACATGGGTGTATACATTTGTGAAACTCATCAAACTGTATACTTAAAATGGATGCATTTTATTTAGGTAAATTTCACCTCATTAAAATTGAAAATGCAAAAAAAAAAAACATATATTTTTTATTTTGAAGTGAGTCACAGAGGTGGCTATACTCCAAGTATATATAAAGAAAGAAATGAAGGAAAGAAATACTGACCATAAGATGAAGCCAGGAGGAAGTCAACTCACCAAGCTCACGTGAATCACTCGACTGTGAGAAGCTGCGAATCCGGGCTGAGCTTTCCGGTAGGCAAAGCAGAAAAGGAAAAAGAAAAAGAAAAAGAAAAAGAAAAAGAAAAAGAAAAAGAAAAAAAGGTTCACGGGCTTTCCTGTGTCCATAAGAGAACATCACAGTGCTCATAAAATAAAGTTGCATCACAGAGAGA
This sequence comes from Vulpes lagopus, assembly GCF_018345385.1. Classification (NCBI taxonomy): domain Eukaryota; kingdom Metazoa; phylum Chordata; class Mammalia; order Carnivora; family Canidae; genus Vulpes; species Vulpes lagopus. The sequence goes on from NC_054832.1 coordinate 14,857,921, forward strand.
TGGTGGCTTGGAAGTGTCATGGGAACAGAAGAGAAGGAAGTGACTAATGTTGTTTGGGAAAACCAGGAAATGCTCCAGAGGTGAGGGTAGGGAAAAGAAATAGCTAATGCTGGCTGTTTGGGGAGTGTGGATGTACGAGGAGTGGCACTGGGCTCCTGAATGGGAAACAATCAGCTTAACTCATTTCCTAGATGCCCTTCAACTCCAAAGAGGTCGTGGTCTCAGGAAGCAGGAAGAAGGCTGGGGCGGGGGCCTGTGTCTCTGCAGGGCCAAGGGGAAGAACAGTTGCCCCAGAGCCAGGGGAGGAATGTCATTTCTTTACCCACCAGTTTGCCACGATCCATCCATACCAGGGTCAGACCCCTTCTGGACTTGGTCTGGAAGGCCTTCTTCCCCCGGTCAACACTGCCCCTGGAGGGGTGGAAGGGGTCCCCAGAGAGCATAGCTCTGCTGGAGAGGAGGGGAGCATTACTAGGCCACACAGAGCACTTCAGGGTTTTAGCCACCACTCTGGCTGGATCGTGCTCAATTATCAGCTGTGGGTCGTCCCTGCCCACACGGATGACCTCTCCTCCCAGCTGTGTTCCGCAGTCCGAGTCATGCCTGATTATCACCAGCTAATGAGAATTCCTGGCCTTGGTCAACTGCCCACACTCAGGAATTTGCTATTCATGAGAAATGTCAACTTTACGAAAACGAGTCCTGTGTGTCAGCTCTTTTTCCCACATTCAGGGTTTACAGCTGACAGGATTTCGTTTCACATGATTTGCTGATGGGGAAGAGGCCGTAATCCAGGAAACTGCTCTGACAAATCATCCCTGGGCCAGCAGAGCATTCTGGAACATTCTTTTTATTTGCCCTCTTAGAAGCCATCTGGAAAGGGAAACCTTGGGATTTAAACGAGGCTAGAGGGGAAGACATGACACCTAAAGGGATAGGAGGGCTGTACCATCAGGACACCCGCCCCACGTCCCTTTCTGCCGGGGTGGGTACACGCAGAACAGCCCCCACTCAGAGAGGGAAGCTCAGACTTCAATGCAAATCCCAGTACCCGGCAGGGACGAGAGCTGCTCCTCAGCACTAGGACATTCCACGAGGTGACCTTACTTCTCATTCATTCATAGGTTTGAAACTACAAAGTCATCGCTACCGAAGACGACAACCTGCTTTCTGACACTGGGCGGTCGATGGGGACCATTCAACAAAGCACCAGCCCCTCAGACAGCACACCTGTTCCACGCCTGGCCACGTGATTTTCTTCTTTTTCCCCTAATCTGACTCCTGGAGTAACAGAGGACTGATTTCCTAAGTGCTAACAAGGCCCACCTGTAGACCTCCAGGAGGGGCTGTCCAGAGGAGACATGTGCTAGGCCACGAGGCTGGGAAGGGCTACTCCATTGGGGGACCTTCCTTAAACGCAGAAACCCTGGATTGTAGGATGTCTGACGTGATCATTCTGGATGGAGCAAAACACAGGAAATACTAAAGCTGTACAAACAGAGAGAACAGGAGGGCTGGGCTCCCACCGGCCCCTGCCCCGCCCCCACGCCCAAGCAGTGCCAGGTCTCCCCAAGGGCCCATCCGGCCCCTGCCAGGTCCCCAAAGAACAGGAGCTATCAGAGTCAACCATACCCCGACCAATGCGTTTGTATGGCACCTCACGGTCGACTAGGGCTCTCCACCCAGAAAAAGGCCCCAAGTCACACAGTTAGTCGAGGGGGAAATGCCTGATGGCCAACAGCTTGGGCTTTGCAGTCAGGAATCTCTCTGAAATCTTAGCCGGCTGCCTTCAGCTTGCTCACTCGCTGGCTCCTTGGAGCTCCCTTCCTCTTCTGCAGGATGGAGCGCCTTCCGGGAACAAGGTCCCAGGGCCACCCTGCCAGGCGTCACAGCTCAACCAGCTTGCCTGTTGAAGGACTCTCGGAAGGTTATTTAATCTCTCTGTGCCTTAACTTTCCCCATCCATAAAATGGGAAGGACAGTGGTACCCACCACGCACACGACGTGGGTAACGCTCACAAACAAACGTGGAGAGAAAGAAGCCAGACGCAAAGGCCCACACTGGATGATTCATTTATTTGATGTTCAAAAACAGTCCAACTGCTTAATGAGTCTGGGGTTTTCTTGTAGGGTGCTGAAAACGCTTTGGAACTAGACAGAGGTGATGGTTGCATAACACTGAGAATGTACTAAATACCACTGCACTGTTTATTTTAAAACAGTTAAGGAGGTGGGGGTGGTGCCTGACTGGCTCAGTCAGTAGAGTGTGCGACTCTTGATCTCAGGGTTGTGAGTTCAAGCCTCATCTTGGGTGTAGAGATTACTTAGCAATAAAAACCTTTAAAAATAAACAAACAAATAAAATGGTTAATTTTGTTATGCGACTCTCACCTTAATAAAATTTTATTTATTTACTTACTTACTTATTCAATGGGCCAAACTCACATGCAGGCTAGAAGTCAAAAGAGTGGTTACTTGAGGTTGGGAGAAGATGGTAATAATTGGGAGGGGGCACAAGAGATGGGAGATGGGAGGGGCCTTCTGCGAGATGCTCTGTATCTTAATCTAGGTGGTGGGTGGTCAAGTGAGTAAAAACTAATCCAGTTCCATGCTTGAGACTTACACACTTGGAGGGTTGTTGTAATAACAAAATGAGGTAATCCATCGCCAGCTCTTATTTTTTTTAAAGATTTTATTTATTTTTTTTTTCATGACAGACACGGAGAGAGAAGCAGAGACATGGGCAGAGGGAGAAGCAGGCTCCATGCAGGGAGCCGGATGTGGGACCCAATCCCGGGACTTTGGGATCACGACCTGAGCTGAAGGCAGACGTCCAACCATTGAGCCACCCAGGCATCCCAATGGCAAGCTCTTTAAATCAGCCCTGGCACATAAGTGCTCAATATTCTTTCTTTCTTTTTTTTTTTTTTTAAGATTCATTTATTTTGAGAGAGAGAGAAAGTGTATGTGCACAAGCAGGGGAGGAGCAGAGGGAGAGAGAGAGAATCCACAAGCAGACTCCCCTCTGAGCGTGGAACCCAAGGTAGAGCTCAATCCTAGGACCCTGAGATCATGACCTGAGCTGAAATCAAGAGTTGGATGCTTGCCAACTGAGCCACCCAGGTGCCCCAGTGCTTCCTATTCTATCTGTATGAGGAGATAGATGTTAGCTGAGCCTATCGTGGTGATCACTTCACAGTATATAGAAGTTAAACTATCGTGCTATATGCCTTAAACTTATGCACTGATGTAAGTAAAGTATTTCTCAATAAAACTAGGAAAAAATTAAAACAAGTGACATAAAATAAGAATATTATAATTATCTCAAAAATAAATGCTCAATAATTAGTAATAATCATTAGTATGATTATTATCTCATACTGTTTAGAGGCTTGAATGAGACAATGCACATAGACATTTAGTATAGGAGCTGCCTTTTCATAAATATCCCCCAAATAGAGGCAATTTTCATGAATATTAAACTAGGCCCAAACCTTCGAGCTCAAGATTCAAAGCACTTTGCAAAGCACCACCCTGCCCACTCAAGAGGTTTGTTTCACATAAGTGTCGGGGCAAAGAGCCAAGGATTTAAGGATTAGAGGTTGGTAAAACATAGCACAGCCTCCGGATTAGCTGGGTTACCTCCCACAGGCCAGCCTGGGTACAGAGCAAACCATTTACCCTCACATAGGCAGAATTTGAAAGGGAAAAGTCTGGGGAAAGACTGTCCTTGCTAAAATCTGCTGACAGGTGGAACCCATCCCAACAATTATTATGCTCCTTTTTTTTTTCCTTAAGATTTTATTTATTTGAGAGAGAGAGAGTGCAAGCAGAGGGAGGGGCAGAGGGAGAAGGAGAAGCTGACTCCCTACTGAATGAAGAGCCTGATACGGGACTTGATCTCAGGACCCTGATATCATGACCTGAGCCGAAGTCAGACATCCAACCAACTAAGCCACCCAGGTGTCCCTAATGTCTCCTTTATAGGGCAACGTACATTGCCCAACTACATTTGGTTGGCAAGCTTCACATAAACCAAAAAGAATGGACTCCTCTCTGTTGGATCACACTGTCCCAGGGACATACTCACTTCCCTGGGACTTATGAGCCCTGTGTCCACCACCTTTCCGGCTTAGTTTAGCTCCCAGAACATCACAGAGAATTAACAGATACGTGAGGATTGGAGGGAGAGAGTGAGGGGCTCCCTGGTGGGGCAGACCCTTGAGAACAGAATCATTTCCCTACCTCTGATGCTAAGATGATTTGTTCAGGAAGGAAACACTGAAGCAGAAAGAGGCCAGTCTCGGAGGGGGGAAGTACACCAGCTTCCTGGCTCTTTCTGAGTCAGTTTGATTCCATTTAGTAAGGATTATCAAGATCCAGAAAGTGCAGTAATTATTGGCTTGGAGTCAGAGGGGAGGATGAAATTCGGTGCAGAAAACATGGTTCTGTGATGCTTTTTGTTTCCATCATGGGTTCAGGTCTTACCCCTTAAGCATGGCAATTTTGCAATCATATAATGCCAATCACAGCACATTTTCATCTGTACTAACTGAATTTAGATCTTAAAAATAAGTATAACTCTTTACCTCCAAGGTCTCCCTCCCTAGAGTCCATAACTCCAGACTAATCATGTAAGAACCATCAGACAAATCCCACCTGGGGAACATTGTACAAAATAGCAGCCCAGTACTCCTTAAGACTGTCAAGAGTTGGGCATTTATCGACTCAGCCACCCAGGTAGCTATCCAAGAAACTATCACAGCCAAGAGGAGCTCAAGGAGCCACAACATGAAATGTAATGTACTATTCTAGATGGAACCCTAGAATAATAGAAGGGCATTAGACAAGAACCAAGGAAATCTAAATAAACTATGAGTCTTAGTTATTAATAAAATACCAATATTGGTTCATTAATTGTAAAGAAAGAAAGGAAAGAAGTGCCATTCTAATACTAGGGAAAACTGGCTGGACAGTATATGGGAACTCTGTACTATCTTTGCAATGTTCTGCAACCCAAAAACTATTTTTAAAAATAAACTTGTGGGTTTTTTTTTTATAAAAATCACTGCAGAGCATTCTTCAAAATGTCAACAACCTTGTCCCACTCACCACCCCTCCACAATGTACCAGCTCATCAAGCCTAACACAACAGAGATTTCACCTGCGTTGTGTTTCTTCCCCTGAAATGCCAGACCTCCATTTACAGTTAAAGACAGTGGGGGGCAGTTCGAGGAAATGATCCATGCCCATCCTGCCCCCTATTTCATTATTTCAAAAATCAAAATGATTCTGATATTTTTAGTCACAAACTACCAATTTGCCTATGCCAGGTATCCAAACTTGACAAGTTAGTCATGTAAAAAAACTATGGCAATGTCATTGTGTGCCAAGCATTGAGAAATACCCATGAGAGAGACAAACATGATCCCTTCCCTCCTGAGGCTTATAGTTATATCCTAGGATGCATGGTAGACAGGTGAGCCAATAAAGGGATGAGGGTGTGACAGTAACGGAGAACTTCTGCTCAGGGTTTGATCCAGGTGCAATGGTAGGTAGTCAGGAGCCATCTGCACCCTTTGGCTCCACCTCTTTTTGGACCAGAAAGATGGTTAACTGATACAGCCTGTGGCATTCAGGTTAGAGGTTTTTCCAGTCCTAGTGATTTGGATCCTGAATCTTATCTTAAAGGCAAGGAAAGATTTCTTAATGGTGGCCCCATTACTTTGACAAGTCATTAATAACTCATCAGAAAAATATGTCTTGAGTGTCCAGGGAGTATCTGCTGCTGTGCTAGAATATGTTTAGATTGCGAGAAAAGACCCAGGAAGCTCAAACTCAAGCACCAGACATAAACCAGAAAACAGACCATGAAAATACAGGGTGGGGAGTGCTAAGGTAGAGAGCGAGGCGCTCAAGGCTTCCCCCAGCCAGATCCCCTGAGAAGAGGTTTCTTTAAAAGTCACCTTTAGCGCAGCCCAGGTGGCTCAGCTGTTTAGCGTTGCGGTTAGCCCAGGGCCTGATCCTGGAGACCCAGGATCAAGTCCCACGTCCGGCTCCCTGCATGGAGCCTGGTTCTCCCTTTGCCTGTGTCTCTGCCTCTCTCTCTCTCTCTCTGTCTCTCATGAATAAATAAAATCTTTAAAAATAAATAAATAAAAATAAAAGTCACCTTTATTGAGAAATCAGTTACATCAATCGAATGCATTTGTTTTTAAGTGTACACTTCCCTTTTTTTCCAAGATTTTATTTATTCATTTATGAGGCACAGAGAGAGAGAGAGAGAGAAAGGCAGAGACATAGGCAGAGGGAGAACTGCAAATGGACTGCGAGGAGCCCATTGCAGGCTAAGCATAATAATTTTAAGATTTTGTGCTAAATAACAGTTAGTATATAGTGTGGTTGAAGCCATGGGTGTTGGTTGGATCAACCAGACAGAGCACAGAGTGAAGAGTTACTGGGTGCTCGTCTGTCTCTCCCGTAAACATGGAAGAAGAACCAAGCTGAGCATGAACTCTGGACCCAGACTTCTGGGCTTTAAATGCCAACTGTGTGACATGGGGCAAGGGCAGTTCATCTGTTTCCTTATCCATAAAATGGATTATAATATACCTGCCATAGGGCTGATATAAGGGTTAATTAACTGAGTTTATTCATTCCCAGCTCTTAGAGCATCATCAGACACTTGCTCAGAAAAAGTGCCACATAAGTTTCAGCTACCATGAACACAAAAAAATCCAGAAAACAGGTATCAAAGAGACCTAAATCTGAGCACCATCTCCATTCGAGACAAGCTGAAAGACTGAGAAATTTAACATCTCTGAGCTGAAAGCCCCTTACCGGAAAAATGAGGATAATAATTTTACCCCACAAAGTTATTAGAAGGAGTAAATGAGTATAAGATTAATAGTAGAAGCCATCAGAGACCTCTCCCTACAGGGTTAATCTTTCTCCCCTCATCCCCTCCTTAAGGTTCCCATAAAACACTATTCATGTCCTTCCCAGCACTTTGCTCCCCACTAGGATAAACTGTTTGCTGATGTATTTAGTCAGGACGGGCTGGGTTATGCTGCAATAACAAACAGACCCAATTCTCAATAGCACAGGTTTATTTCTCATTCCACCCTGCGCGTCCAGCACAGATTGGCTGCTCTTCTGTTCTGCTTCACTCTGGAACCCACCCGGATAGTGGCAGCCACTTTGGGGAATATTGTTGAGCATTAGGACGTGCAATCTCGCTGAAAGAGGGACAGTAATAATCGCAAATGGACTGCATCTGCCACTAAAATGATAGCCTCTGCAAGGGAGCACTAAACACTAGCCACAGCCACACTCCCTCGGTTGGCATCACGCCCTTGAGGTTTGATGAATGAAGCAAGACTGAGAGTTCCTTTAATTTGGCCTGGAGCAGGATGCCTGGGTGGCTCAGCAGTTGGGCGTCTGCCTTTGGCTCAGGGCGTGATCCCGGTCTGGGGATCGAGTCCCTGCATCAGGCTCCCTGCAGGGAGCCTGCGTCTCCCTCTGCCTATGTCTCTGCCTCTCTCTCTCTGTCTCTCATGAATAAATAAATAAAATCTTAAAAAAAAAAATTTGGCCTGGAGCACATAGGTTTATGTGGCCCCAAGGTAGAAAGTCCTCCTGTGGTCACTGCTCCTGTAGAAAAGGGAAGGAGCCTGCTGTCTTCAGAAGACAAGTCCCCCTTCCAAGTCACCAGCAGGCAATGTGTCTCCTGGCAGGTAAGGAAATGCCCAGAGGTGCCAGCTGCTTCCCAGGGGACCAAGCACCTTCCGTATGTGGGCACAAGAACAAAAATCCAGCAAGTGCTCTCCAAGTATAGTTTCATTTGATCTTCAAAACATGCCTATGGACCGTGTGACGCAGGCAGGTAGCAGCATCCCCAGCAGGCAGCTGAGGCCATCGAGACAGCGGAAACCTTCATGCGTTGCTGGTAAAAATACAACACGGTGTAGCCACTGTGGAGAACAGTATGGGTTGAACACAGACTTGCTCTCTGATCCAGCAAGTCCACGTCAGGGTATATATCCAGAAGATACGAAAGCAGGGACTCAAACCAATAGCTACACGCCAATGTTCATAGCCGCATGGTTCACAACAGCCAAAGGGTACAAGCAACCCAAGTGTTCGTTGACAGATGAATGGATAAACAAAATGGGGTTGATACATGGAAGACTCTGGAAGAAATCGTGCTGCGTAAAATAAACCAGGCATGAAGAGACAAATACTGAGCAATCCCACTTCTGTGAGGTACTTGGTGCAACCAGTGCATGGAGACGGAAGGTAGAATGGTGGCTCCCAGAGACTGGGGGAGGGGGACAATGGGGACTTAGTGCTTCCGTGGGTACAGTTTCAGTTTGGGAAGATTGTAAAAACATCCTGGAGATGGGTGGTGGTGATGGCCAAGGTAGTGACTGCCACTGAAGTGTACACGTAAAAATGGTTATGATGGTAAATTTTAGGTCACGTATATTTCACCACGACGATCATAATAATATAAGGACAGTCGAGTAACTTGGCCAAAGGCACGCAGGCAGGAAGAGGAAGACTTGGGCTTAGGAATTGGAGGCCAGTGCTCATCCTCCAACACCACACGGCTCCCCACTGTCACCGGCTCTGTCTCTGTCCCAACCTGCGTGTCCTGCCTCCCTCACCCACAGTTCCCTCAGCACCTGACTATGGGTCATCTCCCTTACCCAGACCTAATCCTGGTAGCTGGAACAGAGTGTCCTAGTCACTGACTCACTCATTCATTCATTCATTTATTCAGCAAACAGTATCAGAACACCCACCATGCGCCAGGCTTTCCTTTCCCCATGCTCTAGCTGTCAGCGGTGGACAGAGCCCAGTCCTAGCCTGTCTCCAGGCCAGACACTTCCAGTGCACAAGGAAAATAGAGATGAACAGGAAGATACAAGAATGCAGAGGAGGAGGCTCTTGACTCTGCCTGGAGATATCAGGGAAAGCTTTCAAGTAGAGAAGACATTTGCTCTGAGCCTTGGAACATAAGCAGGAGTTTTCCAGGAGGAGGAGAAATATGTTCCGTAGAGAGGGAGCAACAGGTACAAAGTCACAGCGACAAGATAGAACAGATGGCCGAGGACAGGCCAGGTACTTGGGCAGTTGAGAGGTTTGCAGGGGCCACATCACATCATGAGGGACCCGCTATGTCAGGGGAGAGAGTCTCACTTTCTTCTTACGGGCACTGGGGAGTCATTGCAGGATTAAGCAGGAGAATGATATGATCACAATTTTCGACATAGAAAAACTATATAGCACAACTTGTAGGGAGTGAAGGCCAGAGGCAGGAAGTACAACAACAAAAATGTGGTCAAAGCCCAGGCAAGACACAAGAAAGGCCTGAACCGCGGAGTTGGCGACGGCTCTGAGAAAATGGAGCCAACTGGGACGTTCGCTCCACAGGACGGAGATTTTTCTGTGGTTCACTGCTCTGTGCCCATTACCTGGCACACAGTGGATTCTCATAAATATGTGCTGAGTGACCAATAAATGTGTGTTGAATGGTTAACACCGGAGACAACTGGGAAGCAGAAGAAACAGGACTTTGAATGAGTGGGTGGACACTGAATAAATGGGGAATTATGGAAAAGCAGACTCCAAAATGACTCCCAGGGTTTTGTGTTGAGCAACCAACGAGGCTGAAATCGGCATCTCACCAAGCTAGGGAACTTGGAAGTGGGAGAAGTGTTAGGTTGGATGATGATGCTTGTAGCTTTGGGCCCTGCAAGGCTGGCGTGAGATGGCTGATCATCCAGGTGGGGAGCATGGACACACAGACGGAGCTAGATGTACAGACCCGGAGCTGGAAGCTGAGCTCTGAGCTGGAGAGGCCTTTCCTCTGGGAACAGTAGGCTTTACCATTTGGGCCAAATTTCCTTTTCCAGGTATGGAGGCAGTAGGGCCCCTGCTATCCTCCTCCCCCTGAGAAAATCCCAGAGAAGTAAGGACACACCGGCCCTTGTGGATTCGGCCTCTCAGCCTCTGGCCACACTCTTCCCTCCTCAAAGCAGGCGCGTACTTGGCTCCCTCCTTCCATCTGCTCCGTTTCCAGGAAGATCCCACTTCCCTCCTCTGTCCTGGAGCTGCCTCCAACCAGCCCAGCCCACAGAGTTCTGACCTCCAGGCCCCAGATTCTTGTGACATTTGCATGGACATCCACACTGCGCCCTCTCACCTTTCCTTTGGGTTTGGGCATGCATCGCAGCTCATCCATCTCCCACTGAATACCTACTGCATGCGAGGCCCGAGCCTGTGGCCTGGCTGTCTACTGCCCCACTGCCTGACCCGGCACAGGCCCCGCCCTCAGCGCCCTCAGGGGCAAGGACGGCAGCCCCCTAGCCCATCTCACACCCACAATCTTGGCCTCCTCTCCCGATCAATCTGGTGCATCTCCAGCCCTTCTGCCAAAGCCATCTGCTTAAACACAGGTCTGCCGACATGCCTCCCTGCCCAAAAACTTCCCGGAGTTCAGCAAGGCCACAGGACAAAAGCCAGCCTCCTCGGCCTGGCGTATGAACTTCCTTTGAGCTAGCCCCAACCTATCCTTTCAATCTGACTCTCTGCTCTGCTGCCCCCGCAAACAGAACACTCTGGCTGATTTCACTTCCCCTCCAGAGCTTGACTCTGTCATCTATCAGCCATGTCACCGCTGGCAAGTTCCTGAAGCTTCCTGGGCCTCAGAGGAATAAGGATGGTAATAGTATCCAGCTCTTGGACTGTGGCAAGGATGAAATGAGTCAATGCTTGCAAAGTATAACACGGCTGGGCACAGAATAATGCTGGGCACCACTGTTCCCTGGCTGCAGCACCTCCCTCCCCAGCACTGACGTTCGCAGAGCACAGTCCTCTGACCTTGAAGACCCCTCGCAACATGCCACTTCCTTCACAGGTGCCACCCGGCCCCTCTGGAGACCCGGGGCACTGTCTGCATTATTGCAGGACCATAGTGGCTGCTGTTCACCCATCTGCAGACCGTAAGCTCCTGTGGTTAGACGCTGCAGCTCATTCCCTTCCGGGAACCCCCATACCCCTCAGCAGAGCTCTGGCGCGTGTGTGACAGCATGAGTGGTTGAAGCCATGGGTGTTGGTTGGATCAACCAGACAGTTGATCAGTGAAATGATCACATGATCACTGATCATGATCAGTGAAAGCGGGGTTGACAGTCTCAAGTTCACACCTTGCCTCCGACACTTGCTAGCTGTGCAACCTCGGATAAGTTACTTTACCTCTCTGAGCCCCAATTCCTACCTTAGGAAGGAGGATGCCCATCTCACTCTCACCAAGTTGCAATGGGAACAAATCCAATAATGGCTGGAAACCCTGGCATAGCAACCGGCACAGAGGAGACCCCAACGAAGATCACTTCCTTTCTGCCTTTAATACTTGTTGAATTCATGACTTCTGCAGTTTGAATGGAAGCACCCAGGGAGTATGTCTGGGTCCGACAAATGAGAGGTTACGTGCACTCATAGTAAATGTCAAGGAACATGTGAGCCACAGCTGGACTAAGCTGGAAAGAAGCAGTTTCCTGTGAAGTCCCTCCCCAGTCCCTGGGTCAAGGCAGCAAGGGTCAACATCTAAGCGACCCTGGGGAAAAGCAGGCAAGGTGGGGGCTTGGGAGGTGGGGGCGGGCAGGAGGACTAGAATGAATTTTATCTGTCACTAACTTGCCTCTGGGGAAAATCTCTGCAACACGTCTCCTTCTGAAAGTGGCATTTGTGGTGGCACTCCCAGGGGCTCCCAGTGTCCTTCACCACTGCCACTTGCAGAGGCTGGAGGCTCTACGGAAGCTCCAGACACCAGCCAGACCCAGCAGTACCTCCCTTCTGGCTACAGCAGGGAGAGAGGAAGCCATCCCCGTCCTGGCTCCGGCTGTATTTGATTTGCTAGGCAAGGCCATCCCTGCAGGCTGCATTCCGTGGCCCCATGCCAGCCTGGTGTGTAATATGCTCTGGCCACCCTCTCGTTACCTAATGCTTTCCTAATCTGCAGTTTACGCAAGACTAGTACAAATCTCTGAGAACACCAAGAGAAACACCCCACCAGGCACCTCCCGGGCCAGCCTGTACCCCACTTTGGCACTGGTGGTTTCATCATGGAGACGTTGACTGTTCATTGCCATCCGGGCCACTTGGTGGGCCACTTAGAGCTCCATTTCTGTCGTGAGGCTTCTCCCAATCTGTGCCTCCACTCCTTCTCTGCCATCTCTCATAATGGATTGGAAATTCTATTCTATACGGAACGGTGGCCAAGCCCTATCCCTTCTTCCTATCTTGTTAACAATAAAATAGATCTTTCAACAAATATTCCTGGAACAATTGGACATTATATATATATATATATATATATATATATATATATATATATATATATATATATACTAGGTTTGAGATATATATATATATCTCAAATCCCAGCTCATATCACAAATAAAAGTTAACTCAAGGCCTCAAAATAGATCATTGAGGGATCCCTGGGTGGCGCAGCGGTTTGGCGCCTGCCTTTGGCCCAGGGCGCGATCCTGGAGACCCGGGATCGAGTCCCACATCAGGCTCCCGGTGCATGGAGCCTGCTTCTCCCTCCGCCTGTGTCTCTGCCTCTCTCTCTCTCTGTGTGACTATCATAAATAAATTTAAAAAAAAAAATTAAAAAAAAAATAGATCATTGACCTGAATATAAAACCTAAAACTCTAAAGCTTTTAGAAAAAAAAAGTAAATGTAGGATAGATACAATCTTTGCAGCATTGGATTAGGCAAAACTTTTCTTACGACAGAAAATAGGTAAACCGTAAGGGAAAAAGAAGGAAATTGGGCTTAACAAAAATGTGAAACTTTTTTCTTTGTTCATTTGTCTTGTTTCTTAAATTCCACATGTGACTGAAAGCATATGGCATTTGTCTTTCTCTGAATGACTTATTTCACTTAGCATCATACCCTCTAGATGCGTCCACGTTGTTACAAATGGCAAGATTTCATTTATTTTTGCAGTCAAATAATACTCCATTATATATATATATACACACATACAAGCACACGTGTGTGTATGAGTATATATATGTAAGTGTGTATATGTACATGTATATATGTATACGTGTGTGTATCTCACATCTTTATCCAGACAAACAAAAAATCAGACTCTCAGCTAAGGAGAACAAACTGATGGTTATCAGAGGGGAGGTAGGTGGGAGGATGAGGGAAATAGGTGATGGGGATGAAGAGTACACTTTATCATGATGAACATCGAGTCCTGCATAGAATTGTTGAGTCACAATATTGTGTACTTGAAAGTAATATAACACTGTATATTGATTATACTGGAATTTTTAATTTCTTAATGTAAAACTTCACCTCCTCAAAAGGTACTCTTCAAGAACGTGAAAAGACAAGTCACAGACAAGGAAAAACTATTTGCAAAATGTTTCTTAGATAAAGAACTTGCATCTGGAATATAAAAAAATTTCCCACAACTCAGTAAGAAAACAAACATCCCATCTGAGCAGTAGGCCAAATATTTGAGCAGAGACATCACCAAAGAAGAGATGGAGGTAGCCGACAAGCACAGGAAAAGATGCTGGGCCTCATTAGTCATTAGGAAAATGGAATCTAGAACCTTAAGGAGATATCAGGACACATCTACCAGAATGGCTAAAATGTGAACTAAGTGATATCATATCAAGTTCAACATATGATCCCTCAAAACCACTTCGAGGTATTTACCCAAGAGAAATGGAAACATGTATCCACACAAGGATTTGGCAGCTTTACTCATAAAGCCAAAATGGAAACAACCCAGTTGTCCTTCAACCAGTGAAAGGATAAACGCTGTGTGGTATATCCATACAATGGAATATTACTCAGCAATAAAAAAGAACACACTGGTATACGTACAACAGCGCAGAGGAATCTCAAAAGCATTCTGCTAAGTGAAAGGACACAGACACAAAGATGATATCCATATAATTCCCAAACTCTAGAGGTAGAAATTAGATCAGTGATGGCTAGAGGCTGTGGGTAAATAAGGAGACTTGCTACAAAGGACACAAGGGAACTTTTTGTGAAGGAAACGTTTGACATCTGATGTTGGATATCCATTTGCTTGACAAATGCAAGCATTTGGCAAATCTCACCCACCTCTTCACTAGACAAAGGTGAATTTTACTATAGGGATATTATATCTTCATGAATATGATTTTTTAAATAATGGAAAATAGAATAAAGCAAAATAAAGGTACACCTGATGGTACTTGTCCTTCACATCATGAGGATAAAATGACATTAATAATAGCAACAGCCAAAGTGCAGCAGGCACTGTCCCAAGAAATTCTCCCACATGGTCTCAAGTCAGACTCAAACGATCCTTGTGGGTCCTCAAGCACACCAAGCACTTTCCTGTCTCCGGGCCTTTGCACTTGCTGTCCCCTTTACCTTCCATCAGACAACCCCATCTCCCACATTCCTCTGGTCTCTATGCAAATGTCACCTCCTTAGAAGAGGCCTTTTCTCCAAAACAGCATCTAAATGATCCAAAATAGTTCAACGTATCACTCTCTATCCCTTACCTAGTTTTATTTTCTTTCCATAGCTTAGTACTTCCTGCTATCATATCATATACCATTTATTTATATCTCTCCCTAAAAAAATGTCATTCTTTCCCTCGCTTCTTCCATTAGACCAACATCTACTGAGTGCCCACCCTGGGGCATGTGTGGGCAAAGCCCAAGCTCCCAAAGGCGGATGGTCGCCCCAAGGCCAAGAAAGTGACCAGGTTCCTGTCTCCCTCCCGCAACCCCTCTCATCACCTGGGCCCACAAGGAGCTTGCCTGTCTTAGGATCATAGAAGCTGTGACCTAGAAAGACTACTGGTCTAGGGGTTAAGACACCTTTACACCAGCCCTTCCAACACTGCCCTCGAGACCCTGAGCCAGCCACCTTACCTAACAAGGCCTCATTTTCCCCACTTGTAAAATGATTCCCCACTTGTAAAATGATTAACATTTTTTCAAATGTTAGCATGAATAGGAATGCTTTAAGAAATTGATTAAAAATGCATGATCCTTCCCCAGAAAATATGACTCAGTAGATCATGCGTGGGGTCAGGGAAACAGCATTCTAATATTCACCCAGGACAATCTAAGGTAGGTGGTCTAGGAAATAAATTTTGGGTATTAATAATGTCCTTAACTACTTTTCAGCTGCAAAAATCCTACTCCAAGTAAAATTTTACCCAGAAAACCACATATATAACATATAAATCAGAGAGGAATCTGAGCAGGGGAAGGGAGCAGGATGATGCTGGTTCCTCTTCTAGTTTTTCTCTCACACTCCCTCCATCTTACCATTTAGTGGCCCTAGATACACTGGGGTTCCTCAGAACACAGTTTGAAAACCAATACTCTAGAGGCTCCCTAATTCAGTCGTCGCATAAATACCTGTAAACATTTATCATGTGCGAGGCACTGTTCTAGATACTGGGTATCCAATAATAAATAGAAGAGAGAAGTCACTACTCTTAACAGATTTCACATTTATGGGGATGGCCTGCATGGGATGGTTTGCATGTATTATTAGCTCATTCACCTATTTTTTTCTTTAAGATTATTTATTTAGAGACAGAGAATGAGTGTGCATGTGCAAGTAGGGAAAGGGCAGGGGGAGAAGGAGAGAAAATCTCAAGCGGACTCCACGCTAAGCACAGAGCCCAACACGAGGCTCAATCTCATGACCCTGAGATCATGACCTGAGCTGAAACCAAGAGTCAGAGGCTTAACCGGCTGAGCCACCCAGGCACTCCTGTATTAGTTCATTTAATTCCCACCAGAACCCCAGCAGACAGCTACCAACATCTGCCTTATTTTACAGACGAGGAAACTGAGACTCAAGGAGAATAAATAACTTGCCCAATGACCTACCCCAAGGTTGGAATGCAGAGACTTGAGCTCTGGCCAACATGCTCTCCTGAAATCCTGCCCAGTTCTCTATGAGCCCGGGGGGTATGTGGGAGCACCCCTCCCTCTGCCTGGGGAACCTGGGCCTGTCTGCCTGTCTCTCCATGTGTAGGTTCAAACCAATCTCTCTGGCACTCAGGCCCTATAGGGTTAAGACTCCGAGCCTGTGCTCCAGGTGAAACTAGATCCCACATGACTTCAAGTTGACGCAAGTGGCCTTCTCTACCTGCGGACGCCTAGAGGCTCATCTCTGGGGTGTAGAAGAATGTTCTTTCTGGACCAGGTGCTAAGTTTATTCTGGTTACCGCTACATTGCTTGGCCTGCTATGAGGAAGATGCCCGTGTCCAGCAGCCCTGCCAGTGTTCCTAAGTGGACGGGTGACATCGATATGTCTGCAATTAGAACATTAGCACCAAGTTAGGAAGAGAAATGGGGACACAGCCAAGGGAATGCTGAGCAAGACTGGAGCACCCACGGACAGATAAACTCTTCCAACAGGAGGTAGGGCGGAGGGGAGCTAGCTAGGGGCCATTCACGCCCAGGCCACTCGCTGCCAACAGGGAAACTGAGGTCGAGAGGGAGGACGTGGCTTGTGTAGGATTGTCTCTGCTGTGTTCTCAGGCTCCTGTCTTTACCTCTGAGGTACAGAGAGACAGGTTCGGTGATGGATTGGAGGCAATCAGACGCAAGGCCGGATCTCAGTCCCATCTTTTGGGGACTTCGCACACTGGACGAGTGCTAGTTCCCCCTCCTGTACGGTGGACACGAGACCATCCCTCAGCGATGCTGTGACGATCCCAAGGATAATTCATTCAACACACTCAATGCCAAGCAGCTGTCAACTAGTATTTTCTTTCCACCCCCCTTTGCCCAGATTTACCCCAAATTGGACCCGCTTTCAGAAATTGGCTCATCTTACCTGAGCCCTAACAGGTCTCCATTTGCAAATGGGTTTCAACCCCATGCTCCCCGGATTGTGGTTGGTGAGCTAGCAGCATAGACTCCACCTGAGACTGGTCAGAAATGCAGATTCTCAGGCCCCGCTCCAGCCCCAAGGGACAGAATCTGTATCTTCACGAGGTCCTCCACGCCCACTCATGGGAAGCGCTGTTTAGTACCTTCTTCTGACAGACTGACTTACCACTTTTGACCATCTTGGACACCGATTATCGGCAGCCAACATTTGTTGAATATTTTGTATATGGTCAGGGAAATGCTTTACAATGCATTTCAATGACACAGTCTCAGGAAGTGAGAATTCTCACTAACCCCATTTCTCAAACAAGGTAACTGAGGCTGGGAGCGGGGTTAAGTCCTTGGGCCACATGTTAAACCCTGGGCCTCTGTGACTCCAGGCTCCTCTCCTTGCCACCCGATTGGCTGGTGGCCATGTGTTAATTTTTTTAATCCTTTCTCTCCTTGTGGGATCCCAGTGAGACTTCTGTTTTGGGAATCAAGGCAGATTCTGCAAAGTGGCCATTGCAAGTCACGCACCCCCCACCCCCTACCACCCTGCCCCCTAACCCCGCCCCCAGCACCCCACCCAGGGTGAGTTTCTTACACCCTGGAAGAGCTGGACAGCTGGACAAGGTCAGAGAAGCCAGACTGCTTGCTCCTGAATTGATTAGGGTACTAGGGTCAACATCAGCAGGCTCCCAGGTAGGAGGTGGTGGGAAGGCTGACCCCCTGGGCCCTGTTCCCAGCCACTGACCCTCCCCTTCAAGCTGTTGCCTCAGAACAGTCAACACTCTGACTTTGGCCAGCATGCAAACCAGAAGGGAAAGAGCAGGGAAGACAAAGGAGGGAGGGGGAAGTGCTTAAGAATGACAAGAGGAACACTGTAATCTCTGACTGCAATCCCAGACCAGCTCCTTGGTGTGATTTATCACCAAGCCTGCCTGCAGATCTGCAGCTCTGCAAAACACTTATTGTTATGTACCATTTTATGGATGAGGAAATTCTGGGTCAGAGAGGTTTTGCAATTTGCTGAAGGTCGCAGAGCAAATAAGTAGTGAGGCTGGGATCCAAATCCAGGTCTGTCTGACGTCCCCGCCTGGGTTCTTTCCACTTAGAAGTGATTTTGCCTGACTTTCAAGCCAGCTCTGTGGCACCTTGGGGCTGGCCCTGGACACACGTTACTTCCCAGAACCCTCACTGCCACGGCTTTTGGAGGACATGTTCCCAGTGCCATTTCCGTTGTTGCTACAACTGAGGCAGGGAGAGGTCAGGTGACTTGTCTCCTTCCTAAAGCTAATTAGCTACAGAGCTAGGATTTGCTCCCAGGTCCCTCTAACCCTGAAGTTCAAACTTTTAAGTGTCAAAAGCAAAGCGTTTTCCCTCAAGGGAGGGCAGGGCACACCGGCATGCCTGGACTTTCATGGTGGTAATAAAATATAAAAGGAACAAAATATAAATAAAATACTGACCCCTGCCAAAACAGGGGCAGCAGGTGACCCACATGTTAAAGGCATATTCTTTAGAGTGAGGCTCCTCATGTTCAAATCCCATTCACTACCTGTGTGCCCTTGAGCAAGTTACTTAACCTCTCTGGGCTTTCACGTACTCACCTGTAAGATGGGACAAATTAGAATGTCTGCCCCACAGAGTTGTCCTAAGAATGAAATTGGGCAGGTGCTTATAAAACGCAATAGCAGGGTTGGGCAAACACTACATCCTCTGTACATTTTTCCTTTCCTTTTTTTTTTTTTTTTTTTTTTCTTTTCTGTGTTTGTAGCAGGCACTGGCCATGGAGCAATGTGTCTGAGAAATCCTGAGTGTTGGGGGGCTGCTGGGGAAATGTCATCTACAGATTCACTTCCCCAGCGAAGAAGTAAGAAAGATGCTCCTTGGCAGGAACTCAGGAAACCAACCCTAAACGGGCTATGGAGAAAGAAGTTTCCAGATACAAGACCAGCCTCGACTGTGAAGGGGCTGTCCTTTCTCCTTCCCCAGGGTGGCTTCCCCATCTGTCACATGGGGGGTGACACTGGGCTAAGCTGCTTGCCGGCCTGCGGCATCTGCTCAGGGGTGCAGGGCACAGAGTGAGGAACCGTCTCAGGGGGAGGCAGGGAGCCGGTCCACGGGGTCCTCACCTCCCAGCCACCAGACACCCTCTGGACTCGGGGCCCTGATGAGAAATGTGTCTGGAGCATCCCGGAGCCCCGAGCCCCACGGGCCTTCCTCTTCCAACAGAGGACAAGCCTCCCTTGCACGGATAATCCCCCGACTGGCTCCCGCTGTCCTCGAGCTAATGAGGTGTGCAATTCAAGTTCAAGGTGGACGGGCCCAGCCCCCAGACTGACTCTGTGGCTGGCTGACCCAGAGCCACGAACAGATGAGGAAACAGACAGAGACACTTGTGTAGTCACTTGGTCTAAAGGTCAGACCTAGACATTGATTTTTTTTCAAAATGTCAAGTCCCATGGTAAGAAAAGTCTCTGACCCGTTCCATGGAAACGGCTCACATTCACCTCATTCTGCTCTAGACGCGTTCTGGAAGGTCACACACAGCACAGCCGGCCGGCACCCCAAGCAGCAAGGCCTGGAGAGGCTGGGTCCCCAGTGTCCTTGCTGCTCTCTGCCTGTGGCTTCCAGGTCTCAGCCTTGATTTCCCCTGGCTGAAAGTGGGGTCAGCATGGGCTTAATGTTTTATTAATAAGCTTGTAATCTGGGGGCACCTGGGTGGCTCAGCGGTTGAGCGTCTGCCTTGGGCTCAGGTCGTGATCCTGGGGTCCTGGGATTGAGTCCCACATGGGGGTCCCCGCAGGAAGCCTGCTTCTGCCTCTGTCTCTCATGAATAAATAAGTAAAGATTTTATTAAAGATTTAATCTTTAATAAAGATTTTATTTTATTATAAATAAAACCTTTTTAAAAATAGGCTTATAATTTTGGAATAATTTTAGATTCGCAGAAAAAGTTGCCAAGATAGTACAGAGTTCCTCAGTCAAGTTTGCTCCAATGTTGCCACTCTGCATTTCCGTGGTACATTTGTCACAACGGAAGAAACCCACACTGGCACATTATTATCAATTAAACGCCAGACCGTGTTTAGCTTTCACTCATTTTCCCATTAATATCTTTTTTTCTCCTGTTCCAGGATACCACACAGCATTTAAGACTAAATAAAGAGTTTAGAAAGTTTAAAAAGTGCCCTCCCAGTTCTAAAAACAAAAGGACAATAGGCCTTAAGGGCTCTGGGTGTGTTAATTAGCAAATGAAAGCTGTGCTGTGTGACTTTGGGCCAATCCCTTACCTTCTCTGAACCTCCAGCTCAGCTCCCCCTCTGTCAAAAGGGGAGAATGGCCATACCCCTGTATAGAGGTGCAGGAGGTAATCCTTCGCTAATTCATGGGGCGCACTCCACCTGGCTCGCAGTGCACCCCAAGCCCTCTGTTGATACATCTCAGCCGGTAGAAACCATAGCCTGGAACCGGGACTAATCCAGCACACTTGATACTTTCCAGCAAAAAACTGTCCCAGCAAAATGCCAGCTCCAAAAAGAAGACACTGTGTCACTGGTCTAGTGCACCAGACCCAATCTGCCAAGCACAGGACAGGACCGGACCAAGACCTGCAGTTACCAGGCCGGGGTTGGAGTCCGCCCCTCTCCTCACTCGCTGCGGGCCCTTGGGCGGACAGTCCAGTGTCTGGGCCTCAGCAGCCACATCTGTTCAATGGGAACAAATCACCCACCTCGCAGGGATGCTGAGAAGATAGAATGAGGTCCGTGCCATAACACCTCCAGGAAGACTGAGGTGGGGTGCTGGCTACATCCTGCCCTTGTACCTCTTCTAGGAACCACTAAGTCCTTGACTGCAGTTGGGGTCATTACAGAAAACCTGTTGGCGGTTCAGCGCGGGTGATAATGACATCCTGCTCTTCTCTTTTTTTCTGGAGGGGGGGGGTGATTCACTAAACCCTTGCTCTCTTTTTCCCAGCCAAAGCCCTGTTGACCAGCCGATTCCATAATCTTCGTTCCCGCAATGCCCCTCTTTGCCCAGGGTGGAATTAGACAAGGAACCCAGGCACTGTGCTGCGCTGTTTTAAAAGGAAGCACAGGACTAGCCCCACGCACGGTCAGTCCGAGGAAGATGGCTATGGGACTTATTTGCACAGAATCGCAGCATCATTCTGTTTTCCCACAACGGCAGCGGAAGGGACAGAAGAAGAAATCCATCAAGGAATATCAGTCCCGTTGATAGATGAATAAGAACCACGGTGGCAGAGACCTCGGTCACAAGCTTTCTGTTTTCTTGCTTGTGGCTCTCTGAGCTGCTGGAAGACATCCACCCACCCACCCATCCATCCACCCACCCACCCATCCATCCATCCATCCATCCATCCATCCATCCATGTTGGCACTGGACGCCCTCCTTGTGGTAAGCACTGTGCAGGGTGCTGGGGAGCCAGGGGTTGAGTACTACTATCACAGTCCCTGACCCCATGCAGCTAGGACTGCTAGCTGGGTCATCCGTTTCCCAAGGGTCTGTGGTGCCTGGCACAGGGTGGGGGCACGGTGTTTATTCAGTCGTCTATCTCTCATCTTGCGTAACGCTCCCACCTTTATGACTGAGGTACTGGGTCTTTTCTAAGAGGTTAACTGGGACAAAGGCTCAGTGTTTGTATTTATCTCAAACCACCTTCTCCAATCACCATCTGCCGGAAGCCTTTGTGCTGCAGCGTGCAGACACAAAAGACAACACCGAGCAAGGAGTCTAAAGACCCGAGTTCAAGTCCCAGCTCCAAGCGGCTTACCCCTGAGTGGCTACTGAAAGACACCTGCGACTCCGTTTTCTCATCTACAAAATGGAGCAAATAATATCTGGCTTGCCAGATTCACTCAGCTGCTGTGAAGAGAAGAGGGGGGGCGGGGAGGGAAAGAGTAAAACTTCTAGAAAGTATGCTATGAATACAAGGTTCTCGAGGTATTACTTGCAAGATTTACTCCAATGACAAATAGGTTGAGGACACAACGGGAAATAGAAGCCATCAACTTTCCAGCCAAAGGCTCACACACCCTCGTTCCAAACTTCTAGAATGTAACTGGGTGAAATTGCCCCAGATTTGTTCCTACCTTGGAAGAGATTACATTTATGTATCTGTGGCATCACATGCCATCCCAGCCAATCCTGACCCATATCTCTCTCCATTTGGTGCATGTAACAACAGTACTAAGAGGTGTTGTAACCTTAATTGCTTGCAAAGTGTTTTGAAATCCTTAGATTAAAAAGCTCAGTGAAGTCCAAAGTATTAGCCTTCAGTATGCCCAAGGAGTTACGTGGAGCCTCGCCCAGATGCGTTGGAACAAGGGGACACGACATTGCATATTCTGAGGTCCCAGGAACTTCGGGCTTTAAGAGTTCTATTCGTGGGATGACCCTGGACCAACCCCCCAGCTTCCCAGTTTCTAAGCTACTCCGGAATTTTGACCATCCCCACCCCCACCCCCACCCACCCAGCTGCTTCTGATGTGCTTTTTTCCATTTCTTTTAAGGTCCTGGGTCACGAGGCCTGAGCTGCAATTTACTTTGGTGTCATAGGTCTGCTTTCCTGGGTGACCTCAGCCTGAGTCCTAGAAAAAGGCAGTTGTGTCATCTGGGACTTCTGTCTGCCTCTTCATTTAAACCCAGAGTTGATTTATTCCATTCTAATTTTTACCGTGAAAAGGTAAAATTCTCCCCCACGGGAGTGACCCTGGGAGGGGGTGTCAGACAGGCCGAGGAAGGGACCCGAGGCCGGTCCCGGGATCCTGGCAGTGTTTTGCATTCTGGATCCTGCTGCTGGTCATGCCAGTGCCTTCCAGGGTTGGCTTTGTGAAAATTCAGAGCTGAACACTTTTCTGTGCATTTTTCTGTATATCCGTTACACTTGACAATGTAAAGGGTTTTTTTAAAATCACTCTCGATGCTAATTTACTTGGCTTAGAATAGATTCTGATGTAACTGTGAAGCTATAAACCTAATTATATCAAAATCCTTGCTTTCTCTTTACCTTTGTGATTCAAAATAATGTCGCTTTAGTTTTTCCTTCCTTCATTTCCACTTACAGGGACAGAAGGAAATGCCTCAATTAGCCTTTTTAATTAAATCCAATGCAGGGTGGGGAGGGTGGGGGAACCTCATTCTCAGCAGGAAGCCCTGGATGCCCTCAGGGACACATGCAGACTTCTAACTGTAACAAAATTCTGTGGGATTTGCCGGAGTCCCCTGTTCTAAGTGGCCATAGCTTTCATCAAATTCTCAAGGGTCCCTGACCTAAAAAAGACCCAGAGCCGGAGGGTTTGTTCCACTGCTTCTCTCCACATGTTTCTCAGCTCTGCACCAACCCGCAGCCCTCACCAACCTCATTTCACCAAGCTGGCTTCACCCATCAGAATGAATTTGCCCACTTCAGTGGAAAAAAGTGAATGGGCTCAACCCTTCCAAAGGTCATACATAATCATCATCACCATCATCAACATCTGTTTGCTTCTGGGTTTCCCCTGTGATATTCCAAACCCGGAGGCCGGAGACCTTTGCATCCCCCGCATGAGACCGCACAAGGCAGAGGCAGACTGGACTCCGAAGAAATTCACTGCGCCTATTTACGAAACCAGATTTATTAAAATTTCTCTACAAGTCAGAAACGGTCGTCTCACTGTTCACGTATATACACATGTACAGGAAGGATCTAGTGTTTCGAGCTTTCCCGGCAGAAGCCCCAGCCAGCCCAGGAGTCCTCCGCCGGGTAATGTATCACAGATACAACAGTCGAGCAACCACGAGCGCGTTGAATATGACAGAGGGCCTCTGTCCTCCCTCTTCTCCGAGTCCCATGATTCTGTCAAGGTCATATTGCCGATAATCATTCACATTTCACGTGGCTTTAGACACGCAGGTTATTCAGACAGACACAGACAACAAAACAAGCCTCAGAGCCAAAACGACAAAAACGTAGTATCGGACAATAGGTATAAAAGGTAAAATATATATACAAAGTACACAGTACGTGAGGTATACACAGCATTCTCACAATGCATGTTAGTTGTTTGCCTAGGCGTAGCCCTTAAAAGATGACTGCCTGCTTTTTTGTGCCATTGTTCAAAATACAGTATGTTTGGTTTACCCGTTTAACCACCTGATTTCAGTACTGAGACACTTACTGGTATTTCGTGGGTTCTTGGATTTTAATGCGAGTTGGTTTTCTCTGTTAAGCTCTAGCTTTTGTAGGTAGTGAGCTCCCCATCTCTGGAAGCATTCAAGCAGGTGCTGCATTCCCACCTGAAGGAGGCTGAAGGGAGGAGGGGCGGGGGAGGATTTCTGCTTTGGGAGGTGGCAGAAAGAGGACAAAGGTTGGACTACATTAAAGTCTCTCCCGACTTTAAAGATTTGGGGCCCTTTCACTCTAGATGTCGATCATAGAGATGTATTCGTAAACCACGCCAAATTTGAAATACGAACAACCCATCATGCAAAATGCAGCCGCACACACAAATGCCAGAGGCAGACCATACCCATGAGGGGTTAAAGTACAATCCTGGAAGTGGGTCTGAGAATCATCTAAGCCTATCCAAAACTCACTTTCTCTTAAAGCACAGAGATGTTTGACATTCACTCTCGGGAGAGGCGTGGAGGGCCTCTCCTTATCTTTCTCCTCCTAGACAGAATGTTCCACCCTGAGATGGTCTTGGGAACAAAGGGTAAACTGCTGACCCAACAGAGCTAACGGTTTCCAAGTGCTCAAATTGACTTTAAACAATCTCCAAGTCCCTCAGTCTGAGCTCAGAGTTTCTGAAGCAGCCAGGAGTTCAAATCTTTTGTGATACTTCTCCACGGTTAGCTGGTAAGTGCTTGGAGAGCAGAGAAGGAGCCGTTTCAAGGTCAGAAGGAAGGCATTAGTGCAAATGAGGTCTTGGCAGGAAATGGAGGAGAGCGTCTGGGTTCGCGGCGCAGGCTCCTCTGCTCCTCAAAAAGTCCGCTCCGACGACGGGGGGCAGGGTCACTGGGAGAGGTGAGTGTGAAGGAAGGGTGCGTGTTAAACCAAACCAAACCAAGAACTTTCCAAGAGAGAAGCCGGGGGAGCGACAGTCTAGCTCCCAGAGACAAGGTCAAAGATGGCAGGTTTATTGGCCAACGTGATTTGTCACCCTGTTAAAATATGGTTATTGCCCAAAACGCCACTGTGCGACTCACTTCCTCTCCCTTTAAAATGTTCACGTCCATTTCACTTGGCCACACGCTGTAGGATATCCGTACTCTTTGCCACCCCTGAAGATGCAGGATCCCCCACCCCCACCCCGCCCCATCTGACGGCGAGACAGCGGGCCAGGGTTCGAGACAGCGGGCCAGGGTTCGTTGAGGAGGGAAACGACTTTGCGGGGCGGCCGATCGATCCGAATGTGTGCTGCTCAGATCAATACAGTCACTCGTCACAACAGGTAAGAGGGGGCGCCACGTCGAGTTCAGCAGCTACCAGCTTTACGCCATCACGTATCTGGTTGGCACCACGCCCAAAGGCCTGTCCATCTTTAGAAATGGAAATGCCATGTGTGAGAATTATGAGGTTTCTGAGGTTTGGGGATTAGCAGAAGAAGGAACTAATGTCACTGTCCTCTTGGTAGTCTGGAACAATCTGGTCTGAAGTTCCCATTTCTGAGTCAACGTATCCAGGTTCCAAGACAGACTCAAACCAGGGATGGAGTAAGATCTCCGGGGCAGTGAGTCTCTCGGAGGGCTCCCGTCTCAGGAGGCTGCGAATGAGGCACCTGGCTTTGGGGGAAATGTGGTCAGGAATGCAGAACTGTCCACGTCGGATTTTGGAGAAGAGGGCACTGGGATCTGAGTCATGGAAGGGGTATCGTCCCACCAAAAGGGTGTAGAGCATCACCCCTAGGCTCCAAACGTCTGCCGCCTTTCCGGAGTAGGTCCCCGTGGTGTTCAGAATCTCAGGGCTCACGTAGGCCGGGCAGCCGTGCTTGTCTGACAGAGCATCGTCTTCCCCCTTGATTATGTGTGTGTCTTCTAGACTTTCCAGTCTGAGCTGGCTTCTGCAGGAGAGGAAACAAGCTATTACTTCCAGATCGGCTGCTATGAAAAAACAAAGCCTCCTCTATAACAGCACCCACAGGCACTAAAAGCAAAGGCCCAAGGAATGCCATTTACCCCTTCATCCAGTAAGCAGGGCCCTGCCACCACCCAGGACTCAGGATTTCACAAACCAATACAAACTGCAATAAACATTCGCAAAGCATCAAGAGCGCCTGGGGCGGAGGGTATGATGCAAAGCCCCAAATACTATTCATTAGGCTAGAGCTTAGAAGAGATATCCTAATAGGGTTACACAACTTACAAAGTTCACATTGCAGAAGTGGGAGCTTGTCTCAGGGGAATGCTGACATTTTTCTACAGAAGCTGTCAGGGAAGAACAGTATATCCCTCCTTCTGGGGCGGTGGGGGGGAGGGGGGGCTGAGCATCCTACAGGCCCATCTTCTTCTCGTGCCACTGACTGCTGGGGCTACATGGGCCCGCCTTCCGCATTACGGAACACGAGGCCCAGAGTCAAGGCTATCATGCTCACGTTGTCAGCACCCCTGCTCACGCCCGCGTGCTAGACACACACAGGGAACTCTGTCTACCTGGGCCCAGGGCGCGATAACCGTGCCGGGAAAGGTGCCAGGAATGTTAATTGCATTTATTGGGGTGTTTCATTGCAAAGAACACTTGGCCGGGACCTGGAGGTTATACGGGCAATCAGAAGTGGCTGGTGGATTTGAAGGATGCGGGGCCTCCGAACATCCGTACCCACGGATGGCACATCAACACCTGAACCTATTTCTTCTACATGAGGGTTTATCTTTCACATGGGGAGTTATCCTCTACACGGGGGGGCGGCGGGGGGGGCGGTATCTTCTACATAGAGGGTTTATCTTCTACATGGGGGGCTTTATCCCCTACATGGGGGGGTTATCTCCTACATGGGGGGTTATCTTCTACATGGGGGGTTTCTCTCCTTCATGGGGGGGTTTATCTCCTTCATGGGGGGGGCTTATCTTCTATATGGGGCTCTGAAAAACATCTTTAGGCAGAGGCTCTCTTCTGAAGCTGCAGGTGCCTCCTTATTCAGACGCACCTACCATAGGTCATGGGTCCCCCAAAGCCCAGAGCCACGTGGGGAACACCTCTATCATCTGGTGGCAGACCGTGCCCCTCCCTGCTTCTCTGAAATAGCCCTGTTTCAGTAAGTCACTTGTTGTGAAGTCAAAGGCAAGCATTTGGTGCTGGCTAATGGGTCAATTTCTTTTCCTCTCAAAGGTCTGGTTGTGTTTTTTTTTTTTTTTTCTTCCTGCCTTCCTGTTCCCTGGAGTGTAGTATACATGTGCTAACTTCGTATGTCCTCAGCCTGACCTCCCCGTCGTTATGTAAAATACCCATTGGTTCTGTAAACGGAAAATATGACTCAACCCACACTGTCTGCCCCTGATTGGCTGCTGTAGTACTAAAACCCTGCACCTGTGCTGGTTCCCCGGCTAGCGTCAGCCTGCCATTGCTTAACCCTCGGGTTGCCAAACCCCGTGCACATGACATTCGCCTGTGCAATGCGGATTTCAAAAGCTAGCAAAGGAGGTGTGTAAGGCATGTTTCAGAAAATACATCAACATATCAAAGGAGCATGTTCCAGGAATTGGAAACTTCTCCATTGCAAATACTTTGCTTTTCTTTGCTAATCGGTTATGTTCCAATAAGTTTTGCAAGGTCAGATATAAAGCTATGCTTTATGGCAACTCAACCCTGTACTCTTTCCTACGGATCTGGAGGCAAGGGTAAAAATGCACAGCTGGGGGCAGCCCCCCCCCCCCCACTCACAAATAACTGCAACAAAATAATGCACACCCCTCCACAATTCTACAGGGGGTTTTTCGCTCCTTTATCTTTCCAGAAGGGATACGGCCCACCTCTTAAAGTCAAGTAAAGTCTATTCCCCGCGGCTTCCCGAATTCCCTTGCCTGAAACCTCAACTCTGAATCCTAGCGTCTCGTTATTCTCTTATCAAGCTCATCTTGTCCTTTATGAGGGAAAGTCACCATCTATATTTAGGAACCAATTCCAGCCAACATCCATTTATTATTCAATGTGGCTACTTTCTCAAGATGTATCCAAACAAGAGGTCTGAAAAGTCATCAGAGAATGTGAAGAGCAGTACTGGGGGCCAGCCCGAAGTGGAACGGGAGTAGGGTACAAAGGAGGAGAGCAGAATAGGGCAAATCCAACAGTTTAGCTCTGTCATACTTTTTAGGCACACACACACAAAAAAAAAAAATTTAAAAAGCTCCCTGCTTGGTAGAAGCCAGGATTTGAAAACTTCCTTTAGGAGTCAATGCGGTGAGGATAGACTGGCCATCTGTTACCCGAGAAGAACTGACCTTTCTGATAACAATGGGGATAAACTTGATCCTGGAGTGGAAGTGGGGAGGGCATCCTGTCATCATGTGACATCCCACAGAAAGAAGCACCAAGGTGTCCCGGGGCCACATCCAAGACAGTGCAGAATAAGCCATCCTTGGCCGTGGCTCCTGGGGAGCGGCCTTTCTAAATACTCATTCTGGGACAACCGAGCCCTCGGCTCTGATGCGTACCTAACCGCTTAACCTGCCCCGCAAGGCCACAGGAGGAGCTGCGGAGGCTGCTCACCTCTCCTCCGTGGAGAAGACGAATTTCCTAAGTTTCAGGTCCCCGAGCACGATGGCCGACTGATGGCAGTGGGCAACGGCGGAAACAATCTGCTTGAAGAGCCGGGCAGCCTCCTCTTCCCGCAGCCTCTTCCGGCTTCGCACATAGGAGTGCATGTCCCCAAAGTCCTTCTCAAAGAAGACATAGGCCTTGGTTTCCCCAAGGATCACTTCCACAATGCCAGTGATGTTCCTGTGTGACGGCAGCTGGATGTAAGGCCTGATTTTGTCCTGGTAGTGTTTAATAGGAAACACCTGCAGAGAGACGGTGACCCCATTTAGGAGGCTGGAAAAGCAGAGGCTGCCTCCTGAATGCGGGACTGCAGCTCTCAGCCCTCGGCCTTGGG
Source organism: Vulpes lagopus (assembly GCF_018345385.1). NCBI lineage: Eukaryota > Metazoa > Chordata > Mammalia > Carnivora > Canidae > Vulpes > Vulpes lagopus. The sequence goes on from NC_054832.1 coordinate 14,886,955, forward strand.
TTGACAGTACAGCTCCCTTCATTTATCTCTGCACCACCACCACCACCCCACACCTTATGCAAGAAGCCTCAGCTGCCTCTAACACCCCAAACCAGCAACATAGAGGGCTCTGGCCTAGCAGATACCCACTGGGTTACTCTACGGATGGTTTAAAAGAGCTGTCTTCTATATACGTCGCCTCCTTTCACGAGGGCTGAGCCCTAAAGCTCGCACCCTCTGTGGCCCTTCCTTGTTTGCAGGTGGGGGCTGCTGCAAGTAGCTGCAGGAAGCCCCCCCTCCCCTCCCCTCCCGGGATCTCCAGGAGCTGAAAATGCATGACCCCCTGCAGACCCAAAGCTCTCGCCACAGAGAGCACAGAATGTGGTGACTCTGCAGCCTCCCAGTGGAAGCAGGGGCTGGGGAACATGCAGATCTGTCATTAGTCAGAAGGAACAGATGACTCGCAGAAAGACTGTGACAACAGAGCCTTAAACAACCTGCCTATACAGTCTGACTCAGGTAGAAACGGCCTTGAGTTAAAATTAGCACAGGATATGGGATGTTCTGTATGGTTTTTACATTTGTTTGTTTATCTCCAGCACCACCCCACCCTGAGGTGGGGGGGGGGCACACAGCTCCCACCCTCCACCTTCACCAGGGAAATGGGTAGTCTCTCCTCTTAGAAACTAGCTGGTCTCTTTAAGGGCCTTTTGTTTAGTCCGGTTACTCATATCCTAGACTCAACTGGAAACGGTGACACATGGGCTGTCACCATCTGGATTCAGCTATTATCTGCTCAGAGGAACTGGAAGGGGTTGCACAATGGCCAGACCCACCCCACCTCTGAGGCCTGGCTGCCCCTGCCCCGGCTACAAGAATCTCTCGCCCGCCCCCCTCCCACATGTTCCCCAAACCGCTCCGAGCCCCGGAGCCCCAGCGCCCGGGAAGAAAGGACCCCCCCCCCCCCCCCCCCCAGTGCACCGGGCTGGAGCCCGCCTTGGAAATTTCACTCCCGTCGGACAGTAGGTGGCAGCAGCAAGCCTAGGGAGGGGGAGGCGGGTGGAGTTCAGGTGAGTTGCGGAAAACCCGAGAGCCACTTTAACGGAGGGGGGACCCTGCCTGTCGCTGCAAAAGGAGCAGCCCCGAGGCTCCTGGGGGACGTCGGGGCCGGGGCCGGGCGTGCACGGGCGCCGGGGGTGCCGCGGGGCATCCTGCTCCTGGGAGCCCGATCTCCCCCGGAACGGAATCCCCCATGTTCAAAAGAAAAATCGCTGGCCGGAAGGTAGAGACCTGCGTGGCGGCGGTTCCCAGCCGGCGTGGGCTTCCCAACATTTCTGCGCCGGGCAAAGGCCCCGGCCCGCCGGGGAGGCCACCTCACCGCTCCCTCGGGGGGGGCGGGATCCCCAAGACCGAGCCCGGCACGGTCTCCCCCCCCGCCCCCCTCACCACCCACAGCCTGGCCCAGGTGCCTCGCAGCCCCGGCAACAGCTGCCGGCCGCTCCGGGCTCCACCGAGGCCCCCACTGCGGGGCGTCCGTCCAGGACGGGGGGCGGGGGAAGCCGGGGGGTGAGGGCAGGGGAATGGCACGGCCCCGGGATGGATCCACGTCAACTCCACAACTTATCTGGGGCGCCGGGCGCTAGGGCAGACCGCGGGGACGCGGCCACTGAGCCCCGCCGCGCCCCCGCCGCGCCCCCGCCGCGCCCCCGCCGCGCCCCTCCAGCCGAAATCCCCCCGGGTGCACGAAGCGGCCCGAAGCCCGCCGCCACGCTCCGGTCGCCGCAGGTGGCCCCGGAGGCCCCGAGCACCTGGGCGGGCCCGACCCCCGGGCGCCTACCTTGCAGCGCAGCTCCCGGCCGGTGTGGATGCACAGCGCCCGGGACACATGCTCGCGCTCCGCCAGGGGCAGCAGCAGGTAGTCGGCGATGCGGCTGGGCCCCGGCGCGCTCCCGCAGCCGCCGCCGGCCCCCGCGACGGCGGGCGGCGGCTGCGGGCTGCAGGGCGAGCCGGGGGGGCTGAGGTAGTCCGGGGGGCTCGGGCACTCGGAGAGGCGCGGGCACTTGGCCGCCACGGCCGCCGCGTCGTCCGCGTCCAGCAGGCGTTTGGCCGGGGCGCCCCGGGCGGCCGGGAGCAGCAGGGCCGGGCCGCGGGGCTGCGAGGCGCCGCTCATGGCAGAGCGCACGGGACCGACCCGCATCCCGTCCCGGGCCGGGCCGGGCTCGGCGCGGGCGCCGCGACCTCCTCCAGCCGGCGGGGTGGGCTTTGCAGGCGGAGCTCGGCTCGGCCCCCGGGGGCAAGGCGGGAGCGGCTCCCGGGAGCTGGCGCTGCACGCGGGCAGCACGTCGGCCGCGCGTCCGGGGGCGGGCGGCGGAGGCCGGCGGCGGCCCCGGGACCTCGGCGGGCAGCGGCTCGGGGCGCCTGGCCGGGGGCGGCCGCCGCTATTGTTGTCGGGGCCGCCGACAGTCCCGGAGGCGGAGGCGGCGGCGGCGGCGGCGGCGGCGGCGCCGGGTGTTGCCGACGTCCCGAGCCGCGAGGGCAGGATTCCGCAGGCTCGGCGGAGCCGCGAGCGCTGCACCTCCCCGAGCCCGAGGTCGGTCCCGGAGCGCGCCCGAGCAACTTTCCCGCGGCTCGGTCCTGCGCGCCCGGGGCTCCGGCGTGGCGTGAGCGAGCCCGACGCGCTCGGAGAGCGGCTGAGCGCGAGGGAGCGAGGGAGCGTGTGCGCCGCAGCGCCCGGCCAGCGCACTCCTCCTTCTCCTTTCCCTCCACCTCCTCCGCCTCTCGGTGACTCACGCCGTGTACACACACTCACAGGCCGGGCTGTGTAAACAGTTGGGAAGCCGCGTTGAGCAATGAGGTGGCTGCGACGACTCGGGCCCCGCCGCCCGGCGAGCAGTCACCCAAGCGGAGGGAGGAGGCGGGGGCCGGGGGGCGGGGAGGGGGCGGGGCCGCGCCGGCGGGGGCACCGGGGCGGCCCGGAGGCCGGGGATGCTCGGGGCTGCGCGCGCCCCGGCGCAGGTGGTGCGCCCCGGGCCGGCCGGGACGCGCGCACACGCCCCCCGGGCTGGGACGGGCCGGAGGCGGCGCGCGCCCTCCCGCAGGCCGGCGGCTCGGCTCCAGCAGCGGGGGGAGGGGGCGGAGGAAAAGTTCCCGTGACGTCAGGGCCCCGGGAAGCGGGCGGGGGCGGGGCCGGCGGGGAGCGGCGGCCGCCGATTGGTGCGCGCTCCCCATTCACCCCGAGCACAATGGGCTGCGGGCGCGCGCGCCACGGGGCTCGGCGGGGCGCGGGCGCGGGCTGCGGCGGGACGGTTGCGCCGCCCGCCCCGGGGATGCCTCCGCCGCCCCGCGCCTGGGGACCTCCGGCTGCGGCCGTGGGCGCCTCCCGGGCCCGGCTGCAGCCGGAGGAGGGGAGGGGAGGGACGGTGATGCGTCCCAGAATCAGTCATTCACCCCCACGCGGTAGTTCCGGGGAAGACCTGTGCGTGGTAGTGGATGTGGCTTTTTTTTTTTTTTTCCCCTTTTCCTTCCCCCTCCCAGCCCTAATCCCCAGCGTCTGTTCGCTTCCACAAATAGAACCTTCTGTTGGATGAAATAAAAGCAAACACGGGGCCTTCTGCGCTGCCTCCACCTCCACGCCCCTCCCGCGCCTGCCGCCCTCCCGGATTGCACGGAAATAGCTTCTCCAGGCTCCCCGGCCGCCCCTTCGCGGTGACTCGCAGAAAGAGCTTCCTGAGCCCGGGGCCGGTGGGAAACAAAGGATGTGGGGAGCTGGCGGAAGGGGCCCACGTGGCTGCCGCCGGATTGCTGCCCCCTCCCCGGCCTCCGCACGCGCCGCAGGGTCTGGGGCCCCGGGGCCAGCCCCGGCTCCGTGGGGGCGGGCAGGGGAGTCCGAGTCACCCCGGCCAGCGCCTGGGATGCTGCCTACACCCGGGCGCCCCTGCCAGCTTGTGTGCCTACATTCGTGCAACGTGATTTGGGTGAGCATGGAATGTGTGCCAGACCCTGCAGCGGAAAACCTCCCCTGGGAAAGGAACTTAAAAATCTGCCCTTTTTCCTGAGAGAGCTGGGTCATTTTGAAGTCTCGGGACACCCAACATAGGTAACGATGGCAGAGAGCCTCTTCCCCTCCTGCTAAACACTGAATTTTCTAAAACGAGGTTGAGCCCCAAGGATAAGCCCCTCTTACGTCTTCAGTCTCCATGTATTCCACAAACACTAATTATGCATCTACTGAAGGCCAGATGCTGGGGATTAGAAGATGAAAATGTGAATAATAATTGCTAACATTAATTGAGGACTATGACGTGTCAGGCACTGTTCTCAGCACTTTACACATAATACTTTGCTTTGGTTTTACAACCTGCCTGTGGGGTTTTTTTGTTTTGTTTTGTTTTTTGTTTTTTGTTCTTGCCCCATTTCATGGAAGAAGACTTCAGAGATGTACGTTCCTTGCTGGAGTCCAATAGCTAGTGAGTAGTGGAGCTTTCAGGCTCTTAAGCACTCTTGGGGACTCAAGGGAGAGATTAGAGTCTGGGAGAAAAGAGGGCTAGGGAGGAGTGCCAGCTAGAAGGCAGCATTTGACCTGGGGGATGTGTGGGATTGTGAGATCTTTGCTGGGGGGAGTTGGGGGACAAGGGATGAATGGTGGGTAGCAGGGGAAGCAAGGTTGGCTCAGGCCAAAGGGCTTGCAAGGTTGGTGGGAGCTGAGCCTGCAGAAGTCGTGGAGGACTCCACTGGCATGCCGGAGGGTTGCATTCGGTCCTGTGGCCAGGCCAGAGCCTACCTGAGGTTTGCCTGCTTTCAGGGTATTCTGTGCCAGTATTTAAGATCCACTGAGCTGCCAGCTGGACATCTGCACTCAGATGGCAAACCCGACATGAGCCATCAGCACCTCCATCCCAGGGGTACACTCCCCTCACTGTCTTCCGAGACAAAGGCACCACCACCACCCACCCCACCCGCCCTCCCGGGCACCCCTTTCCCCTTGAATCTGCCCTTTTCCCATTCCCCACAGCCAGTCTCTGGGGCCATCCTAGACCTCTCAGAGCCATTCCCCCATCCTCTCTGCCCGGCTCTCTGGGGCTGCCCCTGGTAAACTGTTTCCCATGCTCTCTTGCCCACTGGCTTCCAGCCTAGTTTCCCAGTGGAAGGCCCTAGAGGGAGACGGGAAGGTGGGGAGTTGAGACTGCTTCCCTTTCTCCCTGCTTGGGGCACTGGGGCTGCGGCTGTTCTGCGGCTCCAGCCCCAACTATTGGGATGCTGTGAGGCCAGATTCCCCCTTCTGGACCCAAGGACTGATTCCTCCAGTTGCCGGGATTGCATTTTGGGAGCCTTTTTTGAAAATTGCCTTGACCGAGAAGAGCTGCCCAGTCCGAGGTCACACTCCCTTCCCAGGAGGTCTGTATCCAGCGGCAGGTGATCATCCGGTGGCTGGAAGATAACGGGTCCAGCTTCCCTGTCCCAGAGCCCTCACCCCTCCTTGGAATTTGAAGGGCATCTCAGCTTCAGACCTCCCATCTAGGCACACCTAAGGCCATCTTTTTTTTTTTAAAGATTTTATTTATTCATGAGAGACACAGATAGAGAGAGAGACAGAGACATAGGCAGAGGGAGGACCAGGCTCCACGCAGGGAGCCCAATGTGGGACTCAATCCCGGGACTCCAGGATCACGCCTTGGGCCAAAGGCGTCCCACCTGAGGTCGTCCTTGAGACTGCACTGCACTCAGCCCAGCTCTTCCCCCTGCCCAATCCTCTTCATTCCCCTCCCTTCCAGAGCATTCCCTGATAAGCCCCCCTGCAGGCTAGTCTCCATCTCTGACTCTGCCTCTTCAGGAACCCAACCTTGGCGCCCCTCCCTCTTCACAATCCCGGTTTACTATAGGGACTCTGGCTCCCGGGATCAAAGGACACCATTTTCATCCCTCCAGCTTTTGGGGGGGGGGGGGCAGCAGCTTCCTGAGGTTGCTAATCTCTGGGTTGCCTCCCCACCCCCCCAACACAGACAAACCATGTTGTTCTGTTTTGTTTCTGTTCTCCCCTTACTTTTGTAACTAATTCTCCACTGTTCGTCTGTTTCATGGAACCTCCCGGCCTGTTGCACCCCCATGGAGATAAACCCCATATTTTCCCCATGTCCATCTCCTCCTCTCCCCTCTCAGGATCTTCAGGCAGGACCTTCCCCTGGATTTCTGCAGTAAGCTGCCTACTTACTGGGTCCTTCATTCAATTCTTCGACAAACAGTGAGCACCCACTCTGCCAGGGTGCCAGTCAGGTCCTGATACAGTGGTCTACAAAACAAAATGTGTCCTTTATCTCCTCATCCATTCCCTGCACACCGACCAGAGTACTTTCCCTAATATTTGAATTTGATCATATCAGGCCCTGGCCTAAAACTTTGCAGGGACCCCCCAGATAAAAGCCAAAGACCGTAGTGTGCAAACGGGCCCCATTTCCCCTTCCAGCCACACCTTTTTTGTCTCCTTACCTTACCTCCACTCTCCCCTTGTCTGCTCCTGCCAGGGTCCCAAACAGGCCCTGCAGATTCCTACCTCTGCATTTGTGCCTGTGCCGGTTCCTCTCACTAAATTCCTCCACGGCCCCTGCCAATCTGAGAAGTTTCTATTCATCCTTCAAAACCCCACTCCAATTTCCCTCAGGACCACAGTCAGATTTGAAGGTCCTCCTGGGTGCTGTTGAGTCCCCCATCCAGCCTGCTTTCGTGGCACCTTCCACGCGACTGTGTTCCCAGGTGGCAGGGACCGTGTTCTATCGGGCAGTAGATCTCCAGTCCTCAGCCCAGTGTCCGTTGTAAAGGAGGCGTTGAGTAAGCGTCAACCAGATAACCGTACTCAAGGGCAGAGGGTCACCCACAGGGAGGGTGGCGTGGTGGAGAACAGGCTTTTGGGCAGAGATGGGGGCTGCGGAGTAGGGCTCAGGTTTCAGACTTGAATGCCCAGCCCTGGAAAGCAATAGGATGTGGTGGTTGGAGGGGGAAAAGGGGGACTTAAGCTTTCGGGGCCTCCAGCCCATATGGCTGGAAGGATAGACCTGTGCCCTTGGTGGGGCTGAGATCAGGTCAGCCGAGGGGAGAAGTGAGCTAAGGTTGTCTTGATTTCATTGCTGGGGCTTTCTCCGCTGGCAGAGTCTGGACAGAACTTCCATCAGACTTTTCTCAGACACTGATTTGAGGACGCTCATTATGGGGCCTCAGTTATCTTACCTTTGAAATGGCATTATAAAGGCTTCCTTTTCCTCCCCAGTGAGGTTCTTATGGAAACAAATAGGTACCAGTATGTGAAAAGTACCTTTGAGGTATCTTCCCACCCACGAATGTGATTATCAAGTATGGGTATTCCTTGACTTTGAACTGTGTTCCTTTCGTCAACAAATACTCATGAAAGGTTCGCCATATGCCAGAACTGCAAAAGGCCTTTACCCTGAAAATCCAAATTGGGGCGCCTGGGTGGCTCAGTTGGCTGAGCGTCTGCCTTCGGCTCAGGTCGTGATCTCAGGGTCCTGGGATCGAGTCCCGTGTGGGGCTCTCTGCTCAGCAGGGAGTCTGCTTCTCCCTCTCCCTCTGCCTGCTACTCCCCTGCTTCTGTTCTCACTCTCTCTTTCTGTCAAATAAAATAAATAAAATCTTTTTAAAAAATCCAAGTTTACAAATACAAATATTTGTAAATAAATAAATGATATGTTAATTAGGAAGGAATTCCTCCCATTTTATAGAAGGGTTTACCACATGATGCCATTAGCAAGCTCCTTTGGTGTATTTTTATGTGGCTTGGTAAAAACGTAGGAACCTTGAAGCAAGAATCATGACTGTGCGTGTGCACACACCTAGCCTCTCAGCACAACACCCAGCTGACACCAGATGCTCAGGACATGTTGAACTGGGGAAAAAAATTGATTTATGTCCAACTTTTCAGGAACTCACATATTACGTAATATGGGGAAACCTGTATTGATTTTTCTGGACAAGATTGGACTAATCATGAGCTCAGGCTTGATTCATTTTCATTCATGCCCAGGTAAGTGTCTGGCAGCGATATTAGGAACGTGCTCAGCATGCTGCCATTCCAAAATGCTGGGAAAGTCTTGGAGCTGAGACTCCCTGCTTCATGGTACATGAGGCTTCACAGCGACACACAGGATGCATTATGCTCCCTGACCCTAAATTCTCAACAAATGAACAGCAACGAAAAATCAGGACACATCTAAGGAAGATAGTATTAGTGCTTAAGACAAGAGCCCAGGGTGCCTGGGTGGCTTAGCTGGTTAAGCATCTGACTCTTGATCTCAGCTCAGGTCTTGATCTCAGGGTTGTGAGTTTAAGCCCCACACTGAGCTCCATGCTAGGCATGGAGCCAGGCAAAAAATAAACATTTACGAATTTCCTTCCATATGCTAGACCTTGAACTAATTTCTTGTTTGACATTCAAAATAATCTCTACCACTAACTCCCAGTATGAATCTGGGCAGGTCTCTTCCCTTTCTTGGGCCTCGCTTTTCTCCTATTTTGCCTGAAGATGTAAACTGGTGGTTTTCAAACTGGGTTCCTTGGAACCCTAGGGCTCCATGTTGGCACCTTAGGAAGCGAACAGGAGCCGATGTGGGATTCCAGGCTACCCGTTCCAGTTTTTATCAGGTGTTCTACATCATGCTTCTTCTGTAAGATCTTGTTTGAGGAAAGCTTTCCACTGCTTTAGAGAAAACAAGTTTGAAAATCACTGCTCTGATGATCTCTGAGGCCTCACCCCTCTCTGATTCTTTTATTTACGGCTAGGAGTCACAAGCCAGGAGCTCACAGGCCAGATCCCACCCACAGCCATGTTTTGTGAGGGGCCACTGCAGTGATGATGCCTCTCCGGGGAGTGTGGCGTGCCCTGGCTAGTTCACCACAGTCCCCACTGCTCCCTTTTTGTAGAATATTTGCCACCTCACATTTACATTAGCAGCCTGGCCCCCGGAGGCCTTTGAGTTTGCTTCTTCAGAAATGCTCCCCTGAGGTCCTCTATTCCCATGAGACACCCTCCTACACCCCAGAAGGCAGAAAAGAGAGGGGTTTGGAGCCTAGAAGCAGATGTCCCCAATCTAGAGGGAGCGGGGTAGTCTAGATATGGTGGCTGCCCCACTTTCTTCCCATCCGCCCAGCCCCGAAGACTACTGTGGCAGTTTGAAAAGTGTCACTGCAACTTCTCCGCTACTTTTCCCCTTAAGAGGCAGAGAGTCTCAAATCTGAGCAGGTTGATGACTGCTTTGACCAATCAGGTATGGTGAAAATGCCTCTCTGAGGCCTCTAATACAAGGTCACACAGCACCTGCTTTGCTCACTGGGACCCTGGCAACTGGAGCCCTGTGTGGCCAGCTATGAAATGGGGCACTTGGGTGGCTCGGTCTGTTAAGCGTCTGCCTTCAGCTCAGGTCATGATCTCAGGGTCCTGGGATCCAGCCTTGCATTGGGCTCCCTGCTCAGCAAGGAGTCTGCCTCTCTCTCTCCCTCTCCCTCTGTGCTCTGTCTCTCTCTCTCTCAAATAAACAAATAAAATCTTTAAAAAATAATAATAGTAATTCTGTCTACCCTGAGGACAGTACGCCTTCCAGTTGACAGACCCACTGGAACTGCCGGACAGGTGAGCGAGGAAGCCACCTTGAGGATGATCCTCCAGCCTCGGCCATCCATGCCTTCCCAGCCGAGGCCCCCATAACATCAAGAGCCATGCCCACTGTGTCCCTTTCTGAATTCTTGATCTACAGAATCGTTAACCCCCTTACTTTTAGGGCGGGTTGTTACACAGCAGTAGATGACTGGAACAACATTCTGGAATCGTCCCATATAAATCAGGACATCTGTAAGTCAGGGCCCCGCCTGCCCGCAGGACAACTGTAGATGCTAATGAGAAAAGGATGCCCTGACCTCCGGATGGGCGCCACCCCACACCTGGGCAGAGGGCTCAGCCAGCAGAGTGCAGGCCAGGTTTCACGACCATGTGACCAGAGACTCCTTCTTCTCTTCTGCCAGGATCAGGGTAAGCACTGCTGATGGGAACAGAAGCATTTTCACACACTCACATCATTGGCCCACAGTCCCTGGAGCACCTCTCAGGACTTGGGGAGGCCCCTGTGCTCAGACCTTACTACTTTGCCTCACCAGTGAATCATCCCAAAACATAAATATATATATATATATATATAGACACCTGGGTGGCTCAGCAGTTGGGAATTTGCCTTCAGCTCAGGGCATGGTCCCAGAGTCCCCGGATCGAGTCCTACGTGGGGCTTCCTGCATGGAGCCTGCTTCTCCTCCCTCTGCCTCAGTCTCTGCCTCTCTCTCTGTGTCTCTCATGAATGAATAAATAAATTCTTTTAAAAAAATAATAAAATAAAAAATATATATACATATGTATAAAATATATATACAAATCTGTGTATTAAAAATATGCATACAAAGATCTATATACACACACGCGTACATACATACGTATCCTACAGCCTGCTTTTTCTCTTTTCTTATGAAAAAAAAGTTCCTACCCTGCCGTGATCTAATCTGTGGTCTGCAGTAATTCACCTTGCCTCTTCGAACATACCATTTCCCCTCACTCAGCGTGAACTAGCCCGTGGTGGCAGCCAGCCAAGCCCGTCTCCCTTCATTCTCAAAGGAAGCTGGCCCTGTGCACAGGACTGTTCAGATTCCGGGCTTTCCGCTTAAAAAATAAAAACAAGAGCAAAAACATCCTCTAGATCTGCGGCTCTTCTGCAGGGCTCCTGAGGATGGGTGGTTGCAGACCGTGATCCGAAGGGTAGAGTGGTCTGGGGGCACATCCCATCAGGTCACCAGCTGCTGCGGCGCATCTTCATGGCCAGTTCCTGGGAATGGGAATCGCGGAGAGGTTGGAAGGCCAGTCATCAGGGAGGCCATGGTGGGCCGCACCCCACTCCTGGCCCCGCTGGCTCTGGCCCCCCTGCTCTCAGCATGGACGTCTCTTCTCTGATCTGAGGAACTGGGGCTGCAGGGACAGCTGACAAGCAGTTGGCACAGACACCGTAACTCACTTTACATAAATCTGGTAGACAAAAGTCTGGTGCCCTGTGAAAGATTGCTGAGGGGTAGTTGTCTGGGTTCAGGCAACCTCCTTCCTGGGGAGGATGCCTGGTCAGAGACGATTTGCTTCTTTGGGGAAGGGAAGGCACCTGTGCTCATGATGCCCACTCTCTGTCACCCCCATACTCTGCAAACATTATCTCATTGGTCCTCACAACAGCCCTACAAATCCGTATTATCACCTCCATTTGTCACCTGAGGGAAGAGAGGATCAGAGAAGCTAAGGAACTCACCCAAGATCACACAGCTAGAAAGATGGCAGCCAGGACCCACACCCAAGGGTGCCCACGTCAGGGCACTTGTGCTCCTCTTGTTCCTGCTCTCCACATCCTTCCTCGGGTGCTTTCGTGCTCTCTCTCTCTCTCTCTCTCTCTGTCCTCATTCCTTCTCTTTAAGAAACTATAGAGTAAGGACGCTCAGCAGATGAGCGTCTGCCTTCAGCTCAGGGCATGATCCCGAGGTCCAGGATCGAGTCCCACGTCGGGCTCCCAGCGAGGAGCCTGCTTCTCCATCTGCCTATGTCTCTGCCTCTCTCTGTGTCTCTCATGAATAAATAAATAAAATCTTCAAAACAAACTAACTACAGAGTAAGTGCCTCTGCTTAAACGGTGGGGTGAGATCACAAAAGGCCTCACCTGTAGGTTTGTGGGGGAGGCCTTACCTAGCTCATGTAAAACACAATTCCATTTATCAAAACTTGCTCTAACACCTTGGAAGAGTGCTCCTGCTCTGTACATTGGGACGAACCTGGCCTGGGGCTCTAGAAGGGGGTCTTTATCCTTGGCCAGAGTCGCTCATCAGGGGGCCCAGGTTTACTGAGCTCCTCCTGTGTGCCCAGTGTCACCTTAGAAGTCGGAAGTAGGGAGCAGCCCTGTCCCCAGCGAACTCCCAGCAGAACTGCAGAGCACTGAACATGAGCAGAGTGAAGTAAATACTAGAAGAGGGACACGCAGGAGGGAGAGGGGTCAGTTGTGCCAGAAGGCCCCGTGTAGACCAGACCCTGGAAGCCGACGCTGCCCTTGCAGCGTGTGGGTCCCCAGCAGGGGCAGATCCACTGGGGCAGGGTTCCCAGAACTTGCTGTGTGAGAGTGACGTGGATAGCAGCAGGCATCCAGAGACCAGGATGGATGCATCAGCAGATCAATGAAAACATTCGCTTCGCCCAGATGAGCCACCCACAGGAAGCCACATTATCGGAAAGCTGCGGACACTAACGGAATCCACAAAGGGGACTTGGCAGATAGGAAGAAGTCTATTTCAGGCCGGTAGCTGGAAGTCATCTCTGACCCTAGAGGGAAAGTCTTCTTGAGGAAACATTGGTCATCAGGTTTGTTCTGGCAAAACTCCCTCCCCGCTCACAGAGCAAGGATGGTAGTCAGGGCACAGCTCTGCCGCTATGACAATGACAGTGGACACAAGACCACAAAGGGGTCTAAGGACTGCAGGGTCTTGTTTCTCTCCCCTGTCCCTTCCTGAGCTGAGCTTTCTAGGCTGGCAAAATTTAGGGACACGGGCTCTCTCCCTGTTGGGGTTCCTATGTCTCATCCACATGGGGTTCCTGGGCTCAGCCCCGTCAGGTTCCAACTGGCTGGAAGCAGGGAAGGCGCGAAGGAGGCACACCCACTTCAGCCCGGAAATGGCACAGGTGCCCTCCACTCCCCTTCACATTTTCTCACACTGGTGAGTGTTTGGTCCCAAGGCCACCCCCGACATCCAGAGAAACTGGGAAATGTGTCCAGCCGTGCACAGGTTGATGGAAAGAGGGGACGTAGATGGATCCTTGGCCATCTCTGCTTTAGACAGCAATCAGGAGGTTTGCAGGTGTAACCAAAACCTCGACTTGCATCATCTTAAACCCAATGGACGATTTGGGGCAGATTCCAAGGTTGGCTGATTCACCAACTCAACCATGGAGAGTTAGTTCCATGTCCCTAGCCCCTGTGTTGGCTCCACCCCCAGGCTGGCCTCAGCACACTACAGCAGACGCAGATGCCACACCCCAGTAGGACAATGGTCAAAGGCAGAAGAAAGCATCTCTCCCTGTGCTAGCCTTGAGGGGGAAAGCCAGCTTCCTCAGAGGCCCCTTGGCCACCCCCAGTGGTCATCTTCTCTTACCATTGGCCAGATGTGGGTCACATGCCCATGCCCTAACCAATGACCGATGCTATGGGCTGGATTGTGTTACCTGCAAATTCACATGTTGAAATCATAACTCCCAGTACCTACGACCGACCATGACTGTCTGGGGAGACAGGGCCTTTAAAGAGGTAATTAAGTTAAAATGAAGTCACATGGGTGGATCCTAATTCAGTATGGCCGGTGTCCTTTAGGAAGAGGAGATTAGGACACAGGTAACAAACATTCCAAGGGACAACCCTGTGAGGACATTGTGACCATCTGGAGGCCAAAGAGAAGTTTCAAAAGAAACCAACCCTGCCAGCACTTTGATCTTGGACTGCTGGCTTCCAGAACCATAAGAAAATAAATTTCCATTGTTTGAGGCACCCAGTCTGTGGTGTCTTGCTATGGCAGCCCTAGCTGGCTGATACGGCCAATAATTGGACCAGATCAGACCAGGCCACCCCTGGGGTGCAGTCAGCACAGCGCGTAGCTGCATGGGAGAGGGAAGTGGGGTTCTGGAGAAGGAAGCCCATGGGATGGACGCTGGGCAGTCAGGTGGCAACACCTGTGAGAGTCGGTACGGCTGCCCCTCACCCCATGGACGCTGCCCGATGCTTCTTCTCTGAACGGCTCCCTTTCTGCTCACACCAGCCCATTCCTGTCTTTCTCCAAATAGACATCAGGCCAACCGTTGGACTAGATTCCTGCCCGCTGAAATACCATCACCCCCCAGTTGACCTTGCTAGGAGTTGGGGGGTTGCATGGGTCTGTCCTCTGGTCTCCACCAATGATGACCATCCTGCTTTAATTCTAACAACCTCATTTCCAAGTTCTCAGGGGACAGTGGGGGTGCTGGCAAACCTGTGACCATCGGTGCTGGGTTGTTATATTTGTTGATCTCCATGATGTAAGTACCATTCTCAAGAACCCGCAGGAGATCGCTGAGCATGGAACGGGGAAGAGAGGCCCACGCTGGCAGCCCCGGCATACTTCTGCTTGGGGGCACCCACCCCTTGCCTTCAGGGGTGACAATCATCTGAGAGTCCACATCCCAAATGATTGTGGGAAAATGATTCGTGGGGTAGGATAGGGTTACAGATGTGTTGCCAGCCCCTGGATAGGAACAGAGGGCATGGGAAAAGTCCAAGGGTGCCAGATCCTGGAAGGGTCCCTCTCCTTCGCTGTTCCCAGGCTGTGAGAATAAATGCCACCCTAAAGAGGAGAGTGCAAGCAGGGCTGGCCGGCCTAGGAGGGTGAGGACGCTCACCGCCCCGGGTCCCCTCCCCCATTCACCTCCGCACAATCCTTCCTCTGTTCCCAGAGCTCGGCTTCCCTCAGGGTCCTGTCCAAGCCCGAGTCGTAATAAAGGCCACCATTGATGGGCACTTCCTCTGCACCAGGCACTGGGCTGGGTCCTGCAGACCCATTTTCTCATTGAATTCACACCGCTGCCCCCACAGGCTTGGTGGGTGTAGTTCCGTCCCCAAAAAGGAGGTTCATGGAGGTCAGAGGAACAATTTCAAGGTCATGGTGGCAGGACCCAAGTGACTGAAGCCATGGATTTTCCACAGTGATCTGGGGTCCACCAGGCCAGACAGAGTCACGGAGTAGTAACAACCACAGTCGTGGCTAACCCTTTACCCAAGACTGAATTTGAAAAGCTCAGGTCCGTGTGCACAGGGACCTCCCTATGGGATTGGGCTGAATTATGGCTCCCATCTGGCTCAGAGAGGGTGTGCAACTCACCTCGGGTTACAGCTGATTAGTGGCAGGGGAGGACTCTGAGCTCCTTGGGGTGGGGTGGGGGTGGAGGGCTGCGGTCCAGTCCATTCCCCTCAACCCCTACCCCCCCACTCCCCAGTCTGGCTTTGGCTTCCTGATTCTCCTCATATCTCCCAGAGGACTAAGCACTTCGCAGGGGGCATTTGGGATAGACCCGAGGACCCACCATCCCAGCCACAGGCCCTTCTGGGTGGTGGGAAAGGAAATACCTATCCGTCCCCTTGGGTGCCCTACCTCCTGTTGGCCTCCCAGCCAGCACCTGGGCGGGGAAGAGGATAGAATGGGGCTATTCAGTGAGTTTTCCTGACGCAATAACCATTGCTAAACCCTTGCATCCCTGAGCATTTTATGGAGGGTGGTGATTTTGAGCAGCAGCAGGAAACCCCAAAGTCACCTAGCTGCCAGAACAAGGCCCTGCAGGTCAAATGCTAGTCCAGAGAACAGTTATCCTGAGGCTGGGTGTTAGAAAAGCAACAAGAACACCACCAACAACCCCACAGTTGATCCAGCTCGTCCACACCCCTAACTGCATTTGATCAACAAAATCCTCTCGGCTGGGAGGGGCCAACCCAAGTCTCCATTTACAGATGACAAAACTGTTTTGCCCAAGGTCACGGAATGAGTAAAGGACAGAAATGAGGCACAGATCTGACCTTCATACTCCTGGTCTGGGGCTCACTTCACCACAGATGGAGGCCTATGCTGGGGACAAGGGGTGATGCTGTCAAGTGGGTTCAGAGGCAGCAGAAGCATCAGCGAGGGAGCAAGAACAAGGAACCTCGTGGCCAGACTGACCCAAGGGCACATCAGGACCCTGCAACATCTGGCAGGTCACTTAACTTCTCTGAGCCTGACTTTCTTCCTCTGCAGGCGAGGTGGGGTTGTGGTTAAGAGTTTGCCATCTGGAGCACCTGGGTGGCTCAGTGGTTGAGTGCCTGCCTTTGGCTCAGGGCATGATCCCAGGGTCCTGGGATCGAGTCCCACACTGGGCTCCCTGCAGGGAGCCTGCTTCTCCCTCTGCCTGTGTCTCTGTGTCTCTTGTGAATAAATAAGTAATAAGTAAGTAAATAAATAAATCTTTAAAAAAGGAGAGAGAGAGAGAGAGTTTGAGCTCCAGAGCCAGAACACCTGATTTTTCATCCGGCTGCATGGCTTACAGCCCATGTGACCTTGGACAAGTCTCTGCGTTCACATCTCTCTGTATTCAGTTTCCTTGTCTGTCAAATGAGCATTTAAAAACCCACCTACAGCTTCCTGTGAGAATTTTCTTTGCTAATGCAAGTAAGGCTCTTGGCACAGGCCTGGGTTATGGTAAGCAGTCGATAAACATTAGCCATTAGTACCACCTTCAAAATGCAGAAGAAAAGAGCTTTTGACAATTAAAAGAGAGCACATTCCTGGGGGGGCATGTTTCTGTGTATGTGTATGAGTCTGTGTATGTGTCTATGTGTGTGTCTCTGTGTGTGTCTGTGTGTGTCTATGCGTGTCTCTGTGTCTGTGTGTATGAGTCTGTGTGGGTCTCTGTGTGCCTGTGTGTATGTGTCTGTGTATGATTCTCTATGTGTGTCTCTCTGTGTGTGTCTGTGTGTGTCTATGTGTGTCTCTGTGTCTGTGAGTGTGTGTCTGTGTGTGTGTCTCTGTGTACCTGTGTACGAGTCTGTGTATCTCTGTGTCTGTGTGTGTGTGTGTGAGAGTCTGTGTGTGTGTGTCTCTGTGTGCCTGTGTACGAGTCTGTGTACGTCTATGTGTGTGTCTGTATGTGTGTGGTGAGTCTGTGTGTATGAGTCTATGTGTGTGTCTGTGAGTGTGTGTGTGTCTGTGTAAGGAAGTATGGGGGATTTTCTACACAGATTGAATTGGAACCTTCTAGAAAGAAGGAAGGCACAGGAGAAGGGGACCCAGGCTGGCCCTGGGCCTGCTTTGGGATGTTTTTCACTGAAGCAACCACCTGGCCTTCACCTGTGTGCTCTTTCAACTCTTCCCTATGAGTCAAGCGCTGTGTCCTCCCAGCCACTCCTGGTTCCAGCAACGATTCCCTTGGGAGAACTACCTCAAGCTGGAAACCTTCCTGGGCAGAGTAGTGAAAGGGCAAAATGTAAATACACACGGGCCTCAGGGTTTCATAACTGCCATGAGTCACCCCTCTTCACAGAAGACATGGCAAAGGGACAGGAGCTCCAAGTCTTATCAGTGAGGCTGGGCCCAAGTGCCTTTCGAGCGAGCATTCCTCCTCTGGGCCCTGTCCACGCGCTCCCCCCCCCCACCCCCGCAAGCATGTCCCCTGGTCGTTCTGCTGATGCCACATCAGGCCCGGGACAGGAAACAGAACATGACCAGGTCAAACAGCATTTCTGTCTTCTCAATGCTCAGCTGTCCCCAGGCCTTTCCCAGCAGCCTCCGAGGCCTGGCAACATGCTGTGTATTCATTGGAAGTTCTTCTTCTTTTTTTTTTTTTTTTAAGTTTTTATTTAAATTCTGGTGAGTTAACTAACATACAGTGTAATATTCGTTTCGGGTGTACCATATGACGATTTAACAATTCCACGTATCACCCTCATTAGAAAATCTTCAGTTTGAAAATAACTAGAATTAGAGCATTATAATAAATGGGGGTTTATTATCTCGCATAAGAAGAAATTCAAACCTGAACAAAAACTTGTTATTTTGGCAGCACAGTGATATCAAAGCCAATCATATCATGATTCTGTTTGCTTTCCCTCAAGGTTGCCAAACGGCTGCTACAGCTCCAGATAATTGCAACTACTCTCAAGGCAGAAAAGTAAGAGAAGGGCCCAGAATAGTGGCGCTATTCGCATCTATTCCTGTATCATTCGATCATTCACTGTTGCATAAAATACCACCGTGAATTTAGTGACTCGGGGGCTCCTGGGTGGTTCTGTCGGTTAAGCGTCTGTCTTCAGCTCAGGTCATGATCTCGGGGGCCTGGGATTGAAACCTCGCATCAGGCTCCCTGCTCAGCGAGGAGTCTGCTTTTTACCCTCGCCCCTGCCCCTTCCTCCTCCCTCTGATCATGCACATTCTCTCTCTCTCTCTTTCAGATAAATAAATAAAATCCTAAAAAAAAATAATTTAGTGACTCAAAACAATTATTTATTAGTTCATGAGTCAGGGTCAGAGTCTGGGCTGGGTTCAGGTGGCAGTTCTTCTACTGGTCTGCTGGGCTCCCTCATGGGACAGCAATCAGGTGATGGCTCAGTAACGACTCTGTTGTTCAAGACAGCCTCACTCACATGTCTGCTACTTGCTGCTGCCGCTGCTGGAGATGCGATGACACAGGCAGAGGCCAGAGTGATGGCATTGCTGGAAGAGGACCACTAGCCAAGGAGTGTGGGTGGCCCCTACAAGTTGGAAGAGCCAAGGAATGGACTCTTCCCTAAAATTTCCAGAAAGATCGAATCCTGCCAACACGTTGATTCTACCCCATTGAGACCCATTTTGGATCACTCCAGAACTGGATGATAATAAATCTGTGCTAAACTACATTTGTGGTGTCCTGTTGCAGCAGCAAGAGCAAACTATCTCCCTCTGATGCTCTTTCATTCTCTACAGTCCCACTGAGTGATTTTATAAAGATGTACTGGAACGTGGCTGCCCATTTCTTCCCATATTATCTATGTCTGCTTTCGTGCCGCAGCGGCAGGGTAGCTGTGATGGACACCGGATGACCCACAAAGCCTAGAATATTTACTCTCTGGTCCTTTACAAAGAACGTTCGCCAGCCCCTGCTTGAGGAGGCCAGCCTGGGCGTCCTTGCACGGTGCTTTCAGACTAGCAATTGGACAGGAGTTGACTTCAACGTTCTTGGAAGTTCAAAGGCTTGGAAGTCCCACAAAGTCACCTGCTCTCCGTTTTAGTCAAACAAAGCAAGCCCCAAGGCCAGTCACAGAGGTCAGTAATAGATCCCCTCTTCATGGAGGAGCAGAGGGTCACATCGCAAAGGTGATCTCATTGTGCCTGTCTTTGCAGACACTCTCAGAGCCCCATTTAATCGATTAAAGTGGATCAGAGCTTCCCCAGAGACTTTCCAAAAGACATCCCTTCAAGCTCAGTGGCCAGAACTGGGCTGCGTGGAGAATCGGGGAGGCAGCAACAGGATTATCCTGCCTGGTTTAGGCCAACAGCGATCTGCCACTTGGCGGGCACCCTCCCTTAGCCAGGAAACGGGCGTGGAAACTGAGTAGGCCGTTAGCAAAGGTCGGGTGGTCCTGAAGCCATAGGGTTCACTCACAAATATACACCCAAATATCAAGGATCTGCCCTGTACCCATTTCTGGGCAGGGCTGGTGTAGGGGAAGGTGGTATAAACCCTGTGCTCATGGAGCCCACCAGCCCCTGGAGAAACTCTCCTCCGTGGACAAGGAAGGCCTGGACAAGGATTTTCACTGCAAGCCTATTTTTAGAAGTGCGTAAGCGGAAGCAACAGTCCAACAGAAGAGGATAAAGAAACTCCTTATATGGTGGGCCCATTTATAGTAATTAGAATAAACGAACCAGGTCCTCACACATCAACGTGAATAATTCATGAACACATCTTCAGTGAAAAGAGCAAGGTGCAAAATAATGTGCGGTGTAGGACATCACTGATGTGAATTGCAAATCATAAAACGATGGCATAAATTGCTTATGGAAACATAGCAGGTAGTAGTAAAAGGACGTAACCATGGGAGGAGAAGGGAAGGAGATGGGAATGTAGCTGGAGTGCTAATTTTTATCCCTTAAAAAGAAAAAAGTAGAGAGATTAGAAGGCTACACGGCAACAGTTCTAAACAGGTTATATCATTCCCTGGGTGCGAATCTATATGAAATATTTCATAATAAAAACTTTCTTGTAAACCTACCAACTCGTTGAGGAGCTAACACGAAGGAATCAGGGCATCACTCAAGGGCAGTCTGCCAGGCGAGCCTGCTCCAAGTCATTCATTTTTTTTTTTTAAGATTTTATTTATTTTTTTTAACTTTTATTTTTATTTTTATTTTAAGATTTTATTTATTTATTCATGAGAGAGAGAGAGGCAGAGGCAGAGGGAGAAGCCGGCTCCCTGCAGGGAGCCCGACGTGGGACTCGATCCCGGGACTCCAGGATCACAGCCTGAGCCAAAGGCGGGTGCTTAACTGCTGAGCCTCCCAGGCGTCCCATACGTCATTCATTATTCCATGTCATTAGTACTCCGGTGGACGTCCTTGTGTCCAGCTTGCAGGGAGGCCCTAGAGCATGGAAACTCAAATGAAGGGCAAAACCTCAGTTGTCCCAGGAGCTCAGTAAAAGGGGGTCATCAGGGGCCCAGGCTGGAGAAGGGGCCATGGCCCGAAGCTGGCAGGACGAGCAGTGTCCACCTGCCCCCAGCCCCCCAGAGCCTTCTCCTTCCTGAGCAGGCGACTTGCTCTGTGTCCCAGCAGCCGAGGATGCTGGCAGGTACAGAAGCTGGCAATGACCAGGCCTGGGCCGGGGCCCGAGTCCTGCCAGTCATAAGCTGAGCGACCGAACAAGTCGTGCATGACCTCCCTAGGGCCTCGGTGCTCTCCTCGGGAAAATGGGTATCAGAGCCCTTGGCCTGCCTCCCTCACTGGGTTGCTGAGGGAAGCGGGAATGATGGAGGGCATAGAAGGCCCACAGGCTGGGCAGGGGCGTGTGCTCCCCCCTCTGTGCAAACTGAGGGTTTCCACTGATTTGTCTGCTGGGGGGGCTCCTCTCAGCTTTGATGGGGGCTTTGATAATCCAGTTTTCACAAAGCGGCATGAGCCTGCCGTCTTTACATCATACTGGTGCTGCCATGGGTGCTTAGAGAGGTGTCAGCAGCAGGGTGGGGCCCCAGGGGCAGAGCTGGGGAGACGGGTCTCATTCACCCCATGGATTCACTCCACCTCGATGTGGGCTTGGGCAGGCCAAGGGCTCTGATACCCATTTTCCCGAGGAGAACACCGAGGCCCTAGGGAGGTCATGCACGACTTGTACGGTCGCTCAGCTTATGACTGGCAGGACTCGGGCCCCGGCCCTGGCCTGGTGATTGCCAGCTTCTGTACCTGCCAGCATCCTCGGCTGCTGGGACACAGAGCAAGTCGCCTGCTCAGGAAGGAGAAGGCTCTGGGGGGCTGGAGGGCAGGTGGACACTGCTCGTCCTGCCACCCTTGAGCCACTGGGCTTGGATATGATGCCAACTGTGTCCCAACACTGTCAGCTTTTAAGGAGCACTCAGCGTCGGGGGGTGAGTGGGGGGCAGCTGCGAGCCCAAGGAGTTCTGAGACCGTCCACCAGCTTCTCAACGATATGTTGGGGAAGAGAGAGTTTCCAAATTCAGATGATGCAACTTGCCGCTTCTTCCAGAGGCTTCTTTGGAGAGAAAAAGACACCTAAGGACAAACTGGGAGGCTCTAGGTAGGATTTTCCCGGTTTGGGAAGGAATTCGAGGTGAGGGGACAGCTTCACTAGAGCCCAGAAGCAGGATGGCTTATAATTTACCAGGGTTCCCAAGGGACAACTCAGCCAAATATGAGCTTTCAGTTTT
The DNA here is from genome assembly GCF_018345385.1 of Vulpes lagopus. Classification (NCBI taxonomy): domain Eukaryota; kingdom Metazoa; phylum Chordata; class Mammalia; order Carnivora; family Canidae; genus Vulpes; species Vulpes lagopus. The sequence continues at coordinate 14,908,461 of NC_054832.1, forward strand.
GTCTTTGTTTTGTCTCGTCATTTCATTGAGATTGAAGCTAGAGCTGCATTTTGCCGTCAGCATTAGAGTAGGGCACGCCAGAGGCCAGCCCAAGTTCTCCACTGCGAGTTCTTCATCCTAAGCCTCAGTTTTCTCTTCTGCAAAATGGGCTTGTTGCAGAGTTGTCCAAACAGGAAAAGAGAAATAGACATAGGTTTTCAATAAATGCCTTTTTTTTTTTAACGCCAGCATGGAGGCCAATGCAGGGCTTGAACTCACAACCCTGAGATCAAAGCCTGAGCTGAGATCAAGAGTCAGATGCTTAACTGACTGAGCCACCCAGGCACCCTGCGTGAATACTTTTCATTGAACTGCTCAAAAATGGACTTTGCCCACCTTCTTGCCAACTTCTCCTTCTTTCCAGCACCCTGAGCCTACCGGAAGGAGCAAACTAAGTCTTCCCCCACAAAATAGACCCTCTGAGGTGAGGTTTAGCTGTCTTTGCCCCAGGGAGAGTGTTCCCCCAACAAGAGGTGACTCTGGTGGGGCCAGGGTTGGTGGCTGCTGCAGGGAACTGGGGGAGACTGCGGACAGCCTGGGGAGATGGCAGGGGGACACTTCTGCACATGTCTTTGGGGGCTAGGCCAGGGATTTCCCGCGAGGAGGCCTCTTTCCCCTTTGCCTTCAGACCAGCCCACGGAGTCCCCTTGCCTGGTGGTTTCATGCGCTTCGGGCGGGTTCCATCCCTGGCAAGGACAGTGCCTGGAGGCCTCAGTCACTTGTCTCAGAGCAGCCATTGCTTCCTCTGGGTCCCTTGAATTGGGGGGGGTGGGCATTGAGAACATTCCCAGAGGCCCCTGGGCCATCGGATGACCTCCATCTGCAGAGCAGGGGCTCCGAATGCCCTCCCACTGCCGTCCTGTTTGCCACTGCAGGGGCCTTCCTGGCTGGGGTCCCCCGGCTGGGGCAGGCCATGGGCAGGCATGGGGGCCCTCAGGCCTCCCAGAGCCCTGCAAGGGGGGCTCACTGCTCCCTGCCCCCCGAGCCTGCTTGGAGTGATGGCCAAGGCCACACAGCGGGGAAGTGATGGGTCAGGGCTGGCTCTGCCGTGTCATGTCCATCTGAGCACAAAGCCTTTCATCCGGGCCCTGCTGCCTCTCTTGTCCCTTCCCGAGCCTCTGGGCAGGATGTGGGGTGTGCACGCGCTTCCCCGAAGGGGCGGCGGGGAGGCTGAGGGTGACTCAGGCCACACTAGGACGACTGTGGGCCCTCCACGCTGTCCCGCGTGGGACACAGGTGAGTGCCAACCCGCGGCAGACACAAGAGAGCGGCCTCGGGGTGCCCTGCACCCAGATTCTGAGCACACCCGGTGCAGACCCGGGGCGGCCGAGCGGGAGTGGGGCGCTCGGGTGGAGGCGAGGCTTCCGTGGGCAGAGGCGGGGACCCAGGAAACAGGAGGCGGCAGGCAGGGTTACCAGAGGGTGCCTTGCAGACCGGAGATCCGGGGGACAAGGGGGACAAGGGGACGGGCCATGGGGCTGCGCTTGGGGCCCGGATGACCGAGTCCAGGTTTGAGGCCGCCCCGCAGCCTGATCCCACAGGCAGGCCCGCACGTGGCCCGGGCTCCAGGGCAGGTGCAGCCTTGAGCCAGTCGGCGCACCCTCAGGGGGGACAGGCACCAAGCACCTCAGCGGCCCATGGCTCGGGGTGGCTCCCCGGGGGGGCCCAGCGCTACTCCCGAGAGCATCACCAAAACACGCACAATCCTGGGACCCCGGGGCTCAGCGGCTGAGTGATCCCGGGTCCAGGGATCGAGTCCCGCATCGGGCTCCTCGCAGGGAGCCTGCTTCCCCCTCTGCCTGTGTCTCTGCCTCTCTCTGTGTGTCTCTCATGAATAAATAAATAAAATCTTATAAAAAAAAAAACATATAAAATCCTTAGGTAATAAAATCCAAACCCTTCCAATGCAGCTTGGCCCTGCCCCTGCCTACTGAAACCTCATCTCCTCATCCTGTTCCAACCACGCCTTTTTCTCTATATAAAAGTGGCAGACGCTTTCCGTCCCCGGGGCCTTTGCACACATGCTAAATCCTCTTCCAAAAGCCTCTTCCTCACCACCCATCCCGTTTCTTCTCTCCAACTCCCACCCATTGTTCAGATTTTAGCCCAAATGTACCCTCCCCAGACACACCTTCCCTGAACCCCAGAACTGAATTAGCTGGGTCACTCTGTTACTCCTGCTCCCAGCATTCAGTCGTGTTTCACTGATGATCACAGGAAAATTATTTGTACAGTTATCTCCTTTGTGCCCGCCCCTTCCCCCACCCCCACCCCACTAGATCACGGGTGCCTGCAGGCCAGCAACCATATGTATTTCATTACCCGTGTACCCCAGCCATCCTTTGTTGCTAAGAAAAGGGGAAGGAAGGAAGGACAAAAGAAGGAAGGAAGGAAGGAAGGAAGGAAGGAAGGAAGGAAGGAAGGAAGGAAAGGAGGGAAGGAAGGAAAGGAGGGAGGGAAAGGAAGGAGGGAGGGAAAGGAAGGAAGGAAGGAAGGAAGGAAGGAAGGAAGGAAGGAAGGAAGGAAGGAAAGGAGGGGAGGAAGGAAAGGAGGGAAGGAAGGAAAAGAGGGAGGGAAAGGAAGGAAGGCAGGCTAAATGAAATGATGGGTAGAGAGAAGGAAATAAGTTAAAAAGGAGGGAGAAAGAGGAAGGAAAGGAAGGAGGGACGAAAGCAGGCAGGCTTCCATGGAATGGAGGATACTTGGAAAGAAGGGAGGAAGGAAGAAGGGCTCCTGGCCAGCAGCAGCAGAATGGGGCCAGCCCTTGCAGGGGAGCAGCACAGGTGCCCCACGAAGCACAGACCCTGTCTGCTGTCCTCCGTCCCCACAGGTGCAGCCCTGCCATGTGCATTGGTGGCAGTACCTTGGGTGGGAGGGGTGAGCAGAGAAAGGCAGGCCCACCTCCCCCAGAGCCCCAGGTGAGCCCCAGGTGAGCCCCAGGCCTGGGCAGGCCTTTCCAAGCAGCTCTAGTGATCTCTGCCCCACAGCAGCCCAGCCTGCAGGACAAGAGCCTTCACTTCTCAGAGCCTCCCTTGGCTCTTCTGCAAAGTGACATAAAGCACCGACCGTCCACTGATGCTGGGTGTTAGGACATGGCCTGGGATGGTGGCCCTGGGGCACCTGGCATCTTACCTGGCATCTTACCTGTTCTCCCAGGCCCTGCCCCTTCACCCTCTTCTGGCCTCGTTCCCCCGGGGGTGTCACTGCACTCAGGGAGAGCCCAAGGGGGAGTCAAGCAGGGTAGGAAAGAGCGTGGGAGCTGCAGGGAACACTGAGGAGGGCGGAACATGACTTAGCCGTCCTGTGCTGTGTGTCCACAGCGACCTGTTGAACCACTCTGTGTCTCAGTTTCCCCATCTATAAAATGAGGACGACAGAAGTGCTCATCTCAGGGGGTTGCAATGAGGATTGAATGAGTTTGATGTTTATAAAGGTCTTAAAACAGTACCTGGCACCTAATGAGCCATGTTTGTAAAATAACGCACATCATCATAGCTGTCACCCCCTGAAGTTACCTCCTGCCTGGCTCTGGTTAGCACTTTCCTGCGTGGCTCCTGTCTCCCAAGAACTCCCGGACTCAGGAACCCACCCGCAGGGGTTAAGTGACCTGCTCAAGGTCACTGCAGGCCAGTGGCAAGGGGTTCCCTGACTTCTTTTTTATTTCAAGCCACAGCCAAGGTGCCCTAGCAGAGGACTGCTCCGTGCCTCTGTCGCACAGTCACCACTGAGCCAGAAGAGATCCTGGGAACAAAGGCACTTAGGTGTTCAAGGTGGGGGTTAGTGGGCTGTGCTGTGTCAGGATTTTCTACTTCTGCGGAAGAGCGCTGTCTTCTTGCCTCTTTGCTCAGCCCGCTGACCTTGAGCTCAGCAGCTGGCTCCCTTAAAGCTACTGCTCTGAGGACCCAGGCAGCCCCTCCTCGTCCCCCACCGCTCCAGCCTCGCCCCAATTCCTTCTTCCCTTCTTCCCTTATTGGGTGGGTAAATGTTTGGGGAGGAGGCTTTGGCTGGGGTGGCTGGCAGTCCTGGGCCTCCTCCCTTGCGCTGGCCCTGACTCTTTTCCCCTCTCTTAAACTAGTTTCCCTATCACTGAAAGAAAGGGGTTTCATTTCAAACTATAGGAGCAGTCTTCCGCTCAAAGTATGTATTACAATTACTTGGTGGGGGTGGGGGAAGGTGGGGGGGAGATTTTTTTTTTTAAGATTTTATTTTTAAGCAATCTTACACCTACACTCAACATAGGGATCCAGCTCACAACCCCGAGATCAAGAGCCCCAGCTCCTCTGACTGAGCCAGATAGGCACCTCCCAATTTATTTTAAGATTATTTATTTATTTACTTATTATTTATTTTTTTAAAGATTTTATTTATATATTTGAGAGAGATCATGAACAGGAGAGGCAGCAGGCAGAGGCAGAGAGAGAGAAGCAGGCTCCCTGCTGACCGAGGAGCTCCACGTGGGGCTCAATCCCAGGACCCCGGGATCATGACTTGAGCTGAAGGCAGACGATCAACCACTGAGCCACCCGGGTGCCCCCAAGATTTCATTTTTAAGTAATCTCTACACCCAATGTGAAGCCTGAACTCAGAGGGGAAGTTGTTTAAATGCCTATGCCTGCTCCCATCTAGAACAAGGCATCACTACCATTAGAGCTGGGGCACCTGGTGGCTCAATGGGTTAAGCATCTGCCTTCGGCTCGGGTCATGAGGGCCCTACATCGAGCCCCACATTGGGCTCCCTGCTCAGGGGGGAGCCTGCTTCTCCCTCTCCCTCTGCCTGTCGCTTCCCCTGCTTGTGTGCTCTTGCTCTCTCTCTGTCAAATAAATAAATAAAATCTTAAAAAAAATAATACCATTAGAGCTTCTTGCAGCTGATTCTAAGGGCCAAGGGACGAGACCTGTGGTTTCAGGAGCAGAGTGAAATGTTCTATTATGTGTGGCAAAATGAGAAAAATGTCCAGAGCACATTAAGTTTCCCTTAGAGATAAGTGTGTTCAATTTAAAGATACCCTTTATCTGAGATTATATCCTTTCTATGCTTTGGAGCAGCTTAAGACCTTTCTCTTGGGATGATGTGATGACAACAGATGGCGGCAGCTTTTTTATTTTTTTAAACATCTTTTTTAACCAAATAGAAATTTGGCAATATTGCCTCCACAATTGTGAGGGAAATATTTCCTGGCTAGGGAAATCCAAACATTCAGAAACGCTAGCCTAGGTCTGTGCTGTCCAATACAGTAGCAAGTAGCCGTAAGAGGCTGTCGAACACGTGAAACGGGGCTGGTCCAAATCGAGAGGTGCTATCGGTGTAAAATACCCACCTATGTCAAAGATTTCTTATGAATAAAAGAATGTAAAATAGCTCATTAATAATTTTTACATTGATCAGGTGTTGACTTGTTAATATCTGGGATCCACTGGGTTAAATAAAATATATTATTAACATTCATCTCCCCTGTTTCTTTTTTTAAAATATATTTTTAAAGAATATTTTGTTTATTTATTTGAGAGAGAGAGCAGCAGGCAGAGGGAGGGGAAGAAGCAAAGAAGCAGATTCCCTTCTGAGCAGGGACCTCGAAGTGGGACTTGAACTCAGGACCCTGGAATCATGACTTGAGCCCAACACAGATGATAAATGGACTGAGCCACCCAGGCACCCCATCCCTCCCTGTTTCTCTGCACTTTTTAGAGACACAAGCGTTGGATCACTTAAAATCACACGTGCTCACATCTGTGGCTCACGTTACATTTCCACTGGACAACCTGGCCAAGTTGACTCCTCAGGCCTTGCATTAGAAGAGGTGACGGGTGGTCCCTCCTCCCTTATATGTCCTTCCTCAGAACAGATAGCAGAGTCAGACTTTTTTTTTTTTTTTTGGAGTTAGACTTCTGCTGAAAAAAAAAAAAGTCACCCCAAGGGGCACCTTGGGACTTTCCTGGATCCTCAGTGCATTTACCTCCATGAGCCCCTGCCTCCTTGAGATTGAGAGATAGATGATAGATAGACAGATGGATATTATATTTTACGGTTACATTGGTATAACGATGGACACAGTGAGGCTGGGTTCATTATTACATATGCATTATTATTATATTCCCCTGTGTTCTAATATCAGAAGAAATGAAAATTGAACCCTTTCTGCGGGCCCCCATAAGTATCCTAGGCTCCAGGCTTTGTCTCCTGGGCCACATGGAGAAGCCGGTCTGGCTTTTTGTGACTGATCGAGCACAGGGCTCCCCAGCCCCAAGTGGTTCAGAGTCCCAGCAATTGCTCAGCAACCTGGGAATTGTTCAGGGTGACAGAGGGTGGGGCAGGCGTCCTCCGAATGAGTTACATATTTCCCTAATTAACTGTGTTCTGAATCCCCTATAAGGGCATTGGGACTTTGCCCTTCCTTAAGTGCTGGCCCATTACTCCATTTCTAGGGAAACCTTCCTGAGACCAGGAAGGGCATTCAGGGCTTGGAGCCTCCCCCTTGGTGGTCCCCCGAGGGCTTTCCCACACCTCCTGGCCAGGGAGCCTCATCACCTCCACACCCCGAGGTGGGTGCAGCAGATGGTTCTACCCACCTTTTCACAGATACAGAAATGGAGGTTCAGCAATCTAAAAGGGCTTGCCCATTTAGCGGTAGGTGCACCAGGGGCCCAGGAAAAGATCACCCTGGGCTAGCTCCCTCATGCCATGTGAATCCCACGGGATCCCACCCTGGAGATGACCCCCACGACCCACAGCCCGAGCCACAGAAGCTTCCTGCACACCTAAAGGAGGTCCAGCCTCAAAGGGGAGGTCCGGCCTGGTTGGTGCGAGAAGGTTCCGGACAACCATGTAGGCCACATACGTTTGGGGTGGAGGAGGGCTGGGTGGTTCTTTCAGGTTCCTGGGGGGGATACACAGCTCTTCAACATCAGAGACCGCTTTTTGTTTCTTCCCCTATGTCTATGCCGGTCTGTGGGTTTTGACAAGATTATGTTATTATTGGGGGTGCTTGGGGGGCTCAGTCAGCTGAGCGTCCGACTCTTGATTTCAGCTCAGGTCATGATCTCAGGGTCACCGGATCGAGCCCTGCGTCGGGCTCCACGCTCAGTGGGGCGTCTGCTTGGGGATTCTCTCTCTCCTGCCTCTGCCTCTGTCCCTGCTCAAGTTCTCTTTCTCAAAATAAATAAACAAAATCTCAAAGAAAAAAAACAAGCTTATGCTATTACCATTATTTATTTGGAGAGCGTATGAGAACGAACACAGTCGAAGCCAAACAGCCCTGTCTCGTCTCCCACCTTCTCCCAAGGAAGCTGATTCAGCCTCAATGATTCAGTTTCATGAATCCAAAGTGAGCCCAAGGTCACCCACCTCCTGGGGCCCCTTTGTGAGGATGAACTGAGGAAAGAGGTGACAAGTTTTCAGCCCATTGCTCGAAGACATGCTCCAGGCTCAGAGGTGCTCACGGTCGGGACTCCTCTTGCAGATGTTTATCTGCCCCAAGACCCACATAGAGCATCATGGGAACCGAGCTGACCACACGGCCGAGCATCTCGAAATCCCTTCCCCTGCCCTGTTCCCCGCCACCCTCACGTGGCCTCCGTGGTGAAGCATGGGCTCCATTGCCTCAGACCGAGGCAGAACGGATATTCTAAGCACCATGGACGTTTGTGAGAACATGCAAAACTGGGAATCTGGTCCCTCCAAGCACCCGTGTGGGAAGGTGCGCTCTGGCCCGGCCCCTGCAGCTGGACCTGCGTAAGCGGAGGTGCAAGGGTGCTGGGGCTGGAGGGGGGAGCAGCGTGGAACCCGCATATTAGTCACATTTCCTACATGCACCCGAAGCCATTTCCACCCCCTGCTAAGGATGTGAGAAGCTCCCCTCACCCGCACCCCCCCACTGCCCTCCCCGGCCCTGGAAACACTCTCCTCCCAGCTGGCCCCAGCGTACCTCTGCCGCCCCGTGGTGACAACCTGCTTCCTGCCACAGTCTTGGGGCCTTGCAAAAAGTCTGCTCATTTCAAAGAGTTACTGGGTGCTGCCAACATACGTATCCAGACTCTGGGGTGTAGACGCTGACTGGGCACAGTCAGGACCCCGGAGTCATTTGCAGACAAGCTCAGCAGAGTGTGGAGAGGAGCAGGGGGCCCTGGAGGCACAGAGCAGGGCCACCTAATAAAACCCAGCTGAGAGGTGGAGGTGGGGGTGAGATCAGGGAAGGCTTCCTGGTGGAGGGGGCAGCTGGGCTGCGTTCTGGATGCAGCCTGGTTAAGGGCATTCCAGGCCGAGGGCTCAGCCCGAGCAGGGGCTCGGAGGCACTGGGGCTCCGGGTGCTGGGCAGTTTGCTGAGGATGAGGAGAAGTGGAGGCAATGGGGCGGGGGCTGGGAGTCCGAGGGGCCCTGGGGGCCAGGCGGGTGGCGGGTGGATGCCGGCCCTGTGAGTCCAGGACTAACTCCGGCCACCTCCTGGGAGGCTGGGAAGGCAGAGGGCTGCGGGAGACCCGGAGGTCCCCAGGGAGCCGCTGTAAGAGGCCCGCCAGCCGGGAAGCCCGGGGCCCATCAAGGCTGTGACACTGGCTTGGCGGGGGATGCAGAGGAGGGGGCCCCCCGAGAAGTTCACAGGGCTCCAGAGAACCGAGGGGGGCAGGTGAGATGCAGGAGCAGGGGCCCAGCGGAGGAAACCCGGCCTCTAATGGGAGGGCAGCACATTTTATTTATTTTTTTTTTTAAGATTTTATTTATTTATTCATGAGATACACACAGAGAAAGAGAGGCAGAGACCCAGGCAGAGGGAGAAGCAAGCTCCCTGCGGAGAGCCCAATGCAGGACTCGATCCCAGGACCCCGGGATCATGCCCTGGGCCGAAGGCAGATGCTCAACCACGGAGCGCCCCAGACGTCCCGAGGGCAGCACATTTTAAAGACTGTCCAGAGGCGGGACTCCTCCTCCTGGTGCTGGGAAGCCGGGGTGAAGGCAGGGTGGGGGCTGTGCGGAGCCCCCAGCTTCCTGGCCCACGGGCACACTCACTGCAGCCTGCAGGCGGGTGGGTGGGTGCTCAGGGAGTCCCTGAGGACCCAGAGGAGGAGGGACAGCCCAGGGGGGGGCAGCTCCCCAGAGGGAGCACTTGTGTCCACCAGGGCTCCTCCACCTGATTGGAGGTGGTGCCTGAAGGGCTCATCTTCATTTTCACATGTGTGTGTGTTTGTTTCCCTGAGCGTTAGAGAGGCGTCTGGCTGGCTCAGGTGGAACAGCACATGACCCTTGATCTCGGGGGTGCGAGTTCGAACCCTACACTGGGTGTATGGATTGCTCAAATAAATTTTAAAAACATTTATTTATTTATTTGTTATTTATTTATTTATTTATTTATTTATTTGTTTATTTATTTATTTATTTATTTTTAAGATTTTATTTATTTTTTCATGAGAGACACAGAGAGAGAGGCAGAGACACAGGCAGAGGGAGAAGCAAGCTCCAGGGGCAGCCCTGGTGGCTCAGTGGTTTAGTGCTGCTTTCGGCCCGGGCCTGATCCTGGAGACCCTGGATCGAGTCCCGTGTCAGGCTCCCCACATGGAGCCTGCTTCTCCCTCTCCCTCTTCCTCTGCCTGTGCCTCTGCTTCTCTCTCTCTCTCTCTCTCTGTGTCTCTCATGAATAAGTAAAAATAAAATCTTTAAAAAAAAAGAAGCAGGCTCCATGCAGGGAGCTGGATGTGGGACTAGATCCTGGGACTCTAGGATCATAGCCTGGGCCGAAGGCAGACACTCAACCCTTGAGCCATCCAGGCATCCCAAATAAAAATACTTTTAATAATGCAGAGAGAACATCATGCTTTTTATTTATTTTTTTTTTTTTGCTTTTTATTATTTTTTAAATATTTTAATTTATTTATTCATGAGAGACAGAGAGACAGAGACAGAGAGAGACAAGCAGAGACCCAGGCAGAGGGAGAAGCAGGCTCCATGCAGGGAGCCCGATGCAAGACTCGATCCCAGGACCCTGGGATCACGCCCTGGGCCGAAGGCAGATGCCCAAGCACTGAGCCCCCAGGTGCCCACATCATGCCTTTTAAAAAAGATCTCTTGTAAATCCTGAAGTCCGGTGAAAGGGGGATGAGCAGCACCGAGTGCTGCTGGGGATCTGGGGCAGCACCTGCTGATCTCCACGGGCAGTCAATGCTCAGCGAGGAGCTGGGGAATGAACGAGGGACACCAGGAGCACAGACACGTGGGGGGCGGTGTCTCGGTTTGGGGGGTGCTGTGTGTTCGCAGTGGCAGGGGCTCCCCCGCTCTCTGCTCACGGCCCAGTGGGCAGAACTGGTGGGGGTCCGTTGGGGGAGCGGGCTCAGCCCCTCGGGCAGGGGCTGCAACGGGGGTGTGGACACCACGGTGAGCGATGAACTCCCTGCATCTGAGGCGTCCCGATGCCTGCACAGCATCCTTGGGGACGCCCGCCTGAGCTAAGGCGTCAAGGGAAGAAGGGGGCCGCAGCCAGGGCCACCTTGCCTCTGGATGGTGGGCACCACCCTGGGACGATGGACAAGGGGCCGCAGAGGTGGGGCTGGGCACCCGGGGCGAACCCACCTGCTACCTGAGGAGGTGAGGCCCACTGCCCAGAACTGAGGAGGAGCCCCCACCTCTGAGCACCCGCCAAGCCCTCCCCTCGACCAGGCGCTGCCGGGTCCCTGATGACCCAGGGTGGGCTAGTAATAAGCCCCCCTCCGGGGTTCCCTTTCTGTGTTCTGAGCCTCATCTAACTGATCCCTGAAACAGCCCTGGAAGGTGATATGTGGATTGTCTCCATTTTATAGGTGAAAACACTGAAGTTCTGAAAAGTTAATTCGTATTCCTCAAGCTCACATGTCTGCTTAGTGCTGGAGCTGGGGTTTATTTATTTATTTATTATTTTAAAAAATTATTTATTTATTCATGAGAGACACAGAGAGAGAGGCAGGCTCCATGCAGGGAGCCCCACACGGGACTCGATCCCGGGTCTCCAGGATAAAGCCCTGGGCTGAAGGCGGCACTAAACCACTAGGCCACCGCAGCTGCCCTGGAGCTGGGATTTAAACTCAGATCCATTTGACAGATTCCAGAGCCTCACCCCTGACCCTTCTGTTCATTGCCACTGTTTGTTATTTCTGGAAGAGTCTTGTTGAGATAGAATTCACATACCATGGAGTTCACCCTTCGAAGTGCATAATGCAATGGTTCAGAGGGTCACACAACCATCATGCCAATTCATTTTGGAGCAATTACATCATCCCCCAAAGAAACCCCATACCCGTTAGATACCACCCCTACCTCCCCTCCACGCCCTCTGGGCTCCACACAACCACTACTCTACTTTGGGCCTCCATAGATTTGCCTATTCCGGGAATTCTGCATCAACGGAATCATATAATACGTGATCTTTTGTGGCTGCTTTCTTTTCCTTAACATAACGTCTTCAGAGCTCATCTAGGTCATGGTGTGAACCAGTCCTTCATTCGGTTCCATCGCTCCTTAATCGTCTGTTGTGTGGATACACCACATTTTGTGTATCCATTCATCCTTGGATGGGCCTTCGGGTTCTTTCCACCATTTGCCTGTTAGGAACAGGCACCTGCTAGGAGGATTCACGTGCAAGTTTTTTGGTGGCCACATTTCTCTTAGGAGATACCTAGGAGAAGAATTTCTGGGCCCAATCGTCACTATGTTTACACAGCTACTGTTTTGAGGGAGATAAAAATCAGTTTTCAGATGAGGAAATAGAGACTCCAAAAAACCCAGTGACCTGCCCAAGTTGTACAGAGCATGAGTGGAAAGCCAAGAAAGGCTTTCCTTAGCATTACATCCAATTTCAAAAGCCGAGCTTTTCAACATACTCCACTGTGCATTGTAGGAGCTCGATTTCTACGACTTTAAGAAAAGTGGGCTTGGGGAGGAGCGGGGACAGGCTGTCAGAATGAAGCCAATGTACTTGGCCATTCACACGGTGAACCTTATCCAGCACATGCTATGTGCTGAGCTCTGTGCTGGGCATGATGGTGACCACAAAGGGAAAGGCTGTGCCATCCTGACCCTCAAGGAGCTCCAACTCTATTGAAGGAGGCCCTGGGCATGTCAGTGAACAACACTGGTGAGTGACAAGTGTTGGGGCTAGGGAAGGCGCTCAGGACACATGGCAGGGTGACCTCCCAGAGGTTCTGGCCGGTGGGCTGGGAAATGAACAATGAGCATGAGCAAAAGGCATTTCAAAATGAGAGGACAGTCTGTTTATTTATTTATTTTTTTGACAGTCTGTTTAAAGGTCTTACAGTGTTGGTGGATCTGGTGGAGGGTATGGGCTGAGATGGGGACAAGGAGCTGAGCAGCTGGTCAGGGCCTCAAACACCACACCCAGGAGACTGGACTTACTCTTTTGAAGCGTCTGAGGCAGGAACAATACAGGGTGTTTTGGTGGTTAGCAAACTCACTCTGGAGCAGTAAAAAGAATGAGAGCTGAAAGTGGAGGAGGTTAGAAGTCTACTGCACTAGTCCCAGCAATAGAAGAGAGGGCCTGAATAGGACAGTGGCTCCTGGGATGGAGAGGAAAGGACACATGGCAGAGGCATCTAGCAAGGAGAGAAGTGTCTTGCCATTACTTGGTGCTGGCAGAGGCAACTTCTGGGGTGTAGGGTGACCCCCGCCCCCGAAAACATTTGCTCACTGAGAATCTGTGAATGTGACCTTATTTAGAAAAAGGGTCTTTGCAGATGTTACTAAGCATCTTGAGATGAGCTTATCCTGGATCATCCCAATAGGCCCTTGATTTTGGACTTTTGGTGAGAAAATACATTTCTATCGTTTGAAGCCCCTAGTTCTATGGTAATTTGTTACAGCAGCCCCAGGAGACTGATGATGCACAGATTGCTACGGGGTCCCGGGGTTGGGAGACCCAGCACCACATTTCCACAGCTCTGGGCTCCAGGGAAGGAGGCGCCTTGCTCCCAGCCTGCAGACCCAGACAAGGCAAGGCTGCAGGGAGAAAAGCTCTCACTCGGGCCCTGCCTTGTACTAAAAAAACAACCTCCAGTGTGTTGCCACATGAGGATTAGTCAAATAATTACGAGCTCTGACTTCCCCTGAGTGATCCGGTTGGGCTGAAGGCTGAGGCCTTGGGAAGAGTGAGTGGAGTCGTCGCCTGGTCAGGGAGGAAAGGCAGCATCAGATGCCTCCCAGAGGAGGCCGATCTCCGTGGGAACCTACAAGAAACCCAGCGAGGCTCAGAGGTGACACACCCCAACCATGAGCCAGTCAGGTGAACTAGAGGCCACAGGCCAGCCACCAGCCTGACACATTCCACTCAGCATAGTGAGCTCATCCTCTCATCGTCCACAAAGCCCTCTCAGAAGCAACATTGCTAGGAGCAAGGGGAGCCTTGCCAAGCTCTCTGTAGGCTTGGTCTCATGAGGTCCGGTGGTGAGGGGGGAAAGGTCAGGCAAAGTCATCCCCTCACTAGAGGCTGGGAAGCCTAGTGTGATGGCAAACTCAGGAGTTTCAGAGTCTAATGAGCCGAGTTCTAATTCCAGCACCACCTCTTTATAACCCTGTGGGTCTGGATCCCTTAAGTCATTTCCCCCCACCTCAGTGTTCTCATCTCCAAAATGGGGATGATTAAGCCCAGGCTGCAGAATTGTTTAGAAAATTAAATGAGCTGTCTTATGCCAAGTGCCTAGCAATAACAGATGTTTTTGATCACTTGGCAAACATGTCCTGAACACTTACTGTGTCCCAACTGCTAGGGACACTGGTGAACAAACAGGTAGCTACCCTCATGGAGCAACTGGATAACAAGGCAGACACAGCCCAGAGTGAGAAAATTTTGATGGGAGGGTCAGGGGTCAAGGGGGAATTCCAGAGGAAGTTAAGTTGAAGTTGGAAACATATTTCTGTTGGTCCAGAAGGATTCAGGGATCAGCTTGAGGTCATAGGACAAGTAGTGGCCACGTTAGCCCTCAGAGCCATGCCTAAGACCCCTCACTGGCTGCCACCTCTGCTCTAGGGCCTGGGCAGTCACCGAGGGTCCAGTTGGGCAGGATTGGGCCAGTTCTAGATCATTTGGCCCATTTGGAACCTGTAAGCCTCCACCCTGGGTGCTGGGCACTCAACCCACTGCCCAGAGGACCCCAGCCTTGGTCTGGGCCTGGTACTCCGTGTGATAGAAGTACCGTAGATTGTTTATCCATTCACATGTTGATGGAGAGTAGGGTTGTTTCCAGTTTGTGGTTATTACAGATAAAGTTGCTGTGACTATTTGTTTACAAGTCTTTGTGTGGGCATATGTTTTCATTTCTCTTGGGCAGATTCCTAGGAGGTGAATGGGTGGATCATGGCAAGTATAACTGAACTTTGTAAGAAACTGCTAATGTGTTTTCCAAAAAGGTTGTATCATTTATATTCTCGCAGTGTATGAATGTTCCAGTCACGACTTCCCTGACACCACTTGGTATCAGCAGTCTTTACTTTTAGCCATTGTCATAATCTGCTCAGGCTGCCATAAAAAATGGCACAGACTGGGCAGTATAAACAAAGAAGAGAGCATAAGAAATTTCTTTTCTTTTTTTTTTTAATTAATGAAATTTTTTTTTAAGATTTTTAATTTATTCATCCATGAGAGACACAGAAAGAGAGAGAGGCAGAGACACAGGCAGAGGGAGAAGCAGGCTCCATGCAGGGAACCCGACGCAGGACTCGATCCCCGGTCTCCAGGATCAGGCCCTGGGCTGAAGGCAGCGCTAAACCACTGAGCCACCTGGGATGCCCCAGAAATTTATTTTCTTAAAAAAAAAAAAAAAAGTGCTCACTTCAGCTGCACATATACTAAAAAAAAAAAAAAAAAAAAAAAAAGAAAAAAAAAAAGAAATTTATTTTCTTATATTTCCCGAGGCTGGAAGTCTGAGATTAGGGTGCCAGCACGGTCCAGTTCTGGTAAGGACTCTCTGGTTTGCAGACTGACACCTTCTGTGTCCTCACCTGGTTGGGAGGTGGGGGAGGGCAGATGAAGGGCGGGGGCAAGCAAAGGTCTCTTCATCCCCTTTATGGGGCACCAATCCCACAATGGGGCTCCATTCTCATGTGACCTCCTCTAACTTTAATCATTTCCCAAAGACCCCACCTCCAAAAACCATCACGCCAGGAATTAGGTCTTCAACATATGAGTTTATGGGAACACAGACATTGGTTTACCACAGCCATTTTGAAATATGTGTCATGATCTTTCACTGTGGTTTTAATTTGCATTTCTCTAATGATTGATGACATTGAGCATCTTCCGAGGTGCTCGCCTGGCATCTTTTGCTGGCTAGTGTCCATTCAAATCTTTCGCCCATTTTTTAACATGTGTGTTGCATATTTTCTTATTTTTGAGTTTTGAGAGCTCTTTATATCTAGTGGATGCAAGTCCTTTTTCAGATTTGCAAATATTTTCTCCAACCTGTAACTTAACTTATCTGTCTCTCTTTTTTTAAAGATTTTATTTATTTATTCATGAGAGACACACAGAGAGGGGGGCGCGCAGAGACACAGGCAGAGGGAGAAGCAGGCTCCATGCAGGGAGCTCAACGTGGGACTCGATCCCGGGACCCCAGGATCACACCCTGGGCCGAAGGCGGTGCTAAACCGCTGAGCCACCCTGGCTGCCCAGCTTATCCGTGTCTCTTAATAGCAACTTTTAAAAGGCAGAAGTTTTAAAATTTTGACGAAGTTCAATTAATGCACTTATTTGATGGGTTACGCTTTTGAAGTCACATCTGAGAATCTTTGTCTAATCCAAGGTCACAGGGTTTCCCTCCTATGTTTTATATTCTAGAAATTTCAGAGCTTTAGGTTTTGCATGTATGCATACAATCTGTTTTGTGTTAAATTTTGTATCCGGCACATGGTATGGTCCAAGCTCAATTTTTTTTAGCATACGGGATATCCAAATGTCCCAGCATCATTTATTAATAGCCCATCTTTTCTCCACAGAGCTGCCTTTGCACCCTTGTGGGAAAAAAAAAATCAGTTAACCCTATATGTGTAGGTCCGTTTCTCGACGATTTGTCTATCATTATGCCAAGACCACACCCACCTGACCACTTGGGCTCCATCACAGGACTTGAAACCAGGTAGCTGCTAGCTCTCCAACTTTGTTCTTTTTCAAAGGCGTTGGTGGTTTTAGGTCCTTTGCATTTCCAGATGAATTTTGTGTCCGTTTGTCGATTTGTCAAGAAGAAGAACTATGGTGGGACTCCGCACCTGGTAGTTGCTCAGGAAATCTGAGGGACGTCAGTCTTGGATATTCACGCTACGACCAGGCTTCACGGCTTGCTGGGCTTTCTCACGTCCTCACGTTAACTCTCAATAACCCTGTGACAGAGGCAGGGGTAGCAGGTGTTCCCCACTGCATGGTAAGGACAAGGGGGCCTCAAAGGCGAAGAGCACTCCCCGTGGTCACACTGCCGGTGTGGCCCTGCTGGCAGGTGGTAGTCACCAGCTTTTGACTTCATGGTGTCGGGACTGCAAACCCAGGGCTCTCCAGACTACCCTGCCTCTGAGGAAGGGTCTCCAGTATCTGCTTAATTCTCTAAAAAGCTAACAAGCTGGACAAAAAGAGGCACTCATTGTTTTGGTTAACCTTTTTAAAACAACGATTCCAAATGTTGGTGCCATGCAAATGTGTTTCCGTTGCCCTAATTTGAACGCTTTCCTCTCTCCTCCTAAATGTGGGCGTCAGTCTTAATAGGAAAACCATATGTCTCTGTTCCCTTTTAACTTTCCTTCTTGGCAAGAATACAGCTCCATGGAGGAAAGGGGAGAGGAAGTGGGGCTACATCACAGAAGGAAGGATTCCAGTTTGAAGTAAGAAAGAACTTCCAGATGGCGAAGGCTGCCAAGCCTTGGGTAAAACTGCCAGAAAGAATGAGAACATTTCCAGCCTGGAAATCCTGAGGTCCACATCTCCGCCAAGAGGAGTGATGGCCTTGACTCTCTCTCTTCCCTCTGGATGCCCTCTCCCAGGTGCACGATGACAGTCACAGGGGCTCCCAGGTGAGGCCACACTTGATGGAGTTGATGTGCAGCGTAGGTGGCAGTTCTGAAATGTAGGTTTTCCTTTGTGTCCGGTTCCCTGAAAACACGTTTGAGATGGAGATTTGCATGGAGGTGTGTGGGGAGTGCTCCTGGGGACAGCACCTGGGGAGGGGTGGGGGGAGAGTGCTCTTGGGGACAGCACCTGGGGAGGGGTGGGGGGAAAGGAAGCAGATTAAGACATTGATGTGCGATGCAGCCACAACAGAGGCCTCAGCCTATCTCAGCTCTGGGGCTGGCCCTAAAGAGTTGGCCCAGTGGTGACCCCCCAGCCAGCGGTCATTGTTTGGAGGCGCCCCTGGGGAAGGCAGAGAGGCCCAGCTGCGACGTCTCAGCAGCCAACACCCTTGGCAGCTGGGGAAATGAGCGCTTGGGTCCTGGGCAGGGTGTGTCAGGAGCACCATCCAGCCACGGCAAGGTCGAAGGTTGCTCTGCACCCTCCCTGTGTCCTTCACCGTTCTGTGGAATGTTCCAACTTAGGACACCAGGAACCCACCCCCCAGAAGTCCCTTGTGAGGCACAAGTGCATTCGTTGTTGGCTTCCGCAGACATGGGATCACCACCTAGAAGCTCTCCTTCTAGATGGGAGAAGACTCCTCTGCACCCACTTGGATCCATGCTCTGGGGGAGGCGGGGGGACGGGCAACCTAGAGGCTGACGGGCCGGCGCGTGGACAGAACGGCAGCTGGGGACGGAGGGGGCCGCTGGCTCTGGGCTGAGACCAGGGGCGTCTTCGGGAAGAATCTGGGGTCCTGGGAGTGTGTGGAATAAAATACGGCCTAAGACAAAGCCCCTCTGGGAAGAGCCAGAGCAGCGCCCGGCCTCCCCCAACCCCCGTGGGAATGGGGGCCCAGAGTGGACAGCAGCAGCACTGGGGGGGTGGGGGTCCTCCCTCCTATGCACGTGGCCAGGGCTCCTCTCCCCTTCAGGTCTTGGCCTGAACAGCCCTCTGCCAGCATCACCTCCTCCCACGCCCATTACCGTATTTGCACCGTATTTGCACCGTATTTGCACCATATTTGCACTGTATTTGTACTGTCTACTCTTTCTCCCACCTGCTGGATTTTTCTCCTTGGCCCTTCTCACCACCCACACCCTTGCATTTGCTCGTCTGTTCATCGTGGATTTCCCCTCGCTTCTTGTCTGCGTCCCCTCGAGCCTAGATGCTGGGCACACCAGCGTGTTTATGGGACGAAACTGCTAGTGGCTCCTACTCACGGGGCCTTCAGACTCCGCGTCCCCTCTCTCCCTCATCTCCCCACTGGGCCCCCATTTTACAGATGAGCAAACTGAGGCCGAAGGATGCAGAGAGGCCCAAGGACGCCTCTAGCCAGGGGCAAAGCTGGGGTTTAAACCCTTGGATTTGGGATCGTTGCTGCCAGTTCTCTCGGGCACACCTGCTTTAACCTTTGCAAGAGTAGACGGGCTCTAGGCAGGGCAGGTGTTTTCACAGCCTCTGCACCATGTGCGCACGCACGCGTGCGAAAACATGAATTCCCACCACTGCCTGTTCCAATTCAGAGGACGGATTTGCACAACCAAAGTGATAGCGTTGGCTGAGCTACTGGCATAAACCTCACACACGAGTGTGCTGGTAAATCTGTGGGTGGGACTCCTGGTAGCAGGCGTCCTTTCCCGCAGCCCCCGTGGGGGTGGCTCCCAGGCCAGCTAGGCCCTGCATCCCTCTCTGAGTCTCACAGTCGCCTGGTGAGGCCGGGAGTCCAGGAGGCCCAGATGAGAGGCCGCTTGCAGGGGCACCTGACAGGGAGCACTCTCTCCCCCCAGGATCCTGTTCTCATGGCCCCGGCCGCATCCAGGCTGCTGCTTTGTGCTGTGAACAAGGGCCCAGAGAGTGGTGCCCTGACGGAGGCCTGGGTTCATTTTGTCACCCTGCCCACCACGACCCCAGGTGCAAGAGACCCTGTCCCTTCATCCCGGGGACGGAGGCCCAAGGCTGCGAGGGGCCAGGGACTGGCCCCAGGTGCATCTCTCGGGGCTCTGGAGTTGGGGGCTCCCAGAAGGCCAGCCCTCCCCCCTGCCGTCCCCTGGCAGTCTGGGAGGGAAGGTGGGAAGCTGTCGGTCTGGAGCCCCAAGTGCCTCTCCTGCAAAGCAGCTTGGTCCGGGCCGGGAGAGGTCGGTCGCCCCTGCACACGTGCAGCTGGCCCGTTGCTTCCTCCTTCAGCCAAAGCCCACATTTACAGTGGCTCTGGGTTGGCTTCCTGGGGAAGAAAAGGATGATACAAATGACTCCATCTTTCACTTCCCAGACCCCACCCAGTGCACTTTGAAGATGTGGAAATTTTATTAAATCCCTGAGCACAGTTCTTTCTACATTTTCTGTGGTTTAGCACTCCCTGGGTCTTTCTGCTTATGGTTTTGCCCCCCCACCCGCACCCCACTGCTCTATAAATCTGAGAGTTTTCTTCCTCCATTGTCTCTTAAACGAAACAAGTGCTAACATTTCTAGTATTTTCTACAGACCTTGCGTACTCAGACAGTAAGTACACACTGACCTGGCAACCAGTGTGTCCCTGTGCGTGTGAATCCCCAGTTTGAATCTGGGTTCCCGTCTTCCTGACTGCCCCTCTGCGACTGGCCTCAGGACCTTTGCTCATGCTGGTCCCCTGGGACAATGGCTCTGCTCCCTCCCATTTACCCAAATCGGTCTCTGCCTGGCCCAAGGCAAGTTTCTCCAGGCAACAAAATCTTTTCTGACCACTGTTGCCCCTCTCATTCCTCCTGAAAGACTGTGCCTGCCTCGTTGATCTAGTAGCGTAGTTCACCTTTGTGTGATCGTCTCTGGAAAAGACTAAATTAATTGTAAAGATGTGAATATGTATTTCAGGAGAATGAACTGCCCCACCCTCAAACCCGGTTCCTCCCGCCGCCGCGCATCCCCAAGGTAGCCCACTCTGACTTCGGTCGATTCTCCGTGTCATTTAACTCCCAGGCATTCTTCACGCATCTTCAAATGAAATGCAATCGCCTCGAAAGCAGGGACAGGAGCTGAGACGTCCAGCAGGCCTTTTCTGCTATTAGGGCTCAATGCCTTCCGCAGGTGATGTCCCCCTGGGTCTGGACAGCTCCAGGAGGCATGCAGAGGAGGGGGTAATCCCTCCTCTTCACAGGTGAGAGGTTGCAGAGGTGCAGGGAAGTTAATGGAGTCACCTCAGGTCACAGAGCTAGTAAGAAAGAGAGTGAAATTGGAACTCGTGTCTTCTGACATGCCCAGCTGTTCTGGGAAAAGCACTGGAGGACGCTTGACTTCCCTAAACCTTACTCCCGGAGTGCCCGGCTCTGCAGAGCTGAGGTTAGCTAAAAACATGTTGCAATCCCTCGTCCCTGTCCAAGTAGCCAAACCTGGGTTCTCATCTGTGACTTGATATGTGCCCTGGGCGACAGCCCCTTTCACGCCTGTGGTTCAGTATCCACTTGGGTGAATCATGAACCGGCAGCCAGCTGTCGCCTCACCTTTAGCTCGGTGAGGTGTGAAGCTTGTTTTCTTTTGCTGGCATAAAATAGTCACCTTGGACACGCGGTTAGATGCATGACACTGCCTCAAAGGCAAACACAGACCTGCAGGAAAAATCGATTTGTAGAATGCAAGTGTTTCCAGTGCCAAGAGCTGGCTTCTCCCTTAGGAAGCTCCCATGGCTGACAAGGGTGTCACCTGCCTCAAGGAAACAGATGGGACATGCTGCTGAGCTCACAGTTACTGACCCAGGGGAGAAGAGGAATGCCTGGTTGAGCTCTGTGGGCGTGGACCAGGACGGGCAGCCCCACAGGCTCAGAAATATTCCCCGGCTCACACTTCCCAAGTGAAACTGGGATCGTTGGTCAGCACAAACCCCCCTGCTGGGCCTGTCCTTTCTGCCAATCCATGCTGAAATCCCAACCACAGTGGGTGGGTGGGTGGGTGTGCCTTGATGATTAATAGCCAAAGCTTCATACTTGTGTCCATGCACTCTCAAGGGACTTCTTTATTTTAGTGCTGGCAGCGTGTGGAGGGAGGGACTTAAGAGAACCTGGTGAGTGTGGGAAGGCTCTGGGTGCTGGCCTGGACCCTTACCTAGCAGGACACCATGAAGGAGTTTCCCAAAGGGCCACCCAAGAGGATTGTAGGTGCCTCAAGAACATCTATTTCTTTTATTTTAGTAATTACATATTTACTTTAATATGCTTAAAATATACTTAGCACATCTAACCTGTAATTTCATGTAATTATGTAATTTCATGTATGTTATTATTTAGGAGAAGGCTTAACATTTTTTTTTTTTTTAAAGGTGACTTGATGAAAGTAAAAAACTAGGCAAATAATAACACAGGCCATAAGTCGATATGGCAAAAACTCTTATGACGGAGTTTGAACCACTGGAGTTTCAGAAACACTACTTTCTTGGAGAATCCAGTATTTATGCCAAAAAGATCAACTGAACCTAGATCCAGCTGAGGGGGAGAATTGTGAGAGATCTCTCTCGGGAATCACACTAGTCCATCTCCATGCTTTCGATGTGTACGAACTTTTGGAAAGGGAAAGGTGCATGAGAGGTTTTGTATTCTCATGGTTTGTTTTAATTGAGACTTTAGCCTATCCGAGGCCCTGGGGGGATTGGAGATGAAGAGATGCTGCCAAATGGGGTAATTAAAAGTAATCCATGAAGTAAAATCTGAAAAGGTGGGGAGGGAATGATGAGTGGAATTGGGATGAAGTGGGTCACCAGGTTTTTGACTCATCAGAATATTGTTAAAAGAAAAAGAAAAGAAGAGAAAAGAAAATATGTGTAATTCTTTGATTTATCTCAGATCTTTTGGAACTTTGACCTAAGAATATGGTATTTAGGGCAGCCCAGGTGGCTCAGCGGTTTAGCGCTGCCTGCAGCCCAGGGTGTGATCCTGGAGACCCGGGATCAAGTCCCACATGGGGCTCCCTGCATGGAGCCTGCTTCTCCCTCTGCCTGTGTCTGTTTCTCTCTCTCTCTCTCTCTGTCTTTCATGAATAAATAAAATCATTTAAAAATTTTGAAAAAAAAGAATATGGTATTTAGACAGCTGTAATTCTAGTATATGTGTGTGTGTGTTCTGTTTTGCTTTATGAACTCAACATTCATTTATTTGGGCTTTTTTTTTTTTTTTAAAGATATTTATTTATTTATTTATTTATTTATTTATTTATTTGAGAGAGAACAGAGAGAGAGTATGGGTGGAGGTGGAGAGTCAGAGGCAGAGGGAGAAGCAGAGTCTCCGCTGAGCAGGGAGCCTGACTCGGAGCTCGAGCTCAGGACCCTGGGGCCATGACCAAAGGCAGACACCCAACCCACCGAGCCACCCAGCTGCCCCTTATTTGGGCTTTTCTTTGCATGCCGTGTGCATAGAGTCTACACACGGAGTGTGAATCAATCAGCTGGAAAAATGGTTAAATTGCAGATCTCTGTGGATCCACCTCCCAGGATTCTGACTCAGTGAGTCTGGAGTGGGGCCTGGGCATCTGCATTTTAACAAGCTCTTCAGAGTGTCTGATAAAGGTGTTCCTGGAGCTCATTCTGCCAAACCTTGATGCATAGGAAATATGCACGATCCAGATGTGGATGGGGAGGCAGAGGGGGAGGGAGATGGCCAAGCAGACTCTGACTGTGCACTGAGCCTGGAGCCTAATGCAGGGCTCCACCCTGGGACCCTGGGGTCATGTCCTGCGCTGAAACCGAGAGTAGGATGCTTAACTGACTGAGCCCCTCAGTGGTGTAGGATCTTATCTTTCATTTCGGTGAAGGGTATTGGGGGAAAAAAGAATAGTATTTTGTGGCATGTGAAGATTATATTAAATTAAAATTTCAGTTTCTGTAAATACAGTTTTATTGGAACACAGCCACTATCATTCATTCGCATATCGTCTGTGCTGCTTCCATGCTGCCAGGTATTGTCACACAGATCGAGAACATGCTTTAGCCCAGGGCTAACATTGCCCCACTCCGGCCGGTGGGAGAAGGAACATTCTAGGGCCTGTGTAAGTTCATATTTGTGTGTTCCCTCTGATATGGAATGTTCTTTCCTGGCCTCAGAAAGTTTCCTCACTGGCTCGAGCTGGTGACAACCCAGCTGAGGACTCCAGGGGGACCCTCTGCACATCTCCAGAGCTCCCCCTCTGGGCAGCTGTCTCCTTTCTGGTCCTCTGCTCTGCAAATCCTACCTCCCTGAACCCTCAACTCTGCCTCAATTCAGACTGCCCACCAGGCGCCCGCTAGGTCCCTGGGACCCTCCCGGGAACCCTCCAGGCACTAAGCAAGGGCAGTGTCCGATGTCCTGTTGTCCAATGTCTGAAAACCACCTTTTCGTATATGTGGTCGAGATTTTTAGTTGTTAAAGATCAGAGGGGGGCACCTGGGTGGCTCAGTCCATTAAGCATCTGCCTTTGGCTCAGGTCATGGTCTCAGGGTCCTGGGATCAAATCCCCACGTCGGGCTCCCTGCTCAGCGAGGACTCTCCTCCCTCTGCCCTCCCCTCTGCTTGTGCTCTCCGTCTCTCTCAAATAAATAAATAAAATCTTAAAAAAAAAAAAAAGGTGAGAGGGCAAATCCCATTTCGGTTAGTCCATCATTGCCAGCAGGGAACTACGCACTATATTTTAAAAGAGGTGACTGTAAATTTATCTCTACCGCAACAGGAACGCAACATGAAAATACTGATCATTTTTACTGGTGATAAAACCACAGGTCCCGTGAATTCGACTGTAGAGTGTTGCCTACATTTATAATTGTAGGAAATGCAATTAGTAAAAGTAAAGATGTAATTTTTCCCCCATATGGATTCATAAACCTGAATTTTATCCATCATCCCCTGGGGGCCATGGTTTCCCAGAGGAGAGGCCTGTGCTAAGCGCTAACAATAAGTATTCTGAGCATCGGAGATCCTCTAATTGGCCCTGCCGATTGCCATGTGGTGTCTTCCTCAGAGTCCCATGTTTTGTACAAAACAGAAGGCTCAGTCTTTTCTCTGTGGCAAAAACATCCTCAATTCCTTTCAGGATAGTGTCCACGTTTCATCATCCTCAGCCTTGTTTTTGCTCTTCTCTGGGCTCATCAGAGTCTCTACATTCTTTGTGAACCGTAGTGACCATCAGCAGCCTCGAAACTCAGCTGGGGCCCCCACCCAGAGCCTCCTGGCCTGACTGCCCTGACCGTGAATGACAGCGTTTCCAGTACATTCCAGCAGCATGCTGACTCCTTTCTTAACGGCACTGCGCTTCTGGTTTGTATTCTGTTTATGACGAAGGGTGGTCCTTGGGTCGACTCCTTTCTTAATTGTATCTTGCTTTTTCTTTTTGTTTTTGTTTTAAGACCAATTCTGCATTAGTTCATTAGAAAAATCCCCACTAAATGTTCCTTTCTGTGGTCATAAATGTTTATGATATGGTTATATGGGGTTGTTCTGCCCACCGCTGAATGATTATGAGGTCATCACTGAATTTCTTCCTTCTCAATAGCAGGGTGAACAGAGAAAAGAAATGGCCAGAATGTTTCACTCCATTATACTTAAAAAAAGGAAGTTAATTAGAACTTTTGGTGACTATTAGTGATCATTGCATATAAAATGCACGTACAGTTGGGACATAAAAAATAGAAATAGGTAGGGATGCCTGGGTGGTTTGGCGCTTTAGCGTCTGCCTTCAGCCCAGGGCGTGATACTTGGGTCCTGGGATCGAGTCCCACATCAGCCTCCCTGCAGGGAGCTTGCTTTTCCTTCTGCTTATGTCTCTGCCTCTCTCTCTCTGTGTGTGTCTCTCATGAATAAGTAAATAAAATATTTTTTAAAATAGGTAAAATTAAGTGTGTTAGAGCTACCAGACACGATTTAATCTTATCCTCTCATTAACCCTTAACACTTCTTTATTTTTTCAAGGAGGCTCCACAGCCAATGTGGGGCTTGAACTCACGACCTTGGCTGATATCAAGGGTTGTGTGTTCTACCTACAAACCTGCCAGGCGTCCCTTAACAGTTCTTTAGTAATTGCTACTTTTAATCCTGTGATTAGGGATTGAGGCTTGAATAGAACTCTTATTTCACTCTAATCTTTAAGATTAAGCTTCAAAAACACTTCCGAGAATATGGATACGGGTTGAATTTAGGGCATCAAGCGCTTGGTCTCTCGTGCAGCTGCTTGGTCTCTCTGAATGACCATGAAGAAAGCTCTCTCCTCCTTGTCCTGTAAAGCAATCCCCACTTGGCTTGTTTGTATCATTTATATGCCATAAAATTCACCTGTTTGAATTCAGGGACATTTAGTAAATCCAGAATTGTACAATCTGCTTTTTTAAAAAAAGATTTTATTTATTCATTTGAGAGAGAGAGAGATCAAGAGAGAGAGTGCACAAGCAGAAGCAGACTCCCCACCAAGCAGGGAACCTGATGCAGGGCTGGATCCCTGGGATCACGACTTGAGTTCAAGGCAGATGCTTAACAGACTGAGCCGCCCAGGCGCCCCTGCGATCCAGTCTTAGAACACATCCTTCACCCCAAAGTGATCCCTTGTGCAAATTACTCCCCGTTTCCACCCCCAGGCCCAGGCCACCACTTTCTGCCCCTATGGATTGGTCTCTTCTGGGACATCTCATAGAATGAAATTAATTCAGACACAATATGCTCTTTGACTGGCTTTTTTTCACCTGGCATCATGTCCAGCCGCGTCACAGCACGAGTTCCTAAGTATCTCGTCCCTTCTGATCGCCAGGTGGTATCCCACTGTACCAAGTCCCAGTCTTGTTTCTCCCTTCACCAGCTGGACCTTTGGATTGCTTCCACATTTTTGCTGTTAAAAGTCATGCTGCTTATGAACGCTCATACACAAGTCTTTGCGTAAACATGTTTTGACTTCTCTTGGGTAGATACCTAGGAGTAGATTTGCTGGGTTGTGCAGTGAGTTTATGTTCAACACTTTTTTAAAAAGTCACTTTTCAGAGTGGCTGCACCGGTTTGCATTTCCCTAAGCGTGGTGTGAGGGCTCCTGGGCTCTGTGTTAACGGCCCCCTTGTCAGAGGCTGGTCCGTTCCCCCGAGTCTGACATGAGCTGGTCGGCAGATCCCCCAACGTCATGGATTTCCAATAAAACCCTCATGACTCACTCCCTATTCTCCCAATCATGTTTCACAGACTTGTTTTGAATCTCGTTACCCGATTTCCTAAAACACAGTTTTGGGTTACTCAAGAATTTTCCTGTATTTCCTCGCTTTGTGCCACTGTCCCCTATATGTGGCACTTGCATAACCTTTTATGGAATTTGTTTTTCGAATATCTGTCTGTCCCAAGGAGACCGTAAGCCCCCTGGAGGGGAGATTTTTGTATATACAGAGAGTAACACAGGACATGGCATCAAGGGGGCCTTAAAGTGTTGGATAGTTGAAGAGGCAATGGACACATTTGGTTCAAATATATACTACTTTCCACATCAGCCTGTTTTCCTTCCCTTAGGACCTAGTCAATGAACATATGATGCAGAGTCTTAGAGTTTGCAGAACCCTTGGGGAGAAGTCCCAATCTTTCAGTGCACCCCAAACTCTGAGGCCCAGCAGGATGGAGTGACTCACCCAAGGTGGCCTGTGTGTGCCAGCCAGGAGTACTAGGGTGAGCCCGTATTGGAGGAAACCCTGCCAGGGAGGAGGACCTGAGCGCTGGGGACACCTGGGCATCTGGCGGCAAGGGGAGTGGAGCTGGTCTGTGGCAGGATCCTGAGTGCCAGGCCTGAGCCTCATTCCTGAGAACAGGAACATTTTTGGGGAGGGTGTGAGAAGACCACATTGGTTTTCCAGTAGGTGAATATGGCAACGGGGGGAGATGGGAGGTCAGGGAACAGGGAGCGAGGGCCCAGACTTGGCAGGTGTTTGCAGGGGGGCCTGGGGAAGGCAGGATGGGAGTCTGCGAGCCAGAAACACTGGTCTCAGTAATGGGGATAGGAAGACGGGAGAGAAGTGCAGGTCTGATGGTTTCTGTGCTCTCTGCCAGCCAGGGCCCGAGTCTCGTGGTCCGAGGGCTGCCTCTGCACTCACTATTCTGTTCCCCCCCCCTTTTTTTTTACATTTTATTTATTTATTCATGAAAGATGCAGAGAGAGGCAGAGACCGCAGGCAGAGGGAGAAGCAGGCTCCCTGCGGGGAGCCCAATGCAGGACTGGATCCCGGGACCCCGGGGTCACGCCCTGAGCTGGAGGCAGGTGCTCATCCACAGAGGCCCCCAGGTGCCCCTCACTGTTCTGTTCCAACATGGGCTCTACCACCCACAAGCCAGTGACCCTGGGAAAACGACTTCATGACTCTGGGCCTTGGTTTCCCCATCTGTAAAATGGGGGCAGTGATAACTGCCTCCTAGGGTTGTAGGGAGGATTAACTTAGCGGGTACATTTGAGTCACTTAGATGCGAGCCTACTGTGTAGCCAGAGACCAGTTCATAGAGGGCTTGGAGCCTGCCCATCCTGCGATTGTTTTCTGTGCTCATATAAAGCTTCAGCCTGGGGGAGGGTGGGAGGGTGGGGAGGTGAGGGGGGAGTGGGGAGGGAGGTGAGGGGGAAGTGGGGGGGGGTGCCTGGATGGCTCAGTGGATGAGCATCTGCCTTCAGCTCAGCTCAGGGCATGATCCCTGGGGTCCTGGGGATCAAGTTCCACATTGGGCTCCCTCTGCCTGTGTCTCTGCCTCTCTCTCTGTGTCTCTCATGAATAAAGAAAGAAAACCTTTAAAACAAAAACAAAAACCAAAAACCCTCCAGCTCAGGAGGGGAGTGTTCAGCGGGGAGCGGAACTGGCTACAGGAGCTGCTTTAAGCTGGACCCTCCAGGTTTGAAGTTCTATATAAGGCGACAGATAAATTATCTTATCTTTTGGAGTTTGTGGGAGTATCTTAAACTTAATGGAAGGCTCTTTTAAAGGAAATAGCATTTTTAAAAAAGTGCCTTGTGGGTACGATTTCCAAGTCTTAAATCAATCCTATCTGGGAAAAAAATTGATTTAGTTACAGAGTCTAGTAGGGTTTTTCAACTGTCACTTGTGGGGTCTTGCGTAATCTCAGGACTCTGGGACTGCCCTGGGCAGAAGGGGGTGGAAATTCCTCTCTGACTCGAGCTGCCCCCCTTTCAACAAACAAACTTCATTTGAAGAAAAGGCTTCACTTTTTGGGGAAGCTCCTGTAACAGAAATCTAACAAATATGCCAGACTGATGATGACAACCAAAAGGTAAGTTTTCAATGAAAATAAATTCTATATAAAACGTCCAAATCTTTAATTGGCTAGACAAAGTCATGAACCACAGCTTCTGAAAACTAAAGAAGGAAGAAAACCCTACAGGATACAAAGGCTGTACCATTTCCACAGCGGAATGGTGTTATTTTGCCTTTTTCTAGCAAAATAGCCTTTTTCTAGCTGATACTGGTGTCTACACCAATATTCCGGAATTCTCTTTAGAAAGAGTGGGGGGAAACACAAATCAAATCTTGGGTAAGTATTTCATGTTCCTCTGCTATCTGTTTAGGAAACAAAGTATTTCACAAAAGGACCACATTCCATGAAAAGTTATGTTTGTTCTGGCTTAAACATAATCATTTCCTCAGGAAGTCTGATTCAGATGAAGCATCTTAAGAAATTCAAATGGACTTAGTTTGTAGACAAATGAATGTCACCCTACTTTCTGAGTTCCAAGAAAATGTTTTCAAAACGAACTCTGCCATTTTAGACTATGCTTTTCTTTTCTTTCTTTCTTTTTTTTTTTGTTTTTAAGATTTATTTAGTTGAGAAAGAGAGAGAGAGAGAGAGAGAGCACATACACAGTAGGAAAGGAGGGGTAGAGACAGGGAGAAGCAGAGCCTGACACAGGGCTCGATCCCAGGAGCTTGAGATCATGACCTGAGTCACCCAGGCACCTCTTAGACTCTGCTTTTATTTATTTATTTATTTATTTATTTATTTATTTATTTATTTATATTTAATTTACTTATTCATTCACTCCTGAGAGACACACAGAGAGAGGTAGAGACACCAGCAGAGGGAGAAGCAGGCTCCATGCAGGAAGCCTGACGTGGGACTCGATCCCAGGACTCCAGGATCATGCCCTGGGCTGAAGGCGGCACTAAACCGCTGAGCCACCCAGGCTGCCCTCGACTCTGCTTTTAAAAACTCAAATATATATTATTTCATGGCATTCTCTCCCTAGTAGTTGTCAACTTCATTTGTTTCCAGCATTTTAATGAACTTCTTTTGTTTATTTAGAGAAGTTTCATTTTTAAAATGTGCACTTTGAGTATATTTTTAGATCTAAACAATAGGGAGGAGGAGAGTACAGGATTAAGAATTCAGATTGAGACTAGGCTACCTGAGGTCCTGTCCCAGCTCAGCCATTTACGAGCTCTGTGGCTTTCCATGGGTTATTTTGC
Source organism: Vulpes lagopus (assembly GCF_018345385.1). Taxonomy (NCBI): domain Eukaryota; kingdom Metazoa; phylum Chordata; class Mammalia; order Carnivora; family Canidae; genus Vulpes; species Vulpes lagopus. Next base: position 14,937,963 of record NC_054832.1, read on the forward strand.
CCCTCTGTGCCTCATTTTACTCATCTGTAAAGAGGGAATAACAATTGCACCTTTCTCATCAGGAAGTTAGGATTATGGGAGTCAACATATATATGTAAAGCGTGTGGAATAGCACCTGGTACACAATAAGTGCTCAATAAATGTTAGCTATTGTTAGTTCTCCTTGGCTTCCTAGTGTAGTCAGGGTATGCTTCGTCAGGTTTAATTAAATAGTTGGGGGGATCCCTGGGTAGCTCAGTGGTTTAACGCTTGCCTTTGGCCCAGGGCGTGATCCTGGAGACCTGGGATCGAGTCCCACATCAGGCTTCCTGCATGGAGCCTGCTTCTCCCTCTGCCTGTGTCTCTGCCTCTGCCTCTCTCTCTCTCTCTCTCTCCCATGAATAAAATCTTAAAAAAAAAAGTTGGTAAAAGGTTGCTATGGGAGATTATTTAATAGATTAGCATTCTTCACACAATTAGAATATATTCAAAGATATTCAATTTAAAGACCTGGCTGGTCCTAAGTCCACAGACTTTTGGGGCTGAAAAGACATTAGAGAATATCTTGCTCAACATCTTTATTTCATGGTTGAAGACTCCAAGGCCCAGGAGCATGAAGCCACTTGCAGAGAGCCACGGAGCAAGACAGAGACCGCCAGGATGTGGTTGCTTCTGATGACACTTTAGGCTCTCAGAGGGCTGTCGTGAAGTTTCCATTATGGGCACCAACTATCATTGCACTGATAAGCCTGTTAACTGGAGCATTCTGTGCCGGTCAGTCAGAATGACAAATAAAACCATTTACATATTTGGAACTGTCAATACACAAAGCAAATATAGGTAAGTAAACTGGCTCTGCTTTATTACCCCGTGCTATCATTTATGAAGAAAATGCTTGCAGCTGGGGGGTTTCTACAGTTTCCCCATTCAATATCCTTTGAAAGACATTGTTTAGTTAAAACTATAATAAAAAATAGCCTGAAATATTAGAAATAGAAAGTCCTGGCACCACCACTATACTCGCACCACTGGAACAATTTACACCCTGGGAGGTGCACAGATAGGAGCCACTGCAGATAATCAAAATTTTATTTAAAATTATAGAACACTCAAAAATAAACAATATAATATGCTTGGATTTTTGTTGTGACATAGAAAAATGCTTCCAATTACACTTAAAACCTTCAAGTGTTACCCCAACAAAGTATGCTATGCAGCCAGTCGAAGTGCTTGGATGAGCACTGCTTTCTCCAGATGGCTGGGGTAGGAGGTAGGCTGCGGACATCCCTGTAGGTAGGTGCGTTTTTCCTACTCGGAGTGGCGATTTTTCTTCTTGTTGTGGTTCTCAATGGCCCTTCTAAGTGCTTCATCCTGGATGAGATCAGACATTCTCACATCGGTGTGGCTACAGCCAATTTTGGGGCAACTGTAAACGATAAGAAGATCACTTAGCTTTGATGCCTTCAGCATAAACTTCCCTCACAGGCAAGTATTTATTATTTATTTATTTATTTATTTATTTATTTATTTATTTCTAAAGATTTATTTATTTATTCATCAGAGACATAGATAGAGACAGGCAGAGACTCAGGCAGAGGGAGAAGCAGGCTCCATGCAGGGAGCCCGATGCGGAACTCGATCCCAGGACCCCGGATCCCGCCCTGAGCCGGAGGCAGATGCTCAACTGCTGAGCCAGCCAGTCCCTCCATCTTTCCCCCCCATCCCCCCACCCTCGCCTCAGATTTTATGTATGAAGAGAACACCCTGGAGGGCTGGAGATAGGGGAGGGGTGCGATTCTGTTTTTTAGAAAATCCGGCTCTGGCTGCTGAATGCAGAAGGCAGGCAGAGTGGAAGCAGGGAAGGCAGGAGGGCCCAAGGTCCGGGGCACAGGGCCGCAGGGGGGAGGCTGGTGGCAGGGGTCGGCTTCAGGGGGGAGGCGGAAACAGGACCTCTAGGATGCGCTGCTGGGCCAGGGGCACAGTGGAGCATCATCAGAGTTTGGCTTTCATCTCCGCAGGGAACAGCCAGCCAAGTCATGCCAGGGATGGAGTCAGGGCTCCGGTTGGTATGTGTTCCCTCTGAAATGCCCACCAGTCCTCCCAGTGGAGAGACTGCGTGGGCTGGTGGAGACTCAGGGGAAAGCTGTGGCTGAAGAAATCAGCGTGAGTCACCCACGGGTTGGGGGGGGGGAGGTACTCAAAGCCACGGCTCTGTTTAGATGTGGTCTCCTCTGAAGGCAGTGGGCTGGGTGAAGTCACCTGATTTCTTCTCAGCGTGAACCAGACTTGGGTAGGGTACAGTGCCCAGCGTCTGGAGTTAGGGTGACCTGGTTCTGAATATGGCCAACGCCTCTTGGCTACTCGTGAGACCAGAGGTGACAAATGTTACCTTCCCGGACCCCTACTTCCCTCAGGTTTGAAGTGGAGGCAGGACCCTTATTTCCCAGGGCTACAGGCATCGCGTCCCCTTCCCTATCTCCTGTGACTAGCGTCCCTGGTCATCACTCTTCTGATACATTTTAAAGCTGCTCATCTGTCTGTATCTTGCATTTACCCCATGTACCCATCCACACACTTGTGCACGCACTTGACCTTCTGTGTGATTGGCCCTGTGCTGGGTTCTGAGCGTCCAACTGTGAAATACAAATTTAGATTCCTGCCCACACAGAGCTCCGGCCCAGTGATCTGAGAAAACTCTCCAAACAGCACAGGTATATTAAGACCAAAAAATATATATATATAATAATAATAATAACAGCTATAAGACAAGATCAAAAATAACAAATAGAAGACAACAGATAGAAACCAGAAGGGGAAGAAGGTTGATCATGGGAACTCTGATTTGTCCAGTGGTAGGAAGCCCAACCGTTCTTCATGAGGGAGAACCGTCCTCTTGGCTGTGCTTTCTGGACCAAGGCATCTTTATAAAGGAGGGCATTCGTCACTGTAAGGGATAATAGGCTTGCTGACAATATTCACGTTTAAAATGCTGAAATGTGCCCTGTATGGGCAGGTATGTGGATTAAAATGTGGTTCTAAAAAGGCCCTCGCAGGAAGGAGGATCAGGTGGTCTGTCCAACCACGCACCCTTCTGACGGTTCGGCTTTGTGTTGGGGTAAGGACCGGAGGTGCCCGAGAAATGTCTCACACTGGTTTCTCAAGGGATTCATTTCTTTAATTGTGAAAATAAATAAATGAGCTTATGAGGAGGAAATGGGGAGACTTTTGTGACTTTAGAAAGGGCATCTTTCATCTCTTCAACTTCTGTGACACAGAAATGCAACGCAGTGTAGGTTCCTGGGATGACATGTGCTGGGGTCACCTTCACTTTGTATTTGTCACTCGGTGAGCACGCACTGTGATGGCAAGTCTGGAGTGCTCCCCCCTCCCTAGGACCCAGTCTTCAGCACCGACAGCCAGACAGTGAATAAGCGTGGAAGGGGAAGTGGGGACCGAGGTGGGGAGGACTTCCTGGTGATGTCAGCGGCCCTGTCGGCGTGCGAGGGCTCTGAGGATGTCTGATGGGGTCAACCACACTCGGTGCTGAGCCTGCAGGCTCATGCCTCACAATGGGCAGCAGGATGGAGCCCAGGGTGGCTGGTGTCGAACAAAGAAGTCTGGCCTTGCTTAAGGGATCAACTCTGGGGACAGAGGCTTTAACCACAAACTCCTCCTTAGGGGAGCTGACGGCCTCTTGACACAAGTACAGCCTCAAGAGTGAAAGAGACGTGGGCTCAGTCCCCTTGGCTGTGACCCTCTGGGCAAGTGGCTTTAATTCCCGTGCCCCAGTCTCTTCTGCCGTAAAGAGGACATAGAACGTAGGGTCGTCGTGAGAAGTAAGTAGGACAATGTGTGACAGGTCGAGGAGCTGGCTCAGGTGCTACAATGTGCAGTTTCTGCTCCCAAGAAGCCCCCGTGGAGGGGAGGCAGCCCCACCGATGACGCTGGCGGGCCATGGGCATGCTACGGTGCACACGGTGCTACAGAAGACTTCCTGGAAGAGAGGTTGCTCCGGGAGCCGAGGGAGAACCTTGCTTCTCACCCGATCTCAAACCAACCAACCCAGGTTTTTAAGCTACAAAGGATAAGACAGGGCCCTGATGACATGATACTGAATCAGGGCACTCCTCCCCCGGAGAAATAGCGCTCTGTATAAGCATTAGTGCATTAATCCCCAGGACATCCTGGTGAGCAAGTTAGGTGTGGCAATACCCAATCCTAAGCTCTCGAGTCACTGCTGTGCAGGAGTCAGACCCACCGGCCTTGAAGGAGAGGCTGGGTCCTCAACTCAGGTCACTGGTAGGGAAGAGCCTTCCACCGGAGCGCCGAGCAAGTGTTGACAGTGTCTGCTGAACAAGGGCAGCCCGGGTCTCAGGGGGCCCACAAGGCTGCAGGGAACCTTGGCCTCAGCCTCAGCTCAAAAGTACAAGGTTCTGAGTCTTGTGAGCTCCTGGATCTGGGTGCCAAGAATTCCAAGGTCCAATCCTGCTTTAGGAGGTCTGTAGATACCTCTGGAAGTCTGAGTGGGCTGGATCGCCATCGTACCTAAACACGCTGAGTAACTCTGTCCTCCCTCCTCTGAGTCTAAAATAACGTGTCACGAAGCGGTGAGGTAAGTAATAACACGGACAGTCCTGACCTTTCTGACCCTGCTGGGATTTGCTCAGCGTTCCGGAGTTCCAAAGGAGCTTTCCTCCTAAGTGGTTTGCTTCTCCACTGCCAAGAAATGTGCTGGTCTGGGCCTCAGTTGGAATTTCCCCGTTTCTTTAGTCCTAAGGTCCCGTGAGATGCTGCTGCTATTTCTACTCCGCGGATGAAGCCATGGAGGCTCTGGGAGGCTTGATGGCCGGTTGGCCAAGAGTGCAACGGGGGCTGTGGGCACAGTGCTGGTGCTCCGCTCTTCAATGACACACTCCTCCTTGACTTCGTTTTCCTTCCCAGGCTGTTCAATAGGACCGTTTGTTAAACACGGTTCCCATTCCTCAGCAAAAAAGGAACGGCATGGCCGTGGGACGCTGGAGACGCCTTACTAATATGGCGGCCATAAGGCGGCTCTGTTAGGGAGAAAGCGCACAGCCCAACTCTCCCGGACGTCGTTTTAACTGCTGTATCTGGTGAGGGCTGAAGTCTCCACAGTTTTATCCTGACTCAGTCCACGGGAGAGAGATCTTCGCGGAGACCGCAGCGCAGACAGGAAGATCCAGTCAGCACCGAGTAATACAATGTACCTGGAGCTCCCGTCTGACAAAACGTAACTAGAACCATCTAGGAAGAAGAACTGAGAGTTCTCAAACTGGATGTGTCACAGGCGTGTTTAAACAAAGGGGACCCAGAACTGCTCATCGAGTGCACATGCATCATGGGGAATGACACTACTTGCTGCTCAGTCAGGAAGCTCCGGCGTAGCTGATGAAGAGGCCTGAGGTATGTAACCCGCTGCCAAATGCGGCCTGGCTTCAGGGCTGTGCCCACCACCCCTGTGATCCGCAACTCCCCTTTCTTTCTTCCTGTCTTGCTGGGCTACCCCTCAGATGGCTTCGTTGGGGTCTTCTTCCTCTGAGTGCCTTCTCTTTAATGAGTGGAATGTCCTTCTGGGGGTCCACGTGGGGCCCTGAGGCGGGGGCCAGGCCGCAGTCCCGTCCTTGGTGGCTCTCAGACTAGCTGCCACCCGCTGTCCAGAGCTGCCCCTGTGGGGCAGGTGAGTACATCTGACTCCTCTACCAATAACCTCTCCATGACATCTTGAGCTCATAGCTCTCTGCCGGGTTTGACACCCCACATTTCCTGCGTCTCCTGGATACTTCCAAATGGCTGTGTTGCTAGGACCTCACACTTAGCATGAGCCCTGCTGTGCCTCTCAGCATCCGCCCTACACGTGTTTGTTGCTCCTGCCCTCTCTGCACTCCTTCTTCCTCCCTTCAGCCCTCAGTTGCCAAACCCTGCCAGCTGTGCCTCCACAAGGGCCGTCATTCTTCCCTTCTGCCTATGACTCTTGCCTCAGTCAGGCTCTCATCATCTGTAACTTAATCTCCTGCAAACCCTTCCTCACTGACATCGTCACCTCATGCCTTATTAATCCATCTCTTGAATTGTATTGGAGTAACTTCCTAACCTCCAGTTGGACTCACCTTATTCCCTCAAAACCCTGCAATGTTGTCTCATGCCTATAGAATAATGGTGGCAAAAATGAGGGTGGTGGTGGTGGGGGTACCGTTTACCGAGTTTTACCACGTGCCAGGGACTTGAAAGTACTTCACATACATCTTAATCAAATTTCAAACATACCAGGGAGGCAATGACAATCATTATCATCAACTTATAGGTGAGGAAACTAATGAAATCATGACATTTAACATCTCTATAATGAATCTTTACACCACTCTCCTTACTGTTATTGTCTATAGCATCCTTCTATTCTCCTGCTAACACACAGGAACCCCAACTGTTACTGACCTCTGACCACCAAGCAGAACAGGCTCTGAATGGGGCGAGCCTGTCGGCTAAAAGGACTCTTCATCATTCTCTGAAATTCTTCTCATTTTTTTCAAGGTGCAGGAAAAACACTACCTTCTCTGTGAACCTCCCATACTTCATCCACTTGGACTTAATTGTTAGCAACCTATGAAAATTTGCCGTTTGCAGAATCTGCGCTCATGTAATAGAAATGAGACAGAAAAAAGAAAATTTTCTAAATGACAAATGTTACGTGTGTGCTTCCAAATAGCACGTACAATTCAAAAAAGCCACAGGACACTTAGAAAGTCAAATATGTAACTAAGAAGATCCATTTACATGCGACCCTGTTCTTGGAGTCACTGTCGCCATCCTGGAACTGGTGAGAAATGTGCTTTGTTATCAGTGCCTGCTTTTTCCAAATCTGACTCTGGGAGACTATGGCAAACTTTAAGAAAAGTAAGAGCTGTGAAACAGAACTATCGGGGAATATCTATTCTTAGCTATTATCCCTTTTCACAAATGAAAAGGTGGTTTTTCAGAGAAAGAGCACAGGAAAAAAAGGAGAAAAGGAAAGGCTTAGAAGTCCAGAAACAAAGGAAATTATATCCACAGGGAAAATGGAAGGTTCACCAGGGAAATACAACATCTCAACTGTGAGCTGGGACTCAAAACAGAAAAAAATGTACTTGAACACTCTTAATTCTGCGACCACAAGGGCATTCTTTTGGAATAAATAGGGTAAATGACTTGACTGAATGACCATCAAGATATCTACTGCCTCCAATGCCCTATCTCTAAGTCCACGCCCACAGGTGGGGAATTCCAATTCTGGGTCTGGACCAGCAAATTTCTGGGGGATGGAGAAGTGAGCCACACATCAAAGTGGCTGTTATCAGAAGTCCATTGAGAACTGGTCACACCTGCAATTCCATTCCTACGACAAATGTGCGATAAGAGCACAAGAAATGCCAAACTGAATTATATGGAGTCTAGCCAACCCAAGGATTCCACATTATCACAGGAACAGAGCCACGGTCCTCCAAAGTTGTGTTCCACGGGGGTGGGAATGTGCGAGTTGGGGTGTGTGTGTGTGAAGGAGGTGGAAATAAATAGAAAATATACGTAAAAGGAAGATTCTCCAAACATTCCAATGGAAAAAAAATTTCTCATTGATGTGATGCACACATTTACTTGACCCTTTGGGAAAGTTGTTTAAATAATTAAAGAGATGCAAGGTTTCCCCTGACCATTCAATCTTGATCAAGACCTCTGGATACAAATCTTATCTCAGAATGTTTTAAACAAATTACCTAATGCAGGATGGCAAAAAAAAAAAAAAAAAAAAAAAAAAAAAAAAAAAAGCCATTCCTTCTTGTGTAAGTAGATACAGAAGGGAAAAAAGAAATCTTTTAGTATCACAGTTTTCCCTAATTCTTTTTTCAGGCTATCGCGCAATTTCATGAACATTCCTATTATTCAATGATGCAACTTCCACCCAATTCCTTTTTCTCCTGTTTCGAAGGTGTGGCTCAAGTGGCTTCAGCTTCTTCCTGAGCAGACTACTCATCTTCCCGTGGTGGATTGTTTTTCCAGAAAGCCAGCTTCCGTGTTTACACTGAGGGAGGTGAATGGGCTTTAGGGGGGCCATGGAGGTGTCTTTTCCTCTGGCATGACCACCACTGGAAAGGCTCACTTCCCTTCCGGCGCCAACTCACCAGGCCTTTTTCTTCCGCCTGTGCTTGGACTCAATCATGCGTACAATGGCTTCCTCCTCATAGGTGTGGCCACACACTTTATTTTTCACCGGCTTCTTCATTTCCACCTGCAATCAAGGAGACATTCAGCTTTCAGGAATGATAATGATCCACTTCCAGTAACTTCTCCAAGTCACCAATTATTTGGAACTGTTTTTTCCCTCATCTGGGGGCTTCCTGTATTCAACCTCGCAGTCTCGTGGCTTTAGATCATTGTGGGGGCAGACGGCCACGGAGGCAAATGCAGGTGGGCACCCGTGTCAGCTGGCCTGTGAGCCAGGAATTGCTTGATACCCCCCATCCCACCGCACCCCACCCCTCCCATGGGGCATGGTGGACTTCAGTCTTGCCAGCCGGGGAACCTCCCCCATATCCTCCTGGACCTCATCACTTTCCTTTCCTGCCTCCTTACCCCAGATGGGGAATCGAGTTAGAAAGCAAATAGGAGTCTTTTGCCTCTATAAAGCGGATTGCTTGGTCTTTCCGGAAAGGAGGAAGGCGACAGTACCTGAGTAATGGGGCAGATGAAATTGGTCTGACTTTGGGTCACAATCATGTCTTCATCAACTCCTTCTGTCCCATCAGCCTCTCTGTCAGCTTGAAGACCATCTAGAGGGAAGAAGGGAAACCGCTGAGCCTCGTTGGTCTAACACTGTGCCAAGGACAGCAGGGAATGGAAGGAAGGAATGGAAAGAAGGAGGTTACTGCTTTCTCGGGGTCTGTTGGGTGGTAGGCAACCTTGCTAGGCAGTTAGATGCATGTTAACTCTTCTCTTAAGAGAATCCTGCAGGGTAGGATGGATTCTGCCCTATTTTTTTTTTAATTTTAAAGATTTTATTTATTTATTCATGAGAGACACACAGAGAAAGAGAGAGGCAGAGACACAGGCAGAGGGAGAAGCAGCTCCATGCAGGGAGCCCGATGTGGGACTCGATCCCGGGACTCTGGGATCACACCCTGGGCCGAAGGCAGACACTAAACCACTGAGCCACCCAGGGATTCCCGATTCTCCCCATTTTTGATAAGGGGAACCGACTCAGAGCAGGGAGATAACTTTTTCAAAGAATTACTTTGTGAGGGAATACTATCCAGTAATCAAGACTGTGGCTGTGGAGTCGGAAGTGCCCAGTTATCTCTTTCATTTCCAGCTGTGAGACCTTGGACTAGCAAGATGTTTTTTTGGTAAAGCCTCTACTTTACAGCTTTGTTGCAAATTTTAAAAGAGAGATTAAAAGAGATGAAAAATGCAGCATGTTTGCACAGTCCCTGGCACGAGGAAACATTAAATAAATGGTAACTACGTTAGCTAGCTCTGGGGTTCTCAAACTTTTTGGTCTTGGAACACTTTCATACTTGTAGATATTAAGGACCCCAAAAAACTTGTTTGGGTTATGGTTTATCGATATTTGCCATCGCAGACATTAAGACTGAGGATTTAAAAAATATGCATTAACCAATTCATTAAAAAAAAAATATTGGGGCACCTGGGTGGCTCAGTGGTTGGGTGTCTGCCTTTGGCTCAGGGCATAATCCTGGTATCCTGGGATTGAGTCTTACATTGGGTTCCCTGAATGGAGCCTGCTTCTCCCTCTGCCTGTGTCTCTGCATGAATAAATAAATAAAATCTTTAAAAAAATAATACTACTCCTGGGGTACCTGGCTGATTCATTCGGTAGAGTATCTGATTCTTGATCTCAGGATTGTTGAGTTTGAGCCCCATGTTGGGTGAGTGATTACTTAAAAATAAAATTTTCAAAACAAAACAGAACAAAAATAACTCCAGGGGCACCTGGGCCAGCTCAGTTGGAGGACATATGACTCTTAATTTTCACGGTTATGAGTTCAAACCCCATGATGGGTAGAGAGATTACTTAGATTAATAAAACTTAAAAAAAAAAAAACCTCCATTATTAAATGTTAACATAAATGATATCTAAAAAACTAAGAGTAATTATATTTTCCAGAACAACAAAAAAGAGATAAAAATGGCCTTGTCTTTATATCTTTGAAACTCTTCTTTACTGTTTGGCTTAATAGAAGATAGTTGGATTTTGAGGGACACCTGGGTGGCTCAGTCGGTTTAGCATCCAACACTTGATTTCGGCTCAGGTTGTGATCTCTAGGTCCTGAGATCGAGCCCTGTGTTGGGCTCCATGCTCAGCAGGAAGTCTGCTTGAGATTCTCTCTCTCCCTCTGCCTCTATCCCTCCCCCTCTCCCCCTATCCCTCTCTCTTTCTCTATAAACAAATAAATAAATACATACATAAATACATAAATCTTCAAATAAAAGATAGTTGGATTTTGATATCTGTATATCCATCCAGTCTGTTGTGATAATACGTCACACAGCCTCTGGAAAAAGTACACTTATGGAAAGAGAGTGAAAAAGACTAGTGACACCTTACTATTGTTAGGAAGATAGTTTGGGCCTCATATGTACCCAAAAAGGCTCTCAGAGAACCCTAGGGGTCCCACACTTTGAGAACTGCTGAGCCCATGCATGGTAAAGGTTTTGGATAGCCCATTTGATTCTGAAATCTCCGTTCTTTTTCATTTCATCATAACTTGCTCCTCACTGAGGGCAAACAGATGATGGATGGTTTCTGAATGGGATAATGAGACTGAGTAGCTCCGTGAAAGCCTTTATTTCCAGGGAAGGGAGATGTCCTTTTGTGCAAACATCAAAGATCAATGGCTTTTTAAAAGCAAATGTTGACAGTGTCTTCCTTCCTCTCTTTCCTGCCCCCCCTTTCCTGTCCTTCCACTCTTCTCTCTTCCCTTCCTCCTTTCATTCTGGCAAAATAACATTGACATTAAAAACTGCTTTGTTTTTAACGTGGGAGGAAAACCCCTGTCTCAGGTTCAGATGGTTCTGCACATGTTTCAGTTCCTAGAACTGACAGCCCTGGTCTCCCACCTTGGCCAGATGGAGTGTCTGTCCTACTGGGGGCAGGGAAAGGGCCACAGAGTGCTAGTTCAAGGTCACCCAGTCAACTAATAGCTGGCCCCCAGGCATTCTGCCCCTAATTACTGTTTTTTTTTTTTTTTTTTTTTTTTTGTAGGGGTTTCACCTTGTTTTAGCAGACTACTATTATTTGTATGTCAGCTTGTTGTGTTTTCCTAGAGAAACATCCCTCAAAGCTCTCATTCCTTGAAGAAGGCAGGAGTGGAGACCTCAGCATGTAGGGCTTCTCAGGCAGAGCACTGGCCACTCAGGTACAGTACCTGGGGCCTTCTGGCTTTTCAAGGACCTGTAGAAATCTGTCTGAGACCTCGAAAGTCATTTGTTGGCTTCAGAATAGGATAACTACAAAACAGAATTAATAAATGCCAAAGGTCAACAAAATATTATGCTAACTTCATTGATTGCTGACTTGGTAATCAAAAATATTTCATTTGAAAGCCGTATGTAGGCTGGAGTTAGGGTTGAACTTAATAATTCCCAGGGAAGCAAAGATACATGCTGATAAATGAATAGCCAACTATAAGTTACTTGTAGCCAACCTATTTCCAAAGCCAAACTCTAAAGATATTTTTCAAAATTTTATGTCCGCAATAAAAGTATATTTAATGTGGAGGTTGCCATATTTTAGTATGTTTACTGTGATGTGGGATGGGGCCTGTGAAGAGTTTAGGGACTTCCCAGGACCTGTCTTTGGTATTCACAGAGCAAGAGTTAGATAGACTCCTCGAGGATCCTTCATCAGCCCAGTGGTTGCTCACCATGGCTCAGGAAGGTTGGACAAGGAGCCAAGTCAGCCAAGCTAAGAGCATTCTGTCTCTTTAATTCACCTTCTAAAGCCTCCTTCTGTGGGTGGCTCCTGGTAATTTCTTACTGTGTGTTTGACAGTCAAAATTAGGGTCTCTCTCTTTGCCCATTCTTACAGGGTTTATCCTGAACTCATGGCAGATTTTTTTTTTTTCCCTGATGGCAGAAATCTGACTGTATATGTGATACTGTGGAATTCACCAGAAAATCTGGTAGATGAATAACAGAGTTCAGCCAATGTGAAAGGCTGTGGGTTTGTTTCTTATTTTCTATTTTTAAATTTGAAAAGGTAGAGGAAGCAGCAAAGCACAAGGGAAACGCAATGCCGACCACTAGGGAGGGAGGAGTGGGGAACTCAGAACCTGTAGGTGGCTTTCAACATCCGTGATCATGAAAGAAGGTAACAGAAGTAAGACGGAGGAAGAATGCCAACAGTGAGTAATAGTCCACGGACCGAGAGTCTAAAAAGAGAAAGATCCTCAACAGCTAAACCTCTTGAGATAGAACATTTCCTCACCCGAAACCTATATTTATAGAAAGTGATATTAATGTTGGGATCTACGATGTGCTAACAAAAGGTCACATCTGGCAGTAAATATCAGTCACACTTGTTTAGTTGATCCAAAGATAAAACCTCTTGATAAGCTTCATAAAAGGAAGATTGGAGAGAAGAATATAGATCACCTAAGTGGAACCACATAAGTTTTAAAACTGAGGTTATCTGGGACGCCTGGGTGACTCAGTGGTTGAGCATCTGCCTTCGGCCCAGGGCGTGATCCCTGGGGTCCTGGGATGGAGTCCCGCATCAGGCTCCCTGCAGGGAGCCGGCTTCTCCCTCTGCCTGTGTCTCTGCCTCTCTCTCTGTGCCTCTCATGAATAAATGAATGAAATCTTAAAAAAAAAAAAAAAAAAAAAAGCAGTACCTGGTTGGCTGTCAACTTGTGACCTGGTGGGCAAATCTCAAATATGCCCCTCCCGTCCCTGCCTGGGCCCAGGGCACCCAAGCAATGGACTGAGGGAGGAAGTGCAGACAGGAACTAATGTTTCCAGAGTCCCCATAAGGGATGTGTCAGGGTATGAGTTAGTAACTTGGTCGTGATTCCTTCGGATGTCATGAAATGAACGGGAAGAGGAAAGAGAAACCATGGAAATGCTTGAAGTGATAACCAAGCATACAATTACAGAATTCTAGAAGTCTATGAATATTTTCCTGTGATGTAAAGTTAGGGGGTGGTGAGGGCATCTGTTGAACCCTGAGATGTGGGTTCATGGTCAGCTAGTTACGACTGGTAATGAAGAGCTAAACGCCTCTGCCTTTATTGTCTCCAATCGGCCGTCATCCTTCTAGATGCTTGCTCAAGCCAAGACTTTTGGATTTATTCTTAATCACTCATTTTCCTTCGTTCTTCACATCTGAAACCATTGGCATGTTCTGTCGACTGGTTCTAAACGATAGTCCCTAAATCTAAATCTAGTAAATCTAGCCCCTTCTCTCGAGTTTTACCATATCCAAACCACTATGGCCTCCTGCCCAGACCTCTGCGGTAGCCTCCTACCTAGAATCTCTGCTTTGACAAGGGTCGTGATGCTCCCATGTGCTTCTCACAGCAGTGCTCACAGCCAACCTCCCAGACCAGTCTTCCCCCCACCCCCAGCCCACCCCCACCGTGCTCCACTCCCACTGGTCTTTTCTGTTTCTGGAACGTGCCACTATCCAGGCTGTCTTTGGGCCTTTACACTAACACGACTGGAATGTTCTTTCTCCTGATCTTTGCTTTTCCTACTCCTTCTTGTCATTTTGAAATGTTAATTTAAGCATTATCTCTCTGGAGAGGCCTTCTCGGATGTCCCAGGCTGCAAGGGGCCACCCAGGCTTGCTGTCACATTACTCACTTGTGAGGCTGTGACTCCACAGGGCACCAATCTTTACGCACAGCTTTCTCCCATCTCCCTCCTTCCCTCCCTTGCCCTCCCCATTCTCTTCCCGGAAAGCAGGGACTTGGTTGTCTTGCTCGCGGGTGTTTCCTAGAGTCTAAATGTCCTTGGTATGTAGGAGGAGGTGTTCAATAAACATCTGATTAGTAAAGCGCTTCATCTGACAAGGCAAGAGTGGGCATATTTTTCACAAGGATGTACTGAACGGATTTAACAGACGTGGCAACACATAGACACACACACTCACACACACACACACACATCCTTGCACAATGATGATTTGATAGCTTTTCAGCAAATAACAGAGAGGACTTCACTCTAGCTTGGGGTGCAGCCCTGGACCCTGAATTACATGTCAAAGGCAGGAAGTAAATATAAGTTTTACAATTATAGTAGGCTGTGTGGTAATTATAAAGGAGAGTCCAGACATGGTCTTGTGGTCAGAAAATACATTTGGTCCTGGCCACACACAGCCCTAGTATTAGTCATTTGTCTGTCTTCAGGCATCCCAAATTTGGCTACCAGTAAGACAGTTTTATGCCAGCTGGGAATAAAAGTTGATTACTGTGTGCTTTTTCAATTAAGCCTGAACATTTTACTAAAAGTTCTTTTCTCTTGAACGTTGGTAGCATATGAAGAAAATACTTTACAAATATTTACTGCCTGCTTGAGATGCCTATTGCACTGTCCAGTTTCTTTTACTTGCACTATTCTATCTAGTACAGCCTATTTGGAGAGGCTGAGCTGGTACAGGGAAGATTTGGGGGCCTCCCCTAATGTGCAAAAGAACACAGATTCCAAGTTTGAAGCAGTATAGCTCTGTCGCTACAGAGCTTCAAACTGTTTTTGCATTTCCTGACTGCAATTCTGCAATTTCTGACTGTTTCTCCCACACAGTAACCTATAGCTGGGTGGGGAGTGGCCCCACCTGGGAACTGGGGCTGAGACTCTAAGCAGAAAAAGGTGTCAGCAGGCTCAGTCACTTTGGCTTGGAATTTAGGAGCAGCGCGTGTGTGTTTGTGTGTGTGTGTTGTTTTGTGGTCCACTCCCCTATAAAGTTGTTTGTCCAGCATTGTATCTCAGTTTCTTTGTGAGACTGGTGGGCTGTCCTGAATGCTAGCTGTTTGGCTGGGCCAACTTGACACTGAACACACTGATTCCTAGTTTCCAATAGTCTCTGGCTCTGCTGTGTGTGCCACTTTTGCAGAAATAAGATACAGATCATGAGGGCACCTGGGTGGCTCAGCAGTTGAGTGTTTGCCTTTGGCTCAGGGCATGATCCCGAGGTCCTGGGATCGAGTCCTGTATCGGGCTCCCTGCAGGAACCCCGCTTCTCCCTCTGCCTATGTCTCTGCCTCTCTGTGTCTCTCATGAATAAGTAAATAAAATCTTAAAACAAAAGATGCAGATCATGACCAGATAGGGCTTACATAATTAAAGATTTCCAAGATGTCATAACTTTCACAGGATGGCAAGATTCAACAAAGACTGAATGAATACAATTCAATCAGAACACTGGCTAGAAACCAATTAGGATCCAATAAATGTTATCCATTATGTGTATACATATATATTTATTTATTATAATTGTTACATACTTCAATAATTGTAAATTGTCACTAGTGTGTGTGTGAGGTACTGTCCTTGGTATGGGCAAAAAACAGCCCTTGCCCTCAGGGAGCTCAGTCACATAGGACTATGTGTATAGAGTGCAAAACA
Source organism: Vulpes lagopus (assembly GCF_018345385.1). NCBI lineage: Eukaryota > Metazoa > Chordata > Mammalia > Carnivora > Canidae > Vulpes > Vulpes lagopus. Next base: position 14,953,575 of record NC_054832.1, read on the forward strand.
GTCTGACGAGGATTATGCATATACGAGATACTGTGGGGGAGCACCTTCTAGGAGAGAACAGGTCTGGGCTCTCTGAGGAGCTCAATACTGATCTGCGTCACTGAGAAGGCTCTTTCAACCTCTATCTCTGATGCAATTCTGCTGCCTCCTTAAATGTGAGCCTTTCATTCACAGCCACCTCAGGTCAACATTCTAATCAATGGTCTTCCTTTTCGGAGCTGTCATCTATACTCATCTCAGATTCCATGTACTCGGAGAAGCTATCCAATCCAACCCAATCCAACACAGTCCCTGCAGCCAGTCTCCTTTGAAATCCGGTAACACCTGCTGTCTGTACTGTATTCTTAGCTAAAACTTCTTCATTATTCAGTTGTTTCATGTAGATAGGAATTGTTTTCCAGAAAGCTCCTTGAGGATAACTGCTGTGTGTTCAAGTCAAGCTGACTCAACTCATGGTGCATTATTGAACACCTGCTCTGTGCCAAACACCATACAAATGCCAGGTGTAGATGCAAAGAGGATTAAGATCAGGTGTGATAGGAGAGACCACTGCAAATACTAAACATTTTGTACAATGAATGTAATAATAATAAATGTGAGATTATAAGTGTGTTTTGAACAAAGTACACAAGTTATCCGGGTGGCTCTCCAAAGGGGGTTGAAAAATGAAGAAGAACCTCCAGACAAAGTGATAACCAAGTTAGGTTCTTCTGCTGGGAGGTGTGGTAAGAAGTGGGAACTACTGTAATTAGGAACATGGGTGCTGGAGATGGCCTGCCTGGGTTCAAATCCTAGTTGTATCACTTTTTAGCTGGGTGTTCTTAGGCAAGTTACTTTATCTTTTCTTCGCTTCAGTCTTCTCGGCTGTCAAATGGAACCAACAATCATACCTGCTTCATGGAGCTGTATGAGGATTAAATTAGTTAATCTATGAAGAGTTCTTAGAATGAGGGTTGCCTGGGTGGCTCAGTTGGTTAAGTGTCTGCCTTTGGCTTGGGTCATGATCCCAGGGTCCTGAAACTGAGTCCTGCACTGGGCTCCCTGCTTAGTGGGGAGCCTGTTTCTCCCTCTCCTCCCTGCTTGTGCTCTCTCTTCCCACCTCTCTCAAATAAAGAAAATCTTTAAAAAAATAAAAAAGGGAAGTTCTTAGAATAGTATCTGGCAAATAGGTGACAGTAAATACTGTTATGATTATTAATATTATTATTCAGAATTTCATAGAGCTAGCATGAAGTGCATGTGTGCAACATATATGCTCAATTAAGTAAAAATCATGTGCTATGGAATCACCCAGAAAGAAACGACATGGTTGTTCAATCCAGGGTTCTAAATGGGATAAATCTTTCCATGGCCCAGGACAGAGTGAGGCCTAAGTGAGCTCACTTGTAATTAGCTGACACAGCACTATCAACATCTTCAATTTGCTGTCCGTTTTCACTTCCATGACTCTTTCAACACACTCTCTCAAGATCTGGAAAGTAAACTGAATGAACAGTTTCAGATTATTTCTTCCAAATGAGCTGACACTATTAAGATGGACCCTTCCACATTATCATGTACTTGTTAATTTACCTACTCTTATTTCAGACATATCCTTTGTCCTCAGCTGACATCATGTATTAATTTGCCTCCATTTATTTCGTCAAAATATGTCATGTCAAATAGGAAGGTTTTATTATTTTTTAAAAGATTTTATTTATTTGAAAGGGGGGTGGTGGGGAGCAGAGTGACAAGTAGACTTGTCCCAGGACCTTGAGATCATGACTTGAGCTGAAGTCAGAAGCTTAACCAACCTAGCCAGCCAGGCATCCCACACACAAAAAATGAAGGTTTTAAAATAACAGAACCTATTGCATTGCATTGGTGGGGCAAAAATCAATCAGTCAAGATCTGGTCATACAGTATCCATCTCAAGCCAATAAATACTGAAAATTTCCTCAAACTTTGTACTTGGGTTTATGGCTTTGTATAGGATAAGGTTTAATGATCTTCTCTAGGTTACCAAGCAAGAGCAGGGAATCTAACACCCACATTCTATTTCTTTGTTCTGGGCAATTAACTAGAAAACCAAAGGATAGGAAAACCCTGGCTTGTCAGTACTAAGAGGGTCTACAACTCTTAGTTATTTAGATCCGTGGTAGAGTACGAAGCAAGCGCAGATCAGAAGGCGAGAAATCTCATTTGGGCTCATCCTATGTATTCTTATTGTAGAGGGCTGGAAATATCACTCATCCAGGCACCTAAGACAGTATGTGCGATTTGTTTGTGAGTATCCTTTCCTATCTCTTTCTTTACACTAACTTCACTCTGTCTCCTTCCCTCCATTCTCAGTGCAGCTGTCCTTTTTTTTCCCAAAAGATTTTATTTATTCATGAGAGACAAAGAGAGAGAGAGAGGCAGAGACACAGGCAGAGGGAGAAGCAGGCTCCATGCAGGGAGCCCGAAGTGGGACTAGATCCCAGGTCTCCAGGATCACGCCCTGGGCCGAAGGCAGGCACTAAACTGCTGAGCCACCCAGGGATTCCCAGTGCAGCTGTCCTAATTCAAGCCCCTAGCCATTTCTTACTTAGAATATGGCAAAAAGTTCTCTATTCTTTATTCATCTTTCTGCCTCAGCCTCTCCCCAGTCTAGTCCCCCTACTCCAGGTAGTTATCTTTCTAAAACCATGGACTCCTAAATGTGGCAAGACTTCATCAGCTGGTCCAAAGCATCTTGGTCTCCTTCTGCAACCTACCTCTGTCCCATCCGCATGTCCACCCCAAACCCCAACCCCAAACCGTGACTGCCCACACTTGTCATGCTGTTCTGCGCATCTGCTAGCCCTTCACTGATCTACTTCTGACCATTCTTCAGTACTCAGTGCAAGTATTTCCTTGGTGAAGTCCCAACACAAAGGTGATCCCTCCTTCAGCTCCCCTAGTGTCCTTGTACATGCTGTGATCATTTGTTTCCTTCTCTATCTTCCTTTCACACTGAATCCCTTTAAGGGATGGAACTCTGTCTCAATGAGCCAGGCAAGGTGCAAGAACTTAATAAATATGTTCAGTGAATGGTCGGTTGCTAAAACAAGAGAATGCTTTGACTATCGTTACATAGAAACAGGTAAGATGAAAGCAATGAAGAAGACTGTTTTGAAGGCTAATATTGTGGAATAAGACAACCTGGTTCTTGATTGAATTACTAATTTTCTAGAAGGGAGCCAAATGACACTGCCTAGAATCATGCCACTCTACATTCTCTGCTCCGATTCTGTGCAAAAGCAAATTACCAAAATGCAAGCTGATAGAGGTCATATTCCAAGAAATGAATTATTTCACATTATGCCTTTAGATCGGTTCTGGTTCTATTTGCTCTAAGCCATCTACACTGATAGGAAAGTATGATAATCAGTCATCAAAAATGTGAAAATTATCTTGCATTTGTTGAGTTTACCCAGGTCGGGCAGAGTGTATGTGCAGTGATGTTCCAGTAGAGCAGTTCTTATAACAGAAACACTGGGGAAATCTCCTTATCTGGCAGACTAAATTTAAGTGAACTATGGCATCACTACTCACAAGATCTGATAGTAATTGCAAACAATCTTCACCATCAGAAAACACTTATGTTATAACATGAGGTGGAAAAAATGAGATCCAAACTGTATATGTAGTATGCCTAATTACTTTTTTAAGAAAATATTTTATTTATTTACTTGAGAGGGAGAGAGAGCACAAGTGGTAGAGAGGGAGAAGCAGGCTGCCCATCAAGCAGGGAGCCCAATGCGGGGCTCGATCCCAGGATCCTGGGATCATGACCTAAGCCAAAGGCAGCCTCTTAACTGAATGAGCCACCCAGGAGCCCTGATTGATTGATTACTTTTTTAAAAGGGGATATAGGCAAAAGACTGAAAGAAAATGACAAAATACTGTAGTCCATTATGTCCAGTTGATATTAACTACTGTACATGTGAGCTGACGGTACAGGGATCGATGAGGATAGCTAAGATTTCTGAAGAATAATTATCTAGCTCTTACTTTCCATATCCAGCACTCTTCATGAGACCAAGTGATACGTATAAGTAGGGCTGACAGCAATGGGGATGGGACGGATGTTTATTTGATTTGTCAAACTGAAACAAATTATGAAATCAAGTCCAGAGATCATAACATTAAAAAAAGGAACTTTAGAATTTATCCTTGCTCAACTTTAAAACTGCAGAGTTTCAGTTTTGGGTAACACAGGGACTATGACACCATTTCTAGCCCTAGTATTTTCTAGATGTATTATCCTAACATTTATACTATCTCAAACTTGTCTGCTCCCCTACAAGGCAATACATCGCAATTTAATTTCTATCATATCTTTTCCCCCATGGCCTCCCATTTCAGAGCTCCAGACAAAACAATAACAAAATACCTGAATAGAACAGAAGGCTTTAATGTAGAATAAAGCTAGTGCTAATACCATACTTTGTTTTATAAAGTTTCTTAGAATTAAGTGACACATTTTTATCCCCCCAAGGATAGAAGGTAAAGAGCCACTGAAGCCATCCATTTAGGGATAAAGCTCAGAAAGGGAAGCTCTTGTGTCACTAAGTGAGGCTGGGCCTAGAGTTGGGTCACATACCTGACTCCACAGGATTACTCAGCGTGGTCATTACAAAATGCCACAGAATCTTGGTGATAATTAAATATGCTTACTTTTTCTTACCACTTGCATTTTTAAAAGATTTATTATTTATTTATTTAGTTTTAAAGATTTGATTTATTTATTCATGAGAGACACAGAGATCGGCAGAGACATAGGCAGAGGGAGAAGCAGGCTCCTCCTAGGGAGCCTGATGTGAGACTCGATCCCAGGACGCCATGATCACGCCCTGAGCCAAAGGCAGGCACTCAACCTCTGAGCCATTCAGGCATCCCAACATTTTTTTTAAATAAAGATTTTATTTATTTGGTAGAGAGAGTGAGAAAGAGAGCAAGCGAGAGTGAGTATGAGTAGGGAGAGGGGCAGAGGGAGAAGCTGACTCCCTACTGAGCAGGGAGCCCGATGTGGGGCTTAATCCCAGGATCCTGAGATGATGATCTGAGCCAAAGGCAGATGCTTCACTGACTGAGCCACCCAGGTGCCCCCTTTGTACTTGCCTTTGATGAGGATATCAATATTTATTTTTGATACATTTAAAGATTCTTCATTATGATGGCACAATGTAGTCATATTAAAAAAAAAAGAAAGAAAGGAGAATGATCCCCAAAGTGCACTCAGTTTGGAAGAAATTTAAAAAGGTCAGAGCCTGAGGGTCCAAATCTAGTGAGGCTTAACAATGCTGTCAGCAACAAAAGTCAGCGAAGCCACCCAAATGTAGCTCAGCTCCCCAGCTTGCAGAGTGCTCAGAGCCAATCAGGGCAGGGCTACCCAAGCTTCCAACAGTAATGAATCCATAGACGCTCTGGTTGGCCTGGACATCTGTTTTTAGTTTTCAGGGTCTTGTCTGAAGTTAGTCTAACAGAAAACATACCAAAAAAAAAAAAAAAAAAGGCTGCCAAGTGGAAAGAAGAAGTAAAATGAGAGGGAGAGAGAGGGAGAGAAAGGGAGAAAGAAGAGGAGGAAGAAGGAGGGGAGGGAGGGAAAGGGAGAGAAGAAGACAAGACAAGAAGGAAGAAGCTAAAGGATGTGGGAAATCCTCAATACCACAGGGCCCAAGGACAGGCACCTCCGCTACCATACCCTAGCACCAAGGACTGGTCTGTAAGGCTTCCTTCCTCCCACTCCACCCACCCCCCTTCACTTTCCACCCACTTTCCAACCTTTCCCACATGCAAAGGAAGACATGACTTCAAAATCAGGATCAGCTTAGGACATAGCTCTTGTGAGTGTGTACAATAGATCTGAGTCATTTGTTCATTTTGTAAACATGAAGAAATCACACTTTTAAAACTTCCTCCTTCATGACATTCATAGCACTTGACAGAATGCTTAGCATGGAACATTGACTCTTTTCCTTATCCACACCCAAAGTGTCAAGAGGGACAGACTTGCTTTCTCACCCAGAGCTCACATCCTCCAGGGCAGGTGACAAGAGGGAGCCTGACAGGGGACACCTGGGTGGCTCAGTGGTTGAGTGTCTGCCTTTAGCTCAGGGAATGATCTTGGGGTCCTGGGATCGAGTCCAGCATCAGGTTCCTGCTTCTTCCTCTGCCTATGTCTCTGCCCCTTTCTCTGTGTGTCTCTCATGAATAAATAAGTAAAATCTTAATTAAAAAATAAGGGGGAGCATGACAGAGAGGCAGAAGCAGGATGCACAGTAGCTGTGGTGTCTATGAATGTAGGCCGAGCCACAGAGGAGCGCAGAGAACTGAGGAGCAGCCCAGGAGAGTGTTCTACTAGGGACACTGCCTTCCTCTGGGGAGTCTTCTCACTCAGAGGTCCCCAAGCCCCCCACCCGGGATATTTACACATCATCGGTAATTATCTGTTTACGCCACTGTCTCTCCCACTGATCCATAAACAACTCAGAAACGAGGACCACTTCTGTTCATCTCTGCATCCCTAGTTCGTGGTGCATGGGAGGGGCTGTGTCAGGACACGGAATCCAATCTTAAGGGGCCCTTGGTGGCTTAAAAATCGTTCTGCTCACTGCCTAGCTCTTCTGCAGAGAAGGGTTTCTATGCACGACCTAGAGAGGAGTTCTGTAAGGCATGGACTTCAGGATGGTGGGTCAAGTCCAGAGGTAGGTATCACTTGGCTCTGTCATCAGTTGAAGGATAGGTGTTAAATTTCCTGCAGACTATCGCTCTTGATGTCTATTTATTAGGATGGAGTGAAGATGAGATAAAATGTTTTGCCCTCATTAGAGGAAAAAAAAAACCCTAATAATGCATCACGACAGTAACAAAAACACCTTAGGTAAGGAGATAGTTTCTGAAAGCACAAAGTAGGGTGACTGGATGATCTTGGTTTTCACTTTCAAAGCCCGTGGAGGGGTGGGGGGCAAGTCTTTGCACTCCAGTGTACAATCCACATCCATTCATAAGCTCCAGAAGATTGCATTAAAGTGAATGAACGAAGAGAGTGGCCAGCAGTGACAAGACAAAGGAAGGAAGGAAGAAGAGTAAGAAGAGAAAGGAAAGCTCTCGGGACTTGCTTTACAAACTCTACAGGAAAATACAAAGATCTCAAACAACTCCCTTTCTGAGCTGAGGATGCTGCTGCTGGCTTACAGCCACACCCTCCTGCCTGGAGTGGGGGGTCTAATCTAGATCTGGGGTGAGTGGTGAGAGACCACCAAAGAGTGGCTTGTATCCTGCCCAACATTGCAGGACAAACCTATGTGATGGCTGTTCCATTTCTCTGACTACAATTTTCTTCTTCAGCTAAAAAGGTCTCTTAAGACAAAAGAAGGGGCACCTGGGTGGCTCAGTTGGTTGCATCTGTCTTTGGCTCAGGTCATGATCTCGGGGTCCTGCGATCGAGCCCCACATCAGGCTTCCTTCTTGGTGGGGAATCTGTTTCTCCCTCCCCCTCTTCTCTTTCCCCCCACCCCCAACTTGTGATCTCTCTCTCTCTCTCTCAAATAAATAAAATCCTAAAAAACAAAAAACAAAAAACAAAAGAAAACCATGGTGGGGCTACTTGTTGGATGACTGGAGAAGTCTCTCACTCTGACATCCTTGACCATGAGCCTCCCCAGGGAAAAGGTAGCAGGGGATTCAAGAGCAAATAAAGGAGGCAGCCTCAGAACACATCAAGGAGGCAGAGAAATTATGTAGGGGAGGTAATGAGCACACTAATTATAGGGGTCATCACAAGGCGCAATGGAATGAAATTAAGGAAAGGAAAATGTTCATTGTCAGGAAAGACGCTGTTGGGCCCACTGGGGGAGAGGTGTTTCCTGTACTCTTCACACAGACCGGAGGCCATTCATCTGAACGAAGTTGGTTCAAAATGAGCTAGAAATTATTGAGAGGGAATTTTATTTTTGTTACCAAGAGACTAGGTTACTTGATGACACACAGAGGCCTCTTGTATCTAATTTTATCACTCTGTTCTCTCTTCTAAATTAAATAGTAAAATAGCAAATGATAAAAAGGCCTATGACTATTTCATTCCAGAAATATGATTCAACATCTAAGGAGATCAAAACTGGCAACACAAGAACAAGTAAGAAGAATGGAATAGAGTCAGACATGCTTCAGTTTACAAGGGATTTACAGAGGGGATCTAACTAAAAGGGAATACTAAAGATAGGGCTTGTTTCTCTTACTTTCCAGAACGAGTTCAGTTACTGGATTTTTCGGAACTCATACAAAGACACCAATTTAGCCTCATCACCATCAGTCAGCAGGAAGGAGCATTAGCTTTCAAAATTGAACCCCAGTTTCATAATGACATCTAGTACCATCCTCAGAGCAGTTGGGTAGCTGAAACCTGGAGCTCTGAACAGGGTGAAAAATTAAGCCAGAAAAGCACTTTATTTCTTAATTTTTTTTTTAGATTAAAAAGAATTTATTTATTCATGAGAGACACACAGAGGAAGAGACATAGGCAGAGGGAGAAGCGGGCTTCCCTGTGGGGAGCCAGATGAGGGACTCCATCCCAGGACCTGGGGATCATGCCCCGAGCCAAAGGCAGATGTTCAACCACTGAGCCACCCAGGTGCCCCAAGAAAAGTTTATTTTACTTATTTATTAATGAGAGAGAGAGAGAGAGAGAGAGAAAGAGGGGGGGGGGGGAGAGAGAGAGAGAGAGAGAGGCAGGCAGAGACATAGGCAGAGGGAGAAGCAGGCCCCTTGCAGGGAGTCTGATGCAGGACTTGATCCCTGGACCCGGGATCACAACCTGAGCTGAAGGCGTCCCAAAAAAAGCATTTTAAAGTCAGGTGTTCTAATATTACTTGGTTTTTTTCCCAGTATTCTTATTATGTAAATGCCTCTTCAAAGGTGTGCTATGCAGGGGGCTTGTCTGCTTGCTTCCTCCGCCAGCCACCCACCCGCCACCACTGAGTGATGTCCACCGTGCGTGGTGGGCCCTGTGCACACCAAGGTCAGTAGGACAGAACCCATGATCTAAGGGGCTCACCGTCTATTGTTGGGATAGAAAGTGCCATTCAAATCCGGTGGGCTACATTCTGTGAGCTTCAGGCATGGGCTCCAGAGGAGAAAAAGCAATGCTCAGCAGGGTGGGGAGCTCCTGCCAGGTCCGCAGGCAAGAGATTAAGGTGCAATTTGGACAACTCAGTGTGGGCTCAGGAACACCGGGGGGAGAGGAAGCTGGGAGTGGATGGGACACAGGCAGATCTGAATGACACAGATGCTGCTAAGCTGAGACCCTTCTGCAGCAGCAAGGTGTCAGGGCACTTTTGGAAACTTATCCTCTCTGTATGTGAATTATGAACATGTAATATTTTTTACAAGATCTCAAGGTAAGTCATGTCTGGTGATGAGGTGCTCTGTGCCCTCCCCAGTTTGTTGGCTCATCCTTGTCCTTCATATCAACTATAAATGCAGGGCTAGAGCTATAAATAAGTTTTCAGAGAATCCTTTAAAAACCTTTGGTCTGATTTCAGATCCGAAGATGTCTTAAGCACTGTGATGGTCTGATCCGATCCTAATCAAAAAATCTTTTCTATAAACATGCAATTTCACCCTACATACTCTATTACTCCTGTAATACATTTATTACAATTCTACTACTGACTACAGACATTGTATTTTGAAAGGACAGACAGCCCACAGGCAGATTTAAAAGGAGTTTACGACACTCAGGATTTTATAATGCAGGCTTTCATCTTGTACAATATTAACTATATAATTGCTAACTTGATTTTTCTTTCTTTTCTGTATTGCTTCTGAGACTCCGATGGAATGTTTGCTGCCATTGCTAATGAAATTCAGAGAAGGACCATTGGTTTTTAACTCCGCTTGGGAATTTTGATGCAATAGATGTTTGCACATTGCTGTCAGAACAAGTAAGATTCCTTATTCCTAAGTGCAAAGGGGACGTGGCTTTTCAGAGGAAAAGTGAGAAGAAAAGTCAAGCAAAGGGGACTTTGGGAAATTTGGCAGGAAGAAACTTTTGGGTTCTGTTGATCTGATTGTATAAGAAGTATTTTCAAGAGCTTTTATGTAATAGGTAAAATTTTTTTCAACCAACATCTAGGGTAGAAAGACACAATGCCTCCAAGTGAACTGTTTGCCAATTACAAGAAAACAGCCCTTTGGTGGAAAGTGCATGGGAATGACTGGAAGTTCCTACCTCTGCCACCAATCAACTAAGTGACCTGGGAGGTTGTGCCACTTATATATTGTTTTTGACCTTGTTCTCTCTACTATCTGATAAATAAGGGGATAAGAATAGGAGGGAGGGCAAACTCTGTAGTCTCAAAAACCTATTCCAGTTTTAAACCCTTCATTCTTACAATCTATCAGAGTTTTACCCACAGAGGAATCAGACTATGTTTAAACAAATAAACAAAAAAAGGTTTTATTGAATATTGAGGTCATCAACTCAAATGACTTCTCACACTGATCTGAAGGCTAACTTGTGCTTTTAAGAGTCCATCTATTTGCAAACCAAACTTGCACAACATCTGATTTACGCTACAGAAATATATGGCCAATAATAACCTAGCAAATAAAATTTGGATTTCAAGTGATGAAAACATGTTTCACTATGACCAATCTTAAGTATAAATTGAGCAACAGAGATGGTCACCCAAGTATAGCAGGTAGGTGCAATGTGGTTATTACTAACATTTTGAAAACTGTGTTCAGGAAACCTTATAATCACGGCGTTATTTTACAAGAGTCAATGGACTACAAAGAAGAATTATGTTCAGACCCGTCATTCACTTAAAGGAAGAGGATGGTTGCAAGTCAGCAACAGTAACAGAAATTAAATCGGTGGCTGGAATATGCTTTCCCAGTGAGATGAAGCAAACATCTTACTGAGCCATGGACTCTTTTACAGCAAAACAGTTGCCTGTTTTTTTCATTCCTCATTATCGCAAAACCCTCATATAGACTAACCCCATTTATCTAAATTATGATTATGTTTTCAAAGGCTTGTGGGAACTAGTTGCAATCCATGCAAACTCATCATCTTACAAATATTAACTGGTCCATCGGTCATTGAAAAGGGCAAGAAGATCAGAGGTGGGGATAACACTGTATGTAGATGGCCAAATCATGGTAGTAATCGGGGCAGACGGTTCCCTTAGCTTCCAGGTGACTTGCTGGTGTAAATGTCTATGTTGTCAGCAGGACCGACAGTTGAAAAATATGAAAGAAACCACACACTGGAGCCAGTGTTTTTCTTGGAACTACTATTTAAAGATGCACCAACCTGGAAGCCCAACATAGTCCCAAGTATACTAACATGTGGCTTACAAAGAATTTTCAAACGAGGAACTCTCATTCCCCAGAAGAGCAACCTGCATGCGGCTAATATTTAATCCTCCATGTTCCAGATGGCAAAACGTCACCTGTGGCCAATGAAACTGTATTACTGACCATGTGAATTCCCTGGTGGACTGCTTCTCCCATTTTTGCTCCATAGTGGTTTCACTCAACAAGGACCACCAGTATCCTTCTCACTGCTCTGAGTCCATGCTGATCCTTACCAGCCTTCCACTGCATGTGCATGTGACCAGACGTCCCCTCTACCCCCCACCCTGCTTCTGACTGAGGCCATGTGCAGTGCAGAAGGGGCTGGAGCTCAGAGCCATACCTGGGGAAAGTCCTGCTTACCCCTGCTGTCTGACCTCTGGCAAGTCACCACCAAGATCCATGAGCCTTAGTTTCCTCATCTGTAAAATGGGACTGTTCTAAGGACTGAGTATTGAACTGAGTGCCAACTTTAATTTAATCAAGTCATTGATTATTTCATGTACTCAGCCCACAATAAAGCACTGAACAGCTCCTGTTCCCTATATTCTAAGATATTGGATGTGTCTGCCTTTGCTTTCTGCTTCAATCCTGTCTTTTGTATCTTCTTCAAAACCATTTCAGTGACCCATTCCTGCTGGCTTTGGGGTCCCGCCATCCTTAACTTTCTCTGACCTCCTCCCTGGGCTACTAGGTGCCGTGTGATAATATATGGCCTCGCCCAGCTGGTTATTTTCCTAGTCTTGGCTGTTTATTTTCTTGCTAGACCGTCAGCACACACGGAGCCATAAATGATGTTTTCTGAGGACCTATCTCCCCCAGTGCCACCACATTATCTGTGTAGATGGCACATCAACCTACCTACCTACTTTGAACTTTCCCCTTTGGTGAAGCAATACCTGGTTCTCAATACTTAAACACCCTAAATCATTAGTAACTCTTTTTATACATGGCATATGCTTATCTTTCTTTTCTGAGCCTTCCTCTTTTCGTTCTCACTGGGTCACGTCACCATGTCAATGATCTACCAAATAAGCGATCTCTGGTCATTTTCCACTTGTCCTTTCTTGATCATAATTTGGATGACTGCCAGAGCTTGTGTGGCCCCCTCCCCACCGGCTCTCCAGCACCCCTGGCCTGTGGAATAGTCCTCATTTTGCTCCTCTCTTTGCTTACAGACAAAAAGGGAAGATTTTAGTTGCCTCATGGAGAGACAGCATGGATTCAAATCCTGCCTCCCTCAGTGCCTCTCTATTATTTCATCTGCAAATGGGAAAACACCACCTGTCTGGAAGGGCTGCTTGGAGGATAGGAATGTTCTACGTAGAATGCTAACCACAGGGCTTGGCACATGGCACCAGTCAAGAAATGAGGATGAAGTATTTTCTTAACCCTTGGGAGCTACCTCCTGCCAGCCAGTAGCTCAATCATGCCCCTTCCCAGTCCTTACGCCGGTGATCATTTTGAAGGGTTGGCCTCCCTTTCGAGATCCCATCATGACCTCCTCTGCAGGACAAAACATGTTCAAGAACTTCATCCACTGCTTCAAGACTTTCTTCTAGGTTGCTTCAAGATATTTCATAGTCTCTTTTGGCCAAATCCTCTCAAGGACACTCTGCTCACCACTCTCTAGGCCACATCCTGACCTCTAATGGCCTTATTTCTAGATGTCTTTGAAGGGGTACCTGGGTGGCTCAGTAGGTTAAGCATCTGCCTTTAGCTCAGGTCATGATCTTAAGGTACTGGGATGGCGCCTTGCATTGGGCCCCTTGCTCAGCAGAGAACCTGCTTCTCCCTCTCCCTTTGCCCCCCACCCCATGCTCAAATAAACCAACCAACCAACAAAAAAATTTATCTTTGAAATGCGAACTCCCAAGTAAAACCTTCTCTGACTAAATATAATGGACATGGTTAGATTCCGACCTTTGAGAAAAATAATTCTACTCCAGCATGGGGAGGGAGGAAGAACTCTGGCCCGATCAGGAAACCTGCTCCCAACTCACTATGTGACCAGAGCCAAGGCATTTCAACTTCTCTAAGCCAGGGAGGTAGACTGGGTCTCTCCGAGCTCCTTGTAGCCTGGAAGGTGAGATTCTCTGAATGCAGTGATTCTCTGAATGTGGTATACACTGGTCCCCTCTCTCCCCTGCCCATCACTGTTGTTTTGCTGCTGCGATACCTTTTAGGTCCCTTACCCTCCGAGGCTCTTCTCAAGGGCAGAGACCATTATCTGGGTAACTCACTTAGCACAGCCTGGAGCACTCACTGTGCTACAGACAGTACTTAACGCATGCATTTAGATGACAATGATCAAAGTACCTCCAGTGAGGCACAGACAGCTGCCACCAGATGACTCAGACCTCTCTGCAAAATGGCTTAATTTAGCACCCTTTCAGTTGTCTAAAGAACAGACTCTAAGAACGAAGTGAACTGAACACCCTTTAACTAATGTAACCTCACAATGGCCCTTTAAGGTCAGGAGTTTTTATCTCTAGAATACAGATGAGAAAGTACAGACAACAGACAGCCTCATCCGTTTCTCCTGAGTCAACAGTGGACTCAGGGGCCTGAGGGCGTAGTGGAAAAAACCAAGGAGTGACAGTGAGGAGATGTGAGTCCCAGGCCAGCCTCTGCCATTAACCATGTGTGTGATCTTGGAGGAGGCCCTTTTCAGGCTTCATTTTCCTCATCTGGAAAATGGCCTTGGGCAGCAGTTCCCAAGCCTGGCAAGGCATCAACACCACCAGGAAAACTATATTAGAAACAAATCTGCATTCTCAGGTCCACTCTTGAAAACTCCTTCCTTCCTTCATTTATTTCTTTGAGATTCTTATTCTATAGGTCTGGAGTGCGGCCAGGACTCTATTTTCTGTATATGTACCTCCCCAGCTCCCAGCCCCCAATATGAGAACGAGGGCAGCAATAAGTGCCTGACACCAGAGTTGCAGTTCCATGTCTCACTCAGACAACTTTGTCCCTTCTCAGTTCCAGATCCCATTAGATTGTTGTCTTTGCTCCCTCTTGAGGAGAAACCAAACTGGACTATTTCCAAGCATATTGCATGGTAGCTTAGCACATTCATGAGAACCCAAAGAATTTTGAAATCAAAGGTTGGTTCATACAACTTCCAGGGCAAGAAAGAGGTAATCTTATTTTGATAGAAATCCAAGTGAAAGTGTGAGAACTACCCCCTGAACAAGCTTCTTGTAACCGAACATTGGGCAGTGATGAGAAGGGGTCAAGGCAGTAGCCTTGCTATACAGCCATTTGCAAAGCTTCTTTTAAAAAGAAAACCTATAATATACTTGGCTTTGCTTGACCCGAGCTTAAAGATTCAGTTAAAGTCTTATGAACAAGTTGGGAGGCCTGGGTGGCTCAGTGGTTGAGCGGCTGCCTTTGGCTCAGGTTGTGATCCTGGAGTCCTGGGATCGAGTTCCACATTGGGCTCCCCGCAGGGAGCCTGCTTCTCCCTCTATGTCTCTGCCTATGTGTCTCTCATGAATAAATAAATAAAATCTTAAAAAAAAAAAAAGTCTTAGGAACAAGAGAAGCAGCCACCTAAGAACCTGTTTGCTTGTGTAACACAAGAGTTCTCGTCTATTGAAAGCTCACTGTGTGTGCTAGGCCCTACACTAGGCATTCACACATATTGCTTCCTTTCATTGACACGACTCTGATGCAAGTACCTTATATATATATATATATATATATATATATATAATGCTTTTTTGTTGTTGTTGTTCATGAGACACACACAGAGAGGCAGAGGCATAGGCAGAGGGAGAAGCAAGTTCCTCGCAGGGAGCCTGATGTGGGACTTGATCCAGGATCCCAGAATCCCACCCTAAGCCAAAGGCAGACACTCAACCTCTGAGCCACCCAGGCATCCCTGTTGCAAGTACTATTACTGACATCTTACTAAAACCTAAATGCACAGAGTTAAACAAACCCAGGTATATTTGTCTCCAGAAACCATGCAATACTACAAACACGACCTTAATATCTAATGCACCTAATGCCAAAATTTCTAGAAAACCTAACAGGCAATAGCAAAGCTCAGCAAGTCTGCCAATTTTGGAAGACTCTGTGAATTGGAGACAAAAGGATGCCCTTTATGGAATTCTCAAATGTGCTCTATTTAGGGGAATTTTGGCAAACGGGAAGAGGCTAATAAATATAACTGAGAAAACTGGACTCCAACTCCCATTATTGACGTTGATTTGCTGTGTTTGGGCCCTTGAAAAGTCAGTTTTCCTATCTGGTTGTGGATTCCATATCAGCAGAGTGAGGATGATAGGAGCTACTCACAAGGCGAGGATGCTGTGAGATTAAACAGTTTACGTACACAAAGCAATTCTGATCTCCTTAGAGAAAGGTACCAAACAAATGGATACGGAACTCTTGCTCGCCCTTGCAAAGGCTGTACTGACTGAAGCTTGTAAGAAGCACCTTGGAGACTAGATTTCCTCTACTGTTCTCTGAACTTTCTGAATTTTAAAAAAAGATTTATTTATTTATCTATTTATCTATTTATTTATTTGAGAAAGAGAGAGTGCAAGCAGGGGGAGGCACAGGGAGGGAAGGAGAAGCAGATTTCCCCCTCAGTGGGGAGCCCAATGCAGGCTGGATCCCAGGACCCTGAGATCCAGACCTGAGCCAAAACCAAGAATTGGACACTCAACCAACTGAGCCACCCAGGCACCCATGAACTTTCTAAATTTTACCCCTGCAAATGAATTTGTGATTGCAAATAGTGGGCCATCCTATCCACTGCAACTGCAACTCTGCTGTTGATTGGAATCTGAAATACTGCAAGCTTGTCTTAAATTCCTTGCAGGGCAATTTGATTCTCAAACAGTGAAGGTCCTTCTTACAATGTGGTCTTATTTTGAAGGTAGTCCTCTGTCTGTGCTATTATAAAGCATTAATTAAAGTGTATAGGGGCACTTGGGTGGCTCAGTTGCTGGAGGGTCTGCCTTTGGCTTGGTCATGATCTCAGGGTCCTAGGATCAGGCCCCACATCGGGCTCCCCACTGAGCGGGAAGTCTGCTTTTCCCTTGCCCTCTGCTGCTCCCCCTGCTTGTGCTCTCTCTCTCTCACTCAAATAAATAAACCCTTTTTTAAAAAGTGTATAATAGGAGCTCAATTGTTTTTTTGTTAAAAAGTAAAGAAAATACGTATTTTTTTAAATGTTAGAAGTAGAGAATTTATAGTTTTCATCGGTTGCTGAATTTTCCTACCTCACCTGAGGTTACTCTTTCCTATTACACAGCACTTGACATTTACACAGTGTTTTACGATCTGTTTACTACCTGATATTCATGGGCACCCCCTTTGAGGGAGGGCCCCGGGGCCTGATAACTGCTTTGTAGGTGAGGAAATAGAGAAATCTAATAACTTGTTCAGAATTGTGAGAACCTTTCTCCTTTTTTTTTTTTTTTTTTTTTTTTTAAAGTACTCTCTACACCCAATATGGGGCTGGAACTCATGATCCTGAGATCAAGAGTCATAGGCTCCAATGGCTGAGCCAGCCAGGAGCCTCAGCACCTTTCTCCTTCATATATGACATTTACCACCTCTTCCAGAGATTATATACAAACACAAAAACTCGATGCATGAAGGGAACAAGGTTTGGCCTTCTCTTTGAGTGGACTCAGTATAACATTACACCTGAAAAGAGCCTGGGGTCATCTGGCGCAAACTGCGCACTTGGCAGATGGGCCCTGGGAAGAGGTGAGGCCGCAGCTCACTGGACCCAGTGTCAGGGTGCCCCCTGCTCATCCAAATCTGTGACTCACAGATTCCCAAGTCAACTGTCCCTTCTTGTTGGGATGGGCAACTCTGAAGGGTTAGAGCTACATTCGGTTTTCTGTAGCACTTGCTACGCACATGAGGCTTCAGAAATGAACCACTAGATGTGGCACTGAATTTAGAGCTTTTTGGATGAAAGCTTACCATTCCACCCATAAACTCCTCAGACCTTTAGAGTTGATCTGTATTTTTCTTTTCTTTCTTTCTTTCTTTTTTTTTTTTTTTGATCTGTATTTTTCTGAGGCTTGCCTTCCTCCTTGAGGTTTGATGATGGGTGGTGGTATAGATTTCCACACTTCTTTATAGTGGATCAAAAGCTAGTTCTGTTTTCTCCTCTCATCATGAGAAGCTTTATTTCCATTGGTCTGAAAGCCACATGCTCTGAACACTTAGAGCTGCCTTTCAGCACCCCATTCCTTTTTTTTTCAGCACCCCATTCCTAAGTCCCTCTCCTACTTTCGGCTCTAAGCCCCAACCTCACAGGCCAGGTCAGAGGTCAAAAGTTCCTGGTAGTGACAGTTCTTTGGGACAGGCCCAGATTGAAGTAGCAGTAACAAAAGCAGTAACAAACATTCTTACTACTAACATCACTACCATCAGGACCACTGCGACCCATCATTTTAGTGAGTGCTCACTATGTTTCCAGACCCTGTGGTAAGTGAACACTGTGGAAGTTAGTCCAATTCACAGCGTGTCTTGCTTCAACTCTATGAGGCAGGTTACAAATATTATACCCGTTTTCCAGACAAAGAAACCGAGGCACAGAGAGGTACGTTTACCCAACGACACACAGCTCACACATATGGTCCCAGAGGCCACCCTCGCTCCCAGCCTCTATTATGAAGTGACCAGAAGACAAAGAAGGGCCACCAGACTCCCAGAGTTTGTCCAGGGCTATCAGGACAAGCCAGAGGTGTGTTGCTGGACAATTAGATCATCTAGCAGTGAGCTGTCTGCAATCAAAGGTAGATGTGGATCCAAGTAAAAATCAACATGAACACCTAACCCCAAATGTAAACAAAGTATTTGTTCAAAAGGAAATGTTCTTATTAACCAAAAAGAAAGGAAACAGGATATCAAAAAAAAAAAAACAAAACAAAACACACACACACACACAATGGCAAATCAAAGGTTTTGTGGCGACTTTGAAGGAAGAGCCAAGCTGACATGGCCAGCCCTACTCCTATAGGGGACACAGGCTCCTGCAGCAAAGCGGCTGCCATCCCCAGATTGAATGAGCCAGGGCATGCGACAGCAGGGCTGCATCAGGTTTTTAAATATGTCCAAGAACAACACCTTAATTACTGTCCTAACCTATTATGAAAGGGCGCCCTGTTGTGGACTGAGGTCAGGCTGGCCTTGTGCTACTTCAGTTCAAGTGTCCTAGGTGGGGGTGTCACTGAGGTAGGACGCCTGCCCTGATGTCACTGCAACAGGATTCGGGTGTTTTTCTTTGGATCTAGACTCACAGATCAGTCTTGGATGGGATTGGACAGTGCACCTCACACATCTTTGGTCTGCAGACTGAGGGGCAAGAGCATGTGGGCGTTCGAGAAGGCACTGAGCTTGAGCCAGGAGATCTGATGCTGGGTCCCACTGAGACAGCAACCAGATGTTTCCTCATCATCTATGAGAGGTTGGGGCTGGGCGACCTGAGATATTATTTCCAGCTTTAACATTTTAAGATTATAACACCCTGCCATTAAAAAAGAAAAAAAAAAACCCCACCAGAAAATGGAAAGCCAGTTGACTAGAATTGATGGACAGGCTGACACTATTCCTGATGAAACACCGAGGATAGATATCCTATCACTGATTCATGCTAGAAACCAAACAGTGAGGTCGGGATTTTGTGCACCAGTCTCTGAATCATAAGGATCCTCAAGACCACGTTTTGAAAATCCCTGAGTTGGGCTCTCACAAGAGAACTACTCATCACCCACCTCTGGCTTGGCAGGGAATCAAGTTCCCAAACCAGCAGGGCCCAGTGTACACATTTTCTCCATTGAAAATGTGTACTGAAATACTCTTGGTGCCTGGCACCAAACCCAGTCCTGCCTGGGCCTCAAGATGCTCAGTCATTTACACGTCCATAGCTCTGCACATGCTTTTATACACTTCTTTTTACTAGAAGCAGATGTGATGGGCATGGAAATTGATCCTTAAAGGGGGAATATACTGATTATACTTAGCTCCACTTCACCTTGCACTAATGCATGATCTTGTAAATAATTTAGGCATCTCTTCTAAAGACACCCTGAAGGTTCCTACAACCAGGTTTAGCATATACTACTTGTAGACATGATTCTGACAGTCGGTTTCAATGTGATAACTAAAAACAGGAGTGATGTCTGCTTCTTAAAAGTCACTGTCCAACTTGGAAAAAATGCCAGGTGCTGTTTCCTTAAAAATTAATCCCCCTAAAGCAAATGGTTTTACAAAATGTTTTCCCTTGTGCTGGAAAACCTTACCCACAATGCTCTACTTCTTGAATATGGCAATCTTTTAATAAGGAGGAGCTCTTCGATACATACTAATCCCAAAAGACTCCAGATTGCCAGATTATCTAGTCATTAATCCACTCAGACCTACTTAGAGAGATTGAAAATCTTTGCAAACCCATTCATGATAATCCCTATGATAATTAGTTACCTAAAAATGATTTTGCCTTTAAATCCTTGAACAATTACACACATACCAACTTGACATATGGTATGGTCACTCATACCATAATGGAGAAATGGGGTCCTACAGGTCACAAACTCAAGTCTATTAATATTCCCAAAGAAATCTTCCTTTCAACACCTTTTATTTCTTTACATTCTGTGCCCAATACTTGTATGTAAAATACTTCTCACCTCCTTAGTTCCATGATTACTCTCTTGTAATACGACAGTAGCTCTCATATACTACTAAAACTTTAATTTTTAGCTCAATTTATAAGGCCTTTTGAAAAATAGTACTCTCTTACTTCAATCTGATCAAGAAGAGAGGCATAAAATATTTTAGTTATTTGGGGCAAACCCATAGATTTCAATTTCAATTGCTTAACCTAGAATAATCTTTAAAATCTCCCCACAAAATGATATTCTATAATGATTGAAAAGAATGAAAAACAAACCAGATTATTATTTCAATGGACAACACTTGTTTTTGTCTTTCCTTCTCTTTCTATCTTTTTAAACCAGAATTTTCTTTTCACACTTAAAAAAAGAACTGTGGATGCATATGTTTTAAAAAATTCACAAGAAGTGAGTAAAATGAGAAGTAAAAGCCTTGCTCCCTTGTCCGCAAACCCACAATTCCAATCCTCAGAAATTACTGTTAGGTTCTTGTGTATTCTTCAAGAAACCCTCTACGTACACACACACACACACACACACACACACACACACACACACAGAGGCACGCACTATACATACATGTAAGTGCATGTACTTGTATATACATACTCTCTATATATTGAATATCATGTATGTACACACACATATACAATGTCTATTTTTTACTCAAAAAGGGACATGTTAATATATACTGTTCTACACCTTGCTTTTTACATCTAATAATATATCTGGGGAATCATTTCATGTTGGCACATAGAGGATGACTTCATTTTTAAAAATAGCTGCTTAATCTCTTTTATAGGCATCCAGAATTCATTTAATTAATCCCCTAATAATGAACATTTAAGTAGCTTTCTGACCCCTATTTTATGGAGGTATAACTGACCTACAATGAACTAACATTTCAAGTGTATAATCTGATTAATTGGATGTGTGTATGCAGCCATGAGACCATCAGCACAATTTTTTTTTTTTTTCTTTTTTCCATCAGCACAATTTTTTTTTTTTTTCTTTTTTCCATCAGCACAATTAAGAGAGTGAGCATATCAATCATCCTCAAAGCTTCCATGTGCCCTGGATAATCCTTTCTTTGCATACCTTACTGCTCCCCTGACCCTCCCCCAGGCAATGACTGATCTGTTTTCTGACACTTTAGGTCAATGCATGCAAAGAATTTTACATAGAAATCCGTATCTTATGTGGCCTTTTTTTGGAGTCTATCTCCTTGCTCCAGGTATCAACAATTTTGTTCCTGCTTTTTCTACCTGGTATGATACTCTACAGATATAGTATTTATCTATTCATCAGTTGATGGACATGTGGATTGATTCCAGCTTTGAACAATTATAAAGGAAGCTGCTAGGAATATCTGTGCAGTAGAAGTTTTTGTATGGACAGATGCTTCCAATGCTTTTGTGTAAAACCTAGGAATCGGATGGATGGGTCATGTGGTAAGTATATGTTTAATTTTTAAAGAAACTGTTGAACTAGCTTTCTGAGGTTGTATCTTTTGACATTCCCAACAGCTGTGGATGAGCTATTCCATATCCCTGCTACCACACTTGGTACGGTCAGTCAGTTTTGTTTTGTTTTAAATTTCAGCCACTCTAATAAGTGTGTATAGTGGTATTTCATTATGGTTTTAATCTGCATTTCCTTAATGACTAAAGAGGTTGAGAATCTTTACTTGTGCTTATTTGTCACCTGTTTCTGTTATTTTAAATATCTATTCACTTCAATATTTTTGGTCCATTTCCATATCTTCTCCTTCTATTTTTTTTTTTTTTACTGGATTATTCTCTTACTATTGAGCTTTAAGAGTTCTTTTTGCATTCTGGATATAAGTTCTTTATTAGATTCATGATTTGCAAATAACATATATCAGTCTGTGACTAGTCCTCTCATTTTGCTAAGAGTGTCTTTTTTTTTTTTTTTAAAGATTTTATTTATTTAGTTATGAGAGACAGAGAGAGAGGCAGAGACATAGGCAGAGAGAGCAGCAGGCTCCATGCAAGGATCCCAATGTGGTACTTGATCCCTGGGACTCCCGGATTATGCCCGGAGCCAAAGACAGATGCTCAATCGTTGAACCACCCAGGCATCCCAAGAGTATCTTTTAAAGAGCAGAAAGTTTGATAAAGTCTTACAATTTTTTTTTCGGGGTTTATTTCTTTGTGCTGTATCTAAGAAATCTTTGCCTAAACCAATGTCAGTTTCTCCTGTTTTCTTCCAGGAGGATTTCTCTACTGCTTTAGGTTTTACATTCAGATCTCCGACCCATTTTGAATTTTTATAGATGGAGTGAAATTTGGATCAAGTTTATTTTTTAAATATATGGATATCCAATTGCGATACGACCATCTGTTGAGAAACAATTCTCCACTGAATTGTTTTTACATGTTTGTGGAGAAGCACAGAACCGTCTTTGCACCTTTTTCGAAAATTAATTGGCTGCCTATTTAAGGATCTATTTCTTGATTCTTTCCTGTTCCATTAATCTGTCTAACTGTGTCTATCTTACCATACTGACTTGCTTACTATAGCTTTACAAGTCTGGAAGTCAGGTAGAGTACATTCTCAAATTTTGTCCTTCTTCAAAGTTATTTGGCTGCTCTAGGTCCTTTGCATTCCCATATGGATTACAGAATAAACTTGTTAGTAGCCATATTAAAAAAAAAAAACTCATTGGGATTTTGATTGGGGTCGCTGGAATCAGCAGATCAATTTGGTGGAAATAATATCTTAAGTATAACAAGTAGTCCATGATATATCTCTCCATTTATTTAAGTCCTCTTTGATTTCTCTCAGCAATATTTTGTAGTGCTTAATGTCCATTCCTTGCACATCTTCTGTCATATTTTTCTTTTTTCTTTTTTTTCTGTCATATTTTTCATAGGTATCTCATTCTGATATTATGAATGGCACTGAAAAATTTCAGTCTTTCATGGTTTGTTGCTGAAAACAATTGATTTTTATTGATTTTGTATCTGCAAATTTGCTAAACTCATTTATTAGTTCTGGTAGCTTTTTTTTGTAAGTTGGGTTTTTTTTTTTTTTGTACAGATGATCATGTAATCTGCATCTTTCTAATTTAGATGCTTTTAAAGATTTTTCTTGTCTTATTGCACTTGTTAGAATCCTCAGTGCAATGCTGAATAGACGTGGTGAGAATAGATGATGCTCTTGCTTGTTTTCTCAGGACAAGCTTTCAGTTTTTCACCATTAAGTATGATGTTAGTTATAGGTTTTCATAAACATCCATTATTAGTTTTAAGAAATTCTCTTCTCAGTTTGCTGAGAGTTTTTATCAGGAATCAATATTGGAGACCTAAACAGGGGACCTGAAACCATAAAAATCGTACAAGAGGGCACAGGCAGTAAGGTCTCTGACATTGACCACAGCAGTATTTTTCTAGATATGTTTCCTGAGGCAAGGGAAATAAAAGCAGAAATAAACTATTGGGACTACATCAAAATAAAAAGCTTCTGCACAGTGTAAGGAAACAATCAACAGAACTAAAAGGCAACGTACAGAATGCGAGAAGATATTTGCAAATGACATATCCAATAAAAGGTTAGTATCCAAAAATCTAAAAAAACTTATACAATTCAACACCCAAAAAAGAAATAATCCAATTAAAATATGGGCAGAAGACATGAACACACATTTCTCCAAAAAAGACATACAGATGGCCATGAGACACATGAAAAGACACTTAACATCATTCATCATCAGGAAAATGCAAATCAAAACTACAATGAGTATCACCTCATACCTGTCAGAATGGTTAAAATAAAAAAACAAAGGAACGATAAATGTTAGTGAGAATGTGGAGAAAAAGGAACCCTCTGGCACTGTTGCCGGCACAGCCACTGTGGAAAACAATATGGAGTAAAAAGTTAGAACTACTGCATGATCTAGTAATCACACAATTGGGTATTTACTCAAAAAATACAAAAACACTAATTCAAAGGATATATGGATCCCTATGCTTATTGCAGCATTATTTATAATATCCAAATTATGGAAGCAGCCCAAGTGTCCATTGACAGATAAAGAAGATGTGGTGCATATATACCATGGAATATTATACAACCATAAAAAGAACAAAATCTTGCCATTTGCAACATGGATGGATCTAGAGGGTATGCTAAATGAAGTAAGTTGGACAGAGAAAGACAATTACTGTATGATTTCACTCATAGGTGGAATTTAAGAAACAAACCAAATGAGAAGCAGAGAAGAAAAGAGAGAGACAAACCAAGAAGCAGACTCTTAATGATAGAGAACAAACTGATTGTTACCAGAGGGGAGGTGGGTGGGGGAATGGGGGAAATAGGTGATGGGGATTAAGGAGTGTATTTGTCATGATGAGCACTGGGTGATATATGGAATTGTTTGAATCATATATTATATACCTGAAACTAATATAACACTGTGTTAACTATACTGGAATTATAATTTTAAAAACTTAATAAAAGAATCAAAATTGGATTTTGTCAAATACTTTTAATGCATCTATGAGATGATCATATGACTTCTTCTTGGTTTGTCAATATGATGAATTACACTGATCAATTTTCAAATGCTAAGTTAATCTTATATGCCTGAACTAAACCCCACTTGGTCATGATGTATTATTATATTTTTATATATATTTGGATTCCATTTGCTAAAAATTTGTTTTTTGCACCTATACTTGTGAGGGATATG
This sequence comes from Vulpes lagopus, assembly GCF_018345385.1. Taxonomy (NCBI): domain Eukaryota; kingdom Metazoa; phylum Chordata; class Mammalia; order Carnivora; family Canidae; genus Vulpes; species Vulpes lagopus. The sequence goes on from NC_054832.1 coordinate 14,978,307, forward strand.
GGTTTGTGATCTTATATTAACTTTAGTTTCAATATCAGGGTAATTAATGCTGGCTTTATAGAATGCATTGGTTAATTTTCTCTTCTATTTTCTGTAAAAGTTTCTGTTTAATTGGTATTATTTCTTCCTTAATATTTGGTTGAATTCACCTTGAAGCCATCTGGACCTGGAGTTTTCTTTGTAGGAAGTGTTTTTAACTACAGTTTATTTTCTTTAATAGATAAAGCACAATTTAGGTTATTGATTTCGTAAGTGATCTTTGGTAGTTTGAGCCTTTAAAGGAATTTGTCCATCTCATCTATGCCAAGTTTACTGGCATACAGTTGTTCATAATATTCATGATACCTGTCATGAATCTGTGTAGGACCTATACTGATGTAACTTCTTTCACTAACAGATACTGGTAATTAGTGTAATCTTTTTTTTTTTTCATTTTTCTTCTGAGTCTTGGCTAGAGGCTTATCAATTGTATTGATCATCTCAGCCTGCTTTTTGGCTTTTTCTACTGATTTTCTGATTCCTATTTGACTAATTTCCAGTCTAATATTTAATTCTCTTTTCATCTGCTTACTCTGGATTTCATTTACTCTCTTTTTCCAGTTCTTAGGCTGGAAGCTGAGGTGACTGATTCAAGACTTCCTTCTTTTCTAATATGTGCAGGTATTTAATGCTATGAATTTCTCTTTAAGTATCCCTTTAGCTGCACTTCATACATTTTGATATGCTGTATTTTTATTTTCATTTAGTTTTCAAAATACTTTTAAATTTCCCCTTTGCTCTCTCTTTGCCAACAGGCTACTTAAAAGTATTTAGTTTTGGGGTGCAGGGGTGGCTCAATGGTTGAGCATCTGCCTTTGGCTCAGGTGGTGATTCTGGGGTTCTGGGATTGAGTCCTGCATTAGGCTCCGTGCAGGAGCTTGCTTCTCCCTCTATGTCTTTGCCTCTCTTTCTGTGACTCTCAAGAATGAATAAAATCTTAAAAAAAAAAAAAAAAAGAATTTTAATTTTCAAATATTTGGAAAATTTTCAGGTATCTTTTTGTTAACTTTTTTTAAAAATTAAATTCTAATTGAAATCAGAACTCTGTCGCCAGATATTATTTGAATCCTTTAAATTGACAGAAATGTTTTATTGCCCAGAAAGTGGTCTTTTAGTAAATGCTGCAAATGCATCTTAAAAGAATACACATTCTGCTGTCATTAGGTCAAAAGTTCTATAAATTTCAATTAGGTGAAGATTAGAGATGGTTTTATTCAAGTTTTCTATATCTTGATTTTCTGAATACTTGCCTATCAGCTGTTGAAATCTGTCTATAATCATAGATGTTTTTTCCTTGTAGTTATATTAGTTTTTGTTTCATGATTTTTGAAGTTTTGTTATTAGATACATCAATATACATCCTGTGGATAAGTTGATCCTTTTATTATTGTAAAATTACCCTCTTTATTCCTGGTAATATTCTTTGCTCTGAAATTGATTTAGTCACTTCAGCTTTTTTTTTTTTTTAAATTAGTGTCAGTATGTGCTTCCATTCTTTTACTTTTAGTCTGTGTCTTTATATTTAAAGTTGGTTTCTTATAGGAAGCATATAATAGACCTTGTTTTTATATCCAGTCTGATAATCCCTTTCGCCTACTATATTTATTATCTATTATTATTATTTTTAAAGATTTTATTTATTTATTCACGACAGACACACACACAGAGGCAGAGACACAGGCAGAGGGAGAAGCAGGCTCCACGCAGGGAGCCCGACGTGGGACTCGATCCTGGGTCCCCAGGATCACGCCCCGGGTTGAAGGTGGCGCTAACCCTCTGGGCCACCCAGGCTGCCCCTCACCTACTATGTTTAGACCACTTACATTTAATGAGTACAATATGGCTGGGTTCAAATCTACCATCCTGTTGTTTTTTATTTGTCCCATCTGTTCTTTACTTCTTGTTTTCTTTCTTTTTGGCCTAGTAACCACTGGATTAACTAAATATTTGTTATGTATCTTCTTTGTAGGCTTATTAGCTATAATCCTTTGTTGTGGTATTTAGTGATTGTTTTAGATTACACAGTACATATCTCACTTCTCACGGTTTACATTCAAGTGGTAATATACTACTTTGTATATAAAAGATTTAAAATAGTATACTTCCATTTCTCCCCTCTTGGCCTCTGTGTTATGTCATATATTTTACTTCTGTATCTGATGTAAAATTTGTTATTTCTGCTTTAAAAAAGTCAGTGATCATCTAAAGAGGTTAAAATAGTTGGACAAGATCCTCATATACACCTATATTAGTTATCATGTATAGCGCTCTTTATTTCTTTCTGTAGATTCAGCTATATGTTTTCTTCCTCCTTGAAGAATTTCCTTTAATATTTCTTGCAATGCAGGTTTGTAAGTGATGAATTTTCACACTTTGGAGGTCTGAAAAATCCTTTATCTCATCTTAAAAAAAAAAAAAAAAACAACCCCACATAATATATCTCCTGGATATAGAATTGTAGATTAATAGTTTTCCCCTTTCAGTACTTTAAAGATTTTACTCTATTTCCTATTTTTCATTATTATTATTTTTGTTTAGTTTGCATTATTTTTTATGAAAACTATCTGTCATCTTAACTTTTTTTTTTTTTTTTTTACTTTGTATGTAACATGTCTTTTGCTCTTCTGGTTGCTTTTAAGATTTTTCTCTTTATCATTTGTTTTAAGCAATTTGATTATAATGTGCTTTGGTGTTGTTTTTTTCCTGGTTTTTGTGCTTGAGGTTTGTTGAATTTGGATCAGTGGGTTCACAGATTTCATCAAATTTGGGATATTTTCTGCCATTACCTCCTTAAATATTTTTTTCAGTCTCCCCCCCCCCTTCTTTGGGAACTTTAGTGACACAAATATTTGACCGCTTGAAGTTGTCCCACATCACTAGTGCCCTGTTTTTTTTGTTTTTTTTTTGTATTTCATTGTGTATAGTTTTTTAATTGTAATGTCATCCAGTTCATTCGTCTTTTCTTCTGTGATGTCTATGCAGTTGCTAATCCCATTCTTTTAAATCTGAGCCATTGTAGGCTTCCTCTTTTTAAATATATATTTATAATTTATATATAAAACATATTATATTTAATACATATTAACATATAGTAAATATTATATATTTATATATTAATACATAAAAATTATAAATATATAGCTACATATATATCTTCCATGTCTCTACTTAACAGGGGCAGTCTCTCCTCTAGCTTTCTGAACATATGGAATGTAGTCATAACAACTGTTTTAATGACCTTGCTTACTTATTTTTCTATCTGTTCAGTTCAATTTCAATGGATTTTTCCCCTCACTATGGGTTCAGTTTCAATGGATCGATTTTTCCCCCTTCATGGGTTGTGTTTTCCTACTACTATGCTTGACTGGTAATTTTTGATTGGATGCCAGGCATTGTGGGGTGATGTTTATTTTTGTCTTCTTGTAAACATTCTTATGTTTTGCTCTGGGATGCAGTTAAATTAATTGGAAACAGTTTGATCCTTTTGGGTCTTGCTTTTAAGATTTGTTCAGGGTGACCAGAGCTGCGTTTAATCTATGATTAATTTTTCTCCACTACTGAGGCAAGACTTAGTAACTAACAGCCCTTAATTATGTAATTTTTTCCTTTCTGGCTGTTGAGGACACCATTTCCATCCCTCTGTGAGTTTCAGGCACTGTTCTCTCTAATCCTTGAGAATGTTCTTGCTCTGGCCTTGCATCATTTCCTTACATGAATGCCCTCATCTGTACTCCACTCAATACCCCAGGGAGACCTCCTTAGCTCTCCAGATTTCTGTCTTTGTGCAGCTCTCCATTTTAATCTAGCCATTTTGGCTTCCTGAACTCCTAGCTACATCTCTTCCAATCGGGAGACCATAAGAATCTGCCTATGTTCCACCTCCCTATACTGTGGCTTGGGATTACCCTAGGCAGTAAGCTAGAACAATCATGGGGCTCATTTTGTTTCCTGTCTTCAAAGATGATTGCCTTCTGATGCATGATATCCAATGTCTTGAGTACTATTGTTTCCTACATTTTGTCCTTTTTAAAAATTTTTTTATTTAAATTCAGTTAATTAATATATAACGAATTACTGGTTACAGAGGTAGAAGTCAGTGACTCATCAGTCTTATACAATACCCAGTGCTCATTATATCATGTGTTCTCCTTAATGTTCATCATCCAGTTACCCAGTACCCCCACCCCCTACCCCTCTAGTAACCCTCAGTTTGTTTCCTACAATTAAGAGTCTCTTATAGTTTTTCTCCCTCCTTGATTTGTCTTGTTTTATATTTTCCTCTATTGCCCTCCAAAAAAATTTTACAGATCAATACTCCTACTAACAGTTTTTGAGAATGCCTACTTCTCCATATATTCTATAACACTAAGTATCATCAAATGTGTACATCTTTACCACTTTCATAGGTAAAAAAGGTTATTTTATTTTCATTTCTTTTGTAAGATGTTTCGATTAAACATCTTGTTACATGCTTAGTGGTGATGGGCACTGTTTTTTTCTGGAACTAACTATGTAAGTCCTTTGAATTTTTAGAAAATTGGCTTTTCATTTTCCTATTGATTTGTAAGAATTTGTGTAGGGGATTAACTCTCTAACATTTGAATTACAACTCCTCCCACCCTGTTCGGCTAATGGTTTTGGCTTTTGACTTTCCTCAGGGTGTTTGTTTTTTGCCATGAATAGTTTTTAAATTTTGTATGTAGTCTAAGTTATCAACCTTTTCCTCTGTGACCTTTGGGTTTTGCATATTTTCTGGAGTATATACGTACATGATAGTAATAGGAATTTATATACTAAATTCATTAATTACTAAGTGAGATAATGTAGTTTCTTTTTTTCCTATAAACTGAAGTTAGGTAATAGTGTTGCTGCAATGAGTTCATGTAACTTATGCTTATCAAGATCTGATGGGCAACTTTTTTGATTAATAAAACATGGAAGATAAAAATTTGTACTTATTTTTTTTATAATAAATTTATTTTTTTTGGTGTTCAATTTACTAACATACAGAATAACACCCAGTGCTCATTCCGTCAAGTGCCCCCCTCAGTGCCCGTCACCCATTCACCCCCATCCCCCGCCCTCCTCCCCTTCCACCACCCCTAGTTCGTTTCCCAGAGTTAGGAGTCTTTATGTTCTGTCTCCCTTTCTGATATTTCCCACACATTTCTTCTCCCTTCCCTTATATTCCCTTTCACTATTATTTATATTCCCCAAATGAATGAGAACATATAATGTTTGTCCTTCTCTGATTGACTTACTTCACAAAATTTGTACTTATGAATGCACTTTAGTAAGGGAGAATTTCAAAGTATGAAGGAAAGCAGAGATATAAAAAAGGAATCTTTGGGGGAACTACCGGCTTTAAATCAAGTCCTTATTTTTCCTAGAATGGACTGATCTTTAGGGTTTGCTGGAAAGGTGGAGGGATGATATGAAACCAAAAGCAAGGGTTATTCTAAGACATGTTGGTTGGTTATAAGCTGGTTCCTAAAGCCAGGAGCCTCCCCTGAAAACTCCAGCAAATTCTCCCTCCACTAGATGACCAATGTATTTACTGCTAGTGCCATAAATATACTTAGAATAGACTTTGTACCTTGTTACATACTTTCTTCATATTGTTGCCTAAGTTTTATTTTCCCTAACAAGGGAGTTAGTCACTTGAGCCTTGGGCCATATGCCTTCCACAGTACTGAGCTTAAGCATGTGCTGTTGAAGGTAGGAAAACTGTGTACAAGCTACCTCAAATTAGAAGACAGAATTCAGGGGGAGGGTATGCTGTTCACATACTTGCCTGGGGATGGCATTTGTCATCCTCTGGCATTTGACAAGATGAGGCTACTGCCCAGCAAAGGAAAAATGGATGCAGTGAGGCCTGAATGGAAGATCCCTCCTTGGAAAATATGACTGTTGAAAAAGGTCAAGTTTTCTCTCAGGTTCTTTTGGCATAGTTAATGAAGAAATTACTGAGGGACTTAAAAAAATCTCAAAAGTATCATTTTCCTTTAGGGGGAAGGAACTAGCCTTCACTGAGGGTCTATGATATGTGATGACGAAGGAAGAGGAGGAGACCTAACATTTATTGCTTCTCATGTACCCAGACGGTCCTAATACACACTTCTCATGAATGAGCTCATTGAATCCTTACAAGCCGGTGAGCAAGGTAGTATCTTTCCTAATTTATAAGTGAGAAAACAGGAGATTTGGGAATATGCAGAATTACTTAGGTATCACAAGAAGGCAGAGCAGTTTGAACAGAGGCCTAGCGGACTCCAAGGCCAGCCCCTGATGGTGCTATGGTGCACCTCATTTCATCCTCAGAGTGACCCAGACAGAAGTCTTCCTATGGTGTCTGTGAGCACAGAGGGAACAGAATCGCCATAGTCTAGGTATTTCTGACTCTAAAGCTCATATGTTACTGTTTCAATACATGGAGCTTCACATTCCCTACTCTATTCCACATATCCTTACCCATCCCTGTAACTCTCCTTCCACCTGTTCCGTGGACACAAACACACATACTACTCAAAAAGGAAAAAGAAGAAAAGTCTAATCACATGAGAAAAGTCATGCATGGTCATTCTTCTGTGTCTGTTGTGGCTCATGTGATTCTCTGTACCTAATTCTATCTCCTTCCTTTAAACCATTCAATGGGAGTCCAGTTACTCGTTTGAGTCCCTCCTGGATCCCTCTCTTCAATCAGTTGCTCTCCCTCTGCCTTCACATACTTTGTTTACAGTTTACTATTACTGTACCTCTCCTGCTCTGCCCATTTTCCCACTAGACTCCACCTAGCATCTGATTTAATTAATTTATTTTAAAAAATTTTATTTATTCATGAGAGACACACACAGAGAGAGGCAGAGACATAGGCAGAGGGAGAGGCAGGCTCCCTGCAGGTAGCCTGATGAGGGGCTTGATCCCAGGACCCCAAGACCATGCCCTGAGCCAAAGGCAGACGCAACCACTGAGCCACCCAGGTATCCCATAGCATCTAATTTAATTAGATTTAATTAGATTTAATTAGATTTAATTGCAGTATCACTAACAGTGGGCACCCTGTTCAGGCCTGGAGCACAATGAGTGAACTTGATAGCCTGAATGAAAGCCGTAGGTCTCTACACACTGCTTACTATTACAGAAGAAAGCTATTGCCAGACCACAGTACCACTTCTTCAGATGTGAAAAAGATAACTGGCAGACAACCACCACCTAGGTCTGGTTATCGTCAGAGAGGGGATGAGTGTTGAAAAATGCAAGGCTTCTTGAAAGGAAACTACAAACCTGGCAAAGCACATTACTGACTTATGGGATCTCTATAAGCTTTTTAGTGGCAGGGAGGAATTAGCCCGCTGTTTCAATATCCACTTAGGCATTAAAGACTTTTCTTCTCATTGCTAAATTATGATGAATAAATCATATATGTACATGCAATTCAGATCTCTGCATGTTTGCTACCCTATTTGATTCCCAGTCCTTGAACCCCTCATGCTTTTGAATACCTGATACCTGTAGTTTTTTACTTCCCATGATTCTAAATGACTATCTTGGAAATGCTGTGGAGCCTGGAGTTGGTCACACGGGGCTGCCCAGGAGGACTTAGTGGTTGGGGGTAACAGTAAGAAAGAAAGCATGACCACTTTTCTACCACTATTTCAGTGTAATAGCTGGCAGACGGGATCTCAGCTCTATCATTTGGGCTTCCTTAGATTTTTCATTTTGTCCTGCAAAACCAATTTCTCTTACCTGTTGAGAGAAGGAAAGGAAAGTTGTGCATTTTTCCCTCTCCTTCTCCTTTGTCACCAGACTTGCTACCAGTGTCACACTGTCCACGAAGGAATATGGGGCATTAGGAGACTACTATGCTGGGACTGAGGGTGCAGGCAGGGGACTAACCACAAGATAATCACTTTTGAGGATGTCTCAGTGTCCTTAGTTTATGTGTAAGGTGACAACAAGAAGGGTGTTAGCTGGCAAATGGTAAGGTCCTATTACTTATCGTTGAGTACACAGCCTGTCTGTCATTGAATACAAATCTGGAGCTTGCAGCTGGGTCAGCCTTGGCATACAGGCCCTAACTATTTCTTCAAAGTGGTTTTCCCCTGCCATTTTTTGAGTGGGGAGAATTTTGAAACACACTAGGAAGCTTTCATAAAATGCACCCACCTGCTAATTTTCATCTCTCTCTAACAGACTTTTATCTGAGCTGTCCCTTCCTACCTTTTAGGTCCTATCCCATCACTCCTGCCTTATGCTTTAGCTACATCTGCCTGTTTCCTGCACAGCAATTCACTCCAGCCCCAGGGCCTTTGCACATGTGTGGTCTCCTTTCCTGTGTATTTGAGCTCTTCCCTGCTGGTTCCTTCCGGTTCAGTTGAAAGGTCACTTCTTCTGAGGGGTCTCCCTTGACCGCTCTTCTCAAACAGTATCTATCACACCAACCAGCCATCTCCTACTTCCCTTACCCCATCCTTCCACTGGGCAGAAAGTTCATTACATAACCCTTACACCTAAAATGGATCTCTCTTGCCGTTTGCCCTGTCTAGTATATTCTCTACTACCGTGGTGCACCATTCTTGTTCTGGTGGCACTATGACTGCAACATGGATTCGTACTGCAGAAACTTTTGTAACAATTCTTTAAAACAAAACAAAAAAGGTTTTCTGTTAACTGAGTAATCAAGACATCAAATTAAAAAAAAAAAACTTTCCAAGCATCTGAAATTTTACACTATTTCTATTTCAGTTTAGCTCCTAAAAGGTAACAGAGACATCTTTTGATTGAAAAGCACAGGACAGAGACACTGCAGTTTATTAAATGTTTTAGACTTTATTTCTAACGTTGTTACTATTCCCTCTGTGACTCTATCATTATCTTTTTTTTTTTTTTTTTGAGGAAAACAATCATGTCCTGATTCTATTGCACCATTTAGATTCACATGAACGATTCCAAATTTCTTAATTTCCAAGCAACACATTAAATTCTTCAGATTTCTTTCAAAATAGCTATGGGGAAATCCCTGATGATTTCAGCTGACAATTCCTTAATCAGGAAAAGACTCTAAATGCTAATCATCAGAAAAGTTACAATTTACAGGAAAGAAAGGGGAAATGCTGACATATTGCACAACATACCATGAATAAAGCATGGTTTATTAATTGAATGGCATACTCATGCTGACAATTTTATCAAGAATTTCTAGTGACATCATAAACTATGTTAGAGCAAATGAACTAGTTCTATTGTCTGTGTTCCTGACAGTCCAAGGTGCAGTCAGATTCCCTTCTTTGGAGATTTTATGGGAAAAATGAAACATCAAACAATCTGTGAACTCCTCTCCACATCCCACCTCCTTCCCCGCCAACCAGACTTCTACAAAGATTCTAGGCTTTAAATGAAGCAAAGAACTTAGCTAAAGGGAATTCTTATTTGGTGTCTAATTCTATCCAGAACCGACGAGAGCATTTTTCTTTGTGATTTCTATTATTTGGTAGAGGAAAGAAATGATTTGCTTCTGCCTCTAGCTGTGGGTACAAGGATCAAAGTTCTCCGCAGGTGGGCAAAGACAAACACTGCAGTAGGATCCCCAGAACGAAATCCTCCTCCCAGCCCCAGCTACTTCAAGAAACAGCTTGAAGGTAGTAACTACCAGGATGTAACTCTGACCCCCAATTTATCTGGTAAAGTCAATTAGGTTTCAATTGTAGTAATTATGTAACATATTAAAAATGAGATCACCATCCACGAGACCTGGGTTTTCCCCCTTGTAGTCTATATAAAATTCATCAATAAACTACAGTCTTTGTTAATGCTTTATTACAAGTGATTACAAACACAAGGCATTTCATAAACATATCTCGTTAATCGTTACATTGTAATTCAGCAGTAGGTATGATGCAAAAACCATCATCTTCAGTAAATGAGTAGAAAACAACAACAAAAGCTCCAGAAGGCTGAAAGAGATCTCAGTGACTCATCCCAGAATCAGCCTAAACCTTCCTTCACTTCACGTAAGCATTTATTCATCAGAATACCACTGCCTGAGATAGTAAAAATCTGCGGAGAGGGAATGAGATACTGGCAGATATACAGAAGATTGAGTAGAGAGACTTTACAGGCTTGAGGATTTAAATGGAATCATGGAAAGCTTAGAAATAACACTATCTCTGATATTAGTGGTTAGTTTGAAAACTATACTGAATATCCAAACAAGTGACTGTGCATTTCCATTTAACCTGATAGCACTTGCTAGTAGATACTAGGTACTGCTCCAAGAATACCCCACACGTTATCTCCCTTCATCCCTATGACAATTCCATAATGTTCCAATTCCCATTTTTAGGGATAAAAATACTGAGGGGGAGGAAGGTTAAATAACTTGCCCCAAACCTCACAGCTGGCAGGCTAGGAATCAAACTCTCACTCCTGGCTAACTCATCTGAGTTATTAACTGATGATGTATCTTCTCTACTTTGCCATTTTGGAGCTAGTTTCCCCTCCGAGGACCCTTTGGGATCCTAGCCAGAAGTTTCAAGTGTTTTCTGATTAGAGTTTCCCAAAAGAAAGATAGCATCTATTGTCTCAGTTCAACCACACCTCATTCTGCCTTAGCGCCTTGCTTAAATAGGCTAATGTCCCACCTGTCACAGGAAGAAGGGAAAAGAAACCAGCTTCCAACCTCATGTGTTTTATTATCTTTCTGAGGTCCTCTCCATAGAGCTTTAACACTTCCTTCTTCAAAACCTGGTGACCACAGCAGGGTGCTTCTTGTTTTGACAGTCCGGTCTTATTAGATCATGCTCTCGCTCAGCATAGGCCTTGCTCAATACTCTGAAATTTCAGACCCACCAAAGCTATGAAAAACTTTTCAACTGAGGATTCCATGACCTTCTGTGAAACTGGAGTCGTAGGAATTTGAACAAATGACTGAAACACGTCCATGGTAAACTGATACAACCATGACAATGGAATGAATAATATACATAGATGGCTTTCTATCCAAAGCCCCCAAAGTGTTTACTGAATCTCTGTAAACTGATGAAACTTTTACATAGTACTAACTACACTCTGTACATTCACTACCCAATTCTTTTCTGGACTGCCACACGCTGACCTCAAGTTATCACACTCAGCTCGCCCTCAGGTGGCTGGCCGCTGCGCTGGTAAAAGGAATGACCTCCTCCTTCCATCTTCAGAATAAAGAAATGGTACAAAGAAGGGAGAATTAGAGCTGGGCAGATACCACCAACTATAGTAGTCTGAGTCAGGGGATTACAGAGGCTGGGGACAGGCTGGCTATGCAGCTCAGAAGGAGAGTCCAGTAGCTCCCCAGTACAAGCAATTTACAACTACTTCTGCACAACGTACCTTTGTAGCATCTGGCTCCATGACTCAGTTCTCAGCTCTATGCCATCTATTTCCCCTGGAGATCTTCGTGCTCCCTTCCAGATATAGCCTACAACCTCAAATCTCTCAGCAGCCAAAAGTAGTTGATGAAGGACAAGGCCAGAGGGTTCATCTTTGACTTGTTTCGCCTGTATTACTGGCAGCAACCAGAATAGCATAAAATGCTACCATGAAAAAGGTCAAAGGAAAAATGCTGTTCTCTGATTCAGGAAAACATCAGGTGAGGATAATTTTCAACTGTGTAACTTTTGAAATAAATGACACAAAGAATGCTTTATTTGGGATTTTTTCCTCTTACCTCAGAGAGCAAAGGCCTGGGACTCAGTATTTAGCATCTTGTTCAATTGAGGTCATGGAGTCTAATAAGAAGAATTTTCACTTTTCCTTTGGGATTCTACTATAAAGAAAATAGCACCAGGCTTGAAGAGATTTATAAACTCCAATGCCTCTGGGGCTAGGAAATGAGCACACGGAGAGGAAGTGGGCCAGGGGGTGGGGGGGCCCCAGCAAAGTGGAGGGGCCAAGAGGCACTGTCCCCTCCCCCCGGCAGACTATTCCACATGAGGAGGGGGGAAGCCCCAGTGTTGTCAGATCTTGTGTTTTTATGACCAGAAGTTGGAAATGCAGATCGTTATGTGAAATCTCCCAATTTTTTTTATGTTGCAACTAACTGACATATGTATATACAACCACATCTGTGGGCTGGATCCAGTTCACAGACTCTGGTGTCTGACCTCTGTGATCACAGTAATGGTTTTCAACCCTTAAGCTGTTAAAAAGCAACAGGATCTGACACATCCTCCAAGGGAGTAAATGATACTGTTGCTTGGTCCAAAGGCCCGTTATAATGCTACTATGTAGGGTTCTAGGAGTAAGTCGAAGCACTTGACGACTTTATTCTAGTAATAATATTCAGTCTACAACTTTGCAGCTTCCTGCTGGAAGGAGGTTGGGAGTCAGGAAGTCACCAGGGCAAGTTGGGGAAGGTGCCTGGTGGGAGAGATGTTCAATGGCATCACAACCTGAGGTCTGAGCAGCTGATTCTAGACTGGAACTTATGCCACCTAGTTAAAAATCCAGGGTTTGTTCTTCACTGCTTGCTAGAGACAAGTGAGCCCAAGAGATGTGTCAACCAAGGTCTTCCGATTACCTGGTGGAGAAGTTTAGCTACAGAGAAAACAATCAGATCCCCCTCTGATCTGACAACAGATACCGAATGGAGACAACAATTTGGCTGCCTGTCTACCTTCCTTATCACACACAAGGCATCACGCCACTCAGCACACTTTCAGCTCTCTTTCCCATACTGGATTTCTAAACATAGCCATTGCACATGTGTTGGGAAAGAAGGGGGTTTCTGTCTTAAAGTATAGAAATTTCCTTGTCTCTGGTTATGGGGCTTGAGTACTGAGAACTCACTCGGTTCTACCACAGATCAGTGATCCTCAGTGTTCAAAGAGGAAGAGGTGACAAATGCCAGGCTCTTCCCTCCACGCTAAGTGAAAGGAGAGCCGACCTATGACTGATTTAGAGTAGGCTGGGGAACTCTGTCCTCACTGGCCTGGCTACCATCTTGACATGTTTTTTCATTCCCTGGCATAATCAAGTGTTAGCACTAATACCTAATCTTTACAGTCTGCTTAATATATATGTATATATATATTAAGTCACACACACATACAAGATACCATTCTAAGTGTTTACATGTATTAACTTGTTTATTCCTCACAAATCCTAAGGATGCAGGTACTATTATTACCTCCGTGTTCTGTGTGTTACCTACGTGGAAACGGAAGCACAGAGAGGTTAAATATTTTGCGCAAGTTCCACAGTTAATGACTGGGGGAATATGAACTGAATGGTAGACAGTCTCGCTCCAGGGCCTCTGCTCTTAACCACAAAGCTAGACCACCTCTCAGAACATTGACTATCAAGGTAAAAGCCATAATTTGAGACTGGGCTACTCGCTGTACAACATGAAGGCTTGGAAATTTCCTGTTCTGATGGTTATTAAAAGAGAAATGTGCTGCTTTCACATTTTATGCAGGTCTTGGAGCAGTTACGCATTCAGGGCGAAAAGAAATTTAAGAAATTTCAGTATGTTCGTCTGGCTCAAGTATTTGGTATAGTGAGTGGAGCTGCATCACCCCATTATCCCTATAGACTCAAGCATACTCATTGTGGGGAACAGAGAGCAAGAGAGACAAGGAGATGGAATTGAAATGCACAGTGGGGTCCCAGAAGGGGAAAGGGTGGGAGACAGGGAAGAGCTGTTTCTCAGCTCTCCACAAGCCTCCCTTGCTGTATAGTGCACACTCTTAACTGGGTGGAGAGCAACTCTTAAAAGATAAGAGTTTTTTTTTTTTTTCCTTATAATCTGGTTCCTCAAGGCAAGCCAACCACTTCTTTGGTGCTTAACTGAAAAAAAAAGTTGCAACACTTGATAACAAAATGTCTGTGTGGGATTGACTTTGAGATGGTACCTCAGCCTCCTCAGGGGCATGCAGAAGTTATCTGCAGTGTACTTAATTTTTGCCTTCTACTCTTAAAAATCCCAGCCATCTGCATGAACCATAACCAAATTAAGTATGGATGATCTCCCTTTGTCTTACAATCATTCTCTGGCATTCCTCTACAGATATAATCTATGGTGATTTGGGAGCCCAGGAATTGTTATTTTAAAATGTAAACTTATTCCGTATTATGACCTGTGATCCTAATTCCCTTGCTATTGACTCTGTAGTCTGGCTTTGGAGCCAGTCTTACAGAGGACTCTAAAAGAGCACCCTGTAACGACACTGAAGCCCATGCTGTAATTGATAATGGCTTGGTATATGGTCTGATCGCTTTCTAAACTCAGGGCTCACCACAAGACTACAAGCTCTGTGTAGTGCTTGTAGTGACACAATGTGAGCACTCAATATGTCACTGATGAAAAAGAAATGCCATGCAAATTTATATACCAAACCACAGTGCAATGCTTCGGTCAGGAAAAAGGCTGTTGCATATAGCTATCTGAGTGTTTCCAAACTCCTAAACCAGGAGTTTAGAGCATGAACTTTTGAACCTTCCTTTACCCAGTGTGTTTCTCTTTAGCTCTATGTGCCTTGCTGGGTGATCGCATTTGCTCCCCTACACCACCATCCACATTCGCGTATCTCCCCCCAGCCACTCCCCTGAGCTACAGGTCCGATTTTCCAACCGTTCTCAAGATATCTCCAACTGCCTTACATAAGTGAGGTGAACTCATGGTGAACAACATTTCCAGAACTAAGCTTTATCTTCACCCTCCCGACCCTACTCCACTTCCCCTTTTCCAGAGTGAGGTCTTATTTCCTGCTGTAGTTTGAAGTGAGGCCTCAGAGGCGTCAGATAAATCCATGTTCAGATCCTAGGGAGACACTGGGCTGGTCCTGCATATGACATGGGGCTTCTCTGTGTTCAAGTTTTTACAATAGTAGAATGGCCCAGATATTACCAGATATTACCCCATAGAGCTGTCCTGTCCATTAAAAAAAAATACTATATTAAATTCTTGAGCTCTGTACCAGGTATGCAGTGTCAGCCTGCAGTAAAAAGGGCCTTTTCTAATTGATTCTATCAGAATTCATTATCTCCATCTACCCAATCTCCTCAGCAGAAAAACTCAAAACCTTCCTCTACTTCTGATGATAATTCCACAGCCTCAATTCAAACAGTCCCTCAAAACTCTGCCCATTCTACTGGTCAAACTCCTCCAGTGGGCTGGCTCCTCCTCTCTGAACCCATGGCATCTTTCATTCTCGCCTTTGTCTTGATCTAAACCACTGTCACCACTGGCTAGTTCCTTTCTGGGTTTCTGGTCTCCCTATACTTCAGCCTGTACATCACAGTGACACCAAAGTCCTCTCTCTTTAAACCTCCATCAATCATGGTACCTCTTGGCCTAAATAAAATACCTGCCATAGCTCCCACAGGTAAAATCTACTGCTTGTTAGGCATGGAGTGGGAACTACCACTTATTATGATAAATAACTCATCAGGATCTTCCCTCTCCCACCCACCCCACTTCACTGCAGCAATGTCAAAGAAATAAATATAATCATCCTTGTCTTATAGATTTAAAAAAATGAGGCTACTCATTAGTCAAAAAAATTCACCTGAGCCTCAATCAGTCAGAGCCTGGAGTTCACAAGCTGGTTTAACTCTAGCCTGTACATCTGGCAGTACAATGAGCTCACGTCTTACTTAAAGAATACACAGTAAAGTCAAAGCATAAAATGAAAATCCCGTATAAATCAAAGACAACCTCCCAGTGGAGGCTGAACGCAGCCAGTATTTCTTTCGGTGTTGGAAAGAATGCTGTTTCTTTAACTGATGCTGGATGAAGAACTAGCCGGCGTGCAACACCCACACTATTTAACAGTGCTCTTTTCCTCATGCCACTTTTGCAGAGTATGTGCACCTGGGTCCGTGTCTAGTGAGCAGAGTATCTGGCTAACAGAGTGCTTAGGGTATACCCAAAGTATCTGCAAACGACCGGGACCCCCAAACAACTAAGGGGTCAGAGACTACTTGACCTCACATTCTTAGCATGCAGCATTGTACACTGCAGGCAACAGGCAGCTCATTTACAAGCATGTGGGAAAAAAATTAAGACCCTCTCGTCTTTATCTTACAGTTCAGTTTTGCTACCAGTCAGTACACGTTTCAAATTAGTTGAGTATGAACTAAGATGATCAGTTAGGTCCTTATTTGATCCTGCAAAACAAATTATCAAGCTGATGTTGGGGTTTGAGAACAACATCTTGCAGAGTAAGGAGTACAATAGTTCCCACAGGCTCCTGAGTCAAAACTGAACTGCAGGTTCATGGGTGGGGACAGCTGCTCTGAAAGCTGCCTCATTTCTGGCTCAGTGTGGTCAGGGACAGGAAATTGAACCTTCGGTATTTTGGGCTTTGATTCTCTGCCCTTAAAAAGCACCCAGCAACATGGGAGGGTCTTTAAATGCGGAAGGAGTTTGCACATTTAATGTGTCCATTGGCAAAAACAGAAGATGCAAGAAGCCTGAGCTTTGATCCTGTGTCTACCTGCTTAGGAAAAAACATTTGTGTGGTGGGCCCTATCCACCTAGATTCTTTGTCCCTGATTTCCAGAGTCCTTCAGAAGTACACGCACCGAGATCGTACCCAGTTCCTCAGAGTGCTCTTGTGGTGTGGACGAGTCTAAAATTAGTCTTGCTACAATCAATCTGGTGGCAAACACATTGCCTATATTCACTATATTACAATGTAATACCATCTGGGTTTGAATACACAGGCAAGCTACCAAGGCCTGGGGACAGTGTCATTTGCTTTCTACCATTGCTCTAATCTACTTTTTGTATCTGATTAAGTCAGATAACACAGGTCAAGCACTTAGCACAGTGCCTGCTATATTCTATAAGCTCAATCATCAGCAATTGTTGTTAGGATTCCTCTCTCAATTCTCACCCCATAGTAACATCAAAGTAAAAGCCAAAGTCCTCACAATGGCCTATGAGCTAGAAGGCGCTGCAAGATCTGCCCCCTGTTACTTCTCTGATCTCATCACTTCCTCTTCTACCTCTTATTCATTCCATATGGACCTCTTTGCTGTCCCTGGAACCTGCCAAGCACACTCCTATACTAGGACCTTCATATAGACCCATTGTTCTACCTAATTCTTCCCCAGTGCCTGGCAAATAGGAGACATGCACTAAATACACGTTGAATGAGTGCTCAATGGGTAAGTTGGCTTGTGTGGTAAACATATACTTCTCGGAGGATTGGGAGTTCTGTGCTAAGTACTTCACTAGTGGCAGAGGTCTTGATGTGTTTGGGTCTCCTAAGTGACCTGGGACTCTGCCCCCTAACAGCTAACAGATACTTTCAAGGGTTTTTCCTAAATTAGTAACTTGAATCCTAACTCCACCCTCCACCCTGCTGCTGGGTGGTATAGTGAGGTACTATTATTAGTCCTCATTTTAGAGAAAAAAAAGCTAGTACGTGATGCAGGCTGGGTATCACGAGCCAGACTATAACTTTTGGCCAGGAAATAACCTGCAGCACTGATGACTACTCGGGATGCTGCTTACTATCCAACTGTCACTGATTTTATGCCCCCCCCCCTTTGAATGCCAGCTTTACAGGCTGGGGATTTTCCCCAGGGACCTGCTCTCTTACCAGCCCATGCTCCTGGGGTTCCAGCACACTCCCTAGCCAATCCTGTTCAAGTGATGATGGAGGAGGTCAGGCCAAATGGGTAAGGCATGGCAAGTGCAGAAACACCCCAGTTTTGTTTTGTTATTGTTGTTTCCCTTAGAACTTGTATCTCACAGAACCAGCTAATCATTAAGACACAGAAATGAATCTTTTCTTGAACAAATAATAATAGATTTGAAGTCAGTGGGTCAGACAGGACATTACTTGGAACTGCTGCTGCTGCTGTTAGGTAGGATGATTAAAAAAATGCTCAAGAGGATACAGACACAAGCTGGAATGCCCTCCCCTCCCTACTTTACCTTGCTCACACCAATCCATCCTGTAAGACTCATCTCAGCACTCTTCCCACCAGGAAGCCTTCCTAGACAGCCCCTCCATCAATCTCCTGCCTCGCACTCTCAGGCTAGATTAGGTGATCTCCTCTCTCAAAGCATCCTGTGTCTTCTTCCACCATAAGACTTGCTGAACTATACCGAAGCCACTGTCTTCCCAGTGCCCTACAGACCATAGACTGGAAGGCAGGAACAGTGTCCATTGTGTGTTTGTATCCCCAAAGCCTAGTGAATGAGAGGTGCTCAACAAATGACTGTTGAATGGAACATAACCACCCTACTGAGGTAACACAACCTCTTAGATCTCCGAATCTGCCCTGTCATCTGTGGTCTGACTCAGACTGAGATGTAAATGGCATAGCCCTTAAAGTGACCAGGTTCCAGTTTAAGAAAGCCAAAATTATGTAATCAGAGTCACAGTCCTCAAACTGCATGGTATTCTCTTGCCATACACTCAAAAGCTCACCAACTATTCTCAGTGAAATTAGTCACCTCTATTTCTTGTGAAATATATGTATTAAAGGAGTCGTTACATTTTCCATAAGCCTCTTCCTTTCTCTTTGAAAGAGAAAGGAAGCACTGCACGATGACAAATTACCTCCTTTTGATTCAGCCAACACATGTAATGATAAGAAAGCCGGTATCAACCAGAATATTTATAACCTCTTGAGTCCCACTGTGTACAGATTTAAAAATGTACAATGTTTGTAGGTGATGCTATTAATATTTTTGAGAGTCTACTTTTAGAATAGTCCACTGGGTCTCAGTAAAGAAACAGCACATACAGAGAGAATAACAACACATTCCTTTTTACTAGCATCAGCTATTCATGAAAAGTGCTGCCTTGAGCATGCACGCAGATAAATATTTCAGCAATAAAAGAGGTAACAGAGTGCATTTGAAGTATCTGAGAAACAACCCCTATGGGATTTATGAAGTCAGACTCTTTAATATCACCCCAAACTTAATCCTATCAATGCTGACTTAATGCTGTACTGAATTTTGTAGTTATCAAGATTAATTAAAAAAAAAAAACCTGCCTATTCTGAAGCAACGTCGACATAAGTCTCAAATCGGTGACAACAAACCACATACCACAAAGTATTTAAATGAATCAGAGGTTTGGGTGGGGCCTAAATTTAAACAAAAAAAGGAAAGAAGCACAGATGTTGAGAACTACTGGTCATGTTCAGTGGTATTCCATTTTAATTCTCATAATAACCTTGCACATTTTACAGACGAGGAAACGAAAGGAAAGGCAGTTCAAGGAAATGCCCTGCATTGCCTGGCTAATCAAGTGCAGTTGCAGGATTTGAAGCTCTGGCTGAGAGTCAGTGTAGCCAAGGGAGAGACAGCAGGTTCTCTGCAGCCAGATTGCCTGGTTTCAGTTGTTGGCTCCGACCCTTACTGGCCAGGTGATACTGAGCAAGTTTCTTAACTCTGTGACTCAATCTTTTCCTCTGTCAAATGGAGATATTAGCAGTATGTGCTTCAGAGGGCTGTGGTCAGAATTAATGAGTTCACTTATATAAAGTGCCTGGCATCCAGTCAGCATTATTTTGTTCTTATCCAACTTCAAAGCCTAGGCTTTTTCTTCCACATCAAGGGTTAATATTATGAAGCGCACACAGTAGTATCTCCAAGTGTAATTGCTTTGCATATTGTCAGCAAATGACACATGTCTGTGAATCAAGATCTCACCCCAGTTTTCACTGTGTTTCAGGCCAGGGGGAAGTGTTCGTGTTAGCGCAGGCATTAAAGGACACAAAAAAAATGTCAATGACTGAGATCACCTCCATCATTTAGAACTACCTGCCTTTCGTTACATTACACTCAGACACTTACCTTGACAAAAGGCATGAGAAGTATGATACAGAGGCTGTGAAAGATGGGCATGTAGGCACTGTGTGTGTGTGTGTGATATGAATTCATTCACTGGTTTGGGGATATCTCACAGTAAAATGGCCGGGGAAGTGATTAACAGCAATTTAGTTGAACAAGTGACTATGAATAACTTTATCCTTGCGATGAGAAAGCAAATACTTCCTGGATTTCTAAATATATTCCATCTTCTATGATAAATAAGTCATCAGAGGTGTTTGGTTTTCTGAAGGAAAACTGGTATAAGCAATGTTCTTCTTTATTCTGATTTCTTAACAGAAAAGAACAAGCAACATCTCTGATTCATTGTTGGTCCACGGAATATACATCTTGGCCATTTTCCTACAGGAATAATCAGCCTGGGGCCTGCCTTTCCTCAGCAGTTTTTGCCTCATGTTTCTGTGCAAGAGTAAGAAGGAGGAAAAGGAAACCTTAAAAGCTTTAACAAAAACTACCATGACAAAAATAAAAGCAAAAACTCTACCACAGCAAAACTTAATTTGCTCTGCTCGTTGAAGTGTGCTAACTCTCATGCATTCATTTTGTCATCCATATTCTGTGTCCTACCCCTCCTCTATTTCTCATTTGTGAGAGGATAGAGGAGAGGCGGGGCTATGCATTAGGTATGCCACATACACAAGGAAGGTTGTTTGCTGTGGGGCTAAGGGTGCAAGCTCTGGATAAGGCAAGTGCTAAATGTCATTAAATCCCAGGTTATAGGATGGGGATAATAACAGTACCTATTCCAAAGGTCTAGAGAAAGAATTATGAAGCGAGATAACCAATGCAAAGCTATTAGTCAATGTCCTACAGTCATTGCTCAGTAAGGGCTAATTATGATTTTTTTTTTAATTATTACTGAAGGGCTAATCATTTTACAAAAATAAGAATATGAACTATAATTCCTACTAATATTTTAGTAAATACCATTGAGTTCTTCTTTGATGAATTTAAAGGCACATGTGTCAGGGTTGTACAGTAGTTTAGGATCTTTGTTAAAGGCAACAACGATCACTGAGTCATGAAGTGGTAGCCAAAATAATATTTTAGTTAACAGAATGTTCAAAATAATTTACTGAAGCAAAACCAAAACAAAACAAAAAACAAAAACCCAATCAAAACCAGTTCTGTAAATGTATAAAGTTATTACCTCCCTGTATTACCTCTCTTTTGGAGAGATAAAATTCAAGCTCTTCCCATAAACCTAACTGATTCTTCCAACAATACCACCTCCCCCCATCCCTGCCAAACTTAGCTATATAAATACATATTGAAAGGAATAAAGAAGGCAGAACATATGATGATATATCATGAAGGGATTAATTATCCACTCTTCTTTCTCCTTCTTTACTTCACCCCTCCCAGACCTTCTCAAAGCTGGGCTTACTGGAGACAGAGGTGTAGAGGCCATGGATCTGGGTGGGCATTCTCTCTGTGGGTCAGGGAGGATGACCAGTCTACCATTAGGGTCTCCTTTTGAGGGATGTTCTCTAGATCTTGAGACTTTCTCTGAAGAAAACATCCTCTGAATTCTGATCAACTTTTTATTTTTTCCTTTTCTCACCAAACGGCTTTTTGTGCAAGCCCTTTTTACACACTTGCTAGCTGGTGTAATCAAGATGGTGGAACTCTGACACCTCTTCTAAGCCCCATATCTTTCTCTTCCCTTGACAGAAACACAAAGAGAAGCACGCTGGAAGCCTCCGCAAGGGAAAAAGATGGAAGGTACAGCTGGTACAGAATAAATTCTAGGTATATAAGCGAGGGAGCTAAAAATCACATAGGAAATCCCTGGAAACAAGGGATATATTGGAGGCAAACAAAAATCATTAAAAGTGCTTTCCCTTCTTCTGCAGCCAAAACCCGAAGTCATCACAGCAACGCGGCATTTAAGAAAGTCCAACCTATTTTAAGTAGTTTCAGGTGACAGATTATTGGCCCAGGACAAGACACAGATTGATGGATCACAGAGGAGAAAAAGCTCGCTGTGCTGTGAACCATGGCTAATCTCAACTGATAGAACTAGAAGAGACACACATCTCCACTTTCAAGTGTTTACTGGGTGACATCACTCTGTCGATTTAACCCAAGTGCAGTCTGGATTATCCAGTAAATGTCACATAATAGTACTCGAGTAGCTTAGCTAAAGGCCTCAGAACACTGTGAATGAATTCATGCTGCAAAACAAATTTCCCAGATGAGTGCATAATCTTAACTCCATGTCAGTCTACTTGGTGTTCTTTCAGGTATAACTCTAACCTCGTAGTGACATTTGTCTTGTACAGAACTATGGTTTGTTTGAGAAAGTCAACCCAGTAAAGTAAGACAGTTTCTTTCCATTTTGTGCTTAAGGAAGTTTAAGAGCGAAGCTGTTGATATAGGTTTGGCAAAATAAATATTACAATATTAATCCATCAGGGAAATGCATATCAAAACAATGAGATACCACTTCACACCCACTAGGATGGCTACAATCAAAGAGACAGATAATAACAAGTGTCGGCGAGGACGTGGAGCAATTGGAACCCTCAAACACTGCTGGTGGGAATGTAAAATGGCGCAGTCGCTTTGGAAAACAGTCTGGCAGTTCCTAAAAAGGATAAACATAGAGTTACCAAGTGACCCAGCAACTGCACTCTCAGACAAATACCACAAGAAATGAAAATGAAAACATATGCCCACCTGTACACAAATTTTTATAGCAGAATTATTAATAACAGCCAAAACACAGACACAACTCAAAATGTGGTATATCCATACAATGGCATGTTATTCAGGACGAAAAAGAATGAAGTTCTGGTACATGCGGCAACATGGATGAACTTGAAAACATGCTAAGTGAAAGAAGCCAGTTACAAAAGACCACATATGCATATTTACACGAAATGTCCAGTATAAACAAATCCAGAGACAGAAAGTAGATTAGTGGTTACGGGGGGCGGGGGCGGGGGGCAGATAGGAAAGGAATGCAAATGGATATAGGGTTCTCTTTGAAAGTATCCTAAAATTGACTGCAGTTAAGGTTATAGAACTTTGTAAATATATTAAAAACCATTCATTGTGCCCTATTAATGGGTGAACTCTATGGTATGTGAATTATATCTCAATAAAGTAGTTATGAAAAGGGATATTAACACATGAGATAGAAGGAAATGGGATCACTTAACTAAAGCAAGGACTGCTTCTTTGGGGATCCTAATGCCATCCTCCTTCACAACATTCAGTGTGTGACCTATCAGCTAAAGGCTCAAGAACTAAAGAAGGGTCTTCCAGAATTTCAGCGACCTCACTAGTGTTTGATATAATCCTATTTCCACTAATCAGTACACTGATGATTAAATTTTCCTCTTGTTTGTATTCTGTATTCCCTATAGTAAGTAGCATGGAGTTTTCCACATAGTAGATGCTCACTTATTTATTCCATTCAATTTAATACATGTCCAAAAATAACCAACTAGAGTCAGTAATTAAAATCAAACCAAAAATACTTTGCCCTGTTTGGGGACAGCTGATCAGAAACTAACACCTACTTGCCAAACTCAATCTGGGCCATCTGAAATGCAGTTATGTTCCTCAAATCTTAGTTCTAGTTACAACAATAAGATTCATGCTCTTCAACTGCCCAGTGTGTATCTCCCTTGATAAAGTCTGAAAATTCCTGGGCAAGAGTTACTTCTCATGTGGATTAATTGACAAGATCCTGGAGAGTACAAGGAAGGCAGCATTCTGTTTCTCTGATATTTAATGCCAGGGAATCCCCAGGTGGTCCCTTGGTTTGTTAGACTACATATAGCTTGGTGTTGAGGAGGATGACTTCTAGAGCTAGTCTGCCTAGGTTTAAATTCAACCTCTGCTATGCATTACTAGCTGCTCAACCTTGGTGCAAGTTTTATGGCATCTCTGTACCTCAGAGCACAGATGCTTTTGTACCATCTCTGTTTCACCACCTGTAAAATGAGGATAATACTAACACACACTACTGAGATTTCTGTGAGGGTGCAGAACACTTAGAAGGATGTGCCAGGAATATGAATATATATATATATATATATATATATATATATAGTAAGTACTCAGTGGTAAAAGCCATCAGTGTAGTAGAACTTACACGAATCCCTAACACAGATCTCAGGCATAGACAGCCATTGTTATTAGAGAGGATTACATGTTATCAGATATAAACCAGGCCCACTGGGACAAATTGAAGTTAAAACCTATAAAAAATACTCTTTCCTCAATTCCTGGTTGGGAAATGCGACTCTAGACTAAAGGAAGTGCTCGACAAATACAGCCTACCAACATTTAAATTTTGTTTTTCATGTTGCAGAACTCTCTCAGAGGAGAGGAGGGTACTCTTTGATACGTATGAGAGGAAAAGAACTATCACCACTGGGATCCGAGACCAGTAATTTTCAGAATCTGTATGCTCTTAGTTTTCTTGTGGACTTTCCATCACTGACAGGGAATCATAGGAGGTTTGTAGAGGTCAGCAATATTACCAGTAGTAAGAGGCTGCTGAGGGACATTTCCTAAATTCCATTTTTTTTTGAAAGACAACTTGTGTGAAATCATTTCAAATTTTATCAACAAAATTCTTTTGAAAACAAAGGCCTTTTATACAATATTTCCCTTCCCACAGCTTCTCGAATCTACATACTGCTAGCGTGGTAGACATAGTATACTTACATATCCACATTCTCTTCTTCCCTCTAACTATACCTTTTTCCCAGCCTTCCCTGTAACACAGGAGGAGAAAGCCACAAGACTGAAGGAGCCTGGGTCCGTGAATAACTTTATAGAGCAGACCTCACCCCCTCCTTTCCTATCTGCATTGGACTTTGCGTAGGGAAAAATACACAGTAATAAGCCTCTGGGGTTTTGGGGTTTGGGGGTTGTTTATACAGAAGCCCCTGTTACTTACTCTAATGAATATAGCTAGGTCAAAGCTTTGTTGATTATTGTTTAGGTGATCTGGGTTGCTCCTAGAATACTTCTATCTCTGCTACATATTGGCAACAAGTACACTCATGAAACACATTTTTTTTTTTTTTTAAGATTTATTTATTTGAGAGCAAGAGCATATGTGTGTGAGTAGAATCCCCAGGTAGACTCCCCATTGAGCGCAGCATAGCCTGATGTGGGGCCTGACATGGAGCCCAATCTCACAACCCTGAGATCATGACCTGAGCCGAAACCAAGAGTAGAATGCTTAACCGGCTGAGCCACCGAGGCACCCCAAATGAAACACATTTCTTAAATCCTTTTGCCTTTAGTCTTTTTTTTACTATCACCAAGATCACTGGATACATCCTTTCCATTGTACTGACGAAACACATCCTGGTGAACCATCTGATCTTGCCACATTCCTTTTCAGAGAACATGTGTTTTGCATTGTGTTATTTGTAATCTCAATCCAGATCTCTTTGCAGAGCTGGGCAAAGTATATCTGCTACTGTGCACTTAATTCATCATTCACTATCTTAGAGAATTATTTTATAATTACATCAAGCTCTGGGCTAGAAGTCAGCCAATTTAAAACTGTCAGATAAAAATTAAAAGATACCAGTACACATGAATTACATTAATTTATAATTTTCAGGTAGCTCTTTATAGTAATCTTTTAGTAGCTCATGTATTTAATATAAATCCATTTTTTGGTATTCAATTTATAAATGGAATGGAGGAATCTTTTATGATTACTATCTCCAGGCTCTTGGGATGAATAATCAAAGTCAATACCTTGCATTTTAATGCCATCAACTACCTTCTGAAAGTTTCTATTCTTACTCAGTAACTCCTCCTTTCTCTCTCTCATCTTTTAAAAATGCTTTTAGTATTCATTACAATTATAGCTATAAAACATATACTTGTTTACTGACTGCTTTCATTACCAGACTGTAATTCCCAGGAAGGCAGAGCTTATATCTGTTTCTGTTCATCCAATAAATATTTACTGAATGCCTATTGTGAGGCACTGCTCCAGATATGGGGAATTAAAGATAAATAAGGTATGGTACCTAGCTTCAAGGTGCCTATAGTTTGGTGGAAGAAAGAGACAATAAGCCTATAAATAATATATACTGGGATAAATCCTATGTTGGACTTTTCACTTCATGTGTCCTTGGTTTTAGGTGGTAGTGGGCTGTCTGTCCAGCTCATGGTGGTTCAACCTACCTGAGAATTGTCTCTTTTACATTTATACGTGTGTGAATGTAACCATATTTATACATCACATGGCTCTGTCCCCTCACCACAATTGCTTGGACCACAGTGGACTACTGACCTATCTGACCTATGTTGCATCAACCAACTTCTCTCTTCTGACAATGGAATTGGAACTAAGAGATTCTAATTTAGTCTGAGCTCTTTAGTTGAACTGAAAGAGGATCTATAACCTAGAGTGCTATGCAGTGGTCATCTCCTGCCAGATGGCCGGGGAAACTGAGAACACAAGTGTAAAGACAGAGACAAAAGAAGCAAGTCATGGAAAGAAGTAAAGATGAGAGATTTTATAGTCTGAGAAAGACCTGAAAGCCTTTCAGGCTGGTTCATATGCTGGTTCTAATCTCTTTTCTCGTGAGACACCTGTATTTTATAGCTTTTCTCTCTCTCTTTTTCCCCTAAACCTATTTTGTTAGTGTCTTATGTTTTCCATCATGTCTTAAATAAGACATTTTTATTTGATATGAATTATTAATAATTCTACTTAATCTCACTCATTTTCATAGTGTAAGACATATGTACTATCACCAAAAAAATGTAGCTTTCCCCCCCTAGGTTATAAACATTGCATCTGTTGGATTTTAATACTTGGGAAACTAACAATGCTTCTCAGGTGCTTGCCTAGAAGTTTCCATGTTTCCTCACTGGTGATTTTATAATGCAGACTCATTTCTATTCAAGGGCAGAACATCAAAGGCCAACATTCTTTAAACTCCGTGAAAAACACTATCACATGTGTACACCATCTTTTGTGGCTAGTTAACATTCAGAGAAGAAACTAATTCTTCTTATAAACATCAATGCTGTGTTTGTATTCATAAACAAAAAGGCTTTGATAATGGAAGCTTTGATTTCAGCTCAGTAAGTTGATCGGCTAGTCTGATTAACAACTGTTAACTGGAGCCATCAGAATCTGAACACACCTAAAATACGTGGCTTTAAGGTCCTACTCAAGAAAAGGAACTTAAGCTTCACATTAATATTTATGTTACATTTCTACTTAAGCTTTATAGTTGATATACTCTAGAGATTTCTGTAACAGTACACCCATAAACATCTGCTACTTTTTAAAGCGTATTTCTTCTTTATTCCTCACAGATATGTCAGGCACTGTGGATGTAAGGGGAGTAAGACCTGGTCTCTGTCCTAAAAGAGCCCCGTTTACTGGAAAAGACAGACAGGAAACAGGAAACAGTCATGCCATGCTCTGATAAGTGCCACGCCAGAGATACCAGTACGGATGAGAGGCATCTAATCTATCCTGAGGTAAGCCTTTGGGCTGAGTCCTAGAGAATCAGCAGGAGGTAGGCAGAGTAAGAGCAGAGGCAGACACAGATCTGCTGAGAAAAAAGCATATAATGCTCAGGTGCATGGCCACTGTGTGAGGCAGAAGAGGGTCTACATGTTAATATCCAGTAAAACAGCTGTGCGAACAAGATGCTTTGGAGAATTGCCTATATTTTCCTCTAAAGCTCCTGTTTCCAAAGCTTTTCATGTGTTCTGATTACTCTAGAAATTCTGATTCAACTCAACAAATATTTATTGAGAACTTAGTAAGTTTTAGGTACTTTTTTTTAGTCCCTGGGAGTACACAGATTGAGTAAGACTAGGGAACAGTACTTTCCTAAAGAAGCTCAGCCTAGTGGGGAAGGCAAATATGTGGCATCTGGAGAGGGTTAAAGAGGACACATGTATATAAATCAAGGGACAATTAAACCCGAAATGAGTCTTTAACAATGAATAAGAACACACTAGCCATGTGCACAATAACAACAGTGAGAGAGGCATTTTAGAACAGGGGAAAACATAAGTAACAATAGGCAGGAAAAAGGAGCAGAGTACAGGGAGAGGACAGATTTGAGAAATAGCTAGGAAGCAATATAATTGAAATGGGATGACGAAGGGCAAAGGAGGGGGTTAGTCCATTATGACTCCAGGTTTTTCATTTGAGTGGATGATCCAATAACTTAGACAGGGATTGCAAAAGGAAGAACTAATTTTGGAAGGAAAAAAGGTCATGTTGAAAATGTAGTGCAGCCACATCCAAGTGGAAAGAGAAATAATAAGAACAGGATTATGGCCTGGTGCAGCCACTCTGGAAAACAGACGAAGGTTCCTCAGAAAGTTAAAAACAGAACTACTCTATGATCCAGCAATCACATTATGAGGTATTTGCCCAAAGGATGCAGAAATATTGATTCGAAGGGGTACACACATCCTGGTATTTATAGCTGCATTATCAATAATAGCCAAGTTATGGAAAGAGCCCAAGTGCCTATTGACTGAGGAATGGATAAAGAAGATGTGGTATATGTACAATGGAATATTACTCAGCCAGTGAAAAGAATGAAATCTTGCCATTTGTAACGACATGGATGCAGCTAGAGTACATTACGCTAAGTGAAACAAATCAGAGAAAGATAAATACCATATGACTTAACTCTTATGTGGAGTTTAAGAAACAAAATAAATGAACATGGGGGGAAAAGAGAGGCAAACCAAGAAATAGCCTCTTAATGATAGTGAACAAACAGGGTTTCTGAAGGGAGATGGGTAGGGGATGTGCTAGATGGGTGATGCATATAAGGAAGGCACTTGTGATGAGCACTGGGTGTTACATGTAAGTGATGAACTACTAAATTGTACTCCAGGGACTCCTGGGTGGCTCAGTGGTTGGGCGTCTGCCTCTGGCCCAGGGTGTGATCCTGGGATCCGGGATCGAGTCCCACATCAGGCTTCTTGCAGGGAGCCTGCTTCTCCCTCGGCCTGTGTCTCTGCCTCTCTATCTCTGTGTCTCTCATGAATAAACAAAATCTTAAAAAAAAAAAAAAGCAAAACTAAATTGTACTCTAAAATCAGTATTACACACTATATGTTAAGTAACTAGAATTTATTTATTTATTTTTAAAGATGTTATTTATTTATTCATGAGAAACACAGAGATGAGAGAGAGAGAGGCAGAAACACAGGCAGAGGGAGCAGCAGACTCCACGCAGGGAGCCCGATGTGGGACTTGATTCCAGGTCTCCAGGATCACGCCCTGGGCTGAAGGCAGCGCTAAACCGCTGGGCCACCTGGGCTGCCCAGTAACTAGAGTTTAAATAAAAACTTGCGACAAAACAAAACAGAGAATTGAAGAGCTGTGTAAAAAAGTAAAAACAAAAAACTCCACAAAAAAAAAAAATAGGATTATGGCTAGGGATCTCGCTCAGCAGCACAAACAGGGGGTGGAAGTTGAAGTTCTGATGACTAAAATGAAAAAAGGAGAAAACCAGTGTAAAAAGAGGCCAATTGGCTAGAAGCAGAATCCTTGAAAAATACTGTAAGCTCACAAAGGAGCTGAAGTGGGGAGCAGTGAGTTTCTAGGAGCATTCAGTAGTCTATTTTATTTTATTTATTTTTAAAGATTCTTAAAAATTCATTCATGAGAGACACACAGAGAGAGGCAGAGACACAGGCAGAGGGCGAAGCAGGCTCCTCACAGGGAGCCTGATTCCCGGACCCTGGGATCGTGCCCTGAGCCAAAGGCAGACGCTCATCCGCTAAGCCAACCAGGTGTCCCCAGTAGTCAATTTTAAATGAAGCAGAGATACTTGGCTAAGATACAGACTGAAAAATTTTGCAATTTGCAGATCACTGGAGACCTTCCAGAGAGGGTTCATTGGAGCAGTGGAAAAATCAGGCTGCCATGATGGAGGAGTGAATGGAAGAAAGGACATGGTCCCTGGATACCACTCTTTTAAGACCACTCTTTTAAGAAGGCTGCAGAAAAAAGGGGAAGTGAGAGAAGAGGCATCAGTTGATGCAGGACAGTCTCAATCTCTCTCTCTCTCTCTCTCTCTCTCTTCATTATCAATACTTCTAAAGGAAAAGATGGAAACACTTGAGTGGGTTTCCAGGCTGAGAGGAAAGCCAGCAGATATGGAAAGATGATATTGGTGAGAGGACATAACTCAAGGAAATGGTCCTGGAGAAAGCTGTCCTAATGAGGTAATTTGCTTTATCCTATAAAAAAAGATTTTATTTATTTATTTA
This sequence comes from Vulpes lagopus, assembly GCF_018345385.1. Classification (NCBI taxonomy): domain Eukaryota; kingdom Metazoa; phylum Chordata; class Mammalia; order Carnivora; family Canidae; genus Vulpes; species Vulpes lagopus. The sequence continues at coordinate 15,008,443 of NC_054832.1, forward strand.
TGAGAGAAAGAGAAAGAGAGTGCATGAGTAGGCGGAGCAGCAGAGGGAGAGAATCTCAAGCAGACTCCCTGTTGAGTATGGAGCTCAACACAGGGGCTTGATCCCTGGATACTGAGATCATGTCCTGAGCTGAAATCAAGGGTTGGAGGCTCAACCAACTGAGCCACCCAGGTGCTCCTGAGGTAACCTACTTTAACAAGTTTTCACTTCTAATCATCTCTAGCCAGGAGAGTTGTCAAGCAATATGCATCCCAAGGCCAAGTATCTCTGGAAAGTAGTAGTAGCAGGCAGGAAGCAGTGGTGTTGGGCTTGGAGCAACACCACGGAACAGGAGACAAATTCCGTATCTTATTAACCCTGAAGGCTTCTGACTTGCTTAGTAAAACCCCATGAGATTAGAGAAGGTTCACCCCCTCATCTGCATCTCCCGAATCTGTAACCAACAACAGAACAGACCCCTCAGTCCATGGGATTACAATCACTGCACAAATATGACTTTCTGAGGCTGCCAGGGAGTCAGATTTGAGTCACAGGTTTGTTAGAGATGTGCTACTGGCTTTGGGCAACTTTGTTGCTGTCGGCCTCAGTTTCTTCACTTACAAAATGGAGCAAAGCGATTCATGCTACAGATTAGATTGTGAGGCTGGAGCAAGTTCACAGACGTGAAAGCGCTTTGTAAGATATAATGCTCGATGCAAATATATGGTGCATGATGCAAACATTAAGGTGTTATTTTAAGTCTCAGAAAGTTGGGAAAAGCTAGAAGAGACTGCCTGTACATAGTTTTTTGTTGTGGTTACCATTGTAAATACAAAGGAAAGTGTTAAAGCAAAGATCTTCAGCTTTCACTGATAACTAACTCCTTTGAATTTTCTGGTAGTCGTGCAATCCCGAGGAGCCAGAGGGTCAGGTGTTGAGAGGGGAATACAAATGAGTTATCCCAGGCACTGGAGCCTGGGGAAACTGGGGCTGCTCATGGCACCGTCCCTCGAGGTAGTGTGAGGCAATGCACGATGGAGACTATACATATAGGACTCCCAGGTACATCCTCATGGTTAAGGGCTCAAGTCTGAGTTAAGAAAATCCGAGTTCGAATCATGCCTCAGCCACTTATTAGCCATGTAACCTCAGACAACCCAATTTCACTGAGCTTCAGTTTCCTCATCTGTAAATTGGGAATGACAACATCTACCTTTAGAATGTTACAATGATTACATACAACATGTTTGCATCTGTGTAAGTATGCATTCACACACGTGAATGTGTGTGTGGATAAATCCTGGCATATTGTAAGTGCTCAAGAAATGGTAGCTGTTATATTGGGTCTGTTGTTTAGGATTCACAGAAGCTTGTTTTCACATCCAGCTGTTATTTGTTGAAACTCACTGAGAGCTTTACAGGTGCAGTGTTAACTAAACATACATGTTTAAAGTATAAAATCTATTATGCCACTTGATGGGGTGCCTGGGTGGTGCAGTCGGTTGAGTGATCGAGTCTTGGTTTCCGATCACGATGTGATCTTAGGGGTTCTGAGATCAAGCCCCGCATTGGGCTCCATGTTCAGTACAGAGCCTGCTAGTGTTTCTCTCTGCCTCTCCCTCTGTCCCTCCCTGTCCCCGTGTGTATGTGTACACACTCTCTAAAATAAATAAATCTTAAGAAAACTTTAATGAAATTGAATTTAAAAAGAGATGTTAGTTGAAAGCAAAAAATATATAAATTTTAAAAATCTATTATGCTACTTGAACTTTAAAACTCTTGAGAATAAAAACTATGTCGATCCTATTTTTGTTGGGATCCCTGGGTATAATCAAGTATCTAGCACAGAGTGTGTATTTAAGAAATAACTTAATAATAATTTTGTTGAAAGAAAGAAGGAAGGGGGGGTGGAAAGGGCAGGAAAGGTAGAGGGGAAAGAGGGAAGGAGAAGTGGATGTTGAGAACTACTGACTCAGGTGCTATGAAATTCAGGAACTGATGAAAATAGAAAAAAGCCATTTCTGAGCTACCGAGTGGACAGAGGCTTCTTATTAAAAAAAAAAGCCACTTTTTTGTACTGATGTGACTTATTTTACTCCTCTAAGCTCTGTATAAGCTTTCTCTCCATCCGGCAAGTGGGAACGGACCAGCTATATTTCAAGTTTGCTAACAAAGATGGCTTAAGGTAAATATTTGTTGCTTGCCAGAGCAAACCATACCATTTTAGTTTTAGGTTATTTTAATGATAAGCTCCTTCAGATCTAGTTCCATTGATACTTTGTAGTACAGCATAGAAGTACATTTGCCTCAAATCCCAACTATATTTAGAATCCCTTTCACACTGCATCATTCAAGCAGATGTGAGGACAGCTGCTGCTAATTCTTTCCTAGAATCTTACTGAGACATGGATTTTAGTAAGGTTTTTAAAAAATAAGTTACACAGGTGTCATCTGAGTCAATTTAGCTACATTAGCTATAAAAAGAATATGTACAAATTAGGCCCTCTTTCCCCAAGCTCAAAAAGACAGGAACAGAGTTTTCATTGTTTTGATCAATCTGTTTTCATTTGGTTGCATTAAGTTATTTTTTCCCACAAAACAAAAATAAAGTTCTCCCTGGACTGTGGCACTACACATTATCTTGTTGTTAGTACTTATTTTAATATTATCACAGAATAAAGTCCTTTCTTTGGATTCAGATTCAAGGACTATTGATCAAGCACGGCACAGGAACTCTGTTAAGTACTTCCATATCCACTATGTTATTTTTCCTTAAGTGATTTAAAGATACTAAAACAGATTTGAATGACCTGTCTTCAAACATGTGGGAAATTAGAAGAAACAGCTGGAAATCCTGAAAACACCCAAATCTAAGTATCTTGCGGGCAGCCACTGGTTCAATGGTGCCAGGCAAGGCTGGAATGTCTCTAGTTGTTTCCTCATTTCTAAAACAAGGACTCATGTACTGGATGGTCTCAAGATCTGAGGCCGCTTGCTAGAACCTCTTGTGCCCACAGTGGGCCACAGTCGTGGCTCTGCATTGGCATGCCACTCTGAGTCTCAGCCACAGCAGGGACCTTTTCGAAAGCAAGGCAAATAAAATTAAGAAAGTCTTCTCTCTTTAGGGTGTATTTTTTTTTTTTAAATAAAGTGAGAGCACCCAAAAGTCAAATTTTCACTGTGAATTTGTATTTTTGTCATTTTAAAGCCAATACTATTCTAACACTGTGCTGTGGCCCAGTGTGCCTGAGTGGAAGAAACCAAGAGAGGAGCAAACTGGCCTCGGGTTCCTCCCCAGTGGCTGACAGGTTGACTGTGCCATGTCCCGAGGGCTGCGTGCCTCCTCCAGGTGGTTATGTTGATAGCCCGCCCCCACCATCAAACTGCAATTTTCATCTGTGCATCTCTTTATGTGTTATAATACTTAATTACACTTCATCTTCATATTAACTGAATCTCACTGATGTTCACAGAGGCTAAGTGATTTCCAGTAGGTCATAGCTACTAAGAGGCAGAATGGGTGCCTAAGCCCATTTCTCTTTCTCAGTTTAGTGCTTTCTGAATCAAATACAACAGTAGCAGCAGTGGTGAATCAGTACTGCACATTTACTGTGTGTTGGGCATCGAGCAAAGAGCCCCACCTAAAAGGTTATCTTATTCCATCATCATAATAACTCTATAATGTAGATATTATGATGATCTCCACTCACAGATGTGGAAAGTGAGACCACAGTGAGGTTACATAATCTGCCAAAGGTCACACAACAGTCAGGAAGACAATCAAGATTCTAATTCAGGCAGTTTGCTTTCTCACTTGCTCTTTCAACAATTATGCCGGATTGCCTTCTTACAATAGACAGCTGCTACCATTACAGTTTCCAGCCATAATTCAGGGGGAGGAGATATTTGCAAGAGGAGTCCAGGGTTGCCTAGTATGGCTCTTCACTGGGGCTGCCAGTCACGGATGACACAAATCACTGGTGTCAAGGCATTTTGTTCTTGTGTGGCCCACAGATACTTTGAGGGCATAGACTGCATAGCTTTATTGCCAGTGCCCAAGTGACTTGTATTACATATAGATGATTCACAGCAGCTGTGTGTCAGTGGAACTCAATGGAAATTACCGAGTCTTCATCAACACAGACTGAAATATAGATTTTCTCAAGGTTATAGCTGCAGTTTAAAATTAAGAGACAAAAGCCTGAAATCAAAAGGTAAGTCATGACTCTTGATTCAAGGAGTGACCCACCAACTACATGTATCCTGTAGATTGGTTTTACTCAGCTACACATGGCCTTTAAGTTTCTAATCAATAGCCAACACATTTAAACATTAAGAGATGTCATTAAAAAATCCAAATTTCCAGTTTCTCAAGAAAAATTGGAACACATGACCCTAGATGGGGCATCTGCTTGCTAGCTAACCAATTACAACGGGACCAGTCATATCTATTTACTTTCCTTCTTGGCCCCTATTAGATTCTGAGTTTGCAAACTATAAAGCTACTTAGAGGGAAGAAGAATATTTGGAAGTACATCTCAACATCCTAAGATTTTTGAATCATTGCTTTAACCCAATAGTTGACTCTGACAGGCTGGCTGTATAATACATTTTAGTCATTCAGTGATGAGATTTTGTTTTGCCTCAGATGACAAAATAAACTGATTGCTCACTCAACCTGGTTTAGTTGTCTCCAAATCTAGAATGTCCCCAGCTTTAAGCACCGCCACAAAAATTACAAACCAGGCCAGCATCTCTTCACTGGCTGCAGGTCAAATGATCCATACTGTTGTTTTGCCGTGTACTGCACAGATGGGGCAAAACACTGAATCTTTCTTAAAAAGCCATCTTAATCTGGTCATAATTATCACAAGGATGTAAGCAAAAAGTTGATATTTGCATTTGCTGACTGGTGAGTAGGGTTTTCTTTCTGAAAAATTCTGTGGTCTCTGCAGCTGTGCTACTATACAGGTCTGCAGCACAGCAAGCAAAGAGGCCAATATGCATTTGAGAGAAGTCTTCAATTATTAAATTAAACAGGTTTATATAATCCAAATATAATCAAAGATGAACTACACTGGTATAAAATGGGATTTGTCATTACTGAAATTTTGGATTTTATAATGAAGAAAAATATTTCCTCAATTAGTCAGTGGATTGCTGTTGAATCCTATGCCTTAAATAATCTACAGACATTTAAGGGCTTTTTCCTATCTGGGTGGGTCCCAAGCAAAAAACTAAAAATGTGTAAGGGGTCAAAAGTATTGCCAGAATTACACATCCAGTAACTTTTTATATTATAATCAGCTATAATTCAAATAGAGACTTAAAAATAAAGTTAATGGGATCATTTCTGAATAGGATTTTTTTTAATGCTATGTGTGATGGGAAATACGCAGTTTCTTTCACTGTTAAAAAAATAATTCCTACTTGTTAGAAAGTCTGCAATCAACTCGGCTTTATTGCTTCAAATAAGCAGTTTGCACACAGAACAATAAAACTGTTTAATAAAAGAACATAATAGGCTTAGCAGATGTTGCAATCACAGAACATTTTAGGTAAATGGTTTTAAAAGGACATTTCCTCAGTTTAGAAACACACTTTGGAGAATCAAATTCAGTTGTTGAATTTATGCAGGCTCTCTCTGAGGGAATATTTGGATCTATTTTCCTCTAGCAGAAACACAAGACTGAGTTTATAACGAACCAGCTTCCAGCAAAAAGCAGGCCGGAGGCAGTGGAACTCCTTTAACTAGCTCACATACCCACAGCTCCTGCTTGTGTTGCTAATAAAGACATCTTGCTGGTTTCTTATAAAAAAAAAAAAAAAAAAAAACTTCACCATTTGTTTGCTGACAGCTTTGGGGTATTAAAGAAAATTGTCGCTTTCTTAGCAATGAATCCTTCAACATTTATTAAACACTCTCTAGATGAGGAAGGACAGAAGGATGGTTCCTGCCCTCAAGGAACTTATGCTCCACCAGGAAAACAGACAATGACAAATAAAATACAAACTCATTGTTATACAATCCCAGCCATTTCTTACTAATTGATGAAGAGTACCAAAGGCTGCTGGGTTTTACTTTGTCATTACATTCCCTTGCTAATAATGCCACCTGCATAAGGACAGACTTTTTAAGGCTGATGGAAGACAGGACTTCAGCTCAAAAGAGGAAAAAGTGTAATAATTTTTAAATGTCACTTAATGTAACCTATCTAAGAAGATAGGCAAGGATGGTAAGCAGCCAATGTTTTAAAAGTGCATGCTTATTTCCTAACAACAAAGTTGGACGATGTCCTTGATTATTTTAATAAATGATAAGTTATGTCTTAAGTCTGTGTAGGGCCTCAACTCTTCAAAAAAAGGAGAAAAATCAAAGTAGCGATCTTCCCATCTTAATGCATTCTTTTTGCCTTATGACCAGCAAATGCCCCAACCCTAAACACTCACCTTGTATCTGCTACAAGTCTAAGCAGACCTTTACTTAACACTAATTTAGTGACTTGATTCTAATTAGTACTCTTATTTAACAAAACGCTTGTATCCTAACATACACCATTACAAATTTATTTGTGAGAAGTCAGCATGGTCATTATCATTCTTAAATAGTAAGACTAGTTTTCACAAGGAAGTTATTCTTCTGGCAGTGGCATAGAAAATGTTAATGTTCATGCTGCCACAATCAACCATTCGCACTATATAGGGGTGGGGAGGGGGTGACAACAAAAAACAACCCTTGATGTATCTTAGTGCTCCATCTGTGCTAACTGCCTGGGGCTCAACCATGTCTCAGCTCCCAGGTGCGCTGAACCACATCTATCAAAATATTTACCCCTAAAATAGCTTTGTAATAAGAGTGGAATGTCCTTTTTGATGATTTCCTTTGAAAAATCCATATGTACTTAACCAGCAATTCTAAACTCTTAGAGATGATAGATCACCTGAATCTACTTATTTAAAAAAACAAAACAAAACTCCCCCATGGTGATTAGAGTTAATGTATTATAACAACTATACAAACACATAATATAGTTAATATGCTTTACATTTTCACCTTTGACTATGGCTCTGATCTCCAGCTGAGTGTGCCTCATTTTTAAACCCATCCAAGTTCTCACTGTGAGCCGGATCCTTGCTAGGTGGGTAGTAGGGAGACAATATTAGGTAAGAGCCTTCAGTGGCACTGGCCTACCAACATGATACACACTTGTGAAAGCTATAAGGTCTCTGGCAGTTTTTGAACAGGTTAAAGCAAATCGGCTTCTGGGACTCCAATTTTACGTGGCATAACAAAAAACAAAAGAACATCAAAAAAAACAAAAAAAAACAAAAAAAAAGAAGATGGTAGGGGAATTCCTCCTCAATGAAGCAAAAACATACCAAAAATCTACCTTTTAAATGTTCAAAGCTTATTGCTGAGGAAATACCTCTACCATATTGTTCACATGATCACTGCATAATCAGTACTTAAAACAATGGTTCAGCACTTTGAGTCACCCCCAAGGTGAAGGGCAAGTGGAAAGGTCAGTTCTGGCATGCCTCGGGAAAGCAAACAATGGAAAGGCTGCCTTCCTTTGCTCCTGCACAGTTCCCAGGGCCTAGCCATGGCATCTCTTTGCTTCATCTGCTCTAGCACTTTGCTCTCCCTTCTGTGCCGCCCCCAACTGCCTATCCTCGAAAGGAACGAGACAGGGTAGCAAGTAAACCTGAGAGTAGAGCCAAGACAGAGCATTCAAGACACTCTTCCTGGTACCACCCGAGGGCCCCAAGATTGCTCAACATCTCCATAGGAATGTGGCACTTATTCTGCCTAAGTGGGGGGAATTCCCTTCACTCTGTTTTCTGAAGCTTTTGCACAGCAAAAGAAACAATCAACAAAACTAAAAGACAACCTACAGAATGGGAGAAGATATTTGCAAATGACCTATCAGGTAAAGGGCTAGTTTCTAAGATCTATAAAGAACTTATTAAACTCAACAGCAAAGAAACAAACAATCCAATCATGAAATGGGCAAAAGACATGAACAGAAATCTCACAGAGGAAGACATAGACATGGCCAACATGCACATGAGAAAATGCTCTGCATCACTGGCCATCAGGGAAATACAAATCAAAACCACAATGAGATCCCACCTCACACCAGTGAGAATGGGGAAAACTAACAAGGCAGGAAACCACAAATGTTGGAGAGGATGCGGAGAAAAGGGAACCCTCTTACACTGTTGGTGGGAATGTGACCTGGTGCAGCCACTCTGGAAAACTGTGTGGAGGTTCCTCAAATAGCTAAAAATAGACCTGCCCTACGACCCAGCAATTGCACTGTTGGGGATTTACCCCAAAGATACAGATGCAGTGAAACGCTGGGACACCTGCACCCCGATGTTTCTAGCAGCAATGTCCACAATAGCCTGTGGAAGGCTATTGTGGAAGGAGCCTCGGTGTCCATCGAAAGATGAATGGATAAAGATGTGGTTTATGTATACAATGGAATATTACTCAGCCATTAGAAATGACAAATACCCACCATTTGCTTCAACGTGGATGGAACTGGAGGGTATTATGCTGAGTGAAGTAAGTCAATCAGAGAAGGACAAACATTATATGTTCTCAATCATTTGGGGAATATAAATAATAGTGAAGGGGAATAGAAGGGAAGGGAGAAGAAATGTGTGGAAAATATCAGAAAGGAAGACAGAACATAAAGACTCCCAACTCTGGGAAACGAACTAGGGGTGGTGGAAGGGGAGGAGGGCGGGGGGTGGGGGGGAATGGGTGACGGGCACTGAGGGGGGCACTTGATGGGATGAGCACTGGGTGTTATTCTATATGTTGGCAAATTGAACACCAATAAAAAATAAATTTATAAAAAAATAATAAAATAAACAAAAGAATAACAAAACATCCATGCTTCCTTCCCTCCATAAGAACAATAAAGAGCATCATTATCTAACTACAATCAATTAATATCCAGCAAACATTTCTTGGGCTACAGTACTGAGAACCCAGACAATCTTAAAGATATCAAGTACATTTAATTTTCGGAGCCCAAGCCCCAACATCACATCAAACATACTGAGAGAATCCATGTCTCAGAGGCTCCAACTTAGTAAAACAGCAGACACAATTTATGGCCATTCCACAATTTGCATAGGTCTAACACGAGACACAGACGAAGAAAGCACTTTCTCTCCTCTCCAGGAATTCATAACGGGAAGGGAAGGGAAATAGGATCTTCATACAGCACATAAGGCAAGGTGTGAAAACTGTTGTAAGACTCAGGTACCATGAAAACATGGAGGAGGAAGCTGTCACCAGAGCCACCAAACTGCACCAACACCAGGGGCAGGGGTCATCGTTCACACTGTCGTCTACGTGAATGGTGTCCCCCACAGTTGTGCAGTGCTATGGTCATGGCAGAAGGGATAATAAAAGGCTTTCCAGAAGAGACAGCATTTGAGCAGGTCCATTTACTTGTAGAGTAACCATAAGCTTCATTTGCTCATCTGTAATTGGGATACTACTACTCACTTCACTGGGTAAGGAATCAAATAAACAGAGGTACAGTACACTACCTGTGTCAAATGCATCCTCCATTTTCCCTTCCTTCCTTCTTTATTTAAATGAGCTTCTACCATGTGTCAGACACTCTACCAGGCACTGTCTCTGCAATGAAGGACAATGCACACCAGTTTGCCTTCATGAAACATATATAATAGAGACTATTCTATAAGTACTCTACAGTGATAGGAGGAAGGTGGGCCACATAGAAGAATCAATGTGAGCAAAAGCAAAGGTGTGTCAAGAGAGCAACCAGTCATCCAGTTTTTCAGGAATAAGGAAGAAGGTTTTAGGGAGTTGTTACTCTTTAGTGGTTAAGTCTAACAAAGAGTAGGAAAACCACAGAGCAACAGCAAGGTAGGGGGTAGAGCAGAGTGGCAAACAGGTTGTATCTATTTTAGCAATTCTCATCAATTGGTAATGGCTTCCTGGAAGGCCGGATTGAAAATGAACTCATAAATGTCAATGTCCATCACAGACACTGTAGGGGTTAGTTAGGGGTGATATGTGAGCAGCAGATTGGGCAATCTTTGTCTACACAAAATTAAGCACTGTCTTTGTAAAGAGTCACATCTGGAAGAATCTGTGTCATTTCCTCAGCACACACCTAGAGCACAAGAGCAGGACAGAAGACCCAGTGGGGGACACAGACCTGTGACTAATGACCCAGCAGAAGGCCAAGAGATCAGAGGAACATAGGGTGGTGGTGACTGCTTTAATGAATTGGCTTAGTGTGGAATTCATGTTAGGCTGAGTCATGAAAATGGAGCCAACGAACTGGGAAAATGAAAAAGGTTGCATTTTGGAGGCAGAGTCCCGTGTTCAAATTACAGCTCTTGCAATTATTAGCTTCTTGTGCCATTTAATCTTTCTGAACCTTAGTTTCTCATGTTATTAATACTTACCTCATAGGGTTGTGGGAATGACTAAAATACACTGTAAAGTACCTAAAACACATTGGGTGTTTACATAAACAGTACTTATCTTTCTCTTTTCCTGAAAGTAACAGTGGGGTGGGGTGGTGGTGGTCCATACATAGGAAATTGTGTAGGTCTACAGAAAAGGAAGGAGTTAGAAGGTAAATATCTACTGTGGCTGGGCTGGGCAGCAAATAAAAATGATAAATGCCTAGAATTAAGAAGTCAGGGAGTGGTGAGATGAGAAACCACTGGTTTGGCTGGCTGGCTGGCTGTCCATGGGCATGGTCTTGTATGTTATGCAGAAAGATACAGGGAGAAATACAGAGTGGAACTCTGCTGGTGGAGTTCACAGCTCATTGGGAAGATCATTTTTAACCACAAATTATACTAAGTGTACCCAAGAATTAGGCACAAATGACATGAGAGACTTAGGGAACAGAGGATGACGTGAGGGAGAAATTGGGGAAAGTTTCACAGAAGCCTCAATGAAGAGTTGCAGCAAAAAACATCGATTTTTTTTTTTCCAAATGCAGTAAAAGAAAAACATTCTTCTATGAAGAAGGGAAGAGTATGTGGAAGAGAAGTTACGTGTGAAGAGTTTTAGGGGCCTTTTCAGTGAAGATGCCAAAATCATATAGGATATAGGAATGAGGAAGATGGTGGGGATGGGGGTGGGGGGAGATGAGTCAGGTGGTGAGGTCACCTATGATAACTTATTCTGCTTGTTATTATTTTTATTTTCTTCAGATTGGTCTTAAATTTTTTTAGCCAATCAAGAACAAAATAGATTCTTATCGTTAGATTCTTTTTGTTTCCAGCTTTTATTTAAATTCTAGTTCGTGAACATACCATGTAATATTGGTTTCAGGAGTAGAATTCGGTGATTCATCACTTCCATGCAAAACCCAGTGCTCATCATAAGTGCCCTCAACACCCATCACCCATTTAACCCATCCACCACCCACCTTCCTCCCTCAACCCTGAGTTTGTTCTCTATTGTTAGGAGACGCTTATGATTTGCCTTCCTCTCTTTTAACCCTAGTCAGTGAAACTAAACAAGCCTTTATCCTACATAGAAAACAATCTAATCAGGCAAATAAATATGCAGGAAACTGGAAATGTTATGGCCCATATGCAAACACCTGCCCAACTGAAAACTGGTAGGTGACATCCAGTTAATCGAGAGAAGCGCTTGACTCACAGATCAGAAAGCCAACTAGTTTTTAAAAGTTAGTACTGTCTTTAAAAACTTAAGTGAACTTAAAATCACTAAATTAACAGGAATTAAAATGAAATAAATACAAGAACTTGCACTGAATTTTAAAAAATACTCTTTTGCTAACTTGCTTTAGAACCGCCTCATTTTTAGTAAATAAGTTGAAACATTTTTTTGTTTCATTTTCAGTATTTTTCTGTTTTGCAATCTTGAATGCTTGAAGCCTTCCCTTATGGTTAGGACCTCCCATCTACCAAACAGTATGTATGGGTTCAGCTTCACCTGTATAGTGGAGGTGGGTGGGGAGGGGGTGTACAGCTGATACGCCTTTCTTAAACACAGTTTGAGACACCCTTGTTTCAAGAGCTCTGGAAGTCCTTGGAGAATGACATCATCACTGAGGTGAATCATCTATAACGCATTCCACCTTGAAAAAGGAGAGGTACCTGAACATAGCATGAGTTATACTGAATGAGGCAGAGGAGGCACCTGGCACGGGGTGCTTTAGAAAACCCGGGCACGGACCAGCTGCAGGTTGCCCCATCAGGAGACTGCAAAATATCTTTCAGAAATGACCCCACTAATGAGATCTTAGGATTCTCAGATTTATAATTCAGCAACCCAATTTCACAGGTATAGGAACTAAGCCACAGGAAAGCTATCAGCTGACCTCAATCTGCAATCTGAGCCAGGAAGGGAGCCAGAAATAAGAAACCCGTCTCTAACTCTACCCCATTCGTTTCTAAGCCCACTCAACTAAGCTGAGACACACTTTGGAGGATCATCTGAGGAATCACGATCATACTGTGGTCTAAAGAAGGAATGAAATAAAAACGAGTTGCAACCTCAAAATAGGTCCATAAGCTGGAAGTCAGAAAGGTAGTTTTAAAATACACTTTTCCAATTCTTTTGAACTAAAATCAAATTTGGGACGCTGTAGGAAGGCAGTTGAAACAAAAGCTAATTTTGTTTAATGAACTAACCAGGAAGGCATTGTGAAAGTATTGTGCAACGAAATGCTTAGCTAATTACTGAGAGATCAAATAACTGTTACCATAGTTACTGCACACTGTTTTCCATAATAACTTTTATCGCTTCAATAAATCTTTGTGACGCAACAAATATAAAAAGTTTACTGTAACATGACTATAATGTTTTGGAAGGCACACGCTGATGACTGGCCTACTGAAGTTACCTTCCCATATTTGTCAGCAGACCAGGGGTGATACCCCATCTCGTTGACTCAATATTGAAAGGTTTCAATGGCTCCTTTCATCAGACTGTAAATTCCTAAAAATGTTGAATTTACCTGCCCTTGTCATTTACCAGAAAAGTCAGAGGGCTCTTCCAGCACTACGTCTTGTCTTTGGGAATAAAATTAACAGCAACTGTGTATGGAGCAGTAATTGTCAGTCTGCACTCTGGAATGGTGACATACGTCACCATCTGATCTTTTCCCACACAGCCGTGGGAGAAGGAGCCGGCCAATGTCACCCAGCTCCCTCTTGGAAGGCATTTCAACCCAGGTCTGTGTAGGTCCAAAGTCAGTTCTCTATGCATCATACCACACAGCCATATATTTTTATATATACATATAAAACATATACATAGACATATATATATATATATATACACACACACAGGCAATTTCTATAATAATCGTTTTCTTGCTGCTGGGTATAGTGTTCAATTTGCACCAAAGTGCCATAGGAGACTCCCCGACATAATGACTGGCTGGTCTGTTGGCTGAAATGATGTCACTGCTCCACTGGAAAGTGGGCATTCCTTCCCTGGAGACACTGGAGTTAAGACTTGCTTATATTCCTATTCCTGGCCCCTCCCCGCCTCCACATAGGCAGGGCTGAGTCATTTGGCCACTTTCACTCCTTCCTGTATCTTGCCTGCCCTTTTCTGTATCTGAATGCTGAGATTTCTGAGTAAGTGAAATGGTAAACGTGATCTAATAAGTTAAGACTGACAATGAGCACAGAGTATGGGTGTGATAAGATAAAGGTAATGCAGATATAGAATCCAGCTCTGTCAATATGAGGCCGTGTGGCCTAAGGCAGGCGGCTCACTGAGTCTCTCTCTGGGTTTGCCCATCTGGAAAATGGGGCAATAATCACCTACTAACGCACAGGTATATTATGCAGACTAATTACTCAATGTTGTTGGGTTTTTTGAAGTTATGAAGTAGTAAGTATAATAACCATTATCAGGGTGAACTGTTAAAACAGAGGATTACAGAGTTGCTAAAAAAGGACGAGTGAAAACCACTATGGGACGGGTATCCTACTGCAAGAGAAGCAAGGATGCATCCTCCAGAACCCTGATGTAGAAACTCAGAGGCTCCTGCCTCTGAAACCTGATTCATACCTTTTCAGCACTGTTCCAAAGGTCTCAGTTTCAGAGAGGCCAAAAGCCATTTATTTCATGCTTGGTTTCGAAGATGAACAGGTAAGGATTCATGTCCGGCACTGAATCAGCCTTGGATGACTCAGCTTCTGTAATCTCTCACAGGAGAGATAGCCAAAGGCTGACCCTTCTTCCACCCCTCACTCCCCATTCCCTGAGTATTTCGGCTGCAAACTTGTCCTTGACTCTGTCCTGTCTCTTATTCTCCCTCCTATTTTTTTTTTTCCATTCAACCGGTTGCTGCTACCTCCCAAATATCTCTCGAATTCCTTCTCTCCATGACCACCTTACTAGTACCTTAAAAAGTCTTCCTGCCTTCAGTGTTCCCTTCTCCTTAAATCTGCCATTCTGCCCAAAATGTAACATGATGCTGATCATGATTCTGATCAGCTTCTGTTTAAAATAATTCAATGTACACCAGTGCTTTCAGGATAAAATTCATATTCTTTAGCAAGTGACAAAGATTTGCATAAACTGTCTCCCATATACTGTTTCCAACTTCATTTTTTACTTCTCTCTTTATCATGCTCTCCTCACACTTTCTCTTCTGCCTCTGCTTACTGCTACTTAACATCTACTACTGCATCGTATTGAAATTTGTGTTCTTTGTAAAGATACCAGTCCTGAGGGGCCCTAAGGGTAGTGACTGGCATTTCCTTCAGCTTGGCATAAAATGTCTATTTACTCAATAAATGTTAAGCGAATGACAGAATGCATTAACAAAGGCTTCCCGTGCACAGGTTAACCAGTTATGCTAACTTATTTTGTTGTGCTCTCAGCTTGGTAAAAGACTCTTGATCAATTAACGTGATTGTTTTTAACTATAGATGATGACGACAGTAATTCAGGATGTCTTGTTATTAAGACCCAAGTGAATTAACTTATACTTTGTAATGTGGACCCAAGTGATTCAAGTTTGCATTTCAGCTCTTAGATTCAGTCAGATTCCATGAACTACTGCCAAGTAGTAAACACTCAAAGCATAAAACAAGAGTGTTAATGATTTTGTAGAAAGCTGTGATCATGGAATATTCACATCTATCAGAACTCTTGCTGTAAAAAACCTCCTCTTCCAAAGTTATGTCAGGGACAGGAAATAAATTAATCAAACAGTGAGCGAAATATGGAGGAATGCCATATTAGGATGGTATGGTTTTGTTTGCTCCACAGATAGAAAAAAAATTGAAAGAAAACAGCATCTTACTTCCTTGCTCTGGAATGCTATATGTCCACATAAAAGCAAGTCAGCCACAGGTAAACCAGCTTCTCTTACTCAAAGTAAAAGAGCCAAATTAATATTAATCTATTTTGGGGAATGACCAAAGATAGTCTTTGTAAAAGAAGCTCATATTTTGTGGAAATACAAAAGATCTCTTCCCAAGAATCTACCAGTTATATAAAAAAAAAAATCTTTGAAATTGATAAAAAACACCAGCGATTTAAATGTCACCTATTGAGTTAACTTCATTTTTTAAAAAAGATTTATTTATTTATTCATGAGAGACACAGAGAGAGAGAGAGAGAGAGAGGGGCAGAAACATAGGCAGAGGGAGAAGCAGGCTCTCCGCAGGGAGCCCGATGCAGGACTGGATTCCAGATGCCGGGATCAGGCCCTGAGCCGAAGGCAGATGCTCAACCGCTGAGCCACCCAGGCGTCCCAATCAAGTTAACTTCATTTAAAGCTCACCCAATGGTCTTCTGATAGGATCACCTCTTATTTTAGCTTCTAACTTCTTGGCACCCTTCCTCTTCTTGGATTTCAATTTTTATTTTCTAAGCTCAAGACTACTCTTGTGATTACTCATTGGTTTTCATCTGCAGGCTCTGGCACTGCTGGCCACACCACTCCCGAAATCATTTCCTCCCTTGGCTCCTACCCTACTTTGGGATCTTGCACCTCTTCCATCACAGACCACCTCCTACACGGTTTCTTCCTCTTTCTAGCCAATGCGTGTGTGTGCATCTCAGCCCTCTGTTGTTCCTGCTAAAACTTCAACATTATATCAGAATGGGCAACTTCCAAATAATTATTTTTAGCCTTCGTCTTTCTCTCAGTCCCAGGTCTGCATCTCCAACAACCGAAGGCATAGGTTTTTTTTTTTTTTTTTTAAGATTTTATTTACTTATTCATGAGAGACACACACAGAGAGAGAGGCAGAGACACAGGCAGAGGGAGAAGCAGGCTCCATGCAGGGAGCAATGTGGGACTTGATCCCGGGACTCCAGGATCACGCCCTGGGCCAAAGGCAGGCGCTAAACTGCTGAGCCACCCAGGGACCCCCCCTGAAGGCATAGTTTAATGGCTCATCCCGTATGTGGAACTTAATACACCATCTTCTCCTTCACTGCCAATCAGTTCCTTTTGTATTTGTTGGTAAAGATTGACTGTTTTCTTGGGCATCCATGATAAAACCTTGAGGTCCCTTCTCTTTCCTTCTAATAACCAATATAAGGCCTGGTGACAAATGCCAATTTCCTCTGCCACTTATCTCACATTTCCTTACCCTTCTAATTGAATCAACCAAAAATAGTGCTCAAAATACTTCTTGTTTTTAACATACAAATCAGTACCGTCCCTGTCTCCAGTTTCTTCTCTTGCCTTCATAATGCTACCAGATTAAACTGTTTGTATATATAAACTTTTCTTGGTATCCACTTTGGTTTGTATCAAAAGCTTCCTATAGTTTTGGTTATCACTTTTTTTTTTTAAAGATTTTTATTTATTTATTCATGAGAGACAGACAGAGAGAGAGAGAGAGAGAGAGAGAGAGAGGCAGAAGCAGGCTCCATGCAGGGAGCCTGACGTGGGATTCGATCCCGGGACTCCAGGATCACACCCCGGGCCGAATGCAGGCGCTAAACTGCTGGGCCACCCAGGGATTCCCTGGTTATCACTTTTAAGACATCAATTTCCCAGCTTAGCATTCCACTCCCTCAGCAGTTTGGCCCTGACATTGTAGTCTTACTTCTCACAATCTCTCATAAAAATACCCCATGGATGGAAGCCCCTATACATGTTTGTGCTCACTAGAGTAAGGCAACAAAGAAAACATGCTCATCTGGTCCTCAAATCAAAAGTTCACTGCCTTTATTTATAAATTGGAGTTCTTACCTGATGAAATTCCCAGGGCCACAGTAACTCCTAACATCACTCCTCCTTCTCAATAGACACCGGTGCATAAGTAATTAAAGGTATGTTTCCTTGCCCTCAACTCTCTTTACCTCTGGTAAGACTTACCTTTACGCAAAAAAAAAAAAAAACAAAAACAAAAAAACAAAATCACCACAAAACACTCCTAAGTCTATTACTGCTGTCTTTTCTTTAACCTTCCATTTTTAATCTCAAACTGCCAGTACTTTGTTTGCCACTCACCTGCTGACCCCACCAACAACAGGTATACTGGACCTGGCATTCTCAGGGATGCTTGTAAATTATTGAGAAGTAAGGCCAAGTACAGAGAAATTGGTCTGTTCTTCCCAACTAGATAGCAAGACCAACTAATTTTTTAAGCAGGACGCTTTAGAAAAACAAAATCTTCACAGAAAAAGATCATCTATACCTCCATATAGTCCTATGCACCCTCCTGCCATAGAAGGTGAACATGGGCAGTGCTTTTAATTCTTACTCATGGACTGTTCTCATTATCTAAGAATCTTCACTAAAGAGCAAAGTCTGTAGGAATTTTGAGTTTATGGGACATGATGTTAAATTCCTAGTTGCTATTCTAATCACTATGTCACTCTACAATTTGAGGGTGTTTAAAAAATAAAGTTTCTCTCCTCCAGCTCATGCAGAATTAGCTATCCTTGGGGTGCTTTGGGTTGATCAGTTGGTTAAGTGTCTGACTCTTGGTTTTGGCTCAGGTCATGGTCACAGGATTGCAAGATCGAGCCCCGTTTTGGGTTCTGCGCTGGGGTTGAGCCTGCTTAAGATTCTCTTCCTCTCTGTCCCCCTGCTTTATCTCTTTCTTAAAAAAAAAAAAAAAAAAAGAATTAGCTATACTCAGAGGTTCTTAAATTGTATCGCAGAATTTAGCTCTAAGCAAGGTAGCAATTTCAAAGTATGCCCTTGAGATAAGATTCATCCAGAAATGTTTAGAAGTCAAATAACTTAAAAACAAGAGAGGGTACCTAAGAGCCATTTATAGAAAAAAATATGTGGAAAGCTCACCCTGAGGGTAATATAGAGACTCTCAAATAACAGGGTAAAAAAGCATAAGAAAATTTAAATATTTAAAAAACAATAATAGACCAATAGATGTTCACAAAGATAATTAGGCATTTTGAGTGGGGGCATGGTTGGTCAGAAAGAGGCAGAAAGCCTTGTTTCCAGGGCAGGCTCTGCTACCTACAGGTGTATGACCCAGGGCATCTATCTGGGAGGCAGGCTGGATCCAGGGGGAAGTGACTGAGGCAGTGGCCTCAGGGGCAAAACTGAAGAGGCTACAGAGAAATTCATCAATCAGAACAAACCATATTTTAATGTGATATTCCAAACAAATGATTGTGTCATTTGCCCCCCCAAATCCATGATGAACAAAGTAGAATATTCAATTGTGACACCAATCCTGCACTTACTTCATGCTTCACACCATATGCCTTACCTTAATCCTGGCCCTGTCAGATCCTGTAAATTTTGTGTAAATATTGCACAAAATGTTATTTATCCTGATTACTGAGTTTTTGGCAGTCCCTTCACCCTTGTTCCAGCCCTCCTCCTGGTCTGAGATTTGTCATTGGTGTAAAAGTAACACTGAAAAAAACAAAATCACTTTCACAGAGTTGTTGGGAAGATCAAATGAGATGCTTACAAATGTCAAGGTACTGGAGGAAGTAAGGACATTTTTTAGTATTATTATTGCTTTAGGAAGACTTGGAAGAATCAATGAGGTGGAGAGATGGTGTAATAAAACTCTCAGAAAGTAACGTGGCTGGTTGTCTCACTTCTCTTTTCTTTCCTGTGCCAATTCTCTCTGGGCCTTTTAGTCTCTTACGAAGTTCTGAAGTGGCAAGAACAAAACAGCAAGAACAGCCTGCCCTTGCCCTGTTCTGTGCCATGCCCCACGGACAAGTGTCAGTGGGTGCAACAGACACAGATGGGACTTGGCAGAGGAGACACTCAAGGTATCTTCTTGGAATATCAATGTTATCTATTCTCTTGAGGATTATTTTTTGAAAGGAATAAGAACAGGGCACAAAATCTAAAATAAAACAGCAAAGATCAGAAAAGAAACTCCAGGCCAAAAGACCTAAGAAGATGCTCAACATCACTAATCTTGAGGGAAATGTAAATCAAAACCACAAGATACCATTTTATTTTACCTGTTGGAATGGGTACATTCAGAAAGACAAGGAATCACAAGCGTTGGTAAGGATGTGGAGCAAAAGGAACCCTGTGCCTGTGCACCACTGGCAGGAATGCAAACTGGTGCAGTCATAGTGAAAAACAATATGGAGGCTCCTCAAAAAATTAAAAATAGAAATACCAAAGGATCCAGTAATTCCAGTATTGGGTATTTACCCAAAGAAAAGAAAACACTAATTTGAAAAGATATATGCACCTCTTTGTTTACTGTAGCATTATTTACAATAACCAAGACGTGGAAGCAACCCAAATGTCCATTGATGGGTGGACAGATAAAGATGATGTGGTATATACATATATAAACAATGAAATCTTACTCAGCAATAAGAATGAGATCTTGATGTTTGTGACAACATAAATGGACCTAGAGGATATTATACTAAGTGAAATAAGTCAGAGAAAGACAAGTACTATATGATTATATTTACATATGAAATCTAAAAAACGAAATGGAACAAACAAAAAAGCAGAAACAGACCCATAAATACAGACTGATGGTTGCCAGAGGGGAAGGGAGTGGGAGGACGGGCAAAATGGGTGAATGGAAGAGGGAGATACAGGCTTCCAGTAATGGAATGAGTAAGTCATGAGAATAAAAGGTACAGCACAGGGAATACAGTCAATGGTTTGTAATAGCATCGCATGGTGACAGATGGTGGCTATACTTGAGGTGAGCAAAGCATTATGTAGAGCTGTTGAATCACTATGTTGTACCCTTGAGACTAATGTGACATTGTGTGTCAATCATACCATAGCTCAACAAAACGAAAAACTTATGAAAGAAAACAGAACAAGGAAACTTCAATGAAACTTCAAAAATGTAGCAGGGCACTTTGGGTTGGTGCTTCAGACTTCCTGGGAATAAGTCACTTTCTCTTTTAGGGTCTACTCTAAGGAGAGATCTGGAGATCCTCATCGTGGGGTATCCATCATAGTCCTAGTTATGCTTATCTATGTGTTCATTTGACAAAACCCCAGAACATCAATTATGTGCCAGACACTGGACATCTTGAGATGAATCAAGATGAATAGCCTCTGTTTTCAAGAAGCCATCTGGGATTATCACAGTATCAGAAGAACTCTATATGGTAGACGAAGGCTTTTATTTATTCAAAACATTTTTTTTTAAAAATTTTTATTTATCTATTCCTGAGAGAGAGAGAGAGAGAGAGAGAGAGAGAGTGTCAGAGACACAGGCAGAGGGAGAAGCAGGTTCCATCCTGGGAGCTCGACGTGGGACTCGATCCCGGGTCTCCAGGATCATGCCCTGGACCGAAGGCAGCACTAAACCGCTGAGCCACCTGGGCTGCCCTATTTAAAACATTTTTAGTGAGCCAGTCATTTGCCACTGTTCTAGGCACTCGGAGATAGCAATGAATAGAACACAATAATTTCTCTGTAATCTAGAGCTGGTATTTGAGAGTAATTCCTGAGTTAGTCCATTACTGGATTTGATCTAGAAAAGACTGGACCTCTTGTCTCATCTCCGACAAGGTTCATACCATCCCATCAGCATGATAGACCTAAAACCTAGCAGCACATCAAACATGAAACTAGAAGTAAATTTTTTTTTTTTTTTTTTTTTTTTTTTACTTTCCTCCTAAGATGCTCTGCAAAATGATCCAAACGGGATACATGGGCATTCCAATGTCTAAAAGAAAGGGATGCTGGAAACATTATAGGGCCAACTGGACATCACTGTACAGATCCTTAAGACACTGCAATTAAGGCAAAGATTTCTATTTGGACACTTTGAAGACAGATGCCAACTCAATCCCTTAGGCTTCTCTCTGCCCACTTAGTTTGGACACCTAACCCATACTTGTTGACTTTTTTTTTTTTCATACTTGTTGACTTAATGCAATATGTGGCTGGAATAATATTTTTGAAATAAGTTTTACCAGCTATAGATATCAATCCCCCAGCTACATCACTAGCAAGTCTCTGCCCTATGGATGGGAGGTAACATGGTTGTACATATGGAAAAAAATGGTTAAGTCTGTCCATCAGAAACACACAGATCTAGTGCAAGAGAACAATAAAAATATATTCATCCTTAATCCTGTCCAAAGAGGCAACAAAATGGTCAAAACCACTGCCACAATCACTTGTCTTTAAATAATGCCAGACAATTTTCAAATTTCTTTCAAAATTACTAATTCATTTGATTCTATCAAAGCTATGATGTAAATAGGGTGAGCAAAATTATTTCAGAGATGAGGAACCGGTCACAGAATTGGTTTCACTTAAAGTCAGACAGGTTACCAGTGAGTTTAAGGAAACAACTGGACTCCAGTTGTCATACTCATCCTATTATGCCAGCCTGTGTAGCTATTAGCATTGGGCTCCCAAGTTTCAAAGTGCCTGGCACAGAACGGGCACACAACCAGCTCTGGCTTTCTTATTTATCTCTGTTACCCCAGTATCTAGAGCAACATCTGGTGAGTTAATAAGTGAACAATGAATAGATGAATAATAATGAATGGATGAATAAGTGACTGACAAGGCTAAAGGAAGGTTTGATTCACACTTTAGGTATACAGATGACAGCTTTCATAAAATTGCAAAAAACTGACTTCACAAATGCTTTTCGCAAGTTCCTAAATGGCTTTTATAACTGCCTTACCTGGCCAGCTTTAAACCAAAGTAGATGTTTTTCCCTGATCTATCTTCAAAGCTCAGCTTTAAATTCCTTGGTTTCATAAAATAAGAACTAAGTATCTGTTCTGAGAAAATATATAGTGGTTCAGGCAAGTAAAAATTTAAATGAGTTAAGTATTGATTAAATTCCCAGAATTAAAGATACTAATAAGAGTTATATTAAAATGCCTTATGTGTGATAAATCTCCAGTGAAAGTTTAGTTGCTGCTATTTCAAAAGCCACTCAAGTCATAAACCCAGTTGCATCAGAAGACTAATAGACACAGAAACCAAACTAAAAAAGTAAAAACCAGATGCTTCCATAAACAACAAAAGCCTTAGGACATTGGATCTAGACTGCATTTGAATATTTAAGTGAAGTTCCCTGGGTGAATAAAGTTGGGGTTCAGCCTGCGTAAACTGGCTCTGCACATGATCCAGCACAAAAGTGACTGCCAATAAATGTTGCAGGATGAATCTGGATAATTCCACAGAAAAACGCAGGTAAGAACATGATTCTGTGATAACTATGGAGTACTTTGGTTGATTCACAAAACCATGATTTTCTCTCCTTCTTCAATGAAATGTAAACATCAGGATTTTCTTTTACAGAGCTACTGAATAATTTTCTCTATGGGCTCTGTTCAACACACTGTGCTCCTCTGCACACACAGAATACAATCCTTTATCTGTGGGATGGTGTGCTCATGTTTTGTCTTAAAATAGCTGTGCTGTAGGGTATAGTGGAAATTAAAGAATTAAACCATGCTAGAAGAGGAAGTGGCTCACCAAGATCCAAATCTTCATTTTAGAAAAGAAATTCAAGCCCAGAGAAAGAGTGAATTATCCCTGGTTCAACATCTAATAAGTGAAGAAGCCAGCAGGACTAGAATCCAGATATGCTGAGGAAAACCACTAGAAATGGTGGAGATGCACAAAAGTTAGTCATATGTTATATATATACGCAGACATATATCATACTTAGCTCCAATGAATCAAAGCAACCTGTCCCAAACTGTAATCACTGTTTTGCTACAGTGCTGTTTTGATGGAGTCCTGCTAGTCAGATGACTTCATCTTTAATTTTATCCTTTTGGTTCTATTCTGAAAAACGCTTTTTCAGATTATGCTAACACCAGTGACTTAGCCCAAAGAATCAGACTCTCCCAGGTGAAGTCACATGCGGAGGCCCGCTCCTTTCCACCACCTATTCTGACTTCCACAGAGAAATCTCTTCCCACATTCCTTGATTTGAAATCCAAACCAGAGACTAGTGTAGTAGGATGCATTCGAGCTTTGGTTTTGACACTGACTTTGGCCTCCAGGAAGCTGCTGACACTTTCTGGAACATTTTTAATCAATTATTTATTGAGCAACTTTCATGGCAAATATTATGTATCTGGCACTCAACTAGACACTTTACATATGGTATAACAATAACAACTAATTTTCTGAAAGTGATGGTTACTCTGGGAACTTTATGATCTTGCTGGATCCTCTCAACTTTCCCCAAAGGATAGTACAATTATTATTTCTGTTTTATAAATAAGGAAACGAAGGCTTAGTTCTCACGTAATTCTTCCTATTTTACAGTAGAGGATCCTGAGGCTTAAAGAATCCTTACCCAGAACCTGTGTAACATAACTAGCTTACCGAGTGGCTAGGAGGTGGCAGTGCCATGATTTAAACCCGTGTCCAGAGAAGTTAACCTTGAGTCCACCATGGCAGACACTGTGAGGTGCTTTCCAGATGCTCCTCAGGAATCAAACAGCCAGGATGCTTCTGGCAGCAAGTTCTCTGCTCAGCCCCCTTTGGAGACCACTTCAGTTAAGGAGTCACCTTGTCCGAAACCATGCTCCTTCTGGGAATGACTGGCATCTGATGGCTGGTCA
Organism: Vulpes lagopus; assembly: GCF_018345385.1. Taxonomy (NCBI): domain Eukaryota; kingdom Metazoa; phylum Chordata; class Mammalia; order Carnivora; family Canidae; genus Vulpes; species Vulpes lagopus. The sequence goes on from NC_054832.1 coordinate 15,032,429, forward strand.
AAGAGATATAAAGGTCTGGTCTTATGTTCTCAACTTAGGACAGCTCTGAAGGGCCATCCATCTTCAGAACTCCCTGCAGAGTCTGCTGATGCTTCTGGTTGGGATTGGATCATCAGTTTGACTTCCCCCTGCCCAAACCTGCTTTCCTTCCTTTCCCTTCCCTTCCACAAGTGTTGATCCCAAGAGCACTCCCTAGCAGACTTCTACATCCCAATCTCTAGCTCAGTCAGAACTGGCTTCCCAGAATACCCAACCTGTGGCATCTGTGTGTGTGTGTGTGTGTGTGTGTGTGTGTGTGTTTTTCCCCACTTTACCAGGTGCTGACTCCGCCACTTCATCTCTAACAGATGAGGTTGGTTTAGTTAAGCCCAGTGTAGGTTTAGCTCCATAACTGCAGTGTGGTATTACTGAAAAAAGTGAAAAGTTACAAGATCTGATTCCTATTTTTATTTTAGCCACTTACAACCAGTATGAACTTAACCCCAGAGATTCACTTTCTAGTCTGTTAAATTGGAATAACATTATCTACCCTGACTTTCTATCAGTTGTTGAAGGCATCCATTTACAAATGACAAAGCCTGTATTAATATAACCTATATTTTCATGGATCATTACTGTTAAATTTGTGAGAGGAGCAAGAGCAGCAAGGAATGAAATGCTGCTGTTCTCTAATTTGTGGAAACCTAACCAAGGCCCTTGGTACCCTACTGCAACGCCTGTGGCAGCCCTTGCCCAGAGGGAGCGGAGCCCTCATCTCAACCAGGTTCCACAATGTTACTATGAATATCGGGAGTCTGTCCCTAGGGGGTACAGGACTCTCACTTCCTCTTTACAAAACTCTGTGAGAAGGCCAGAAGTTGGCTGGGACCACTGGTCAGTTGTATCACTATAATGCCTCATATAAAAGATACGTCAGGTATTCTGTTCCAACCAAGTCACAAATAACCCTCTGGCCACCAAATCAAAGGAAATCACATCAACACTGCACATCCCCAACCTCTCTCCTTTACCCCAACCTCTCACTCCTTGGCATTTTCTCATCTGTGGCTTTTCTCATTCTTGATTCCTTTTCAGATCTTTTCTATATTGCCACTGGGAACCCTGATGTCATTATAAAAAGAAGAAAAACGAAACAAAAACCCCAAAGCAAATCATTCCCCAGCTTTACCCAGAGTGCTCAATCTCATTGCTGTAAATAAAACTTTGTTCTTCCTGGAGGCCCTGCTTCCTTCTCTGTGGAAACTGAAGATCATAGTTGAGACCACATATTTTTCCTCAGTTCTGCCAATGGAGCCTGTTAAAGGGGGAGAGGGGGAGGGCATTCTCCTGGATAAAATCAAATGACTATGCAAACAGTTACTAGTACAAAACTATGGTTTTCAACATCAACTGGGCCTTCAGGGTCTCCTATCAATCCCTCTTGCCTATTGTAAGACAATCTTTGTTTCCAATTCTCTAAAACGTTATTCTAAACAAATCACTCTCTTCAGTACAACTACTAATCCTGCTTTGCTCCCTTTTCTCAGTGGACAAATCTATTTCACAGAAAAAAATTAAGTCCATCAACTATGATCTTCAATTTCCTGCCCTACTCCTATAAAATTATGTACAACTATAACCATCCTTACTACATTCCTCCTATCTCAAAGGACTGCCCTTGGCTCGATACCCTTCTGTCTCCAAGTGGATGTTACTGCACGAATCCTATCTTCTTATTCTTCTCTTCAACCTCTTCCTTCTACCGCCATGAATAGCTTGGATTATAAAAGCATTTACATATTTCCCACCTACCCCACCTTCTCATGCTCTGTGCTCTTCTCCAGCTAGTCTCCATTCCAGTGGCTGTTTCATCTGTATATACTTTCTACCCTCCCACTCACTTGTCCATTGGGACCTGGCTTTGTCTAAAGTCAGAAATGACTTCTCATCTATGCCTATTTTACTGGCCTGGTTGTTTCCATTTGACATAAAGGATTTACTGCCTACTTGAAACTACTTTTTTGGTTCCCAAGTCAACTCCTTCTTGGTTCTCCTGGAACTTCTTGCATGTTTCTTTTCCATCTCTTTTATGGGTTTCTTCTCCTTTGGTCATCTTTTAAATGTCAGGGTCCTATTCCCAGAATTTTATCTTCCGACCTCTTCTCATTCTTCTCCTTGGGGAACTGATCCAGTAATAATTCTAGTTGCCACTTTTGTGACAATACTTGTCCCAAATGTTTATTTATATCTTAAATTTCCTCTCATGTTTTACTTCTACTCTTTTTTTTTGCTCCCTTCTGGTGGTACTAGCATCGAGCCAGTCACCAACTAGAAATCTAAGTCTTCTTTCACTTTGTCCTTTCTCTCCAGTTAGTTACTAAATATTTTCTCCTATTACCACCTAAATGCTTTCCTCTTAACCTCCCTAATATTTCTCGAATGTATTTTCGTTTTCTGCTCCCCAGCACTGCAATTAATTCAGGTCTTCATTGTCCTGGCCTGAACTACCACAATGGTCATCTAACTAACTGATCTTCCTGCTTCCAGTTTTAACACCCTCAAAATCCACTTTCCCCACAGTCAGGTGAAGGATCTAAAACACAAATGGGATCAGATTGCTCCATCCAATAATACCTGTGACCACAACAAAAACATCGAACTGTCTGACTACAATATACCTCCACTTGGCATTCAAGGACCTCCAGGACTCAAACCCTGCTGTCTCTGGTTAGATCAATCATTACTTCATATCTCTGGCTTTATGCTCCAGCAACTCCTAAGTGCTCCTAATTTCTCATGCACATCATGCTGCTTCCTGCCTCTGCTTCTGATTATACTTGTTCCTTCTGTCCAGAACATCTCACCCTTGCTCCCTCCACTTGGCTCTTACTCAAGACTCAAGTTCACTTGTCCGAATCTGAAGATTAGCTGCCTCTCCTCAGTGTTCCTGTGATACCCAGTACATACCATTGCCATCATAATTCTACAATGCTTTAAGATTGCTTGTTTATGTGACTATCTCCTTGCTCTGGTGACACAACTTTGTGGCCTAACACAATAGTCACTTATTTTGCTCAGGAATCTGCAATTTGGGCAGGGCTCAGTGCGCATGGCTTGTCTCTACTCCACACAGTGTCAGCTGGTACAGCTCTCCCAGAGCTGGAAAATCTACTTCCAAGATGACTCACTCCCTGTGCTGACAAGCAGGTGCTAGCTGTTAACCTCTCTGCCTGTGTCTTTCCACATGGCAGTTTAGGCTTCTTCCATAGTGTGGTAGCTAAGTTCCAAGTGCAAGTATTCCCAAGAATAGGAAGTAGAAGCTGCTTGTTTCTTAAGGCCTAGGCCCAGAAACTGGTAGTTTCTAAGTAGAAACTGACTAGACCTCTGCCATAGTCTCCTTTTGGACGAGCACAGAGTCCAGATTCAAGGGGAGGGGGTGATGTCCCATCAAGTGATGGGAGGAGTGTCAAAGAATTTTGGGAGCCTTATTTTAAAACCTTCACCTTTCTCTATTGGGGTGTGTGAGCTCTTCTAGGACACACAGACATGGCATGGATGTGCTGAGTGAATGGGTTCATTCCTGGACTACTGTCTACACAGAACTTTGGTCTCCATCAGTCATTTGTATCACGGAGATTCTATTCCAGACAAGTCAGCCACATTGATTAGTAAATGGATTAAGCTCCAAAGGAAATTAAGAGTTAAAGTCGCACAGCATTTTAGAAATGGGAGGGTTTGGGGAGGTTCAGTCAGTTAAACATTGGACTCTTGATAGATTTCGGCTCAGGTCATGATCCCAGAGTCATGAGATGGAGCCCTGGGTCGTGCTCCATGCTCAGCCTGCAGTCTGCTTGTCCCTCTCCCTCCCCTCAATTAAAAGAAAGAGAAAGAAAGAAAGAAAGAAAGAAAGAAAGAAAGAAAGAAAGAAAGAAAGAAAGAAAAGAAAGAAGAAAGAAAATCTTAAAAAAGAGGATTTTATGAGCTAATTACATCCTTCATTTTGCCAAATAAAACACAAAACAAACCAAATCTGAGGCACACGGATAAAAAACAGCAAAGAATCTATGTTTCAGTTATATAAAAAATAACAATGATTCAGAATTTGTTATGTATAGGAAGTACATACTATTTACTTCCTTAGCCTTTCCTTTTTAAAGCAGACATTACTTACTTTTACAAATTGGGCCCCTTTTACAGCTATAGTTGTAATTTAATTATTTGAGGATGCACTACATGTCTTGGTAAAATGTTTTGTGGCACACTGATGACTCAAATACTATGCACTGACACGCATCTAGCCATTAAATAGAATATGAAAGAATGCATAAGACCTTAGTAATCACACATCTTTACACACAACTGAATCATGAATGTGAAGAGAGGTATCTGAGTTTGAATTATTAAATGTAATTATTAAAACTAAAGGAAATGAAATAATTTGACATTAGTAAGGATCAGATTGTAAGCCAAATTCCAAAAGGTAAATCTGGACTAAATAAAAAACTAATAATAAATTAATTTGCTGAATTCAGAGAGATACCTAATTATAGCTTTAGAAGCACACACTTAAATGGACCTGAAAATATTTAATCTCTTCTAGGTTTTCTGAGAAGCTTCTAAAACAATAGATAATCTTAAAAAAAAAAAATGGTGGGATTTGTAAATTAACTGAATACATCGTAGCATTTTACCAAGAAAGTACAAACAGTTTTCTCCCCAAAAGGGAACTTTTTCCTCAGGATTCTTCTTGTATGGTGGAACATTTAGGAAATGTAATTTCCTACATGCCATAATTACCTTGTAAATCAGACTGCCTAGATGACTTCATTTTAGGTAATCTGGAGGAAGGGCATATTAATTTAGCAATTCTATACGAGAAGTCAGATGGGATGCTGCTTTTACAAGACAAACCATGAGGGATATTTATAACATGATTTGTACGGCCTACCCAATGTTTATGCAGCTACTACTTTTTATCCAATATAACATCTGAGACATTGAAAAACCCCTTATAACAGATCAGAGATTAAGTAACTAGTAAAACAAACAAACAAAAATCCTTCTTAAACTCAGTGTCCTAACCGAAGTCTGCTTCTCCTTCTGGGGTCTTTGTCTTGTAGTGAAGGTATAGTGTAGTATTCTGTAGGGAAAAAAAGACTTTAGACCATAGGCCTAAGTTCAAATCTTAGCTCTGACACTTTGTCCCTGTCAGATCTGAGGCAACTGATTTGTCATTGCTTAAAAAGCCAGTTTCTTTATCTGAAAAGTGGGGTTAATAACTTTCAAGTAGTGGTAAAGATGAAATCAGCTAATTAATTAAAATAACTATCACAATGTCAACACATAACAGGCTCTCAATAACTGGTTCTGTCTTCTGTACAGCTTCAGCTGGAAATTTGGAAATAACATTGTTCCCTAGTACTTCCTTGAGCTCCTTATCTACTTGGGCACCAAATGCTACTGATTCTACTCAAAGAACTATCAGCCCTTGCATTGTGTGAAAGACTGAAGTTTCTTCTCTTTGCACTGGCAAAAAAAAAAAAAAAAAAAAAAAAATCACATCTTCCTATTGAAGTCCATAATATAATTTTCCACCATGTCAAATCCCTCGGGAAAATTTGTTTGCTTAAATGTTTCTTAAATTCATTTCTGGGCATTTTATGTATTATGTCACTATTGAGAATAAGACTATTTGCTTGTTTATTTTGTCCCCCCCACCATTATACTTTCTAAACGGTATGGCTGGTATAGAGGGTAGCTACTGACATTTGTCTATTTTGTCCTCTAGCTGACTATTTTATTCCACTGCTAATTATTTTAACTTTTAACATTTTTACTATTAAAATTTGAATATACATATAAAGAAAAACCTAAATCACTGGTAGTCTCACCATCAAAGGTAACCACTCTTAATAGCTGTGTATATATATATCCCTTTAGATTCTTTTCCATATGGCATTATCATAGATGTATTATATTTTATAAGAATGAGATATTGTACATGCTGTTTTATTGTAACATACATATACACTTAGTATATGTAGGCTAATATTAATGTTATAATCAACATTGTTATCAGCTGTCAACATAAGTCTCATATCAGGATTCAGATTGATTTAAAATATAAAAACTAATAAATGGCTGAAAGAGACATGACAAAATAAATGAAAATCAAAAGAAATAAGAGCTATAATAATTTCAGACAAACCTGAATTCGTGAGAATAAAAGTGAAAAAAAGTAGGGTATTTTTTCATTAATAAGTACCCACTTACAAAAAGGAAGTAATAGATATTTTACGCTATGAACATTTCCACATTTCCTACTAACAGAGAAACATTAAACTTATTTTTAAAAACAGAAGGATAAATAGAAATTCAATGGCATCATGAGACTGTAACAGTATTTCTGTCCTTTTAAGGTTAATTAAAATAAGAGGGCTAGGAAGATCTGGGAGGATACAGAAAGGTGTGCTGTTTTTGAAAAATACCTTCTGAACATCGTAACATTCCCACACCAATATAAGCACACGTGTAGACAGAGTTTCCTTGGTGTTTTTAAAGTATATGCCACCTTTAAAAAAAACTTAAAAACCCCATACTTAAAATAAACAATGGCAGATATTGTGTGTGTGTGTGTGGGGGGGGAATTTGCTTAAACGTGTTGCTTCATAAGCACTGAGTTTTCTTGCTTGATGCAATCTTCTGCCTCCTAGCCTCAGTGGTGTGGGAAAGAGAAGGGCATACAGGCCACATGGAGCACACTGCCTTACTTTCAGGATCACAAGTGGGAGAAAAATCAGCCTTGCAAATACATCTTGATGAAAGGAGTGACATTCAAAGTCCATTCATTTGCTTTGGGGTAAACAGGGAAATATTTTACTCAAAAATTCTTCAGGGTGATTTTTCTGGGAGTTATTTTGGCAACTGAATGAAATCTGAATTCCAAACACTCCTCACAAAGATCTTCTCACAGACTGGATGTAGGTGAAAAAAGCATCCTTCACAGGCTCCCATGGGATCTTTAAGCTGATTTGGGAAGCCATCATCCAAATTTACTAGGATAGATTAAGTTAAATTTCTCCCCTCCTTGAATTCATCTTCAGAAACCTGTTTTCTGAGAACTTTAGTAAGTCAGAAAATTAAGAGATATGTTTGGTACCACATAAGGGTTAGGATAATGGACTCTGGCACCAGAGTGGGTTTGAATCCCAGCTCTGCCAATTATGAGCTGGGTGCCCTAGGGCAAGCTAGAGACCTTTCTGTGCCTGTGAGCCTTACCTGTAAAATTCGTAAAATTCTACCTGTAACTAATTCAGATGACTGTTTTGAGGACTACAGGCAAAGCATCAGGATACTATCTAGCACACAGGAAGCACTCCAGAAACGTTGGTCTTACTGGTACAGCTGGACTTATGTATCAAGTAATGATGTTGGGTAGACCCCTGGATATTTCAGTTCTTCCCAGATGAAACCTTCAAATAAATCTTACAAACATGTTATTCTTTGCTAAATGTTTGCAAGTTTGAAGGAGCTGTTTTTGTCCTTACCGTCCTGAAGCGATGCAACGTTATCCTTTAGGTCATAAATCTTTCCAAGCACTTTTACTTCTGACATGATTGAAAAGGTCTAACAGAATGTAATGTAGTATAAGTAGTCACTGTTTATCTCTTCCCACAGTTTCATTTCAATTTTTAACACTGAACTCAATTCATCTGGAATATATTTTAATGTAAATTATAAACTTGGGATTTAAAATAGAGTCATAAAACATTAGCCAATGGTTCCAAAAATTTTTCTGGAATAGGCCAACTTTTCCCTACTGATTTGAAATTGATCATATGTCAACTGTTACACTAAGCACATACAAGGTTTTATCTACTTATTGTTGTTCTCCCACTGGAAATAACTTTCACAAAGAAAGGGAGTTGGTTACTTTGGTTCACTGATGGATCACCAGAGTACTGCTTGGCTCAAAGGAAGGAAAAAGGCTTTCCTCTTTGGGTCCCTCAATGTGATTACTATACAACTGATTTTCTAATGACAAGCAAATGCTACGTTACTGAAACAAATCCGAACTGATCATATTTTCCACTTCTTTCAATATGCTCCTAGATTTCATTTGCTAATATTTGACTGATGATTTCAAACCTTTAGTCGTAAGTGACATGTCCTTAACTTTGAAGAGAAAGAAAAAACACAAAATTTGGTCATAGCCATTCTAGCTTCATAAAATAAACAGGAACATTTTCCATATTTTTCCATGCTTTGAAGTAGAATAGAAAGCAGAGGAAATACCTGCTCCTTTAAGATTTGACAGAATTTACTGAGAAATATGTCTAGAATTTGTACTTTTGGGGGAGGGAGTCTTTCTTTTAATCGTATTCTTGTCAATTTTAGCCGTTTAGAGTCAATTTGTTAAAAAAAAATTATTTCTGGTCATTCATTTTGTAGGTTAAATTTATTGTCTTAGGGTTAAAAATATTACCCTATCAAATATATTTTTTCAAATACATTTTTTACAAAATCTCTGTATCTACGGTTATATACTTTTTTTTTTTTTTTTTTAGAGGTGTGACTCTGGATCATATTATGGTTGGATTTTTTAAAAAACTAATTTGAATACTTGTCTTCTGACAGAATCAGGGAGTTATTGTGTGGTAATGAATATGTTGTTTGAATTTAAGCTATATTTAGCTTTTTATGCTTCCAAATTGTTTTCTCCATATCACCTTCTCCTGTCCCTTAGCCAATTAAGAAAATTTTCAACCCGTTTCCACACTAGTACTGCTTAACTTAGAATTTTCTTCAACCTCTATTTCTTTACAGAAGCCAACAGTAAGACAGCACTGAGGCTCCTTGAAGTCCACCTTCCTTCTGCCTGCCTAACTGTTGATGCATTTTATAATTGAGGGTTCTCGTTATTATTGGTCTTTTAATTTTTTGAGGAATTATTTATTGTTAGCATTATGGCTTATGCCTGTATTAACAACTATTATTCATAAGTAATTTCATACCACTTAAAAAATACTCTATTATGATTTCTTCCCCTATTGGGCTCTTTATTCTAATTATTTGGTTGGCTCTAGATCTCTGTGCATTTTTGTTTTCTGGGACAAGTACATGAATGGGATGCTTTGCAAGCTGTTCAATGTCAAAGATGATCTTTTTGTTGCTCTTTCAAGAAATGATGCCTCAGCTGGCTGTAAAATCTGAGTAACAGCACAGTCCCTCTAATGTCTAACGTGCGTCTCCACTGCTTTTCACATATGATGTTAGTAGGTAACTGGGTACAAATTTATTCTCCTTCTTTTGTGGACATCTCCCTCACTCCATCCTATCCCACCTCCACACATCTGGATACTTAAATACATTTTTAAAGTATAAATTTGAAAGAGAATTTTTCATCATTCTTTTTAATACCTGCTTTATTGACATATAATTCATACAGCATAAAATTTCATTAGCCACCTCTGAGCCTTTTGATGTGAAGATTCATGATTCCTTTTAGCTAAAGCGGTGGTGAACATGTGAGGTTTAATGTGTAAGCTCAGGTTACCATCTTGAACCAGAAGTCTATCCAGTACATCCTGAAGCTGACTGTTGCTGCCACGATGCTACTCCTCCCTTCTGTCTTTTGGGCTCCATCTTGGAACATCCTTTACATTCTTTATACTCTTTGGCTTTCTCATCAAATTCCTCTTCTTTCTCCATAGTTTTGGCAGGTCCAAATGTCAGCCCCCTCCTCTCATTCTACATACTCTTCCTATCATCTCTATCAGTGATTCTCTGGCCCCTCCCTGAATACTGTTTATATAGAAACTTCCTCCCATCAGCAACATCTGTCATTAAGCACGGTGACTCTCAACTACAGGGATATCCTGAAATCTCTGGAGGGGCATTTACAGCTTGAGGAAGCACTTCTGCCCAGGGACTTTGGTCTGAGACTCATCTGTTCCATCTCTGGTGAACAGCACCATCATCCACCGAGCTGTCTGCTCCAGAAGCCTAGAAGTCATCACCACTAGACTTGAGGACAGAGATAGTGTCTCGTCTACTTCACTATCATTCATCAGGATGTACTGGAGAGGCTCCTGGTTCAAGATCGTAACCTGAGCTTACATATTAATCCTCACATCCTCGCTAAACGGAATCATGAATCAAAGGGCTCATGGGTGGCCAGCAAAAAAAAGAAGAGGTCCCTAATACACAGCAGCACCACAAATATTTGTTGAAGGAATAAATGCAATCACTAAATTCTGTGGTTTCCAATTCATTTTCTTTCTGCTCATCCTCTTCCTTTCATCCATAGTCAGTACTTTAGTTAAAATCACTATTATTGTCTGCCTGGCTTACTGCCAAAGTCTGCCAGCCTCCAATCCTGCTTCTCTCAACTCTCCAGGCTATAGTCACTTATCGTCCTTGCAGACCAGTTCTTATCCTCTCAACTTAAGGCCTTTTAAAATCAAATCTGAATTTCTCAACATGACATACAAGTCAATAATGTCCTTGGCTTTGTACACAGCATTCCTTCTACTTGGGAGAATAATTCAGGTATCATTGTAAGGAGAATTTCTTGATGCCCCAAAGCTGAATTAAATATTCATCTGATGTGTTCCCCAAAGTATCCCATATTTCCCCTACTACTGCATCTATTCTGTATTGTAATTGTCTGTTTGTCTGTCTCCTCAACTACACTGGAAATTTTGATGGGTGGGTCACTATCCTTTTCACAGTATCTCCGTGCCCTGCATAATTCTGGCACAGAGTAGGCATTTAATGTGTATCTGGTGAATGAATGTATTTTCAAATCCCACAAATGACCACGAAAGTTGAGATCTTTGGAATTCCATCATGGGAGAGGGATTCTGAATCCAGTTGAGATCCATAAACAGACCTTAGAAGTGCATGAACACCAGAGAATTGTGCCCAATATTTTATGTGTATATGCATTTGTTGAGGGTAATTTTTAGACTGTCTGAACAGTCAATCCTAGAAATTCAAGAAACGCTTATTAGAATGATTCTAGAGTGTATTACAAACTAACAAAAACAATGTAGATACGTGCACACAACATACAGACAAACACAGGGATTGACCTCAAGACATCGAGCTGTAGGGTAAACTTTTACTGCAAAGGGACAAGAGTCAGAGAGTCAGAAGGCTGCAGGAAAGCTGAATGAAAACACATGCCAGAAAAGAACTCAGAGAGAAAAGAAACTTCTATCTCCTTGGCCATTTTACACAGGGTCCTCATGCCGTCAGTGTGTGAAAGGGGGGCTTCCATAAAAAAGGCATGCCAGTATCTGAAGAGATGTGTGTTAATTTTGAAAACTGAAAACTTCAGCTTGCCATAATGCTACCCAAATTCAGCGACGTTCTGTTCCACAACCAGGTTGTCTTTTCAGTTCTGGCTAGTGAATCTCTATCTAGACTCTGACCGTCAGCAGAAGGAAAGAGAAAAAGGAAGAGACAGGCAGTGGGCTGGGCTTATGACAAGGGAGGGGCAGGAAGAGAGGGTCACACACTCATTATTTCTCAGGGGACCCTCTTTCCCCCGCTCACTCTACTCCTTTATTCACAGTACAGTTTATGTACTTCCCTATTTGTAGGAATCTTGATAACATACCAGTCACTTTGGTGAAATAAGATGTATGTAAATTATGAAAAATAAAAGTAGTTTTGAAAGTTGTTTTTTGTTCTTTAAATAAATGTGGACCATGTGCATCCTCTCCCCATTTAATTAAACATTTAATAAAGGAAGGGGATATGATCTTTCTTTTTTTTGGTAAGTTCTCACATCAGCATATAATACTCCCAGGTTTGCTTTTGAAAATGCTAACTTTCGTCTAAGAGGTTGTACTAATCCACAAAGGTAGGACAGGTATCTCAGAGTGGTGATAGGCTTGGTTGTTTTGTGTTCCAATGCCACCTGGCTAACTTTCATTACTGTGGAGTCCATAGAGTGGCTACTGCTCTTACATCTAAGATGTCTCTGGCTGTGAAACAAACCTTGCTTACAGGGGGATGGAAACTGGACCCTGTCCTCATGAACATCATCTTTCATCCAAAGAAAATGAAAGCCCATTTGGTGAACTGGGCCAAAAGAACTCATGAATTCATTAATTAATTAGCATCTAGGTAATCAGGAATGGTCCACAGCTACCTGTCTAGCAACACAGCCCCTTATCATTTAATGTCAACACACAAGAACAGCTCTGTCATGATGTACAGATAAGGGTCTCATGAATTTATTATACATACTAATAATCCAATTGTGTCTAATTCTGCTGCAGAGCTCCAATTGTAGAAATGAACAGAATTGTGAATGTTAAGAAAAAAAGGGGGGGTTTAAAAACCAAGTCTACAAAAACATCTTTTTAAGATTCTATTTTAATCTATCTGGAATTTCTGTGAGGTTTTAATTCTCTCATAAAAATATATTATTTTAAATAGTAGTGACAACTGAGGATTGCTCTGGGTAAATTCCTGATAAATTTATAGTGAGATTTAGTGGTCAGTTATTCTGGCTGGAAGCTGGGGTGAAAGGGGAAGAACAGAAGAAAGGGGAAAACTGTAACTTAGTAAAGTCCCCTCCCATCTGACAGTGTCATATTTGAGGTAGTATTCACGTAGAGAAAAAATTCCGGAATTCACTTAAGACTTGTAATAGGTTTTGTCCTGTTATCTACTTTGATATCCGTCTTAGCAAGAAATTGCTGTTAACAATTTATTGAAATCCGGTCTGAGTTCCGTTATATTCATAGATGAGCTGAACGTGTCACTGGGAACCTGTGCTGTATTTTTCCCATAGCAGCGTGTGTGATTTGAAATGCTTTCAAATGCTACTGGGGCTGTTTTGAAGAAAGAGAGAAAGATGAGAACGGAAGAAAAAAATTCTATAACCTCGTTCATTGCCTGCTCTACGTGCATCCTTATCCTTAATCTTGTCGACCTCATTGTGTCCTCCATCTTCTTTAGGTTTCGCTGCTGCAAGAGAGACCCAGATTAGGAGGTGACTTGAGAATGATGCCAGGATCAATGTGGACAATGAGATGAGAGCCAGAGTGAAGCCAGAAGAGGCTGAGAAGCCAGAATTGGAAATGAGTCGTCAGAGATCCTCATGATATGGCATCTACAATATATACTCCATCCCTCTATACAGGTGTGAACTTTGCCACCAAACAAGTAATACTCACCCAAAAGAAAGGAGTCTACCCTCAATGAGATAATATTTGGTACTCTCTAACTGAAATGTGCACATTATGAAGATGTTCTTAATAGGTTACTTCTGGGAAGAATTATTCTGGTGACGTGTGGAATGGAAAGGCAACATGAAGCATGATGACATGGATGGGCATCACCTGGGAAATCCAGCAGTCCGCTCCAACAGATGCCCTCAAGGTAGCATTTACCTTGATGAGCCTCATAGACTCTGATACCCGTCTCTTTGGACCCAGGAATGCAGACTCATGCTAACAAAACTCACAAGACACTGATGTATAAAAAAACAACAAAAAAAGGCGACTTTATTATTTACAGTGAACAACAGAACAATCAGGCTACTGAATGTCCATCAGCCTGATAGTGAATTATCTCCTTGGGAAGGCAAATTACCAGAAGGAAGCTTGGTGGGCATGGAAGCAGAGCAAGTGGAGTTAATTACACAGGATTCCAGCACAAAATAGCATGAAGCTCTGCAGCTTTCTACAACAGGATTATCTGCCTGCCAGGCAGGCTGGATGCTTGCCTCAACCTGGCAGGTACTACTGGTCAGACACTGCTTTGTTGGGTATCACAACAATCAAACTGATTGCTTTTCTTTTTCTCTGTTTTAGAGACAGAGAAAATGCTCTTCTGATGGAAATTTTATATGTTTGGGTATTTTTAAGATGCCAGTACCCTGAAAGATAGTCAAATCTTACTGTCAAGCAGTCTTTATGTTTCTTAGGATCACACTGGCTCTCTTGGATTTAATCTATTAGATGTTCATTTCTTAGTTTAATTTCAGAGAATATTTTCATTTTCCTGCTTTCTGAGATCGAAAGGGGCACCACATGGGGGACTCCACATTTGCCTACAGGTTCCACAAAGTGTCAGTTAAATTCAAATCAACCTGTATTCACTGTGCCAACTTTATGCCCACTGCTGTCCCAGGTACAAAGTAATATTCAAAAGAGCCTCTAAAGAAATGTTGTATCTACTGGATGCTTACAGACTTTTGCTCTTTTTTAAGGTACAAGAAATATAAAGATAAGCACAACACTGTCTTGTTCCCTTTAAGAGCTCCAGTCTAACAAAAGAACAAGGTAAGTGTTGAAAAAAAAAAAAAAGGTGCTGTGCCAAAGGTATGAAGCATGGCAGTGGCAGTACCTTTTATATTTATGGGCAGAGACAGAAGCCACATCTTTCAGTAAGTCTGACTTTAAAAAAAGAAAAAAAAATCCTAAATAACAATGATTACTTAAAATTTAACAACAGTGAAGCACAGAGTATAGGTTCCTTCCTTTCTACTTCCCCACCCCATTCTACCTTTCAAGGTTGCCCTCAGTAGTTTGGTCAATACTCTTCTAGATCTTTTCTATATATGTAAAACACACACACATACGCTCATGCGCACGTACTTGCAGCCCCAAACATATGTACTTATACATGTACAGTAAACATAAATTTATATATTATATCAACATGTAAAACATATATTACACATCCCATTTATGTAATACACATGCACACATCCATTTATGTTATATACACATAGATCATACTATATATATTGTTTTATAACTTGTTCTTCTACATTTAATCCTTTGTTGTCAATTATAATAACGTGTATATAGAAAATTATACAAAAAAAAATATGCTATTTAGAAACTAAATTTCCCTGGAGATCTCCCACCAGGTCAATAAATAGAAAATCCCAAGTACCCTAGAAACTCCCTGCATTCATCCCCCCACCAAATCATCATGCTGAATTTTATGTTAATCATTTTCTAGCTTTCTGTACAGTTCTACTACCTATAAGGCAGGCAAAGCTCAAATTTGCATGTACTGGCAAATGCCCTCAGGGCTACAGCACCTTGGTTCTTAAAGCTTCCATAGACTCTCACTGTTCCTTAGATTTCCTTTGATTTTCAGCTCTCTGCTGCTCTGAGGATGTTTTCTTATACATATTCAGCAGTTTGGATGGTTTTCAGCAAAAGGATCATTCAAATAACCCGATGGGCCGTATTTCCAGTAAGAGAAATCTATGCCACTTTTCAATTTCTTCCTGTGTTACAGTTGTACATATAAATGTAGATTCTGACCTACTAGATCCTAATCCTTAGGGGTTTTGAGAAGCAAACAGTCTTAATTTTCCACAGCACAGTGAAATATGCAATAAATGCAACGAGGAGCAAAAAGCAAAGGAATGGACATGAAAATGAATATATGATTACTCCTGCTCTTGAGGGGTTGTTGGTTTCTTTTTTTAAAGATAGATAAGAATGTAGATGCATAAAATGATCTGACATAAAACAATGAAGAAAGAAATAAAGCAATATGTTTAAATGAAATCACTTCCACTCACCAACATTTAAAGATTTCCAAGATCTATTGTCAAGTGAAAAAAGAAAGTTGTAGGATGGTGTCTGTGTAGAAAATGGATCTATCTGTATGTATCTCTCACATGTGTAAATAGGTGTGTGTGTGTGTGTCTACATGCCACACACATTCTTGTTTATGCACAGAAATATGACTATAAAGACATGTAATAGTGGTTCCTTCTATGAACTGGGTTTGGGAAACCAGGAGTTATCTTTTCACTTTTAAATACCCTATGTAATTATTTTTACATGAAGCAATGTATTACTTTTATAGTTAAGGGAGAAAATTTTAAATTACATTCAAGGGTAAACATAACTGACAAAGGAAATCAAGAAGAAAAAACAGTCAAGAAGACATAAATTACTGAAGAAAGTTTCTTCATAAAGGTAGGACTTGGGGCACCTGGGTGGCTCAGTCGGTTAAGTGCCTGCCTTCAGCATCGGGCTCCCTCCTCAGCAGGGAGGTTGCTTCTCTCTCTCCCTCTGCCTTTCCTCCTTGCTTGTGCTCTCTCTCTCAAATAAGTAAATAAAATTTAAAAAAAAAAAAAAAAAGGTAGGACTTGAAATGGGCCCCATAGGGCTTGGAGAATTCACAGAGAGGACAGGGTTGAGGGGAAGCGGGTGACATGGACAAGAGCTGTGTCTGAACAGATGTTAGGGAAGAGATGAGAATGGTAACTAAGGAGGACCATAAGGAAGCTCGTCTGGCTAAAACTAACTCCAGTTTACACTGAGAGATACAATAAAATGGACGTAGCAGAGCGATAGCACAAAGAGTGAAATGTCATCAATACTAAGAGTTTATCACTGGTTTGATTTGAAACAGAAGTTATAACAGGTTACTTCAACAAGGTAGTAATATAAGATAATACTAACTTCATGGAGCAGTTTGTGCAGAATGAAATCAAATGTGAAAAATCCCTAGTAATCTGTAAAGTGATTGATCAGCAATTTAAGATTTATTAGGCAAGAGTTAAATTTTTAGGGAGATTAGCATGATATTTTGGTACAGAATGAACAACAGGGGCAGATAGACTGCAAGGAGATTCCTTAGCAACATAAAACATAAGAGTTTGCCCAGTTTTCACAACCTGAAATATGTGGATAATTATTCTGCCTTTCAGGTTTGTTAGGGATTAAATGCACATAAAATGGCATGGTCACAAAATATTAGTTCATTTCTTCTCAACTATTATTATAGTTCAGATGTACGTTGAAAAGGTCAGAATGGATGCCCTGGTCACAGGAATGAAAAGGATAAAACCAGAGGTGCCTGGGTGGCTGACTCTAGATTTTGGCTCAGGTTACAATCCCAGGCTCATGGGATCAAGCCCAGTGTTAGGCTCCGTGCTCAGCAGGGAGCCTGCTTGAGGATTCTCTCTCCCTCTCCTTCTGTCCCCCTCCCCTCCTCTGGAATAAACAAATAGTCTTTAAAGAATGAAAAATATAAAAGATAAAGACAGAGATTTTTTCTAAATAAATAACCTATAGGGATCTATTTCTTAGATGAAGGGAATGAAAGAGGAAAAGATGATTTCTAGGTTTCCAGCAGGGGAATCTGGTGGAATGGTAATATCCCAGACAGAAATCTACCCAGATTGGTGATTTATAACATCTTTGGAATCAGGACACTCACACCACATGACTTTCACCTCCTCAATCTGGCATTCCTGACCCACAACCCATCCCACTTGGGTTTGGGGTAACCTCCTTATATTAGTACAAATATGTCTTGAAATATTTTAAAATAAAGTACACTTATATTTATTTTATTTTGGAAAAAAATTTCAAGGATACATTAAAAACCTCAAGACAATGGAGACATGCAAAGTCACTGGCTACTTATCTATTGCAATGGGCAAAACTTAGCAGTATCTTATTAAAAATGAAAATGAGCTTTTGACGTTTCAGGAAGAAAAATTCCACATAATTCATACATAAAATATTTGGTAGAATTAAACATCTTTACAGTTTAAAATTATTTGTATTTATATCATATTAAGGCCTGAATCACAAAATTATGAAACCAAAAAAAGATCAATAAAAAAATAATAACATAAGTGCTATTTTAAAATTCTTAAATTTTAGTTTTATTTATAGTATTTTAAAAATTCTTTTCTTTGGGATGCCTGCATGGCTTAGTGGTTGAGCATCTGCCTTTGGCTCAGGTCATGATCCCGGGATCCTGGGATCAAGTCCCACATCAGGCTCCACAGAGGAAGCCTGCTTTTCCCTCTGCCTATGTCTCTGGCTCTCTCTCTCTCTCTGTCTCTCTCTGTGTCTCTAATGAATAAATAAAATCTTTAAAAAAAAAATTCTTTTCTTCTAAGTGGACTATGACTTCTGAGGTCCATGTTACAACCCTGGCTGTAGTCTTAAAACAGAGTTTATTAGAGCTTTACAATATTCCAGAAGTCTCAGTTGGTTATACTTTGTTGCCTCGCTAAAAGTCAAAGGCTTGAGGACTATTACATGACACAAAAGAAAAATTCAAAAAGCTAAAAAGTAATCTATCCCACTTCAGACTCTGCTTTTCTGTAAGGTCACATCTTTGCAAAAGATGACAAAGTTGGCAATTGTGTAACTGAGCCTCCAGAACTAGTTACAACTCTGGAATGTGATCATGTTTTGCAATATACTTGGTCACCATCATATGAAAATCTTGGGAAATAATATATCTTGTTTACCTGCTAGTTCCTGTCAGAGAACAACTCATTTAAAAGACTGTTAAGAAAAGTTCTATATACTTTAGGGGTGCCTGGGTGGCTCAGTCAGTTAAGTGTCTGGCTCTTAGTTTTGGCTCAGGTCATCTCAGGGTTGTGAGATTGAGCCCCGCATCAGGTTCCACACTCAGTGGAGAGTTTGCTTGGGCACTTCTTTCCCTCTGTCTTTCCCCAATGCACTCATATTTTCTCTCTTTCTCTCCCCCAAATAAGGAAATCTTTAAAAAAAAGAAAGAAAAGAAAAAGTTCTACATACTTGAAAAGGTTAAAAAAAAAAAGTGGGGGGGAGGGGAAGGAGGAGGAGAAAAGAAATCCATTATTCTTTCACAGTAAGATGGGAAGGAAAGGTAGGAGAGGATGCAGATAAACAAAATTGGCTATAAATAGTCAACCGTTTGTGAAAGGTAGGAGGAGTACATAGTAGTCTATCTTCTACTGTGCCTTCAGACTGAGCCTCTCTAAATGTGCCACTATGGCATGGGGATTATTTTGAGCTGAAGACAATCAAGGCCTAGAAGAGTCAGCTTTTTACCTCCCACTTAACTGACTCCAACAATTTAAATAGAGGGCCTGGTCCCGGAAGAGAACTATCTATCACCAGAGAGAACTACAAAGAGTGTGAGCTAGGTGGGGTAAGCTGGGGGGAGCTGATACAGCCTACTTGTTCAAAGTCCTCTCTGTGTCCCACAGTCTCTGCAAAGTATGACAAACATTTATTTGTTTACCAAATATCGGCCCTTCCATCTCCCTATGAATTTGTCTTCCTCTCCCTTGAAGCCTCAGACTCCTGGTACCTTCTCTTTGGCTCAGGATGATATATAAGCCTTAACTGCCTGTGTCTGAGCCTCTCATGACTTTCTGGGGCTCCTGTACCTATGCAATTAAATTTGTTCTTCTCCTGTTTAAACCTTTCATTCTCCTGTTAATCTTACTCAATTTAATGAATATACCAGCTCAAAGAAACTAGAAGGGTAGAGGAAAAAAATCCCCCCCCACCGTACCTACTTTGTATGTTGAACATTTCATGATAAAAAGTTTAAAAAAGGCATACAACCAATTTTTCAAGACTGTCTCTTAACTCTGTATCTAAAAAGGCCCATCATAGTATTATAACAGAACAACAAAAAAAATGCCATCTTGAGAACACTGTGTTAAGATTTCCAGAGTTCCTGAGGCTTATCTGCCCAACAATAAAAATTATGCTAGACAATAAGCTGATTATGCTCACAACACTTGTATAAAGTATTTTCACATACATTATCTCAACTGATCTTCACAATAACATTGTGAGATCTGGTGGTTAACATTCTAATTCGTGAAAAAGAAGTATGAGGCTCAGAGGAATTAAGTGATTTTCATTTATGCACTCATTCATTCATTCCACAAACATTTACTGAACACCTCATATATGTCAGGCGGATCTATTGTAGGTATTAGGAATTAAGAGACAAATTGTGAAAATGTGATTCCTTCTTTCAAGAGGTACATAGTCTAGTAGAGGGGACAGATTTATACACAGAATGACATGAAGATGTGATACATACTACAATGAAGTGTTTTTAAAAAAATTTTTAACCATGATCTGCAGTAAGAAATACATTTTACCTTACAACCTAGTGTACAGAACTTATGTTTAAATGAATGCAAGTTTTATGAAATGACACTCTTCCTATGCATGATGCATGTGGTATTTTCTAATCTACCCTGTTCACTATCTTTTCTTTTACAATAAAATGCTGGTCATAACCTTTTACGATGATGTCATTATTCACTAGTGGTTTGTGACATACAGTGTGCAGAATGTTATGATCAGAGTTTGGAGATAACACAAAAGGAAATACAAACTTTACTCCAAGGAATGAGAAAAAGCTTTCAAGAGGTTGTTCTGTGAGCACTTAACAATATATATATATATATATATATATATATATATATATATATATATATATATATATATAATTTTATTTATTTATTCATGAGAGACACAGACAGAGAGGCAGAGATACAGGCAGAGGGAGAAGCAGGCTCCACGCAGGGAGCCTGATGTGGGACTCCATCCCAGGACCCCAGGATCACGCCCTGGACCAAAGGCAGGGGCCAAACCGATGAGCCACCCATGGATCCCCAGCACTTAACAATATTAAGGTGGCAGAACTAGAACAAAGGTCTTGAGATGCCTTAGTCACTTTGTTTTTTTTACAATAACTGCTGTTTTAGGCTGTCCAAATACAAAACAGCAATACATTGTGAGTCCAGATCAGCTATGGAAACAAGCTGTTTTCTTGAAGGGATGTCAGCAATCATTCATTTCATATTTACTAAATCCTCACTGTGGCAGCACTTCCTGTAGATTGGCTCATCCTGCCTCTACCTGTTAAACACTATAAACATCCTGAGACTGTAAGGTTTATTCTATGACTAACAGTCCTAAATATCTGTTCTCTCAAAAGTGCTCTAGAAAAAGCAAGAGACCAGGATTATGTGTGTTAGAATGTAAAATCTGATACTGTCATTTTTATGAACTATCCATCTACACTGTGATTTTGTTCAGTGCTTTAATCCTCTACCTCAGAGTCTCAAATATCTGCTGTCCTTGCAGGGCAGCTGTACCTGGTGTGTACAGAGCTCAGTGAAGGAAAGAGCTAGCTAGTAAAAGCTGATGGCTCCAGGAGAACTAGTATCTCATGCTGCTGCCCTCTGCTGTCTAAGACAGACAGGGGCAAGATCAAGGAGACCCATCAACTTCAGTTAGCCATGCCATTTCTTCCAATAGGAATGCTACCATTTTTAACGTAGGTGTTTTGAGAATCTACTTCCCCAAGTGCACCAAAGACTCGTTTTGTGAATTTGACCTAGTCTGTTAAATTCTTTGTGCCTTTTATTCATTAAATATTAAAAAAGAAAAGGTGCTTTCCCACATCAGCATGTGATCAACTTACAATGGCACCACTATTCACTGGGTAGTCAATAAATATTCATCAAGAACACTGATATTGATGCTGAATAGGAAATAGACAAAAGGAAGAAAGTTAACTGAACCTCAGGAGATTTGGAGGAACTACAGTTGTTTTTCATCCCCACTTCCCCAAGGGGAAATATGCTTTGAATATTAAGGATAAAAGATTTTGTTGGCTGAAGACTGAAAAAACTAGCATTCTTAATTAAAATCAAACCAAACTAAGCCACCCCCAAAACACCAACCAGCATCTGTGCCTTTAATCATGTAATTGTAGGGTCTTAATAAATGGAAAGTATTTTGCGCTAGGCTTTATAGGTATTCACTCAGTAACAGAGGACTAGCCAGAAGGAAATAAAAATTATACTTTTGAGAAAGTTACTGAAAAGCATAAGCCATTTATAAAGACATTCTGATCTTTGGATGAATCTCCTTGTTTGGAAGGCATGTTTAGGCTTGATACCTTTGAATATTTTAAGGAAGTCTGAATAGGCGAATGAGTTACAATCTACAAGGTCTTAAAAAAAGATTTTCCTGTTTTAGACTACACAAAAGAGTTATTTTAAGAATACTGACTCTTTAATTTAGACCACCAAGGATACAATTTTCAAAAATCTGTAAATATTTAGTGGAGAATCAAATGATAAAACACTAAAACAATCAACTAAAGATATATAGCTAAAAATAATATAAAACAGACTCCTAACTTTAATATATAATCATTCTTATACAGAAAATAGAACTAGGAAAAAAATTTACTGGGCTCTGTTTTGAGGATAAATCTGAATTTCATTTAGAACATAAGCTTGGTATGATTTTACTTCCTAAAATCTTCACTACTCACTTCTGACTTTGATGAAACATCTCCAAATGACTGCATTCCTTTAGGCACCTCAAACTCAGTGTATCCAAAATGAAACTCTCATTTGCTAACTTTTCTCCCTACCAACCTTCCCGAATACACATTCTTCTTAATTAATTCCAGTGAGCTCTAAAATGGATAGGCACAAGAAAATCCACTGAAAAGGAGAATAAAATAAAATAGTAATATTTCTGTACTGGATACAGACTGAAAAGTATTTAACTACTAAAGGGGTGTGTGATTAAAACAAAAACAAAAACAAAACCCATCAAGTTGAGCCCATAACCTAATCTCGGCCTCCTCAATGCCTTTAGATCACCAGCCTCCCCAGTGCTTAAATTCTCCCTCCAAATCTCTTTTCCCCGTGTTTGCATTTTCATTCCCACTGCCACTGCGGTAGTCAGACTCGCCACATCTTGCTTGGATTTCTGTCATAGTTGTCAGTCTCGTCTCATTTCTTGCAGTATCTCTTTCCAACTCACCTTTCACTCTGTCTTCACTAGTCAAGATATTATCTTCACTAGTCAGATAATTATCACTCATCAAAAAAACAGCAATGCCCACAAACACCTCACATAGTTTTTAGAGCTTTCTATACTTATCTCTTAAGTAGAGCCATGAAAAAAAAAAAAAGAAAGAAAGAAAGAAAAGAAAAACAGCAAAAAAGCATGAACTTCAGGCCTACATTTGAGTTTTGGTCCTGCCTCTTACAAGCTTTGTGACAGGGGGGCGAAGGAGAATTACTGAGGCTTTCTGAGCTTTTATTTCCATGTTTGAGTGGGGTTATTAATAGCTCACAAAACTGTCATGTAAATCAAATGAGATTATAGATGGGAAGGAATGTAGCACAGAGCCAGGTACACACAAATTGAGCATCAACTGTTTGACCCTCTACTAGCTCTAGGTTTATTTGCTACTATTGCCCCCTGCCTCATTCTCATACTCCCCACCCCCCACCCCCATCCTGGCACATTCCACACCGACCCCTGTGGAACATTTGCTTTCTTCAGTATGACATGCACTCCCAGCCACCTGTGGGTCTGATTATACTACACTCCCAGCCTCACATGCCCTTTGCTGCTTTCTCTGTGGGAGAAAAATTCTACTCATGCCTCAAGGCCTGGCTCAAATGTCAACTCTTCCAGGAAGTCTTCCCTTTATTCCCCTGATCAGAATTAACCACTTTTCCTTTGTATTCTCCCTGCAAGCTGCTTGCAGCTTCACTTTAGTATTCATTTCTCAGAGTCATACTATTACCATTATTTATGTTAAACACAAAATTATGTTTACATATATGTTACCTGCATAAATTACAAGCTTCTTAAAGGCAGAAAGCACGCTTTTCTTCTTTTTATTCTCAGCAATTAACACTTTGTATAGGAAAGAATTTAATAAATGTCTGCCGACTGAACAAACAGATGTATCAAAACACTTTCAAAAGGAGTAAATTTTTACCAGAACAAAACACCAATCACTTGTTTCAACTTTTGAAGTAAGTTTTAGAAAACAACTTCTCCCTGAAAAAATACTGTTATTTAATCTTTACAATACGTAAATTTAAAACAAAGAAATGACCTAAAAATGGTGCCTTTTGATGGTGTAGACTCAATGCATTAAATACTATTTTTAAACTACCAAACTGACTTTAAAAAATGATAATATCCATTATTATCAACTGATTGTCTATCAGTGAGTATTAATAGAGGTATGATTTAAAGAGGGACAATCACAATACCTTAATAAAATGGAATATTAGGCATCATCTTAAAATCATGTTTTCAAATATTTAATCAGCTTACACTATACAGAGTGAAATAAGACACAGGGCTGATCTCAATATTGCAACTATATTTATATTTTATAGGAAAAAAGACTAAGGAAATACAGAAGATGTTACTACATGGCTACCCCTGAGTGGTGAGAGACTAGGTGTTTATTTTTTTGTCCCCTATATTATCTGAATTTTCTACAATATACACAATTATATAGTTAGCAAAGTAATTTTAGAAAGATTGAATATAGGGATGCCTGGTGGCTCGGTGGTTGAGCGTCTGCCTTTGGCTCAGATGGTGATCAGGGGGTCCTGGGATCAAGTCCCACATCGGGCTCCCCACAGGGAGCCTGCTTCTCCCTCTGCCTGTGTCTCTGCCTTTCTGTATTTCTCATGAATAAATAAAATCTTTATTAAAAAAAAAGATTGAATATAGGGGCACCTGGGTAGCTGGCTCAGTAGCTGAGCATCTGCCT
The DNA here is from genome assembly GCF_018345385.1 of Vulpes lagopus. Taxonomy (NCBI): domain Eukaryota; kingdom Metazoa; phylum Chordata; class Mammalia; order Carnivora; family Canidae; genus Vulpes; species Vulpes lagopus. The sequence continues at coordinate 15,056,780 of NC_054832.1, forward strand.
TTGGCTCAGGGGGTGATCCCAGGGTCCTGGGATTGAGTCCTGCACCGGGCTCCCTGCAGGGAGGCTGCTTCTCCCTCTGCTATGTCTCTACCTCTTTCATGAATACATAAATAAAATCTTAAAAAAAAAAAAAAAAGATTGAGTATAAAGAAATTCTAATTAAAGCTTAATCAGATTTGCAAATACTTAAGAGGCTTACTAGTCTAGTAAAAGATTTCCTGATTATTAATATTAATCTGAATATATTCAGGGAGACATTAAAAATTAAAAATTAATGCTACAGTTTAGAAGAAGATGCTAAGAAAAGTCTTCCTTAATTGTAAACAGAAAGTAGAACAAATAAGCATTTGACTAGTTATTTGGTAGAGCAAAGCACTAGGTCTGGACAGGGGCTTAGCTGGTGTTTCCAGCTCTGCCACTTGGCAGCCGGGTCATTTGTTCTCTCTGAGCTGTAGTTAACCCATCCACAAATCAGGGAAAACCCCCTTATTTTCTTACTGTTACCTGCAGAACAGACACTGACATTATTTATGCAATCTCTACTACCAATGTCCAGGATCTGGCAGGTCCTCTCCTATCTCATGTCCCGTGGGTCTGGAGACTGTCTGCCAGACTGGAAGACAGATGAGGATGAGTACAGGGGCTCGCCCTGACTCAAAGGGAACCTAAAAGTCTGGCTAAGCTTGCTGGGTGGCAAAGGCTAAAAAAGACCCTGAGTGCCCACAGGTATTTCAGACTGCACCAGCCATGCTGTGAATGTGGCACCGACTGGTGGACCCCCCTTGTGAAGTGGGATGGGCCATTGAAAGAAGGTGATAGGGGTGGGGACACAAAGAAGAGAGAGGGGGGAGAGAACAAGTTTTGAAGCACAGTGCCAAAGGGGCTGAGAAGAGGAAGCCAAGGGAGAAAGCAGAAATAACCAGACTCTCAAACAGGGAGGAAAAAGGGGGAGAGGGAAAGTTGTCTCTTCCTCTCCTTTATCTTCCCCACAAATTTTCTCCTCCCACCCCAACCTCATATCCAAAGCTACATTTTTATTCTCAAGAGTAACCCCCATTCCCTCTATGACACACGGCACTCCTTCCTCCAGAGTCAGGAAGTGAAAACCTCAGAAAACAATAATCTAGAGCTGCCTGAAATGATCAAACTGGTTTTCCAAACCCCCAAGGCCTCCAAGCATCAAGTATGAGATCTAGGGGCACCTGGGGGTTCAGTTGGTTGAGCGTCTGCCTTTGGCTCAGATCATGATATCTCAGGGTCCTGGGATCCAGCCCCACAATGGACTCCCTACTCAGTGGGGAGTCTGTTTCTCACTCTGCCTCTGTTTGGGCTTGTGTGCTCTCTTTCTGTGAAAGATATTAATAAAATAAAAAATAAAAAAAAAAAGGGATGAGATCTAAAACTGATCCCAACTACAGATATGAGTGGGCTCAGGGCCAAGGAAGCAGCCGTTCACTCCTCTCCTTTCTGTTCACTCCTCTCCTTTCTGTTGCCGGCTGTCTCCACGTCCTTACTTGCACTGTAGTCAATTACAAAGGATGCAGTCTTCAATTACAGATGACCCATGCGAATGTCCCATGATTAGAATTCACCATCTGATAATTGTATGGTCACCTTATCTTTCCGGTGGTTCATAAAATGTTATTTTAGAATGTCAGGATTAGACATGTTTAAAAGAAGTTCACAGCAAGGGCTGCGGCACAAGAATATTTAGTCAAAAGTCACAATGCCCTCAAGGTAGAACTGCATTTCTTTCCACAGTGCATCATCTCAATTATCAAGATGCTAGTTTAATGTGCAAAGAGGCTCAAGACAAAATATTTGATTCTCATTTTCTTGAAGAAAATCGTATGCACTTTTTTTTAAACAAATAAATCTCAAGTTTGTAATGAATCAAAAGTGTAAATAATTACTAAGTGTTACATATGTGGGTGCTAAGTGAAGGCAACTTCAGATGCAATGATACTCTTTGATTAAGCTGTAACAAGTCTATTAAAATTCATCTTCAGGAAATGATTATTTGAAAATTAAAAAAAAAAAAAACCTCACGAATAGTGTATCTGGAAATGCATTTTCTCTGCTGCTTCCTACTCACCAAGCAGAATGATAATTTGCCTATAATGGCCCCATGCTGGGCTGCAGGAAGGAGGTGAAAACTGCAATGTCCTTGTAGATAGCTTCATTCAGCAAGTACAATTTGCTCCCATGTTTTCAGATGAAACACTTCCTTAAAAAAAGGCCAAGAAATTAAAAAATACCCTACCAAATAAAAACAAAGATCCTCCAAAGCACACAATGAAACAGAAAAAAATGACAGGGGATCTCCCTGGAGAAGCGTCTTTGCTCACTGTCCCTTTGGGCCCTGCTTCAGGGGGTTGCCCCACCTGCAGGATATGGGCACAGGGCTTTCACTTCTGCTGCTGCTGGTGCTGCTGGTGCTGCTGCTGCTGCAGCTATTGGAAGCCTGGACAGAGCCAAGGAAGAAAGAGCAGCAGGGTCTGAATAACTGTTTAGTAGTGGTGACCATTAAAAAAAAAAAAATTGTTGGGTTAGAGGTGAACAAAGTTGAAAGGGCAGAAAGAGGTTGTCAGAGAACTTAAAAGAGCCACAAGATGAGACAAGGCGCACTGCCTTCCACTGAAGGAAAGCTCTCCTTTTAGCTGAGCTGTTTCTGAGCCCTGCTCTCTGAATGGCAGCACTGGGTTAATAGCTCATTTTAGTCTCTGAGGTCATGTGAAAGAACATTAAGTCCTCAGACTCAGCTCATTTTAGGGATTAGCACATATAGCCTAAGAAAGATATGCTGGGTATGTGGTAAATCACTCTCGGAATTAGCCTACTTACGAAGGCACTTTGTTTTAGCAACACGGATTTTAGCAAAAGTACTCCAAAATAATCACTCATTAAAAAAAAAAAAAAAAATTGGATGCTCCACAAAAGAGATCCCATTATCACTGGTGTCCTGATCTCCCACTTTCTCTTACTTATTCTAAGAGTTCTTTTTCTTCAGTAACGTCAATCAACAAGAGGCAGTTTATGTAATGGGTAATGGCATGGACTCTGCAACCAGACTTCCTGGGTCTGAATCATGAATATGAAGTTGGGCAAACTGCTCACGCTCTATGAGCCTCAATATCTTCCTTTGTAAAATGGGACTGATGCTACCACCTACACTTCACAGTACCCTGAACAGACCTAGTATACTATGTCAAAGAATGTCAAGTCAAAAATTGCTGTTGGTTTGTTTGTTTTTTGAAATGTTACTACTGAAGGTCATGACATCCTTGTACCTAGACTTAAAAAAAAAAAAAGCATATGAGGAATGTATTTAATAATTTGCCTATCTGCCTCTCCAAGTGAAGACTGTATTTCTTGAAGGCTTTTTAATTTTTTATTTCAACTATCTCACAAGTTTCTGGCATATAATAAGAGCTCAATAAATGTTTCAGTAGAGAAATGAATGAGAGGAAAGGAACCAAGCTTGACCGACCAAATTAAGGTGAGCAGTTGAAATACTGGCCATAGAAGCAAATTCAGATTTAATGGGCTTTTACTGAATACATACTATATGCTGAGCCCTGCATGAAGGCTTTAGGTTATCTTCATACATTCCCATGGACAAGACACACTGACTTAACTGCTGTAATAACAGATGGGCTACTGAGCTATATTGAGATTCATTTAGACTAGACTTCTCTGTTTACAACCTGAAAAGTGTTGGTTAACTAAATCTTGAGTTAATTTTCAAGCCATACAAATAACTCATTTATAGATCTCCAAAATGCAGCAGCAGACAGTCAGTATGACCACAACTCAGGGGAATGTTATGGCAGGACCTGGCATTCTCTCCTCTGGATCTAAGGCAGGATGATGGTACCCCTTTGGGATGCAAAAAGCACCTTGGGGATATTTTTAGCACCCACAGTGCCCAAGTCAGAAAGCCCTGCTTTAAAGGGCCTCTCTAACCACAGAATAAGGAACTACGTTTTACATTCAAGACTTGGCAGCAACTCAATTTTCAAACATTAGGTTTTCATGAAATCACCAAATATCTCAGGGAAGATTCATATCAATCTCTACTCTTTTTACTTTTTACTTTATTGGGAAGAAAATTTTAAGCCAGTACAAATGAATAAGTGGATTTCAGTCTTCTGAAAGGGCTCAGGGTGTGGCTGAGATCACTAACTTTGAAAACTTAGCAACACAGGATACATTATGAGTAAGTTCTTCGCTTTTTTTTTTTTTTTAAATAATGATGCTAACTCACCAGATCCTTCTGAAAGAGTCCTTTTATTAATTTCAATGAAGTCAAGTAGAGAACAAGTTGTAATATGAAACACAATTTATGCAACTATGTTGAAATTCTCTGCCAGAGTTACATCTTCCAATGTAAGAATTTTATGGTAAAACAATTTCAAAATAATATCTAGCATTAGGTTAGGCTCATTTTGGTTTTAGGCTGTCATAGGAAAACTTTCTTTATAAATCACTGAAATCCTAAGGCAAAATGATAGTGCCTTTAAATAGAAAAAAAAATCATGTTCCCACAGTTTATAATAAAAGAGTTGAAACTAAGCCTCAATTGAAATTATACTGTTAGGCAACTCCAAAAACTAAACACAAAAACATGTTAAAATAAAAGATTGCAACACCATGGGAAAACTATCCTCATGTATATACTTTTAGATTCTCAGCCATTCCTGACCCCAGCCCAGAGGAGACCAACTGATCCTTCATAGGTTTTTCTACAGTCAGCCAACAAGCTGCTCACTCCCTCTTCAGCCACACGGGTTACTCAGGGAAAGGCATGCAATTACATTTATTTAAAGGGCCAATAGAAATCCCGTGGGTGGGTTTGGTCTGCCTTTCAAAACCAATGAACTTCCCATTATATAACCTTTAATAACAAGAGAGGACTTTACAAGTCATACACCCAACTTAACTACAAGGCAGGCTATGTTACATGCCTCATCGTATTAAAAAAAAAAAAAGAAGAAGAAGAAGAAGAAGAAAGAAAAAGCTTTCAGGATGGCATGTTTCCATCTTGTCAGGTAATGTCAGAAAACTAATGAATCCTACTTGATAGTACTACTAAGCTCTTTTTTTAATAATAATTTTCAGGAAATGTGAGGTTTTTGATCAGAAAAGCCCAAGCATCTGAAACAAAACCTTCATGACATTTTATTAATTCTTTATAAGATAAAGTAAGTCTTTTAACCACAGGAGAATTCTGAGAATCTTGCTTTTCCAGAAAGCCCAAGAAAAATACTTCAGTTTCACCATTCTCAAATTCATTTGACTTTGAAACAAAATAAACATATTACTCTATTTAATATCGTTGCACAAGCGAATTCACAAGAATGAAATCTGTTCAGAGTTCCTAGAAAAAATGTAGCAATACAGGCTGCCAACTTGTTCAATGTCAAGCTCTAGGCAGTATAGCAGCACTAGCAGTAAATGACTCAGAGTGAGTCACGCTTAAGCTATTTTTGCTTTTAAAGTACTGCCAGGCACTGTGTTAATATTCAACCCAGAGTAAATTTAGCCCAACAAGAAAACAAGTGTTTCCATGGCTGCTTCTCCACCGTGTTTATGGTATATATGCAGCCATTAGGCACAGGAATCCAGCCAGATAAGTTAAATAGAAATGATCATCTTTCATTTATATCCAGGCTTTGGAACACTGGAAACACTAAATGCAACTTAGGCTATTCTTCTATCTCCTTCTGTCTATCGACCCTCCCGAGACCAAATAGCAAAGACATAGAGTATATACCATTAATGATTCATTTAAAAGCCTGTGCCATTGAAGTAACTTCAGTGGATTGCTGTTCATGGATTTCATTTGGCTCTGTATTAGGAGTCATTTCTCTGATAGTATAGCCACAGGAGACTAAAAATGCTTAAAAAGTAAAGTATCTAGCAAAAACAGAAAAAACGTGGACTACGGATGTCAAATGGAATCATCATATAGTATCGTGTACGGTGAATGGTCAGAGTGCGGTAATATGGTAATGTGACCACTCCGAAGGTGTCCAAAAAATACTGGTTGTGGGAGATGAATGGCTGCCATCTGATCTAAAACCATATCCATTTTTCAGAATATGCTATTTCTATTATAAATGCACATAGAGTAAAACTTCAGTAGCACAGTGAATTAGAAATAGACGCTAGGACTTTCCCCTAATGAAATGGACCTGTCTATTTATAGCTTTTAGATTCCTTGGCACTATCTATAGACTCTATGCTACAGTCATACGCAGTGGTGAGGTATTTTTCTCAGCAGAAAATATTAAAGCTAGTTATCTCAGCATAGGTTTTCAAAGTAGGATGCATGCACTGTGGCATGTAACATCTTAGGATTTCTATTTAAAGATAACTTTTATCCAAAAAATGAAAAAAAAAATTAGGCTTCACATAAGTACAGATTGCATGCAGAACACGTATGAATATACAAAATATCAGAAAGCATATGCTACCTCTGATAAGGAAGTACAGTGAAAAAGGCATGGAGCCCCCTGATTTCAGGAACTAAGCTTCCCAAAGGAGGGAGCTTTCTCTTCTCTTCATGTTCTATCCCATTATGTTTTTTACATGTAAATGGTCACTGGCACAAAGGAAGTATAGGGGAAAAGGCTAGGTCAGCAAGCAACTGGAGAAGATAGAGAAATGGTAATCTGAGCATGCTAAGTCTGGAAAACAGCCACATAAAGTACCTTGATACAGCTGTAATGGCAGGACAGGGCACACAGACGGTCACACTACCTAATCACGCTCTGCATAAAAGCCGACCCGTGTTCTTATGAAGACATCTAGAACTAATAGGACTCCCTGAAAATTATTGCGGAGGTTCAAAAGCTATTTTCAATGAACTGGGAAAGCCTAGCACAAGTGTAGTTACATAATGACATCTTTCAAAACACAATACATGTTTCTGGGAGAACAAGTGCAAAAGGGTTCCTTGGTGCATAAGGTGGAAGCTCTTAAAAATAGTCTCTAACTTGCTTGAATGACATCTAGCCCAGGGTGTGGCATATAGTAGGTGCTTAATAAAGCTTTGTGGAACAAACAGATGAAATACAAAACTGTATACCCACAAATACTGAATTTAAAACCCAGGCATTCTGGGACACCTGGGTGGCTCATCAGTTGAGCATCTGCCTTTGGCTAAGGGCATGACCCTGGAGTCTAGGATCAAGTCCTGCATTGGGCTCCTTGCAGGGAGCCTGCTTCTCCCTCTGCATGTGTCTCTGCCTCTCTCTGTGTGTCTCTCGTGAATAAATAAATAAAAGCTTTTAAAATAAATATATAAGACCAACACATTCTAAAGCTCTGTATTTGTTACCTTATGTTTATTGCATAAACTTCAAAATCTGAAAGCCCAAAGGACTATAATTTATCAGAATTTTCTGCTGAGTCCCTTGATCACTGTTTCATTACGTCTACTAATAGCTCTAAGATCCTCCTCATCTTCACCTGAAAACTTACCTTAGTGGAGTATAAACAGTATTTAAATCTCCACAGAAGGAACATAATAAAATCTAAGCAAAGGCAAAGATGGGGAGGAATGAAGAGTTCAAGCATGAGATTTTCAGGGCAGTGAAATTATTCTACATATTATAATAGTGCATACATGACATTCTGCATTCGTCAAAAACCCACAAACCATTTGACCCAGTAATTCCACTTCTGGGTGTAAAAAATTCAAAGTAGGGACTCAAACAGGTATGTGTATACCAATCTTCATTAGTAGCATTATAGCGATGAGGGAGAAGCACCCGAGTGTCTACTGACAGATGAATGGATAAACAAAATACAATGGAGTATTTATTCAGCCTTAAAAAGGAAGAGAATTCTGACACATGCTACTACACGGATGAACCTTGAAGACACTGTGCTAAGTGAAATAAGCCAGATACAAAAGGACAAATATTATTTAACTCCACTTGTATGAGTGAGGTACTTCCAAGAGTCATATACAGAGACACAGAATAAAACAGTGGTTACCAGGGGCTGGGGGTGGGGCTGCAGAGTGACTGTTCTGTGGGCACAGAGTTTCAGTGCAGGATCATAAAAAAGTGCTAGAGATGGATGGTGGTAGTGTGGGTGTAACAATGCGAGTGTACTACATGTCACTGATCTGAACATTGAAAAACAGTTGAGATGGTGAATGTTACATTTTACCATAAAAAACCCCACCATACTATTAGCAAAAGAGTGAACACCCATATAAATGATGGACTTCAGTTATCAGTGCTCTATCAATATTGTTTCATCAATTATAACAAATACACCACACTCATATGCAAGATGTTTGAAATAGGAAAATGGTGGGAGGAAAGCATGTTAGAAATCTATTATCCACTCAATTATTCTGCAAACCTGAAACTTCTCTAAAAACCAAAGTCTGTAAACTAAAAAAGAAAGATCTAAACAAAGGAGGTTGTTCTGTGGTGCCCTGTACTGTTTCCCCAGAGACTTTCTTCCTTATCTGGGACCCTGAGCCCCGACCACTCAGGCTCCTTGCCTGCCTTTCTAATCTCATACTAGTTCATGGAGGCCCCAGTTCTCTATTCTGTTGCCCTACAGGCCCAGGATGCTATTACTATTCCCCAGTCTTTCTACTTTGCTATGACCTGTAACTTGTCTTGACCTCATTGTTTGTGTATATTCTGGCTGGAAGTAGACTGGCCTACTACTGACCCTTGGTACTCTAAACCTTGATACGGTTCCCTAATTCTCTCTACCAACCTTGTATTTATCTCGCTCTAAGGCCCGGCCCAGCCTAACAGTAATTAAATCTGAGGAGTGTGGGAGGGGATGATACTGGTATGAAATGATAATACTAAAAAACATTTATTAAAACAGAAATAAAAGTTCTTTTTTTTTTTTTTTAAAGAGTTCTTTATTCAATGTGAAATGCTTCTCTATAAAGCTCTTAGGGGCAGAATTTTATTCTATCTCCTAATCTCCTGTGCTTATTCTATGTTCACAGGGTGTCTTAAATGTAAAGCAACAACTATAAAAGTGGATGCCTACCAGGGAAGGACAGTGAAAGTATAACTAGACAGAGAACAAAAGCGAATGGTCAGAAAGGCATTAAATGAGAAGCACAACTCCTACCTATGCAGTTTTTCAACTGCATTGAAAAAACAACAAATCTCAACATTGTGTGAGCCAAAAAAAAACCTCACATTTCAGGCTAATGTGGCCTGTGGACTTCCAGACCTTTGTGTGATTTGGAACACTGAGAGAGAGAGACAGAGAGACAGAGAGAGAGAGAGAGAGAGAGAGAGACTGAGAGAGAGAAACAAGAAAGGGTAAGTATGAGTGCCTTATGTAGATTCTCTTATATATGACATTAATTTGAGCTGAATCACTCTGTAAAAATGTTTATTTATTAAAATACCAGAGACAAGCTTAGGCCTATGAAAGATATGGGCATTCAAATCCCATTTCAAAAAAAATAATCAAAAAAATAAAAAATAAAACAACAACAACAGAAAAACAAATCCCATTTCAGAACAGTTAACCCTTTGGCCAAGTGAGAATGTAATTAGTAACATGACTGGTTTCATATAGACAATGTAGACGTGTAGAATATGGAAATGCAGACAACCAACCGTACGAATGCAGAGGACATTCTTCTAGGGGCTGATTCATTTTACTTCCAGTCTCCTCAAAGGGAAAATCAAGTGGGAGAGAATAATTTTTTTAAAAAGAAAAAAAGGGCGGGGGGAGCACAAACATCCAAAATTCCTTTCTCAGAAAGGGGCATACTCTTACAAAGCCAACTAAGTTCTTTTCTTTCCTCTTGTCATTTTCTACAAGAGAGCTATGACCCAGTTGTTATTATATACTGCTAAATGCAATTTTTGGATCAGAAATATTATTATTATCAGAAATATTATTACACACTGATCTTAAGATTTTTTTTAATAGATTAGAGAATGTTAGACATTAAGTCTATGACATGAGGTAACTGGAACAAAGCCTGTTTGACTACCCTTGCATTTAACTTAGATGAGTCAGAAAAAAGCACACTGGGTACAGGCCTTGGATAACAACACAGGCTAGCATTTAACCAAGCCTCCCTTCCTCAGCCAGTTGTTTTGTGTGGTGTATACTCAAGTATGCAACTGAAACCCCATGGTTAGAAATGTTATTTTAATAAAAGAAGTATTTAAGATTCTGTGAATCAGTACTTGCTAGCCTACTGTCTCTCTTCACCTGGTCCACCTTCCCAAACCTACAGCATGTCAAAATAATTCATACTTTTGCAGTGATCTTCAATGATTTAATATGGAACCACTAAGTTGAATCCTCCCTCCCCTCAAATATTTCAGCCTAAAAACTTTGCTGCCCATTCTGCTCTTCTCATCTTGCTGTCTAGAGAGGTGACACAGTAGCCTGGTTATGAATGAGGGCTCCCTGCATAGCTGCCTGACTCTCACCATCTCAGCTCTGCAGGGCACCCTGTTAACTTGGCCAAGACCCTGAGTTTCCTCACTATCCAAAGAGATTCTTCCCACCTTCTCACCAAGCTCTGCAAAATAGACCCAGAAAGGTTTTATCTAGGCCTACTAGGAAGGAAACAAGCCATAAAACCATATCAGTATCTTTAAGTGAATTTGTGTTAGCATCTCTAACAAGGTAAAAGTCAATAGCGAGGGTGCCTGTGTGGGTCAGTCGGTTAAGCATCTGCCCTTTGGTTCAGGTCATGATCCCAGGGGCCTGGGATTAAGCCCTGCATTAGGCTCCCTGCTCGGCAAGGAGTCTACTTCTCCCTCTGCCTCTCTGCATGTGCTTGCTCTCAAAATGATTTTTAAACTATTTAAAAAAATTTTTAAGTAAAAAAAGGTCAATATCAAATAGGCTGGGTTTGAGCACTGAGAGTCATATATACAGTAACAAAGGCTAATGTTATCTAAAATATTTAACACAAAGGCAGGAACTAGTGCAAAATATTTAGAAAGCCATAACTCCATTTTCTTCAAAATGACATACACAGATAGAGTCTGCCCACTTAGGACAATCCATAAACATTCACAGGGCACTGTGACGTGGAAGTAACGGGGGGGGGGGGGGGGAACAATGCAAAGATGCTTTAGAGTGACCATATTATTTACACCAAAATTTGAGAGTGGCAGGCACATGCCCATGGGACAAACATCAGAAACAAGAACTCTCCTGAAAGTTAAGGAATATAGAGTCCATGAGAATATCAGATTATCTGAAATTGCAAAGAACTGATAACACAAGGGAGATCAGCGGAAGTGTTCTAAAGGACAACAGACGACAGGAAAGAGAGTAAGAACAGTTTATCAGGAACATGTAAGTGGCAAAGACCCAAAAGATTTTAATTAAACTTGAGTTGGCCAGTATGCAGTAAACAGGCTCTCCCACACCTGTTGATGGGACTTCAACAATTAATATAATCTTTATGGAGGGCAATTTGTCCTCCATAGTACAATTAAAAAATTCACATGGGCTTTGACTCAGCAATTTCGCCAGCATTTTTCTTACAGATATAGGCCTACTTGTGTGGAATTCTGTCTGTATAGTGTAAGACTATTTATTGCAGGATTGTGGGTAATAGTCAATTATCCTCATCATCAGGGAACTGGTTAAAAATTATGAGTTACCATGTAGCCATTAAAAAGAATAATGAAGTACTATTTGTAGTGATGTGAAAAGATATCCAAAATATTTAAGTGAAAAAAGCAAAGTAGAACAGTACGGCTAACCTGCTACTGTTGAGACACACAGACACACACAGCTATTTCTACAGGGATACAAAAGAAACAGGTAACTCTAACTGCCTTCAGGGACGCAAAGACCCTACTTTTCAGTACATAGTCTTATGTACTTTGTGAATTTTATACTACCTGGATATATTACCCAATCAAAAAGAGAACAACTTTAAAGAGGGGCAAGGAATGTGTGTGTGTGTGTGTGTGTGTGTGTGTAAGAAATGCTACAGAAAGGAATAGGCTATCTTGAGCAGAAGTGGGTTACAAAGATTTCCCATGGAAGGCGCTCTGAGTGGGATCAGCCTTGAGTAGACAGAGAGGGAGGTGGCCAGGAAGGCTGGGAGGTGCCCTATGGGCCATACTGGAGAGGAAGAGAGTAACAAGAAGCAGCCAGTTTTTGTCTGCAAAGTAAAGTGGCTCAAGAGAGACGAACGTTATGCAAACACTGAAAGCTACTCCCCTTTCCACAGTTCTATAAGAGTACCTCCCTATTAACCAGGCATGAAGTATGAGTGTACGACGTCATCTAGCCACACACTGAATGTCTATTATAAGCCAGGAATTCTGCAAGATATTGAGGTCATAAAACTCAGTGAGGCTCAGCCTTTGTCCTCAATGAGCTCTCTGAGGAAAATGCAAAACAAAGAGAGGAGAGTAGGAGTTCCAGAGATAAAGACCTGAGGAGAAAAGCAGTGACAGACTAGCTAGTGGGATTCATATACTGTAAATGACATTTAAACAGTAAAATACTGGGACACCTGGGTGGCTCAGCAGTTAAGCATCTGCCTTTGGCTTAGGCATGATCCCAGAGTCCTGGGATCAAGTCCCATATCAGGCTTCCTGCATGGAGCAAGCTTCTCTGCCTATGTCTCTGCCTCTCTCTGTGTCTCTCATGAATAAATAAAATTCTTTAAAAAATGCATTTTATTCAATCCTTCTAGAAATAGTTTCCACTGTTTAAATAGGACAAATGAGAACAGAAAGATTGAAAAGCAAATTTACCTGTCAAAGTTAAGAAAGGAATCTCCCCAATTTCTTTCTACCAGCTTAGCTCTTGCACAGATCTGGACACACTTGCAGAAAGTACCAGCTGACATTACTCAATGGGGGTTTCCTTACTTTTGTTAATTTTGGATTTCCTTGTGAACAGGAGCACAGAATATTTGTTTCTATTTTTTAAACCAATATAGCACAACAGAGAGTGCTATTTAATTAAAATGAAAATGTTCAGTGCCCTTGTGAAAGAAAATAAATATTACCTACTCAATTTTCCAACCAACTGACACAAATATCTGATAAAAAAAAAAAAAAAGATGAAACCTTGGCACCATCAGAGGGAAAAAAAATTTGCCAGCCATCTTCCCAGCATGATGTTTTCTACAGTCTTCTACAGTATTATCTCATGCTCTTTAATATTTACCACTTTAAAAGGCTCGGTCTTTAATTAAATAATTACCTTCTTGGGAAAATACAACTCAGTCCTAAATTGAGTAGGATTTTCACCTCTCCACTTATTCAAATTCTACCTCTTCTTCAAAGTCTCGTTCAAAACTCATTTTCTCTATGAAGCCATCACCTGTGGTTTCAAAGATCTCTCCTTCTCAGGTGTTAATTATATGAATCACACATCCTGGCAGTTGATCATGTGCCTCTTATTCTTTTCCTAATTCAATAGCGCTCAGTTTATATTTCTCTCCTGGAACTTATTATTTCGCTTTGAATTACAGTGGTTTTAAGTATCTGTTTCTCTGCTCCACTGAAGAGGCTAAGTCATATCCATCTGTGTACTATCTTTGATTAAAGCCCAGTCCTTGACACATTAATAATAAATACTTGTTGGATTGAATGGACTGAATGGATATAAATTTTGCTCATCCTATAAGAATATAAACTTGAAAGTTTATGCCATGTTTCTTTTTTCTCTGTTCATAAATACCTACCCCAATGCTAGGCACTAACAAGCCATGCAAAGATATTCAACAAGTACTATATAAGTAAACCAGTTACAGTCTAGTTTTACTTACATTAAATTATCTCTTCAGTTGCTTGGTATCTGAATAAACATGTCCCTGATCAAACAGATGACTCACAAAAGTGAGGTTACTTCAAATACCCCTTGATTTTGAGGGTTGCATATTAAGAAGAGACGGTTAGTAACACACACACACACACACACACAGCGCCAATGCTGTTTCAGTAGTTAAAATCTGATATCTGAGTATTCAAAATGAACAAATATGAACTGGTGCTCTAGACTGTAAATCTGGCCATGGTACTTCCGCCTCCTCCCATCAAGAGGCGAGTCTCTTCTCCCACCCCTCAATCTGAGCTGCCTTGTGACTGACTGGTTTAGCCAATAGTCACACTGTGCAATTTCCAAGCTGAGACCTCAAGAGACCTTCTGCTTCTGTCCTGAGGCTCTTATTTTGCTTCTGCCACTATGTGAACAAACCTGAACTGGCATGCTGGAGGATGAGACCACATGGAGGAGGCAAGTTTCACAGCTGAGGATGCCCTAGGCCAAGAAGCTCCAAGCCAATCAGGCAGCTGACTGCAGATGTGGGAGTGAGCCTAGCTGGAGCAGCAGCAGATTCACCCAGCTAAATCCAGTCCAAATGGCCAATCTACAGAATCACAAACCAACTAAGTGGTCATTTTAAGTCACTAAGTTTTGGGGTAGTGTGTTCCACAACAAAAGCTAGCTCACCACCATTTAATTTAATACTGAACGCTCACATGGTATCACAATATTAATATCTATTCCATAGCAGTTTGAACTGTATAGCCAATGCAAATCATTCCTATATGTGTAACATTTTATTTTTAAATACTCTTAACATTCTAATTATGATTAAATAATCAGGTTGTAATCTCGGGGTCATGGGACTGAACCCCGTGTCAGGCTCTGCACGCAGCACAAAGTCTGCTTGAGACTCTCTCCTTTTCCCCCCTGCCCCTCCACCCCTATCTCCAGGATAAATATTTTTTTTAATTTAACATTTTACGATAAGGCATTTTCTAAACATTTTACTTTTTTGATTAATTTCTACAAATCTCAAGAGCTTCAGTATCTTTGTACATAAAGCATTTGCATTTTGGATTATTTTAGTAAAATTGATTCCCGAAAGAACTACCAAAACATCACTACCAAAACATTTTAAGGAGTCTTGACACACATTCTGTATTTTCAATATTCAGCTGACTAGTTTTCTTAAATTATCATTGCATTATCAAAGCTTTGCCTGATCCTCAGCTATATTTGGTATGCTTTACTAACTACAATGTTGATATGTATAACCTATAATTCTAAAATCCTTCTCCCAACCCTCTGCTCCTTCAGGACCTCCTCTTCTCCAACATTGACCTCCAGCCTCCAGCCCTTGCAATTATCAGAATTCAGCTGTAGGCCAATGACTATCAGAGTAAACATGAAGAATGGCTCATCGCTTCTCAAAGCTTGGAATTTTGAAAACATAATAATACACTTTCTACTTTTAGAGGTGGGGTTATGGCGGAACTTGCTATTCAGGTCAAATGAGTCAATCAAGATGAGAAAGTTAATGTATTTCAGTCAAGTATGTCTGTGCTGGCATGTACCACCACCAAGAGCAGTGCATATGGGAGTATTTTATTTTAAAGGATAGTATTATTAATGCCTCTTCAAATACCAAGTTATAAATTGGGTCTTTTAGTATTGGCTTCCACTCTGCACACTACTTAAACAAATCATGAGCATACTTCAAAGCCACCATAAACTTTCCTTCAAATTCCTCTTCTTGCAAACAATTGCACATTCTAATCTTCCTAATGTTTAACATTAGATATCCTTCAGATTAAGACTTCTTTAAAGGTCCCATGTTATAGATGTGCACTCTATCTTACCTTGGGGAAGGCCCCCCTCATCCCGCCCCAAGGTCAGGGGTATCTGCATTTAGGCAGAAAGATGGACTTGTCCTACAAGTGATGAGACAGATGGGGAGAAAGCAGACTATGCCACAAAGAGATCAACAAGTGTGAAAGTCCACAGGTGAAAGAGAACACAATACCCTCTGGAAATTACAAGTGTCCAGATCAAAGGGCTAGAGAGCAGAGTGATGAGAAAGTGAACAGAAACCTGGTGCCAGAAGGGTCTTTTTATTCTGGAAGGCTAGGGGAGTCTGAAAGGAAGGGCATGTGGCAAACAACCATGACCCATATCTTAGAATGATCCATCAGTCTGGCGGAAACTGGAGGGAGGCGTCGAAGCAGGGAGAATGTGGGAGGCTGACAGTGAAATTGGAAATAGAGCAGCAGTAGCAGTGGGAGCAAAAAGAAATGGAGAGATTGGCAGAGGTTTTTGGGAATGGAACTAGCCAGCACATCTTGTTACCTGACCAGTAATTCCTGGTTCTCTTTCTGTAGAAGTCAATTTTTCACTTTTGGTAATTGTAACACAAAACCACCCTGCTCTGAGGCAGAAAGAAAATTTACCTAAGGAAACTACTATTGTTATCTTTGCTCTACATTACCCATGGTAAGAAGCACTGTCAGCCTAATAATGTGTGAGGAGGGAAGTAAATGCTACCACATAACAGGAGAGGAAGGTTGTTAGGGCTGATGGTTGGGGAAGGAATTAAAATCACTGGAGTCTAACTTGGGAAGTTTCCTGCTTTACACAACTGAAACGAAGTCAAATAATAGTACCCCCAATGCCCAAAGAAAGAGAAAGAAAGTACTTTCCACCAGTAAACACCTAATGGTTAAAGGGGGCGAGGAAAGTTGCCAGAAAGTCTAGAACACCTCCGGCCAATTGGCAGCCACACTTTGGACGCAGAGCATGGTTGTCACCAGGGTGTGCTAGAACAATCTTGGTGAAAAGGGACACCACATCTTATCCCATTGTCTCATTCCTAGGACTAGCGTGTGTCACAGCATCTGTTATGGAATATTTGTCCCCTGGAGGAAAAAAAAGGTTCCAGGAACTAACTTTTAACTCCCTTCTTAGTCCATCATTCATTTCCCCAATTCATAGGAAGCACTGGTCCCATGCCAGAGGCTGTTCTAGGCCCTGTAGACAGGATCAATTGAGGCAGACAAGTGCCTTCTCTCACTCAATCCACATTCTAACCAAATTGCATAAGATTGACATTCTAACCAAACTGCAAGACTAAGGAATCCCATAGTAAAGAAAATTGACTGACTCATCTGACCCTGGGACCTTTATTATTTTATTTTATTTTTTAAATAAACTGACTGCATTTATTTTGGGAAAACTCTACTCTAAACAATTTCCATCAACCTTCCATCTCACTCTGTTGTTTCTTCTCCAAAGTCTGCATGTCAAGCTCTAGGACCTTGCAATCGCAGGTGGCCAGTTTCCTTTTCCTCGCACTCCTAAACATTAATTATTTTCCTGTGTTCCTTGAACCTACCACAGGGCTCTGCAAATAGGAGATAACTGTTTACTAAAAAAAACAAAAAACAAAAAACATAATTTGAAGTAAGTCACTGGGTGATTTATTAAAAAAGAAAAAGCTAACTATATAGGTTGGCTCAAACAGCAGAGCCAATTTTCTACAGTTAAATCTAATGTATATACAGGAGAATCCCTAACATATGAAAAGCCCACGCAGCACACATTCTATTCTATTCTAGCTGTAGGTCTATAACAACATGCTCCATTATATTTGCTCATGATGAATAGATTTTACTGGACACAGGATGGTTCATTATGTGAACAGTGCTCTTTCTGACATTTCCCTCTCTGCTTCCCTATCAAGAAAGGCTGCCAAAACCAATATTGTACTGAAAAATGAATAGTTACCTTATCAACATGTTTTTTGTTCATATCCTTGTCAGTGAATATTACTTAATTACATGATATTCTAGCAATTTGTTCACTTAAACTCAACACTTTAACAAAATGACTAAAACACCCTAAGCTTATTCCCTTGCACTCAAAAATTTATGCCAATTGCTAATAACATAAAATGTATATCCTTTAAAAAATTATTGAAGTAAATGCCTTTAAACAGGCTAAAGAAGATCAGGTAACTAATGTATGTAGAGTACTGTACAGCTGATAAATCACTTTCAGTTTTCATTTTAAAATATGATTTCATCCTTAATGGACTCTGTGGGCTAGGGAGATTATTACCCACATTTTACAGAAAAAGTAAAATTCCATTGATTTGATCAAAAGCACAAACTAATTACTTGGTTGTGCAAGAATCTGAATCTGTATTTTGATTCCAAATTCTAGGATCTTTCCATGGGTTCGACAGTTTCTACCCTTAACACTGTTTTCAGGCAGCCCGGGTGGTTTAGCACCACCTTCCACCCAGGGCCTGATCCTGGAGACCCAGGATCGAGTCCCACGTCAGGCTCCCTGCATGGAGCCTGCTTCTCCCTCTGTCTGTGTCTCTGCCCCCACCCCCCGCCTCTCTCTCTCAAGAATAAATAAATAAAATCTTAAAAACAAAAAACAAAAAATGCTGTTATCAACATACATAGGTGATGAGATAAATGAGTTTAGAAGTTATCAAGAAAATAGGACTAATATGAATTTTAACAAATATAAGGACAGTACTTAACTATGACAAATACACAAATATGATCATTATTTAAGGCTATCAACTACACATATGAATAGATACCTTTTAGAGCTATTAAGAATATAAGCAGATGATGGGTAGGTACCAAAGGTCAGACTGTAAACTCCACGCGCACAAGGACTTGTATATTTTATTCACTGAGGCATTCTCAGTACACTCAATAAACACTTGCTGAACAAATGAAAATGAAGTATAACATGGACTATAAAAATGAGGCTCTCAGATATAGAAGAATAAAGTTAGTTTATATTCAAACTCAAGAGAACAAGTGCAATCTAATTCGTTAGGTAATTACTAAGTATCCTGTAGGTAGGTGCTTACAATTTATGCTGTACACATATGTTCTTCCCTTGTAGGTAATAAATAAGCTGCACGAGATCTGGAAATATGTCAGGTTTGTACCCTCTAGAGTGCCTGGCTAAGCAACCTTTAATAGAAGAGTTATTTTCAACCCTGACCATACATTAGCATTACCTGGAGAGCTTAGAAAGAAATGCCTAGAGAGCCCCACCAGACACCAACTAAATCTAAATCTCTGAGGGTGGGGACAGAACTTGGATTTTTTTTTAAAAGTTCACATTTGAAACCCAGCAATAGGTGAGTGCCACTTCTATAAACCAATAGTTCTCAAACTCTGGTATGCAGGAGACCCAGAGGGTCCCACCCCCAGAGAGTCAGATGCTCTAGGTCTGGAGTGGTGCCTGAAAACACACACTTTTAACATCCAGGTGACCCTGATGGGGAGGGCGGGGAGCCCAATGGAAGAATAACTGCTGCACATCATCTACAACGTTTCTTGAATTAAAGAATAAATGTAAGAGATACATGGATAGGAAAACATGAAAAAAATATTTAAAATTTACATATAAAAGGAACTTCATGCTCAACATCACTGGTCATTAGAAAAACATAAATTAAATCCATAAGGAGATACCACTACGTACTTATTATAATGGCTAAAATTAAAAACAAAACCACAATAACACAAGTGCTGATGAGGATGCACATCAACTCCCACTCTCACACACTGCTGCTGGGAAAACAGTACTGTACGCCAGGTTAGAAGAGTCTGTCCGTTTCTCATAAGTTAAACAAGTACTTACCAGACTAGCTGGCAATCCAAGAGAAATGAAAATTTATAATCACATTAAAATCTGCACAGGAATGTTTACAGCAGCCTGATTTATAATGGCCCCAAGCTGGAAACAACTGAAATGCCCTTCAGCTGGTGAGTGGATAAACTATGATACATCCGTACAGTAGAATAGTACTCACAACACACAATGCAACGAACTACCCATATTAACAACACTATGGATGAATCTCAAATGCATTCTGCTCCATGAAAGAAGCCACTTAGATAGCTGTATACTGTATGATTCCATCCATGTATATAACATTATATATGTTATATACATACATATATGTATAACATCCATGTATACAACAAAAATTAAAACTATAGAGAAAAAAAATTAAAAGCACAGAATAGTCACTGCCAGAGGCTAAAACTTGGGGGGCGGTGTTGATTACGAAGGGCCACTCATTATATGCATCTTATTAGTATAAAACTGAAATCATTGCAACCTCAGGAATTAGGAACTTGACAAGATAATTATTTTCTTAAGTATGATCTACATCGTCCCCAGGACACATGATTTGATTTTCCTACTCTAGGTTCAGATTGCTTTCTGAGCACCGATGGCATCACACTCTCTCAAAATAAGCCACCAGGAGAGAAACACCCATGGCTCACAGTTTGTGTTTAAACTTGCAGCTGACTCATTTTGCCCTTGATAACTGAACCTTTCTCTCCTAATAACTTTAATTATAGCCATCTCTCATCCTAAAGCTGCCCCTTTCCCCGGGAACATAACTGTTAGCCTTGTGACCTCCTGACTGTGAGACACTGGGTAAATATGCCACCTCCGGGATTCAGTGTGCTAAAAACAGAGCCTGCGTTTTTTGTGCATTCCGCTCTCGCATATGGATGTTGTGAAGATTAGGAGAGGTGATGTACAGGCATGGGATTACTGTTGTTATGCTTGAAATAAATTTCATGGAATTTGTTCTAAACTTGTAATTACAGTAAATACCCTCCTCCTCTCTGCCATAACAGCAACTATTCACACTGGAAATGGCATTCTTAGTCACTGTTTCCTCAATGTATTGCCAAAACCATGGGATCTGGAAGAGTGGCACCCGGTTTGGAGTCTCAATCTGTAACTTTGTGAGCTCAAGTAAGCCACTTACCTTCTGTGAGTCTCACTTCAAGTATGTGTTTCTCTAGGGGATAGTTTGAAGGCAAAACGAGGCACACATAAATAAACTACTATATAATGTCTGGTACAATTTCTACTCTCTGATTTTTACATAGAAGGGACCAACCCAGAAATTCACTCTTGGCTGGATGAAACAGATTCCCCCAGTGTCATCAGAGTGTATCAGTGTAGATCTATGACCTGGGAGATTTAACAAACGGTTCACTACTTAAGAGTCTTATGAGAAATCAAGTCAAGAATGAAATGCTTGATTTGAGAGAAAAGAAGACCAAATAGGTGTGTTTCAAAGAGCTAGTGTGGTATGCAGGGAAAAGAACATAAGCTCTGATGTCACCTAAACCAGGATCTAAATTTCAGCATTTATGAGCTTAGGGAAGCTATACCACCTTTATTTGCATACTTTCTAATCTATAAAATGGGTTGTTATCTTGAAGGGTAAGAAATAAATAGTAATGTAGAGAAAGTATGCAGGTAGCATATCCTATGTATAGGTGCGCACTCAAACAATGCTTGTAGTCATGCATTAATTCAACAAGCATTCATTAAGTATCATATACACTAGGCACTATATGAAGCCTGGTCATCACTTTTACTATTTCCTAAGAGGACTAGGGCAAATCTAAGGTAAAAGAAGAACAGATGGTAGTGTCTTTATTGCTCCATATAAAGGGCAGTTCTCACGGCCCAACAGCTCCCTGATAGCTTAATGCTCTGATTAAAACACAACAGAATGGATCTAATTTTCTTAACCTTTTTTCTTCTTCACTTACTCAATTATTTATTTGGTACTGCAAATCTGCCCTGACACGTGAAAATTCCCAGGAAGTAACAAATTTATGAGTTAGAAGAGGTGGGACAGCTACACCTGTCTGTAATGCTCTCTTTTTATCCCTGGCACCTCCTCTCTTCTGGTTCCACTGTTTTCTGGCTTTGCAACCTTGGGCATGTCACTTACCCTCTCTGAAGCTGCTTCATCATGACGATGGGAATGGTACCATTTAGCTTTGCTGATGCGAGTTAAGGATGTCCGGGAAAGAGAAGATACATGGGTGGGAAACACAAAGAAAGCAGAAGAGAGGAGAGACAAATAGAAAAGAGTCAGAGACACTGACTCAGAGAAGAGGAAGAGAGAAGGAGGCAGACATACAGGAATAAAAAATTTGCATAGGACCCAAATCTCACTCAGTAAGTGTAACCCTTCATGCTGGGGATGTGATCCAATTGAAAAAAAAGTCAATCTCTGTTGTGAAACTTATGATTTTTAGCATTTCCCAACAATTAATGGTCATCTGCAAGTAAATGGTGATGGCTTGATCATCATCAAGGAAAACATGAAAGTCAACTGAGGGTCACAGAGATGATAAAACTACCTGCAGAAGAGCCAGCAAACTTAAGTTTTAATAAATTCTTTAATGTTCTAAGCAGTCACATTTAAAGTGAGCCATACTTACTTAATTCCTAAGCATGATGCTACTGTGCCACTAAAAACTGTGTTGTATTATATATACCATGCATTTGTACCAACATGTAAAGGGTTATACACACTAAATTATTTGCTGGATTTCTGAGCAAGTGAAAGGATTTTCAAAGACAATAGAAATGGTTAACCTATGCTGATTTTTAAATCCCAACGCTATGAACGCTGATTTTCATCTTCTCTCCTTTACTCATGATGCATGAGTTTAATCATCAGAACGCCTTAACTAGGTTCTGACCCTCTTTATCTAGTTGAATAATTCTGTTCTATAAATATTAACCGAACTCTGATTATGTGAGTAACAAAAGGAATATAGGGATGATTACAAAATCATTCCTGCCTTGAAGGGTCTTGGGCTTTGAGTTAATTGCAGGCCAGCAATGCACATTGTTTGGATAGATGTTATATCATATGACAAAGAGATTCATGTGCTGAAGAGTATCAGGATTAAGTCAGGTTGGTCAACACTATGCCCAGATGAAATACACTCAACATATTTCTAGGCACAGCCAAACATTTTCCCTCTTGGCATCACCTTTGCTTCTTCCTCATCTCTTTCCTTTCAGGTTTCAACACTCACACATGCCCTCTATCAACCTTCGAAGGTGCTAGTCTTCTCTATAACCCTACTGCTTATATACATCTGGGTGAGGGGTTTCCACATCCAGCCCCTCACCACAAAATCTCCATCTGCTTTGCAACAGAACCCACTCCCAAATGATATGAAATGCACAACCTGGCCTTAGTCTGGAGTATCCTGAAAGCAAGACTACCCGTTTCTCTGAAGAAATCATAGTCTGTTAATTGGCCAAATTAATGCTGATATCAAGTCCTAAACAAGTGCCTAAACAAGGCACTGAGAAAAATGGTATTATGAGAAAGTAAAACCAAATGTCACAAGCTGACAGTTTTATTTGCATAGTGTTTTAAAAATATAGTAATGGAAAAATAATCAGCTAGATTTCTGCGTTTCCAAAAGAACCCGAAGATCTGGCCACAGTGGGTTCCATACCTCTTCACAGCAACAAGGGACAGGCATGGGTGGCAGATGTCTCCTTGAGATAGAGGATAAGCTCTCAAGTATATGACAGTTCTCCTGAAGATTCCTGTGATCATCAAGAAGCTATGCTGTAGATGCTCTGTGCTTAGACATCAGGCTGGAGTTTAAGGACTGGGACTAGAGCAGTAAAGAAAACATCAAAGTATCTACCTTTGTGGAACTGCACTGTGGTTTTGAATGGGTGTTGAAGGAAAGGAAAGCAACCCACTAAGAATATTTGTAAGTGAAGGTATTCTAATGTTCCCTGAAGAGCTCTCTATTTAAAAAAAAAAAAAAAAAAAAAGAGCTCTCTATTTAATGGCTGGAGGGACACCTTTTGCAAAGTAAATGGTCACTCCCTAGCCTATCAGTTTTGATATTTAAATGAAGTGTGCTTAAAATGAAGGTACAGAGTTGATGATTTGGGAGTCCAGATAATTATGAAATTACAGTATAAAATATCACCAGGACTGAAAGTGGATTTCTAAGTTCATTTGTGGATTCAATTATGTCCATATCTTATATCCTATGTATTCCCTATGTGACCTAAATACATGGTCTAAATTTCTGGTATGTCTTCAGATTAGCATTAAAAACAAAAAGCGCTTATCCTTACTCTAAGCATTTAAATGTGCCAACAAAATTACATTTCATATTAGATTATTTTAATACTAAAGATCACAGATTCAGTCAATTCTATTTTTGATCACAAAGTGAAGCCCTTATATTTCAAAGGTTTCTGAATATCGAGTTACTGTCTAATGTCAATTTCTGCCTTGCTGACCTGCCCTGAAACTTCTCCAGCCTGCTAATTATGTAATCTTGGGCTTTGATGAACAAATAAAGTATAGAAGAATGACTGCTTGATGACTTGAGAAAGTGTCCATTCAGGGCTATCTACACATTCTCATTAAGTTCTCCTGATGCTAAAGTGCAGGAAGCCATGAGTTGGCACAGTGAAGACAGTTAAAACAGTCAAAGAAGAGAGACATTACCTGAACATATTGTTGGGCTAAATTACAGTCACTTTATCTAAGGAAGTATGGTTATTACATCTGCCTTAAACAAAATCATATTGTTGGTTTCACAACTTGGGTTAAGTTAAGAACACAATTCCCATTTAGGGGAATGGAATCCTTTTCTCTGGAATTGTTCCTTAACTCAGTTATCATCACTGCCACCATGTGTAAAAATAATCTTCAATCTTGATTTGTACGCCTCTGAGAATTACAACTAAGAAAAATGGGCACCGGCAGGGAAACCAGGCTACACAGACAGTAGGTGACTCAAACCCGGGTCTTCCAGCTGCTAAGCTCATGTTCTTGCCACTACAGGCCCTTTCTCAGTAATAACCAAAATCTCAAGCAGGCTTTCAAAGTTTGCACTGTCTCATTTGATCTTGGTAATAATCTTGGGAAGCTGCAACAGACATAATATCTCTTGTATACAGCAAACAGGTCCCCAGGTATGGTATTTATGGAAAAACCTTAAAACAAAACAAAACCCAAACCAAAAACCTGCCCTTGTTTCTGATTGTGGTTTAGACCAGGAATCAGTAAACTGTTCAAAGAAGTTGTATCTAATGGCTGGTAATATCCATAAAACATAAACAACTATTAAAAAAATTACTGTATGCAACTTAAGTATGTTGCCTTTTGAGTAATCATAGCTTCAAATAAGTACAACATACCTGTTATATTTATATTCTAAGGACAGCAAATACCAGGTATTCGTATTATCCCTTCAGCACACATCATAATCCTTCAGCACACTCTATCTTGCTGGGCCTGAACCCAGCCTCTGAATCTTTCTGAACATATAGCTCCACACAGCCCCTATCCATTGATTGGCAATATCAGCTACAAATAAAAGCTGCATTTTCCCATTCTGACTCTCTCCTATATTGTATAATGGTTGTTTCTTGCATTTTTCTTTGCTTTTGATTTACTGATGGTTCTCCATTATTTCATGTATGTATTTATTGTCTTTCTCAAGTACAGGGACTCTGCCTTTTATTTATTTTGGAGCACCAAACACAATGATTCATATATACAGCAGTCACTCAGAGTGTTCTGAATGTACCTAAAACAAATGTATAGTATTTACGGAAAAAAAATCTAAAGTTAAAATAACAAAAAACAAAAAACTGTCCTTGCTTCTGATTATGGTTTAGCCCAAAGGTCAGCAAACTTTTCTGTAAAGAGCCAGATAGCAAATATTAAAAGCTTTGTTTGCCAGATGGTCTCTGATAGAACTACTCAACTCTGCCATTAGTGTAAAGCACACACAGAAATGAGGAAACAGATGAGTGTATCTACATTCCAATAAAACTTTATTTTGGACAGTGAATTCTGAATTTTATAGAATTTTTACACATCACAAAATACTATCCTTCTAACTTTTCCCCAGACAACTTAAAAAATGGAAAAAAAAAACAAAACCCATTCTTGGCTTTTAGGCCATAGAGAAACAAAAGAGGCAGGCTGCACTTGGCCCACAGGCTCTAGTTTACTGATCTCTGGCCTAAATCTCTGGTTCTCAAAATGCGAAACTCGGGTGGTCTGCAAGATCCTTTCAGCAAGTCCAACTACCTATGTGTGCGGCCAGAATTTCTTTGTAGACATCCAGCAAAACAATGTACCACAACAGACTGAGCACAGAAGAAAATATGAGGATCCAGCTGCCTTCTATTAAGCCAGAAATTAAAGAGATTTACAAAAATGGAAAACAATGTCACACTTCTCCCTAGTTTTTCTTTATGTTTGGAAAACACGTAGTTGTATTTCCTAATCCTCTTTATGGTAACATGTATGGGGTTTATTATTGATTTTTAAAATGGATTCGTATTTTTAAAATTTCTCACAGTTTTGATTTCTAATGTGATAAATGTCAATAGCCACAGCCCATGTAAACAAAACCTCTCTGGAGGCCCTCGGTATATTTTAAAAATGTAAAGGGATCTTGAAGACCAAATAGTTGGGAGAGCCAGCTGCTGAGCCACAGCTGGGTTAACTTACTCCTGTGGCAGGGTGCGCGGAGGCAGCTTGCAGGCCACTTCCTCAGACCACCTGATTTCAATCCCCCACTTGGCGTCTCCCCACCAAAGAGCTTCCCAGCACTTCTGTGATTAGATTCTGATTCAGCAAAATTTAATCCCATGCAGTTTATGTGTGTGTAAATAAAGTTGGTGAGAGCGTGGTGGTGATTTTTATGAAAGAACCTTTCTGATACACGCAGGCCATAAAACTGTTTCAGCTTCTATTTTGCCAAAATAGGTACCAAGAAGCAAGAATCTCTCTCTGGCTTCTGGTTTCCAATCTTAAAAAAAAAAAAAAAAAAAAAAAAATTGTAATTCCTTGCCTTTAGAACATATTTCAAAACAAACAATCACTGGCTCCTGTATAAATCCTAGTCCCTTCAACTTGGCTCCCTTCAATTGTGGGCTCCCGATGATAATCAGCATCCTCAGCAATGTTACATCTAAAGCAGTAAAATCCATCATACATGGTACTAGTTTGACAGTACTAATAATGTAATAAACACTGTATTTTGCAAGTAAAGTACATGTGCCTTAAAAAGCATTTTAAGAGGGCATATAATATTTTGCTTGTTCTGTCATTAGAGATTTAAAAACTTTTTAAAAGCATATTTTATGAGAAACAAAAAGGGAAATTTGTCTTAATTCCAGTGTTACCATATATAGGGAAACCCTATATAAGGAAGCATTTCTTTCAATATAAAATTACTTTGTGATAAAGTTTAACTGTCTATCCAAATGATGTGTAGTATTGCTGGCCTGGGGAAACTGTCTCCAACCCCTCACTCCTGATCATTTTCTAGAACATTAAAGAAATTAACAACTATGATTCCTACATTTGTCATTTTGTTGAATTATATATCCTTAATACAAGCGTTTCCTCTTAAGTATATAATTCTTTTTTTAAAGTATATAATTCTAAAAGCCTTTATAAGCTTTCTCTTACAGAATAATAACTTTGTAAACAATAACAAAAGTAGAAGAAATTCATATTTTGGGATATTTATCCTTCAACCTATACTATCGAGTATCTTTTGAAAAATCAAGAATTATGATCAGATGCTAAATCTGCCATAATTTGTCATTACTGGCTGTGAGTAGAAAACCAAAATACATTTAGCTGGTCTGGCCCACATCAAAACTGAAATTCACTAGCGCCTTTAATATCAGAAAGACACTAGCAAATTATTATATTACCTGTTTGGAGAATTATCACCCATGTGGGGGGACGATGTAATTTATATTAGAAGGATTTTGGTAGCTGTGATGTTCAAAGAAGAACAAAAAATAGACGAAAACGTGGAGAAAATGCTTACTGTTTAAATCCACATAAAAGCAAAAGTCTCATCGTGATTGCAAAACATTCCAAATTGTGAAACTTAAGTTACTTGTAAAATAGACAAAAGTAGAGCTGCTTCCTCAGTCGTTTTTTGAGACCTCAGCATCAATTTAAAGAAAATGCTTATATTTAAAAGAAAGCTTATTTCAAAATATGAATCCTTACACTAAGGACAAATAAGGACATGAAGGAAATTTACATCTAATAAGACAGTGCTCCACGAGTACGCAAATGAGGATGATGAGAAATTGAAGTCTACTAAAAAGTTATTTCCTTCACTACCCAATTCTTTAAGGAAGAAGAGTTGGGAGCCTAGAAGAATGACAACTTGTGCTAATGTAAAAACTATCAAAATTATATAAAATTGTTCTGTGGATTATGCAGAAAAAAAGAGGAAAGGTTAAGGATGGATGTACTTCACCGTGGAGAAAAGATCTACTGTCAAATACTGTCTACAAAAATTTTTCCATGTAATGAATCATCTTTCCCAGTCTCATTTTTAAATCAAAATTATGTTGGAATCACAATCACAATCACCTGGAATTTATGCTACCACAAAAGACCAAAGGGATCCAGAAGATCCTGGTCCATATTTGAGAAGAGAAAACCAGTTTGAGAAAACACCGCTGCTACTACTCAAAAGGCAGCAAAACCAGAATTCAGACTGATCATTTTAAAAGTGTGGCACAGCAGTTTAAAATTTAAAATACCATTGCTATTTTAATAAAATAGTTCCATTTTAATTTCCCAACTCCCCCTCTCCAGCAGTGGAACAATACAGTGTCACTTTATCAAACCGCTGGGAAATTTTCTTAGCACTTTGTGGAAACTGTTGGCTTTCAGAAATGGACAGGCTGATTTGAACCAAAAGTTAGACAAAATACAGAATTGCAACAACAATTAAAAGCAATTTAGAAAGAGGATCAAGCCAAGCAGAGAGGCAAACTTACTAAAAATCAGTTTTCTGGGGCTGTTTATCAGGTCAGTTCCCTAATTTCAAAAAGGCCAACCAAAGCAAAGCATGCAGACTTACATTGCTTCTTTAGTTCTTTCAGCTGTTGTTTAAACTGTACAAATTTTGCATTATTTTGAAAGTCTGCATCACAATTCTTATTCTGTAAAGCCAAAAATTTCTTCTCCACTAACAATTTTAGGTCTGGTATTTTTTCTGGACGTTCTTCTTTTACCTGAGGAAGACAAAAGATTGGTCTCAGTTCAATGTTAACAATGACACCGTTTTTTTTTTAACATTATTTTTACCTCATTTCATTCAAATAAAAAACACAGTGAGGTAGAAAACAGAATCCCAACAGAACCAGAGAGGTTGAGGCTTGTTCCAGAACAGGCTGCTGGTAAACAGTGGGGGGAGCCATTCGTCCCGTCTACTCATCACTTTTCTTTATTTTTTTTTTTTAACTTTTATTTTTTATTTTTTTATGATAGTCACAGAGAGAGAGAGAGAGAGGCAGAGACACAGGCGGAGGAAGAAGCAGGCTCCATGCACTGGGAGCCTGATGTGGGATTCGATCCCAGGTCTCCAGGATCGCGCCCTGGGCCAAAGGCAGACGCCAAACCGCTGCGCCACCCAGGGATCCCTACTCATCACTTTTCTTAAACCCACGCCCCAGTGCCCTATTAACTTGCTGTCTCCTGACAGCTACTAGGGAAACATCTCACACCAGCACAACCCTGTGCCCTCCACCTTCAACGGAACTTGAGCCTCGTGGCTTCCTCCTTTTTGCCAAGTCTGCTCAGTCCCCTCTCCTACTACCCCAGTGGAGATTCCAGCCTTCATTCTCCCCAGGGCTCGCTCCTCTGCTCCAGCTCTCTGCCCCAGCAGGGGAGAGTGGCTGCTACTTCATCAAAAAGTTGAGGCTTTAATCTTGAACTTCACCCTCTGCTGCCACAATTAGGAATGAGTTCCCTGTTCTGTTCAAAGCTAAACTCTCAATCTATATTTTTTGTTCCTCCCAATATTTTATCATAAAAAATAAAGCTCTTGTAAGAATTGTATTTTGTCATTCACCTGCCTCCTAGGTGCCCCAATTAACACTTTACTGGGTTTGCTCTATCACCGTATCTGTCCCATCTGTGTTTTTCTTTCCACACTCAACCTTGCTTTCAAGTTCATTCTTTTTTAAATTTTTTTTTTAATTTTTAAAGATTTTATTTACTTATTCATGAGAGACACAAAGAGAGAGAGAGAGAGAGGCAGAGACACAGGCAGAGGGAGAAGCAGGCTCCATGCAGGGAGCCTGATCCTGGGACCCCAGGATCACATCCTCCGCCAAAGGCAGACACTAAACCACTGAGCCGCCCAGGGTTCCCCTTAAATTCATTCTTAATTTCATCTTCTTAACCTCTGTCAGTACAAACTTTCCCCTCGAGAAGCTTTTTCCCCTAAAACCTCTACATTGGCTCTTTACTCCCAAATTGAACAATAAACAACCTCCTCTAATCCCTGCCCACCCTCCCCAGTTCTTTTCTCTTTGTTGTCTAGCTGCTCGGAAAAAATCATCTGTACCCACTGTTCCCACTTCCTCAACCTCAAACTGTAGCCACAGCCATCAGGCTGCTCCCCAGCCCCTGTGCACCTTACCCCCACATCACTGTAATTGCTCTTCCTTGGGCCTTCATATTTGGCCCCTTGATCACTGGCCTTTTCCTGATGCTGCTGCCACCCAAGCAAAATTCACCAAACTCTCCCTCGTGTCCCAACACGCCTTAACACAGAATCTATCACAGCCCCTGTAATAGTCAACTGCATTTATTTGTACATGTTTCTTTTCCCTCATAAAATGCACTCTTTGAAAAATGATTTATCACTGTGTTTGCCAGCACCTGGTATGTAGTAGGTAATATTCAGTGTATGTGCTCTATAGATTTCAAGTGAATTCTCTTACATGCTCCAAATATACTTTCCCATTCAAACCCACAATTGATCGACTTCCTGTCATTAGTCAAGTATACAAATTCTGAGCTGGAGGACAACTTAGAGGTCTTCCAATCTTGATGTCTACCTTCCTCAGTTTCATAAATAAAATTATATAGAAAGAATTAAATGACTTGTTTCCTATAATCCAGTTGGTTGAAGACAATATTAAGACTGCAATATAGATACAGAAAATTCTTGCATTTGGTTCCAATCAATGGAATGTATTTCTTATCTCTCTGAATCTGAGTATCAATGCATGTGAAGTCAAAAGATGACCTGCAATTTATGTTTCAATAATATTTTGTCATGGAAAGAAGAATTATATCATCTTCTTTTGTTTAAGAGCTATAGATTTTAATTAGCTAAATCAAAAATGAAAACTAAGCACAAAACCAAAATGCCTACATGTGTATTTATAGTACTGAGTGTAGAAACTATCTTCTCACTGTATGGTTGATATTCAACCAGTGGTGGATCCATCAGCAAAGAGAGTTGTGAAAAATATGGAGAGGCTTTAATGACACATCTTATATGTAATTAAAAATTATAAATAAGTCCTGTAAGGTTAAAGAACCAATAAAGCTCAGTTTGGAAAAGAGAAGGTAGAGAGGTAATTTAGTAATAATGCCTCATGTCTCAAGAATAAGAGCTGTTACACATGGTGACTAGCTATCCTCACCTCTACCATGGATAGAACAAGATGAAACAAGTTCAATATTGTAGCATGAAGTTCAGAGTAGATACAGCAAATAAATGACAAGATCTCACAAAAGAATTATAGCCTCTCATTCTGGATTTATAAAATAAAATTGACTTAGATCCACCTGAAATGTTAATGGTGATATTACAGGCAGGTATAAAGGTGAACCTTTTCAAGGTTTTTAATGGGGCTGAAATTATTATTTAATCTGAAGCAATCAGAACAGACCTGAGTAGATGATCAGTAAACATAAAAGTTCTTTTCCAATAAAGTCTCTAACCCACTCAGACATACTTCATTTCCCTAGCTTCATTACCACCACTGCTGAGGAGCTGGCTGGAACGTGGGGTGGAAGACATGGAGAAAGGACAGGTACTTTGAGGCTGACAACATGGCAACCTGAAATAGGACTAGGAAAACCTGAATAAACCAAATTTGGTGATTCAGAGATAGTCTTTTCCCCCAAGGACAGATCCTCAAAAGAACTGTGCAAAGCACATGAATTCACTGCAGCACGAATCTTCTCTAGAAATGTGATGCTGCGGGTAGTACAACTATGCATGACACAGAGAACTTACTGTACTCTAGCTATTAAAATGAGAGCCTGGAAAATATTAAACTCCTTATCTGTTTAAATCAATGCAATAAATGGGGCTTAATGATATTTTTAATGGAACCTTGCTCTGTATCTTCAAGAGAAATAAGATCTATAATCCCAAAATGAGAAGAAAAAACATTCTTTGGGTAGCTGATCGTGAATGCTATCTAGTCTGAAAAAGGTAAGGATGGCCCTCTTTCCCCAGGACAAATTTAAAATGCTCCCAAGAAATCTGAGATCAGAGAAGAGATTTTATTGGATCCTCAGTCCATCCCTTACTCAAGGATAAAGTCCCTATATACAGGACTTAAAACCTAAGCAAATTAAAAGACACAGGGTGTATCAGTTTGCTAAAAGGCTATCACAACAATGAACCAGAGGTAGTTTAAGCAACAGAAAATATTTTTTGTACAGATCTGGAGGTTGGAAGTCTTTGGCCATCTTCTCCTTATGTCATCACATGGTCTTCCTTCTATGTGTCTGCGTCCAAATTGCCTTTTCTTATAAGAACAGCAGTCCTAACAGATCAAGACCCATCTCAATGACTTAATTTTAACTTAATTACCTCTTTAAAAACCCTATCTCCAAAATCATCATATTCTAAGGGGATCAAGACTTCAACATATGCATTTTGGGAGATCACAACTCAGCACATACACATTAATAAATTTATGAAATAGGACTTTAAAGAAGATTTATTTATTTATTTATTTGAGAGAGAAGGGGAGTGCACACATGGGGGCAGGGAGCCCAACCTGGGGGGGGTTCAGTCTCACAATGCCAAGATCATGACCTGAGTTGAAATTAAGAGTTGGATGCTTAATCAACTGAGCCACCCAGATGCTCCTGAAATGAGATTTTTAAAAAATAGCTCACAGATTATTCATCTTTACACAACTATAATTTAAAAATGACAGAAACTTCTGAGAGGTAAACTTAGCAGACAGCACACTCACATAATGAGAATTTGACACTGGCCTCAGGAGAGAAAAGGTCAGGTTTTTATGCACCCCATTTACCCCATTTACCCCATCCAGTATTCAGTGAGTACCTTCCATGTGCTAAGCACTGTAGCTACACAGGAGAGATACCAGAAAAGTCAATGAGGAGCAGATGGTCAATAGCTTTGAAAGTGAGCCCTGATCTTATAGGCAGCAGGAAAGACATTAAAAGATTTTAGAAGTAAGAATACCATGAGAAATTAAAAAAAAAATTGCTGAGTTAAAGTATCTAAGATGCACTTCAGGCAGGAAGGGAGAAAGAAGTTATCACTGTAGGTTAAGTAATGGCAGAGGTGCCGGTAACCTGACCAAATTGTAATGCCGTTTTTAAAAAAAATTTTATTTATTTATTTGACAGATGGAGGGGTGGGGGGAGAGCGCGAGCGTGCACAAGCAGGGGGAGTGGCAGAGGGAGAAGGAGAAGTAGGCTCTCGTCTGAGCAGGGAGCCCAACTCAGGACTCAAACCCGGAATGCCAGGACCACCACCTGAGCCCAAGGCAGACACTTAACCGACTCAGCTATCCAGGCACCTGGTAAGGCCATTTTAAAAACAGAATGGTCAAGTCTTTTTGTTGAGAGGAGGACAAAGGATTGTTGATGACTCCAGAATATTTCATAGTTAATATGAGCAACCAAGTAAATTACACTTTCTTGAGAAAAGAAGGGTGCAATCCTGAATGTCTGTCTGAGTGGAGAGATCTAGTACACAGCAGGAAAGACATTCAAAATGAGAAGATGGGAAAAGAAAGAAAAGAGATGCAAAATGAACTCTAAAAGAATCAAAGAAGAGGGATCCCTGGGTGGCGCAGCGGTTTAGCGCCTGCCTTTGGCCCAGGGCGCGATCCTAGAGAGCCAGGATCAAATCCCACGTCGGGCTCCCGGTGCATGGAGCCGGCTTCTCCCTCTGCCTGTGTCTCTGCCTCTCTCTCTCTCTCTCTCTCTCTCTATCATAAAAAAAAAAAAAAAAAGAATCAAAGAAGAAAACCAAGGGTGAGGAATGCCACAGAAGAAAGATAAAGAGAAAATTTCCTTAATAGAGGTGCTTGTCCTTTGGGAAAATGATCCAAGAGAACTCTAAAAGGAGACTGATTTCATGACTAGGTACCGTGTACACGGCAGTGGAACTAGTTACCTGTCTCAACCCACCGGCTTCTGAAGCTTCTCTCAGGGACAGACTGTTTGCCTAGCATCTAGTGTACTTCCTGTTGTACAGCAGGTGCTCAAAAGATGTTGAGGAACAAGTGAATTTATGGGGCTGCCAGA
Source organism: Vulpes lagopus (assembly GCF_018345385.1). Classification (NCBI taxonomy): domain Eukaryota; kingdom Metazoa; phylum Chordata; class Mammalia; order Carnivora; family Canidae; genus Vulpes; species Vulpes lagopus. Next base: position 15,090,798 of record NC_054832.1, read on the forward strand.
TTATACCGTACTGGGATGAGAGAAGAGACTACAGCAGTTTTGTGTTAACAGATGATTAAAGTTTGGCAGCAAAGGAAGAGAGAGATGGGAGCAGATCATGGGAAAGAGACTCATTTGTTTGCACAGAGGATAAGAAGAGCTTGAAATCAAGGTGACATTATGGAAGAAAAAGAACATGGACCCTGCAATCAGATAGAATCTTGGAACCACCCTATGTATGGACCTTGGGACAATCCTTCCAGGTCCTGGATTTCTCTTATCTCTTTTTATTTATTTATTTTTTAAAGATTTTATTTATTTGAAGATAGAGAAAAAGAGAGAGCATGAGAAGGGGGGGTCAGAGGAAGGAGACTCCCTGCTGAGCACGGAGCCTGATGCAAGGCTCAACCCTGATACTGTGGGATCATGATCTGAGCCGAAGGCAGACACTTAATTGACTGAGCCACCCAGGCAGCCCTCTCTTACCTCTTAATTAGGAATCAGAAACACCCACTTCAGGGCTGTGAAGACTTAATTAAATCATGTTTGTATTTCACTCTGGCATATAGTGGATGTTAAAATTCTTTATTTGTTTCCTTTTACCTTTAGCATACAACCTTGACCATGGTTGTGGACTAAGAAGAAGGAGCCAGTGGGGAAACATAAATCAAAAATGCTAAGAGAAAGGGAGTGACAGATTTCATTAAAGAAAAGCATTCAAGTACTAGGGCAAAAGCTAGAGAGGAAGGAAGACAGCTGGGAAAGCACAACAACAGTTTTTACCAGGTGTCATGAATGCCGACAGGGCTGGACAAAGATCTGAGGAAACCCCAATAAGAGGACAACAGGAAGTGGTGAAGACCATGGTAAAGTAGACAGTACAAGCCCCAGGTGAGAGGAAGCTGCTACACAGCTCCAGATGACTGTGGCCATGTAAAGAGCAAGTCCAAGTTTTAAAGAAAAATTAGAAATCTAGATTTTTTTGTGACACGTTTTCTAGTTTTTAAAACAATGCATAGTCCAAACAATATATCAGCCTAAAAGTCCATGAGTTTGAAACTTCTATTCAATGCAAAGGAGGTAGTTTAAGACATAAAAATAAAAGTACTTCTGTGATCCACAATATTTGGGGGTCCAGTGAAACCCCCAGATTTCTACTTGAGGGATAAAAATATGGTCCTTTCAAGCAGGACAGAGAATAATGGAAAAAAATAACAAAAACGAGAGGGCAAAGTAAAGGATTCCATTTTGATGTGCTAACCCAAAGTATTTATGATGAAAAATTTAGGCTCTACCCTTGAGATTAAAAATGAGGCTCTACTCTCCTCACTGAATGAGCTCAGAAAAGTTCCTAAATGCATCTAACCTTAGTTTCCTCACTTCTTAACAGAAAATGCTAATGGTATCTGCCAGAGTTTGCCAGAGTTTTGCTGAGAAAGAGATGGAATGAAGCAACAAGGCATGAGCTGTAGACCGCAGAGAATATTGAACAATGAGTAGCTGAGGTTGTTGCTGTCATCACACACTTATCTTTAGGGTGCCTGGATATATAGGTCTGCAGCTCAGCAGCCTGGCTGGAAAACATCCACATTGAGGAATCACTGTGTAGATTTTAGTAGAAACCATGGAAATGAATGGGATTACCAAGAAGACTAAATAGAAACCAAAAAGGACCAATGGAGCATATAATATTTATGGGGCAGCTAGAGGAGTCTAAAAAGAAAAAGGACAAGAAGCGTTAAGAAGACAAACAAAAGAAAATACCCCAAAAGTCCAGGAAGGAATTTCAAGATCTGTCAGATGCTACAAAGAAGTCAAGCTACATAAGGATTGAGAAGTGTGCTCTGGACTTGAGGACTGGGTCACTGGGGACTTTAGCAAAAGCAGAGAGACTCTAAAATATCCAGACCTTTGTTCAATTCATTGTTTCAAAAAGATGGAACAATAATAGGGAAAACACACACAAATACCCCAACATTCCATAGGCTCTCCAAGTGCTCCGTTTTAGCTCAAAATCATTCGTGAATGTGGAATTCCACTGAATTGGGGCCCAGAGCTCCTGTGCCTGCAATATTTCTTTGTGTCAGCAAGGAGAAGACAATCAGTGAGCTGTCAACAACTAACTTAGGCCTCTGGTGGCTCTTTCTCTACAAAGAAATGGATTTGTTTTAGGGAAAGGGACTTTGGTTGAAACAAAAGGCAGAATTTGGTCCTTACACGTGTCATTTTCAACATATTATACCTCATTTTTTTTTCAAATAGTGTTGTATACATATGCAATTACTCAAGGTATGTCATTTTATTGCCCTAGGGCAAAGTCAAGGTCTTCTCCTCCTCCAATAATCATTATTGCCGTATAGCTATCATTTCACTAGGAGGGGAGATCACAGGAGCTAAGGATATTAATGGGCTGAGTCATTCACACACTTTGAATCATGTGAGAATCTAGTATAAAATTAGTCATTCTTATAACTAAACCAAGACTCAGATGGATTTATTCTCTAAAACAACCACTGTTATATGTTTGGCTCCCAAAATAATACATACCTAATGATTTACATTTTGGAAATCACACAACTCTAGAAGTTTATTATGGGCACACAACAGTGATAAGCAATTTTACTACGTGTTCTGCTCAGTACACTAAGTACTCCAAGCTCTTAATTCACATTCAGCTTGATCTAAGCTACAGGACCTGCTTTCATGCTGGGAATCCAGAGGGGATTGCCTCAATTGATCCTAGAACATTCATTTAACAAATATTTACTAAGTCCCAACTGGGTACCAGGCATTACGCTAAGCACTGAGACATTTATGGAAGCTGGCCCACATTTATGACACACCACCAACCTAACTGGTCATGCACAAGGTAAGTTTATATAGGCCAACACTGTCTCCACCTTTATATACAAAAAAGCTTGGTAACATTTTTATTGAAAGGCATGTCCAGGCCAAGAATCATTATGCTTTCACTGGGCACAATCTAATTGCATGTACATATGGAGACAAACTATATTTTCTACAGAGTTTACTATACTGTCTTTGGCCTGTATCACACACACTGATGATGACCGGCATGGATTATAGCCTTCAGCTCATGCCAGTTTCTGTTGTCAATTGCACAATCCACAGTGAACTCTGTTGGACCCAATTATTTGTAGTTGAGTGAGTTTCCTAGTGCCATTATTTAGTTTGACTTCTGACAAAACACTTAAGAGAGAATACTTCCTTGTTGAGCATTATGACACATCAAATGGACTTCACAGTTTGCCAAGGTGTTGCAATATGCCATTATTGAGCAGCTGCCTACCAGACATGGAAACACCTCTCCTTCTTCAAGGCTTTCAGAAAAATTTTGAAAATAAACATGTGTGAGAGTACTATTGGTCTAGTTCTAATGGACCAGTCCTGCTAGAATAGTTGTTTAACAGATGGCAGCTGAATGAGGCAACTTGCCATGTATGTGCATCTGTTACTAAACATTTATGCTGTTGAAAATTACTCCAATAAATTTCTCATGGCACCATTCCCACTAAAAGATTATGACCAACAGGAATCGCTTATTTATTTATACAGAATACAGCATTAGATGCTGGGGAACCAACCTACTGATTTTGCCTCATTTTTTTTTTTTTTTTGGCTTTGTTTTGGCAGAATTCATGGAAACATGTATTACTTCTTATTCATCCATTCAATAAATATTTACTGAATGCCTATCACACACAGGCACTGAGCTGGCATTGGAGATGTGACAGTGAACAGACTAACCTGCACTCTTGCTGTTCTCATGGGGTTTGAGGTCTAGTGGAGGAAACCAGCATTATCCAAACTGTCAAATACACTATCACCAACTGTGATAAGCCCTGTGAAGGAAATGTATCTGATGCTAATCACACTGAGTCAATGACCAATGGTTTGAACTCACTCGAATCCCCTTTCAACTTAATTTTGCTTTGCTTGTGCCTCAAGTAACAGCTCAGAATGAACTTATATTCCATTTTATGAAGACATACTTGATTGCACACATGTACCCTCAATCTTTAGCAGTCTTTTGTTAGTTCTTATATGAAAAGACACTTATTCTGAATTTGAAATTGCTGTTCCTGTCTGCCATGCCTCTGTCATCCACAGAATTACTAAATGCCTATTTATCTTTATGGTACTTAACTCAAGATTTTGCAGTGAAAAAAGTACAGCAATGGGTTGATGCTAATGGGATTTCTGATCTTACCAAGTACTCCATTATCCAGAAAGATGATCTTCCAGAATGCTAAATCCTTTACTGGAAATTCAGTGTCAGTGCTATATGGGAGACAACACCTCATGAAGTTAGAGGAATGTCCCATAGGATGCCTGTAACCAGTGAATAATATAGGACATTCTTTCTCTGGTAGCCAGAACACATGGGCCAGGAAGCAAGGGACAAGTACACATTTCTCCTCCCTGTCATCAGACCTAATGACCAACTTGCATTTTTCTCCCCACGGCTGCAACTCTAGTTCTGCTGGTTTAACAGTCTTCAGTACCCAAGAGAAGAATGATTTCACCAAGGGACTCAACAAAGCCTCCACTGATCTGGAAGCTCAAACTGCAACCTAGCAATTTTGAGCTCCTCGTGACACCAAAAAGACAGACAAAAAATGAGGCTACAGAACTGACTAGAGCAATGAATCCTGATTGTCAAGGGTAACGAGGACAGCTGCTCCGGAGTGAGAAAAGGGAGGCGTGCATCAAGAACCTGAAAGACCTACTGATTTTGCCACTTCTAATGGTAAAGGATAATGGAAGTCAGAAATAACTCCCTACAGGCAGGACCATCAAGAACACAGATACTCCAGGAATGAAAGTCAAGGTGTTCCAGTCAGATAAAAATCTACAATCATCTGAGAGTTGGCTGAGGACAAAGAGAACATGGAACAGGTTGTGGAGAAAAAGAGTTAAAAATTCCACCTACGGGTTCAGGACCAACGGCAAAAGCTAAGACCAAAGTATCCACACGTTTCTTCCTTAATTTGACATATACATGCTTATGGTTTTAACTAATTTCTCCCTTTCCTCTTCTTATATTTTATAAAAAGTTGAAGTACTATAACAGAACAGGAACAACAAAAAAATTAAGCATGACCTAAATATCCTTGTCTTGGAAACGGTAACTAATAAGATGTTTGATAGTTCCACCTTTTGGGGAAAGAGAGATCTGCAATATGTTAGTAAGGCACATTTTGTTACTGTTCCCACTGTTTGCAAATTTAAGTCTGGTAGAAAAGTGCACTCAGAGATTGAGCAGCCAAACTCACTGGTCTAGAACCTTTTGAACACTCTTCCTATGTTTGGGGAATCTCTCACCTTATGAAAGATTCCTCACAGGGGGAGGAACCAGAAATTTGTTTTCTCAGCCTCCTTTGCAGGAAGAACACAGATGTCATGTTGGCCCTTGCCCTGTGGAACTTCAATTCTTGAGAATGACGTGAAGGAGGTGCAGTGTAGAAGGTGCCAGCAGAGCCTCAGGAACCAGATTACCTAGAGATTTGCCCTTCAAATCTCAGCTCTGTCTCCCAATAGCTGTGTGATCTTGGGCAAGTTACTCAGAAACTCAATTTCCTCATCTACACTCTACCCAAGCCAGAGGATGTCATGAATATTGAATTAATTATTATATTTAAAGAATTTGGAGCTTTGAAATTCTAATACAGCAGCCACTAGCCACAGGTGTTTGTTTGTTTAAAGATTTACTTATTGAAGATGAGGGAGGGAAGGAAAGAGAGAGTGAGAATCCTCCAACAGACGTCCCGCTAAGCATGGAGGCTTGAGGGCTCTATCATAGACCCTGAGGATCATGACCTGACCCACAATCAAGAGTCAGACACTTAACGGACCGAGCCACTCAGGCACCCTCACACGTGGTTATTTAAATTTAAATTAAAATTAAATAAAATTTAAAATTTAGTTCCTCAGTCACACTGTAACATTTCAAATGCCAGTAGCGAGTGGCTACTTTTCTGGACAGTGCAGTAGAACATTTCTTCTACATTCTGTTCAAAATTCTAACAGAAAGTGATAATTTACAGAATACTTCCTAGCACTCAGGAAGCACTCAAATTATACTGCTACTGTCACTATTACCAGTATTGTTACCCCCATGCTGTCATTGTTATTACTTTATACATTACATCTCCAGAACTTATTTATCTATTATCTTAAAGTTGGTACTTCTGACCACCTTCAATTAATCCCCCCTACCCTCCACCATGCTATCATTATTATTATAAAGGCAAGTTTAATCTTCAGTTCAATTTAAAATCTGGGGGAAGAGATGGACAAGTGAAAAGCAACTAAATGTCACTAGGTAAGAATCAGTAGCAGTGTCAAGAGCAGCAACTGCTCTTCCTTTACAGTTTACTTTGGGCAAGGTACTGAGCTAAGCACCTCACATGACTTATTTTAGTTAATCCCCCTCCAAACAAACAACCTGAAAGGTAAGAACTAACACATCCCTACATTACAGATTAGGAAACTGAGGCTAAGGAGTGGTCTAACTCGGAGTAGTCAAAGAGCTCGCCAGTGTCGGGGGTGGGACTCACTGTACTGGCAGGTCTGTTAAACGTCTAAGTCCATGACTTAACTACTACTGTAGACTTCACAAAATACTTACCGAGTGCCCACAAAGGGCTGTGCACTGCTCTAGATGCTGGGATACAGTAGTAAAGAGATCAAGTCCCTGACCTCATGGAGTTTACATTCTAGTTGGGAAAATCAGTAACAAAATAAGATAAATAACTAGATGATAATGAGTGCTACGTATGAAAAACAATTAAAGGAGGTGGAGTAGGTGAGCTCATCTGTGATGGACAGTCAGAGGCGGCTTCACTGAGAAAATGACATTTGAAAAGAGACTGAAGCAAAGTAAAAGCAGATGAGGTGAGAAGTAATGATGGAGGGAGAGCAGAGGAGGTCAAAGAGGTCAGGGAGTGGCCTAAATAACCTTTATTCTAAGAGAGGTGGGGAAGTTTGGGCAGGAGTGAGAAGATCTGATTTTCTGTTTAAAGGATCACTCGGGCTATTATGATGAGAACAGATTTTAGGGAGGAAGTACCCTTCCTCCCTAAAGGGAGGAAGCAGGAGACCAAATAGAAGCAGGCCACTGCAATAATTTACACAAGGCTCATGGTGGTGTGTATTAGGCTGACAGTAGCAGATGAACAAAATGATTAAATGTGTGATGTTAGGAGGGCACATGAGAGTAATTCACTTGGCTGACAGGGATTGGGCCATGTCAGGGAGAGCTGTTGTAAAGGAGCTATGCTAAGTTCGTCAAGGGTAGGAAGGGGCTAGCTATGTCAAAGTGAGAGAAGAGCACCTCCAGTAGAAAGAATACTGTGTACCGAGGCCAGAGACACGGGAACATTCCAAAAACTACATAAAAGAATGGTAAAAGGTGAGACAAAAGAGTTGGTAACACCAAGTACCTATCTCTTCTGCCTGCTGTCTATAAACTCCCCTTTTCTGTAAAACTCAGTGGTGGGTAGTGATACCGGGGTGCTCTGGTGGCAAAGGGGCACCCTGCTTTAGAATCTAAACAATGTAAGAAGTATTCCTTGCTCTAGAGTTTGTGTGAGTGAGGGGAGACAGCCTACAGAGTAAATATGTACTCTGGTGTAAGCGGGGGGTACATGCCAGGTAAAGATGTTTGAATTTAATTCTGAGAGTAATAAGGAATAATAAGTGAAGCAAATAAAGTTGCACAAAGAGGAGGCAAAATAATGAAAATTTATAATTTAGAAACATCACTTGGGCTACACGACAGAAAACAACGGAAGGGAGCAAAACACTACAGCAAACGCGCCATGGGAGACTTAGGGCATGAGATGGGGATAAGGCCACCAAACTACTTGAGAGCCAGCTGGTCAAGCCTGGAGATGGAGCACATGCTGCGAGGAGCTCAGTGGAGGAAGGATGACCACCAGCTTTCTGGTGTGGGAAGCTAAGTGGATGGTATCGCCAGCTACCAAGTTCTAGTACCCCAGAAGGAAATCACCAGGAAATGTCCTCACTGATGCCTGCTGAATTTAAAGAGTATGTATGCACTAAGTGGGGGTGTCAGTATGGCTCTGGGATGAGAGCCCAGGCTTGGAAATAAGGATTTGGGCCTCAGCCAAATGAAGACAGTGATGCAAGCTAGAAACTAGAAGCTAGAAGCCATCTCCCAGGAAAAGAACAGGGTCGAAGAACAGGTAGGAATCCAAAGATTTACCGGGTGGAGAGACATAAGTAGGGTTCACCAAGGGGACCATGGAGGAGTAGCCAGCAGCTAGAAGAAAAAACAGCCATGTGTTGTCATAAGGGGAGGTTGGGCAGGAGGGGGTTATCAACGGCAGAGAAACCAAGTAAGAAAACAACCCACCAACAGCCACTGGGCTTTTCGCAGGGTGTGTAACCTGGAGCAGGTCACCTAACTGTCAGCCTTAGCTCCCTCACCTCCCCAGTGACATTACATTAGCTGCCGTACAGGTTGCCGTGAGGATATGAGGTGATGCCTATCAAGTGCTAGGCACTATTTTTATTGCCATGCAGGTCAGGTCGTGGTAACAGAGAGAGCGGAGCTGGGAAACATGAAGCAGTGGAACCAGTGACCATGAAGTCCCACGTGCAGTTTGAAAAAAGAGCAAGCGGCAGAAGAGAATAAGTCTTTTCCCTTTTCTTCCACCCCCTCCTGAGGTTTGCCTCTTCCCTCCCTTCTAAAGGCAGCTGAGAATGCAGTCATTCCCATGAGCCTGCCAAAGGGGCCTGGCCGCTTTATTTTAGAGTTTACACAAAGATCCATGTTTTTGCAGCCTTCTATCAAAATTATCAGGAATTTGTAATCTGGAGGCTATGTTCTTAAGAAGGGCAGCGTAAATTCATGAGCAGGATGCACAGAGATAAATAAATGTCCCATGGAGATTAAATCTATCAATTAGTGAGTTCAAAAATTCTTCTAACAGTTTTTGAAATGATAAGCCAGGTAATGTTTATCAAATGAAACATTCTAACTACATGATTAAGGAGACCTTTGACCACCAAATGGACTTTCAAGTTAGTTTCGACACAGAGTCACAGAGAAGTTTCCTAGGTGGCAAAAGCTTTCCTATCAAGGATTAAGGTACAACCCTTCCTTGCTTTCACCTCCTCAGAGACGTGGGGACAGCTACAACTGAAAAAAATATCTCCAACACTTGCGTTTCTCTTGTAAGAAACATTGTGAAGAATTCACTGATTTTCCTTCCATATGATAACCATTTCCTTTTTTTTTTTTTTAAAGATTTTATTTATTCATGAGAATACACAGAGAGGAGAGAGAGAAGCAGAGACACAGGCAGAGGGAGCAGCAGGCTCCATGCAGGGAGCCTGATGTGGGACTCGATCCTGGGTTTCCAGGATCACACACCCTGGGCTGCAGGCAGCGCTAAACCGCTGAGCCACCGGGGCTGCCCTGATAACCATTTCCATCCTACTTTCTTTCATAGCCTCTTTGCTTTGAGATTGACTTTGCAATTCTTTCAGTGCAACTCTCAACACATGAAGCCTATATTATATGCCCTTCCCTAACTGCTTATTCTGTGTTACATCCATCAAATTCAAAGTTCCTGGAAAAGCCCTAATTATCAAGGATCTCAATTTTCCTCACACACATTTGGATAAACTCCCCTTTTCTATAAACCTGAGCAGTAGGTGGTGATACCGGGGCGCTCTGGTGGTAAAGAGGCACCCTGCTTTAGAATCTAAACAATGAAAGCAGCATTCCTCGCTCTAGCGTTTGTGCCAGTGTGTGGAGGGGAGGCAGCAGGCGGAGGAGATACGTACACATACTTGGTGTTAGCCTTCCTGAAGAAGGCACACTTGACAGGAGAACAGAGAATGCTAAGATTCATGGAAGTGCTTTCTTTCTGAGCATTCAGAACCAGGGAGACCAGCCTTTAACAGCTGGAGCCACTGGAGAGTGAGTCATGCTCCACGTCTTCTCTGGGTTCTTCCGGTCACATCCTCCATGAGCTAGAGAGGATCTTAATAACTGAGAGAACAAATTCACCATTTCTGTTATCACCTAAAAGAAAGGCAAATGCCAGTTGTTTTTTTCCTTCTGTTCTTGCTAAGTATACATCAGAAAACCTATTTAATATGGCTGTAGGAACTAAAAAGTAGGCAAAATATCTATTCCAGAAATACTGCTTTTCTCCTCTAAAGCCATAACCTCTAACATCCTTAATTACCACAAATATTCTGGTAAATAGGACGTCTGACTTCAAATCCCTTGTCTTTGTACCGTATCACGTATCTGCTGCATGGAATGAGGGCTATCCATGGATATGAAGCTGGATCTTTCTCTGAGTTATCACATCTCACCCAACACAATAAAGACTATGGAATTACTAATACTCCAGTAGTGCATTAATGCTCCTTATCCTTACCTGTTCCATTCACTCCGGTCTAGCAGCCTATCAAATTCTCTGAGGCTGCCTTCTCTATAATTAATATGGCCTCTTAATATTTGAAATTACCTCCCAGTACTAAAGCTATCAAATTGCTTTTGCCTTCCAATTCATCTCCTATGAGGGAAGTCTCCTGACTAAATGAAAATGAATTCTATCCATCACAAACCTAATAAAAAAAAAGCCACTATACTCAGGAAAATAAAAATAACCAAGACAAAAAAAAGTCAGATGTTTCATAGTCTATATAATACTTTTTTAGAATAGTTTACAATAATCTGATTCTCAATGTTCAGAGATTAACTAACTTCCTTGAAACAAACACCTAATAGGGGACAGAACTGAGGCTAGGGGGTAGCCACCAAGTCTGAAAACACAGATAATACTATTTCCTAATGCAGGTAATATTATATAATTAAGCTATGTATTGTGCGTTCACCTAAATTCCCAGACTTGGTGGCCAGTTTGTAAAATCCAGATCTTCTAGCCATAACTTATTTTCATTGATTCTCGTGTTTTGCCCTCAAAGTGCTAAAGAAGGGAGTAGTCAATGGAAAAAAAAATACCTCCTTACGTTGAGATGGTATTTAAACATTTCTAAAACAGCTTTCATACTGTTTCCCAATTTGATTTCACACAACCCACTTTGTGCATGGAGGTTGAAAGAGCCAAGTAATATTTTCTGAATGCCTACTATGTGAAACCTCACTTCCTGCAAAGGCATGAAGCATTTTTCCTACATTATCTCATTTAATCCTTGTAATAGCCCTATGAGGTGTTACCCTCTTTTTACAGATACGGAAACTGAGGGTTTCAAGACAAGTCACTAGTCTGGTGTCATACCGTCAGGCAGTGAGGAAGCAAGGATGAGGCTGGGTGTTCTGATTCTAACTGCAATGTCTTACCACTACCCAGTGACCATTCTTTGCATGGTCCATAAAATGCCTCACACTGACTGTGGAGACATATCTCCCTCAGTGCTTCTTTAAAAAAAAAAAAAAAAAAATTAATCATGAACAAATCTATAAGCTAACCTGGCAAGAAGAAAAAAAAAAAAAGAGTTACCTAGCCTGTGTTAACTAAACACAACAGAACACTAAGTGGCACAAGAACAAGCACTAGAGAAATGTCGGCTAGGTATACTTTTCTTATGGAAAGGACTGAAAGGACAAAGTATCTATAAAAATTGGAAAAAAAGATTTACTTCATTTTTATTTCAGATCCCTAAAATTCCTTCATAGTCACACCACTGCCACTTTCAAATTACAACACAAAAAGTTTTAGAAGGGTCCATAATACTGGACCCTCTAAAAGTTCTTTTTTCTGATACAACAGTTCCATATAACAATATTCTTTTCCTCAAGCAGTTCTTCATTACTAACAGAACTCCTCTCCCTTATGCACATCAAATCAATGTGAAGAGTCACTTCTTATTTTGACGAAATGTCCCAAACTTTTACCTTTGGGAACTTGGTAATAAGACAGGTGTAAGATCAGAAGCGTATTTTATAAAGAACACTAGACAAAAGCATTCTTACTCCCAAAAGATATCTACAACTCAAAGAAACTCAGGGAACTCCATCTGTCTTGAGGCCGGACAAGAGCCTTGAATTACAGATCAGAACACCAAGTTTCAGAGGCATCTGGCTGGCTTCATCAAAGAAACATACAGCTTTTAATCTTGAGGTCCTGAGTTCAAGCCCCATGGGGTGTAGAGATTACGTAAATAAATAAAACTTAAACAAAAAGAAAAACACCGAGGTTCAGAATAACTTCTTGAGAATAACCACATGACTTGAACATGTCCTTAACCTCCCTGAGGCTCAGAGTCTATCACATCTACCTTTCTTAGTTGGAAGGTTGTTGTGATTATTAAAGAGGTCAAGGAGCCCAGAGGGCTTCTCACCCCTCACTTGGGGCAAAGGAAATTCGTCTCAGACTGTTAGTCAAAGGGCCAGGGGACTGACCAGGGGACATTTCCAAATCTGGTTTAAGCAAACCATCAATAGTCTGGGCAAATATCAAATATTCAGGAAAGCCAAAAGAGAAATAAATTCATTATCGTCCAGACCTAGGCTAAATCTTTTAGAACATTTTAAACACAAAATGATACCATACTACAGATGGGCTTTGTTATAATTTTATGAATTTGGATCACAATTAACTATTTATGATTAAAACATTTTTGAAAATGTGCCTAGACTGGAACCCTAGCCACTGAACATTATTTATATAGGAGACGGTATTACATGATTCAATTCCGAAATCCAAACACTTGGACTCTATCTTCCTCTTCCCAGCTCTAAGAGCTAACAGGGACTCCCTTCCCTTCCCATCCTTTTTGGCAGAATCAGGAAGTATCCTTTGCTCTTTCATCCCCTGTGGCCATTTGGACACGAAAATGTCAAATGGGAGCTGTCAGGATGTAATAACTTACAGGACTACCTTTCACTGTTTTTGTGGAGAAAGGGAGTCCATAACACATTCTTGTTTATTTTATTCACCACTGTTCAGTGAGGTATGCAGGACAAATACTATTATCACTCTGACTTTAGAAATAAGGAAGCTGGAGTACAGAATTAGCCTGGTTTTCCAAGGTCACTTCATGGCAGAATGAGGACTAAAAGCCAGATCTTTATTTCCCAGCCCAACGCTCTTATCAATCAAACAACAACTGCTCAGGAAAGGGGGAGAAGGAAGTAAAGGTGATTATGATTTATTTAGACTTGATTTTTAGACTAATTTTGTCTGGCTTTGTGAATTTTCATTAATTTCCTTCTTCATTGTTGCCTGATGAGTTAGTCACTAAAACGATCAGATCAGAAATTATAAATTGTTTTAAATTATTTCCTCATTGTTATATATAGATATTCAACTTTAAGTGTTTCATAATGAAGTGACTCAGGGACTGAGTGAGGCCCATCTACATGAGTCACTTGTTGAACTGTTACAAGAGATTTATGCAAAACTCTTGGGAAGTGGGCGGGGAGGGGAGACAGAAATAAACATTTACCAAAAAGATGACTAAATTAAGGACAAAAAGTGAATGTAAAACTTACACATTTTTCTTTCCAGTTTAAGCTGTGGTATGGGAAAATAAGCGTGAGAGAACAAGACATAAGTGACCCCTCACCATTAATATCAGCCACCATTCGGTGGCTTAGAAGAGCTCACTAATTTAAACTACCGTGTAGTGGGCGTTTCTATGGTAAGAGAAAGAAATTAAAAGTTAACAAGGACAGAATGCCAAGACCATGCCTTTATACGGCCCTCTTCCCTCTCCAGGGCTTTCACAGACGGTATCTCAGTGTATAATCGAGAAAATACTGAGATAGGAAGGGACACATACTACTGAGCTATTGTGGCAAGCCTGTTGAAGGTCACACAGCTATTGAGTAGGTAAGTGCTGAAGAAACTTCAATAATTCAATTAATATCAAACAATTTACCATTGTAATGGGATTGCACACATTTTACACTACAAAGGCAAAACACCTGAATTCCCTACTTCGACAGAGCAATTCCATTAGCATTCTAGAAAATGTGGTAGCCTATAGTCATCTATATTATTTATAGGCGCTTTAAGTCATATCTTAAGAATTTCTTCTAAGAAAACCTTGAGCACTCGATGTTTCTGCTGGGGCTTTTTAAAACACGGTGTTAGCCACTTTACACATCAACTTTAATTTCTGATTTTACAAGAAGGATGCTCTAAGCATACCCAGGATGTAGCCAATTTAAAGTTCCTAACTTATGTGATGTTTTTGGCTTCTGTTACCTGTTGGGGGCTAACGTAAACCTCAGGGTGGCAGAGAGTACTGTGATGGGTAGAGAGGGTTTGTTCCTTGGTGCCACTACCATTCCAAGAACCACAGACAGCTGAGGCAATGAGAAGACAGCCACTGAAGCACGTGAGACCCTGGCTGGCAGCAGAAGGGAAGAAGGCAGAAAGCAAACTAGTCAGGGACATACAGAGAGTAATTGTGTGATGTCATCATATTACACTAGTTCTGGTTATTGTGTCCAATTTTAAGTAACGGTGATTCAGTCTTTCTAAATATCACTTTCTATTAGAAGATAATTAAATGACTTCTTTAAGATGAAATAAAGCATAGGGGGTGCCTGGGTGGCTCAGTCAGTTAGGGAGCAGACTCTAGGTTTAGCCTTAGGTTGTGATCTCAAAGTCCTGGGACTGAGCCCTGTGAGTGGGTTCTGTGCTCTGGGAAGGATATCTCAGGATTCTCTCTCCCCCTGTCTCTCTGCCCACCCATACTCTCTCTCACTCCCTAAAATGAATCATCTTTTTTTTTTTTAAAGATGAAATGCAGAATAATTTGAAACTGTTCATGACAATTGACTGCATTACTCTAGCCCATAAGAAATGAATACAAGGATTTTCAGTGTTTTAAAGAATGCTGTATTATGTGACATAAATTTTCCTTAAAAAAAAAGAAAAGAAAAGCAGCCCAGAAAGAAATGAAATTCAAAAAGCTCCAGTGGTTAAAATATCAGGTTGGCCAGAACACAAAAGAATGAAAAATACAGTGCCACTACTGCCAGAAGCTTAATGCTTTAAAAGAGAAACAGAATAAAAAGTTTTCTCTCAGTGACAGTTCACTGGGCATTGGCTCCACTTCAGGACAAAAGAGCTTTTCCGTACCAATACAATCGCAAATTTACATAGGGCTTGAAAAAATAAACCCATTTATTTATATTCTCTCCACTTATCCTCTTTCTATTCTCTCACTTGTCAACAACTTATGGGGATCACACGTTTGAAATATAGCCGACAACTTGCATATGACACATCAGAGCAATAAATCCAAAGCATTTTCCTCTCCTGCTATTTTTTCAAGTGGGTGCTACTAACAAAGTAAACACAAATTACTTAAAGATGGAAATGTAGCTCAAGGACTATTTCTCTGTGTGCATGGATATATAATTATGCTATTTATTGCACTATCTTGCTGATATCTTTAAGTAATTTTTGGTTACTGAATTACCAAACTTTTTACTCCGTTGTCTCATTCTTAAGCTCTAGTAGGAACCCCCCTCAGGTCACCACTAACTAACTTTTGTCAAAGGGTTCAATTTCTTTCTCGTTGCTACAGATATTGACTATACTTAATGGCCAGGGAACTTCAAATCCAGCTGGCCAATGCCATGCTGCTTGCTAGCATCCACATGGACCCCATCCCCCCAAGTCTACCCAACACTTCCTGGTCACACCATCATGAGGACTAAGCTCCCCTCAATATCCACTCTTGTCCCCATCACCACAAGACCCCTTCTAAGGAAGAGAGGCCTTGCCTTCAGCCTCTGAGGAAACATTATCTCTGGCCTTTCCCAGTGGTTTTCTACTGTCTCGTCTCCTCTCTGAATTTTAACTCAAAATTCCCTGTTAGATGCCATTTAAATTTGATCAAAGAAAATGACTTCTCCTTTACAGAATGCTCTGGGAAATGTTAGAAATTAGTACCCCTATTCCAGGCGCTCTCCTGCTATCATTTTCCATCATTGCCAGGACTCTACAACCTCTACTACCACCCCCACTTTAAGAAGAAACCAAGGCTCAAGGCTAGAGTGGAGAAAAGCCAGAATTTAAGCAAAGGTCTTTATGCTCTTACTCTAAATTTCTTAAGTATGTTGGCCAATTTCACTGTAAATATTATTTTGTAGCTATTTTGTATATCCATGTCAAGAGGCTTTTGTATCTTCATTAGACCAAGCACACTGCTGGCGGGAACTGAAAAACTTAACTGCAAGATTAATAAACAACTGCTTTCAATGCCACACTTTGAAAATGCATTCATTTTACAGTAAGCTTTACTAACATCTGGTGATCCAGTCCCCCATTCAATCTAGTTCCCGGCCTCTCTTCAGCTGCCCACTAACACCACTGCTGGGTAATTGGGGAAGGCCTAAATCCCAGCTCTATTTTTCATACTTAACAATTATGGAGAAAAGTTTGATATGAAAGGAGCTAAAGTGACTATCTAAAATAAGGGTTTGACACTATATATATGGACCACGCTTAGTGTCTGAAATTAACAGGAGCTGGCAATATTAAAGAACACCCACATCATTTAAATAACACAAGTAATGAGCTGCCATGACTGCCAGGGGCCACTGAGGCCCAAGAGTTCAGTGTCTGGAGTGCTGTGGTGAGCCAGGCCTTTCAGTGTCTGTATGCTTTTGCTGGCCACATTGCCACTGGGTCCCTCATGCCTATTCTGTACCCTCCTCTCTTCCTTTCCTTGAGAACATTTCCTTCCCTCCTCAATCCTGAATCAACACTCCACATAGGGGTCTTGTTTACTTCAGACTCTGACAGACAAGCAATCACTGCATATTTTCAAAAACTTTTCCTTCCTCTTTTCCACCATTGGAATAATGCATAGTTTTTTCAGAGGCCTGGGCCTCTCCTGATCTACAGAAAAACACCTCCTAGGCCCATTTCTGAACTTCAGACAGGGAGTCTGATGTACTCCCAAGTTCTGTGGATGCCACAGAAACTACCACAAACAGCTGGGCCTATCTCAGCCTCTTCTGTAACATTGAATGTGGAGAATTTAGAAGTAGTTCCCAAAGCGGGTTTGGGGCAATGTCAGTCCTTCCCTCAAAGAGATTTTCTAGTTAAAGAAGTTTAAGAAATTACTAAATGTACTTCCTTTGGAAAATCACAGTGCATAAAAGCATATTAAAGGCTTTGGAGTCTTTAAGGAAATTCTTTTAATCAAGCATTCCCCAAACTTATTTGACCACAAAATCCTTTTTTTCTATTATACTTATTCACATCCTGATTAATCAGTATTAAGGAGGAAACTTTTGAAAATGCTGCACTAGAGACACATTAAGTCTCAGGAGAGTGTAAACATTTTATAATTCTGATTAAAATCCAACATTTAATACCTACAAAACACTAAGATGGATTTCTATAAACCACCCATGAAAACTGGTCTCATAACACAGAGCAGAATGTTCACCTATGAGCAGCTATATTACTCGGTGACCTAGAAGATTTACATCTGGGTTCTTCCCTACAGAAGCAACTCAGTTAGTGAAATACTATATCCACACCTGACTACTCTGTGTATTAGACAAAACGCTTACCAAACACAACCTTAATTTGGGAATAACTGCACAGAGAGTTCTAAAAGCACTACATAGAAATTAATTGCCAGTAACCCCAGAAACAGACACATTCTAGGTCAAGTGGCTGAAGAGTGAAAACCTAGTCAACTTTTTTTTTTTTTAACTGCTTAATTCCCACACCTGGACAACATTCCTATAGACAAAAAGGTTCATATGAAACATTAAGGAACCTTTGACAAGAAAGGTGGTAAAAGACCATGTACCATCTTGTTATGTCAAGTGTGGAGGACGGGGAGTAGAGAAGTGGGTCTTTTCCAGTACTTTCCTAAATGGCTCCAAGAGATTTTCACTATTTCCACAATCATCTCTCACCTCTTGCTATTCTGCTGACAACACTAATTTCTCTCAAGCTCAGGAATCTTCTGTCACCAAAGTTTTTAACCCCCACACTAACTTCCCTTTTTCCCCCTTTTGTCAATGACTCACCATGTGGAATACCTGTTTACATTTAGTCTGTAGAGGATCATATCTAATAAGTTACATCCTCTGGCCTGAAACTTCCTTCAAATACTATAAAACATTCACTTTCTAAAGGAGAAATGCTCCCCAAATCTGGTTACACTAAAATAGTAACTCCCAACTTGCAAGATACCTCATATGATTTCACGTTAAAGTAGTGGATGTTAAGAAAACTTCATGATTTACAAAAGGCAAAGCTTGCCAATTGATGAAGGGTGAAGGGTGAGAAACCATAGGGAAGTGATATGTCAAAAACCATTCCAAACCATGTAGTTGCATAATGAGAAGGCTGAGGTAAGCTATACCTTTGACCCACCTTGTTCTTTTATTATACCTAAGATTGTGTTGGTTTCAACAGCTTACGTGGGGTACATTTCTACTCTTCTAACTCTTACCATGTTAGTTTGAAAGGGCAGATTAAATGTTCAGGTTAGCTTATCATGTAAAAACCACAGTACACAGGGCATATCCATGAAGAGATTTATAAGGAACAACACAAACAGACCAATCTGGCACTTAGTTCCTCCTGTTCGGTTAACAAAAATAATTTCCCTCCCCAGGTAGGAATTGCTAAAAAATAAATGACTTAGGAAAACAAAGACAAATACCTGGTAGCAATCAAATTTAAATACTTTAAAAATCGGGACACCTGGGTGGCTCAGAGGTTGAGTGTCTGCCTTTGGCCCAAGGCGTGATCCTAGAGTCCCAGGATTGAGTCCCGCATCAGGCTCCCCGTGTGGAGCCTGCTTTTCTCTCTGCCTATGTCTCTGCCTCTCTCTCTCTCTCTCTCTCTCATGAATAAATAAATAAAATCTTTAATAAATAAATACTTTAAAAATCTTACACAATCTATAAGATGCACATAGCACAAAAGAAAGTACTAGTAAAGTGAGGAAAATACAAATAATCTGATTTGCCAATAAATTAACACATGGAAGCAGCATCTACTAAAAGAACATTATACAGGTAAAATCTGACAAAGATTTAAAATTTGTTAAAGTGAAATTATTTAATTAAGCATCATGACAAAAAAATTAGCACCAAAGTATAATGTGAATCTTATACCGTAGTACTTCTGCTAAGCTTTAGGACTGGACTGCTCATCAGAAAGCACACAGGATGTATATTTTATCCCCGACTGCTAATAATGTGAGGAACTAATCTGAGCCTATTAGGAACATTTATCATTCAGCTTCATGGTGCTGATCCTTTTTCACCAAAATTAAGGTGATAACAAAGTTGCAAGGACCACCCCCATGATAGTGGTTAGACTTTTTATCATCTCTTATTTGGACAAACACATACGTGAAAATGGATTTGAAGATTTCTTGAACTAAACTGATACCTATCCTCTGGAATCTGAAGTCCTAAGATGGGACTACAGGTTTAATTTTAACCAATCACATAAACACTAAAACACACAAGTACAGAAATTACAGTATTACCACTGTTCATTCAATACCAATCCAAAGTTTCATTTTGAGAGCCATCTCCTGCTTGACTCATCAAATGGCTTGAGAAGCAGAACATCAGTAATAAAATGATTGTTAAATCAATTCCTGCCATGACTTGCATTACTACTCACAGTTTCTGGCACATAGTAGGCACTTACTGTGAATGAATGAATCACTGACCAGCCTTACATATGTTACTCAACTACTCTGCATATTTTAAGCTTTCTATATATAAAAGCAGGCTTTCTCTGGCCTAGTTTTTCAAATTGTCTGAAACTCTAACAGTAACACAACCAATAAAAAGATGCTTTCATTTCATGTAGAAGTCACAGAGACAGAGAAGTTACATATCATGATCCTCATGCTGAGGCTCATTTGACTTTCATCCTAGTTTGAACACCACTTCCTCAGGAAGGAGTGCCCCAACCAGCAGCACCGCCCCCCAGCAGTATTATGCCCCCCAAATTATTAACTCTCCTTGAATGCTTGATTTTCCCTTTGTTGCACACACCACAAGTCATTGAATAAGACCTGTATTGCTCTTTGTTAAATGCTCGTCTCTTTCTCTAGACTCCAGACATCCTTAAAGTGGTGGTCATGTAGGCTTTG
Source organism: Vulpes lagopus (assembly GCF_018345385.1). Taxonomy (NCBI): domain Eukaryota; kingdom Metazoa; phylum Chordata; class Mammalia; order Carnivora; family Canidae; genus Vulpes; species Vulpes lagopus. The sequence continues at coordinate 15,110,919 of NC_054832.1, forward strand.
GTGACTGACCTATGTCTTGCACCTAGAAGTACTGGCACCCAGGTTATTTAGTAAATATTTACTCAATGACTGTATGAAAACAAAGAAGCCCCTTTTTGAGAACAATGGTGCCCCTTCAATATACTCAAATAAAAAAGCTTAGAAATCAGGGGAAAAAACATTAGGTCATCAAGGATAATGTTCAGAACATCACTGTTCTCAGTATGAAACTAAGAAGTTTTGCCCTGGTAGTCACAGTGATAAAAGAGGTAACTGTATTGTTGTGTGTCTGTGTGCCATTTTATAGATTTCAAAGCACTTCCATCATGTGTGTGGTTCATAACTGTAAGTCTCCAAAGGGTTCATACACAACCCTCTGTGGTATGACACGAAATATTCTAAAGAGTTGTGACAGGTATACTATCCTGAAGGTTTTACGTATCACTTACAGACTGCGAATTTTTTTTAGGGATCACAGCATAATATCCCCTTTACAAACTAGCTGGGACAAAGTCTTAATTTTTTTTTTTAAGTTGCAGAGCCCTGAAAGAAATACCAATTCTAAATAAAATCTTCAGGCACTGTAGAATATAGTAGTTCTATTTTCTCAGAGGACAAAGAGAGGCAATCTGAGAGCTTCTGCTGCATGCCAAAGGAACTTCCCAGAGATTGTTGGTAAATGGATCCACACCTCTAAGGTTCCAAAGTAAACTTCTAAAACCTTTTCAGAGGTGTATGACCTTCAGAATCCTGTGAAGGTGAGAGTAGGAGAGAGACATTTATTACACAGTCCTCACTAATGCTCTGTGATGATTAAAAACTTTTAACTTTCTATGACTATATGAAAATTCATAAAGAGACCACAAGGTGGATCAGAATTTTGGCAAACATTAATTATAGTAATGGAAGTACTACTTGCCTTTAAGAAAGATCTTGTTCCACCTTTTTAAGGAATATGTTTGGAAGTTGGAGTTTGCAAAAACCCAGTTATCTTATATATACACAATGTCCTATCCCTGCTATGTCCCTACATGGTTTCAGGTCTTAGAAACCTCATACAATTATGATTTGCTATTCTTGGTCTTGTATCAAGCTTATATAGAGGGCATAACTTTGCATCAGAAAGACAATAAACATGTTTTCTCCTCTTATGAAAGATCAGAATCACTAAATCCAAGTTGCTCCATAGCCTGTAGTGTAAGGTTAGGGCTAAAAAGTAGGGTAAAACTCAAAGTACAGTCTTTCCTATTTAGTAGGGTTGGGATAATGGAATGAGGTCTTAAGAAAGAAAAAAATGCTATTAACTACTGAATATGGGGAAGTGTTTATCTTTTTTTTCATAAGTGACTTGGTTTTTTGAAGGGGGAAGAGGTCCATTCTTTAGGTAAAAATACCTTAAACATCTGTGAATCCTAGAGTTTAATAGAGAAAAAATTCACATAAAGTTTTTTAACTTCCCAAATCTGTTTTCTTATCTCTAATGTACACTGTGCAATTACATCTGCACAACATCAAAGTTAAAGATAGAAAGGCCTATCAAATAACCTCCATAGAATGTAAGGGTCAAAGCAGGATTAATCTATGTAAGAGGCCTAACTCTGATCTTGGTAGCAAACACACTTTATTCTATAAAGTCAGCCCTGTTCTTTTAAGTCAGTCATCTCTAACCCTGGACACATATTAGAACGAGTTTTTTTAAAAAGACTGGTGCCCTAATCCTGCTCCAGAAATGAAATCAGAATCTCATTAGAATAAGGACAGGCTGGTTCTGAAGGTCAGTAGGAGTTGAAAACCTCTGGTCTAAGTGCTTTCTGTTATCCACTTTCAAATGCCCCAACATGATGAGATCACATTCACATTTTTCCTATGGAAGGAATATTCACAGTCCCAGGACTAACAGCCACAGTGGTAAGAAAATCAGACTTTTACAAGCTGAACAAGTCTACTACTTCTTGGATATAAGCAGACATTCTTAAGTCACAAATACTACACTTAATAAATACTAACCATTAAAAAGGGAAAAAAATTAAATTGTTTTTGAAAAACACAGAAGAACTTCATCTGTGAACATATAATTATGTAATGCTCATTTAAGTATGGCTTAATTAATAAGCCATTTTTAAAAATTTATCTTCCACTGAATAGTAGCCAATCTTATAAAAGACTTGATTTTTGGAACTTTCCCAGAGATAGAAGTAAGAAAAGGCAAATAAAGAAACCAGAAGTATAAGACACCCTATTACACAGGTATCTGAAATCAGTTCAAAGGGGAGTTTCCATTGCTCAGAGGACAAAGGACTTCTCAGAAATATTACTGCAATCATATTGCTCATTTCTTACTCAACCTGGTACTGCTGAAAAGGATGTCGCTATGTTCCCACCTTTGCTGCCTTATGTGTTGTTTCTGTGACAGCTGGAGTCAACAAAGATAAGTTCGGCTTCTGGAAAAACCAAAATGTCAGCCTTCTTTATTTTTCAACTTGCTCTAAAACTCTCCCCTATTATCTGATTCTATGAATTTTGCAATAGCTGCATATTAGTTAAAGCTGGAGAATGAGTAACTAAGCCTGGTCTAAACTGTATGCTGCAGTAAACATGATAAAAACATGTTCTATGCAATTTTTTAGCATTTTATAAAAATCTCACATTCGAAGGGAGCTTGCTTACACTAAAGATTTCAAGACCCGGCAGCCCAGGTGGCTCAGTGGTTTAGCGCCGCCTTCAGTCCAGGGCATGATCCTGGAGACCCAGGATTGAGTCCCACGTCGGGCTCCCTGCATGGAGGCTGCTTCTCCCTCTGCCTGTGTCTCTGCGTTTCTCTCTCTCTCTCTCTCTCTCTCTCTGTGTGTGTCTCTCATGAATAAATAAATAAAATCTTAAAAAAAAAAAAAAAGCTTTCAAGACCAAAGTGGGGGGAAAAAAAGGCAAGAAAATCTAAAATAGGCATAATACTCTAAATAAACCTAGATGGCCCAGCTGGGAAAATACTTAAGACTCCTTTTCTATAAACGTCTTAATTAAGATGAAATTAACAGTGGCCACAGTAATGATAAGGAACTATTAACAGTTAGAGAAGAATTTTGATGATGTGCTTCTGTTTTCAGGTCAGTAGTTATAACCAAATATTACCAGGTGAGTGGTATAAACTTACATGACTTATTGCAGATTGAACAGCCTTTACATAATGGCTTAGTTCCCGATCCATCATGGCCAATTCAACCATTGCCTTGTCCATACTGTATTCACTACTCACTTCAGCTGAAAGAAAAAGAAAGTAATTACTGTTTTCCATTTAAAATGCCATCTCTGGAAAAAAATTGCTCCAATATCATCCTTACCAGTCTATGATCTAAACAATTTTATAAAAGGTATTACAGATTTTTTTTAAAGACTTCCTTAACATAGGCCTGCTTCATTCAAAATTCTGAGAATACACCCAGTCGAAGAAAGCTCAAAGGCTGGAGTGGAAAAAAAAAAAAAGAAGAAGACTCAGACTTAGGAGTTCTAAGCTATGCCACTTAGTTGTGTGATTGTAAATCAGCCACTACACTTCACTCGGCCTCCGTTTCCTTTTCAGTTAAAGCAGCCCAGCTATGTATCTGCACGTGCACCTCACGGGATTATTAAAGATCAAATAAGAAAGATTTCCATTTCTAGTAGGTTACGTTACGTGTACCAATTCTACTGAAAACCACAAAAACAGCTAAAGTAGAAAGTACAAAGAAGGAAGGGACGGAGGGAGGGAGGGAGGAAGGAAGGAAAAGAGGGAAAGAAGGAGGAAAAGAAGAAAGGAAGAAAGAAAACTCCTTAAAAACAAGAGAGTTACGGGACAGAAGCAATCAGGGACCAATCTAGCAAAAACAGAAAAAGAAAAACAGGGCCAGAACACCACAGTCTCATACAACTCACCCCCCCCATCCCCCGGCCCCCACCCCAGCTGGGTCTTTACTCGTCAGAATACAGAGGAACCAAAGTAATGCCACTCTGCTCCTCCAGGCTGCAGTGGGGTTGGCCTTGGCAACTGGGCAGAGAAGAGGTAAGAGAGAAAGAAAATAAAGCTGGTTCTGAAAACCTGTGGCCACAAGGCTTTCAGAAGGATGTTCAGCCTGGGTTCCCGTCACCTGAGTGGTCCGAGGAACCTCAGTTCTGATGTTGGTGTGAGGTGGTCTCCCCCTAGAAGTACCCCTAGGTACTCCCCTCTAAAGAAGACCATCCTAGGCCTCTGCTCATCTGCACAAATAATCGTGAAGGAGAATGAGCAGATTAGAGGGGGAAAGGTAAAACAAAATCAACAGAAAAACCTTACAAACCCTAAAAAAAAAATACAAGAAAACAAACATCAAGAGTAAGAACCAGCAGACACAGATCCACAAATGTTTCCAATACTGGAGTTATCGATCGATTAGAGAATGAAACAATTATGCTTACTATGTCTAAAAAATTAAAATACTAAAAAAATAAAATTAAATTGAATTAAAAATTAAAATACTCTGGCTTAACAGGAGACGATAAAGAGTATTAGCAGAGGGCAGCCCCAGTGGCGCAGCGGTTTAGCGCCGCCTGCAGCCCAGGGCCTGATCCTGGAGACCCTGGATCGAGTCCCACGTCAGGCTCTCTGTATGATGCCTGCTTCTCCCTCTGCCTGTGTCTCTGCCTCTCTCTCTCTGTCTCTATGAATAAATAAATAAAATCTTTAAAAAAAAAAAAAGAGTATTAGCAGATTGGAAAGGCAAGGTAGTGTTTTTAAGTGTTTTTAAACTATTTTCAAGCTCTAAACGTACAATTTAATAGATCAGGAGATCAGGAACACAAAATAATACAAATTTTATTTAAAAAGCTGAAAGAAAAATAAAGCTAAGTCACATGGGAATGCACACACTCAAATATTCTCCATTCAAATACCTTAGCTCAGACAAATGTCAGGATTTCTTGTCTACTCCGCAGGATACAACAGATCATCCCAAAGTCAAGAAATAATATAAAATACACTTACATTTAGCTTTTGAAAGGGATTTTCCTGGACTTCATTATAAACACATTTCAGAAAATATCTCCTGGATTAACCTGCTTCTAGTAGAATGTCTCTTGGCTTATAACACCCAGACTTCACAGAGTCTGTGTGTGTGTGTGTGTGTGTGTGTGTGTGTATCCCAATATAAAGTTTTTTGCTTTTGAGGAGGGGGAAGGGGGCAGTATTTACATAAGAAAAATTTGTATTTACATTCCCCAAATTAAATATAACATTTTTAACAAAATAGTGTGTGAGAAAGGACCCAAGCCATATTCCAAATAAAACTGTCAGAGTGTCAATCACAGGTCCATGTCGTGAAAATGTCCAAATGTTAACAAGGGAGACAAGCTGTTTAGGTGTTGCTGATACCAACATGTATCTGCTATGTAGATATCAATAGTTTGTTAAAAATCATATTAATTACTTGATGATCAGAAAGGGAATTTTAAGCAATTTATATCCGAATATGATGGTTTATGACTTATATAAAGGCAGGCATTTTTCTGTATTTAATTAATCAGTGGAAATCAATACAGTGTTGGCAATCTTCCTATGGAATTAAACAAGTTTATTTTTGAAGGCACATAAAAACGTGCTTTTGACATTAAAAATGCTATGAGAGTTTGCAAAATAAAATAAATGGGATCATGGTATTCATTATCAAGGTCCCAAGGATGCTAGCAAGACTTGAACCAGATGGCAACTTCGAATTACAAGGCCAAGGAGACCTTGCCTGCGAAGGAGAAAATGAGTGACTGGCTGGGTCAGGTTTATGGCATGAAGCCTAAGGCAAGAATCTTTGGAAGCCATCTGTGGCTTCCTGCAGCCTTAGCTAAGGCTCCAGGGCCCCAGAATGCTTAGCTGAAGGACCTAAACATGAACAGTGCAGCCCGAGGCGAGAGGGAAAACACTAGAAAAGATCAGGAAGCTAGTCCGGGAGAGGAACGGAGACTCACACCCCACCTGGAGGTGAGCCCAGTCAGATAACTTCTGGCTAACGTCAGTGTCTCAGTCCACAGCAGAAAAGGGCTTGAGGCCAGAGACCTAAGCATGAGAAGGAGCCCCATAGCAAAAGGAATCTGGAAGAAAGGCCATGAGAACATCTCTGTCAAGGAGCAACCTGCTACAGCTATTTTAAGATTCTTTTGGTGACTCTTTCTGTTCTTGTTAACTCTTACTTCCCTACTGTGATCTAATGTCTTTTAAAACCGTGATTTGTATTTATGTTTCAGAAGCACCTGGCCATGGAAGGCATAGTGAATTGGTGTCTGGCCCTATGAAACAATCGAGGTGAGGAAGGAGCACGGTGTGGCACGAAAAAGGCAGACAGGCCAAATAAGTTCCCGAAAGATTCAAGAGGAACTAGGAATGAGCACAGAGAAAGCAGGGGTAGGAGGGGGGTGTTGAAGAGGGACTGACCAGCCCAAGGTTCCTTGCTCCTTTACTACATAGTACAGAATCCCACCACCAAAATTCCCCCACTAATGCAGGAAAACTTCCTAACAATCTACACCAAACTAAATCCTATACATCCTTCAAGGGCTGAGCTCAAGCCCTACCTACTTTTAAACCATACCCACTGAGAAAGATCTCCTTCACTTAATTTATCTTTAACAGCTGTACTTGATACTTTGGCACCTGCAACCATAAACAATCTTGTCTTCTTGTATGCATTTGTCTCATTTCTCCAAACAGATTTTAACCCAGTTGAGGGCAAAAATGCTGCTTTAGTGTTCTTGGATTCAATGAAGAATTATAGCATCTCTTCCCTCAATGTTCTCACATGGCATTATTCGATAAATTTGAAAATTAAACTTTCACTGAACTATAAGTTTGTCCTGCCTCAGATATCCTATTGAATGAAAGTGTAATGAAGACATGTGAGATAAACCCATTTGTCTACTATATTTTCATGGTGATTCTTCCATCAGAAAAAGGTTGGCACCAGCACGTGGGGGCAAGGGAGGTAAGGGGAGGGAAGCACACAAATAATGTTAAAATTCACAGAATGACAATCCCAGAGAGAAAATTATCACTGTACCACAAAAGCCTGGCATTACAGGAGACTGATGCAGCTGACAAAGCATGGAAAGCAGTGACAATGAAAAAGAAATATGTAACAATAATAGCTGTAGCTAATAATTAGTAAGCACTTTATTATGTGCCAAGATTATACTGAGCACATCATTTACAGCAAACCTCACAGCAACTTTTTTATCTGCACTTCACCTATGAGAAGTGAAAAACTGAGCAGCTGAAGGAAGCTGCTCTTTGTGCTACAGAGCAGTGAGTGGCACAGTGAGGTTGCCAAGTCAGGCTTTTTAGTGACAAAGTTTGCAAACTTGCCCGCCTGTGCTAACAGGTGCACAGACGTGACAAGAAGGACAACCAGCTCCAACTCCCCCATGAATATCCAGGGAACAAACCCTCTGTGGTGAAAAGTCTTGGCCCCCAGCTCCAACATCTCAGCCCCATGTGATCCATTCTACATAAGACACTAGGTAATGCCACTCAAATGCTATCAGACTGGGTCCCATAAAAGCTTTTCCAGATTCCTTACATAGAGGAAACTGATTAAGGAAATTGATTCTAGCTGCTACGCCACAGAAACGGAAGTACAGCCACCCAAGCACAGCAGCAGAGACATGTTCAAGGGGAAGTCTTCGAATTGCAGAGATACTTCTCAGTGGAGCCAGTATCAAAACCATTTCTGGCATCAATGCCTCTGACTGCCTTCCTCCAGTGGGGTCTGGGGAATCTATGAATATTCACATTTCTTCAATGTGCCACTCAATAAGCATTTATTACAATCAACCTTTGCTTGTATTAATCAAATGAACCTAAGTGACATACTTGAACATTCATTTATAAGCCAATAAATACATAAAGAAGTCTCATGGAGAGCTTGGGGAGTCTGCAAGGCCTGTGTAACACATCTAGCACACTAATTAGGAAACTTCCTAAAAGCACAGTAACTAGCTTGAATAAATCCCCCTACCCTCGCCCCAGCAAATCAAGTCTAGAAGGCACAGATAATCTCCGATTTACATTACAAAATTATAAGTTTCTGTAAGTATGCCAATACCAGGGCTGTCTTCCTTCATATCTCCAGGTCTATACCCAGGGATCTTGGTCAGCCCCATCTCGAACACTGGGGACTGCTAATAGTACCCAAAGAACTTTAAAAATGTTATTTAGACCAGAAAGGGCCATAGAATTAAACCCATTTTTAAAAGACAGTCTCTCTTTCATCTTTCTTTTTCCTGTTCAGTGGCAAACCTTACAAAAATAATGATAGTCACTGAAGGACCACTTCTTTTTAGACTGAAGTGTTCTGACATTTTTGTAAAATAGTGTCTGAATGGATGCAGTTGGACTGCGTATAATTTTCCTAAAGTCAAGCAAACCTATAATTATGCAATCTAAGCAGCCATGCTATTCATTAGACACGTCATCTGTTACTCAATGTCAAAATGCACTAACAGCAATATTATAACTATTACTATTCCCTGTTTGAAGTGTTGAATAAGGCATTAAAGTTACATGTTCTGTACAACACTGAGAAGAAATGGGTGATTTCATGTTGCAATCACTGCAAGTTAAAATTCATGAGGCTTCAATGAGAGAAAGGTGATGGTAGGAACAAGTTATAAAAGCAAAATAGTAACAATCAATGCCAGTTGTCTTGAATATGAAAGACCAGGGCAAAATGAGGTGAAAAGATTGGTCTGAGAAAGAAATGGAGGATGCCAAACTAGCTATTTTTATAGATGTAGACTCACGTAAGACAAATGGCAAGTCCTCTATTTATGACCAGAAGATATAGGTAATACGCCTGTAGCAACATGGTAATTTTTACATAGCACAGCATGGACTCATGAGAGTTTATCACCCAGGGTGATTTCCAAGATCGTCTAGGGTCTCTCCACATATTATTTGCTCAATATAACGGCATTTTAGGTCAAGATTAAAAATGGGGGAGCAGAAGATTCTTTATCTTGGCTTCTCCAAGTTCAGGTGGACATGGTCAGGAAACCAATCAAGCTCTTGTTAAAACCAGCAACCAGTTTGGCAAAAAAAAGGAAGGTAAGTGATACAGCTAAGAGATGTAGCCTTTAGACCAACTATTCTAAATAAGGCCCATCCCTAGCCACAGCTGCCTAGAGCTGCAGCCTAAGGCTTATGTGCTTGAGAAAAATAAAGTCTCTTCCCCCAAGGCCCAGCCCTGAGGTTTGGGAAACATAGCTGAAACAGGGCCAAGCACATGTAGTACCTAGAGCCAAGCAAGTACTCTTAGCAGCCCACCCGCCCCAGGTCCTCAGTAGAACTGTCTTCAGTGAAACAGACATGAAAAAGAAGGCACTTTCCCTCCTCTTTCCCCTAGCATGTCCATACACATCTCTGTACTACCTCTCTACACTACCAGATGTCTTTTTGCTTTGCTCTGCTGTTCTCTATGATCTTAGCCACAGATTCCCTTTCCAGAATCCTCCCTAATCTCCAGAATGGGACCAAATGCTTCATGCCTTATAGGTCCATAAAACTTCTCTACCTTTACAACTAGGACACATGTGAATGTGTGTGTTGGGGGGCACGCCCTTAAGACAAATTTCATCTACTTTTCCCTTCCAACTTTTTGTTCCTGATTCAACTGTATAGTTTTGTCCCTGGCCAAGTTGTTTCCTGAAATTTTGTCCTAAACAAATAAAAATTGCAGAACCGGGTGTTTTTTTATTCTACAAAGTCATATACAGGCATGTCTGAACAGGAACAATACCAATTACATATAGTTGATATATTTTATCAATAAAATGCTGGACTAAGACAAAGCAGCCATTTAGTGTTCTTATGGGGTTGCTGACTCCAATTCAACATGAATCACACACCCAGAAGGATCTGATAAATATCCATGCCATAAAGTACATATGTCCGTTTTGGCAAGGAGCAGGGGAAGAAAATGAGGCAGGGAATCGCCTGATTGGATTTTAAATTTCCTAGAACAGATGGGACCTGGAATAGAGAGATTTTTACTTTCTAAAACAGAAATCTCTTCCTAATCTCTTTAGTGATTTGTATTTTACAAACAAGAAATTTCTTCTTTCTGGATGAATTGAAACAAATGACACTATAAATCATACCTTTCCCTCCCCCCTCCACAAAAAAGGACCAAAATACAAAACCAAACCAAACCCATTCCTCTCTTAAAATACAGCTCCAACTATCTCTAGTAACATATACCTACATACACACCCACCTCTTTGAGTGGGTGTGTGTGTATGTTTTTCCTGGTAGCCTAGTATTAAGCAATCATTTAATATTCATCAGGAGTCAAATTTAATGACTTACTCACTGCTTGAGCAATATTTAATAGAAACTTGTTACTTCTCCCTACACTGTACTTTAGCCATAATTATTCCTCCCCACAGATATTAGTGTGGAGGAAAAGTTAAAACTGAATCCACATACTATAACTGCCTCCCATCAGAAATAACAGTGAAGAGCAGAACAGTGTAGGGCACAAACTGGTACACGACTATAAATGCAGTGAATATGGGGGAAATCTTCAAGAAATACTGACCTTTATAATCCTCTTTACTCATCTATACAATATTCTTGTCAATAATACAGAAGAAGGAAGTTGTATAATACAGTAATTCAAAAAGCCAGCTCTAGAGTCAGATTACATTCAAATCTAGGCTCTATTACTTGCTAGCTATGTGGTCTTTGAGTAGTCACTGTATTAGTTTCCTCTTCTGTGTAATGGGCACAGTAACTCAAAGCCAATACAGGACAAAATGAGAAAACACAGACAAAATGGTCAGCACAGGGCGGCCCACAGTAAGCACAAACAAGATTCTGTCATTATAATTACTGCAGCATGGAAAACTACTCTGCAAATGGAATTAGTCTAAATGCCAAAAGCATTCTACCCTTAAACCAAAAGGTATCAAGTGAAGGTCCCCTCCTTAACTCAGTGGTTTTTCTAACTTGAGAACAAAGCACTCAAACTCACAAAACTGCAGTGCTCAATGAGAAGCTCTGTAAGCCTCCCCTCACCAATTAATGTCCAGAAACCCATTTACTTAGTATATGCTTGAGGCCTTATTATGTGCCAGGCAAGGGGGAAAATGCTTTCAAGCTAGGAGCAGCTACTCCTGCCCACAGAAGGTAGGAAAGGTTTAACAGGTGAGGAGATACACGTGTACTTGACCTTGAAAGATGAGTATGTGTGTACCAGATATTCACCAGACCGAAGGAGAGGCTAAACGAATGCTTTCACCCCTTTCTACAGAGGCTGACTTTGAGTTTAAATTCTCAAAAATACTGAGGATAAGAAAAGAGGAGAAAGGTATAGATTTTAAAAAAAGAACAAATCTTCACCGAACATTGATAATGTGCCAGGCACTTTGAACATACTACTCATTCTATCCTTCGGTACAACAATGTGAATTAGGAGTTATTAAAAATAATTCGATAAGGAAACTGATACTCACAGAGGTTAAATCATATGCCCCAGGTCACACAGTTAATAAATGGTGATGTTAGGAACTGACCTCAGGTCTAACTTTAAAGTAGCATGGCATGTGGGTCTGACTTACTACACAGAAGCAAATAATCCACTCATGCAACAGTCATGGAGTAATAAATGACCAGTTCTCTAGATAAAAGAATTCTCCCAAACATTACCTTCTTGTAAGAAAGAGGGAAAATAAAATTGACTTAAACAGTTCTACACCAGAGTAATAGAGACCATCTTTCATTATATAGACAGGTATTTCCTTAGAATACATAGTTAATATTCCATAAACCACCATGGTAAAGGTATAACTTAAAATATTGCCTGAAATAAATTCTATGAAGGATTAAGCCTACAAAATCATAGAAATAGTCTGTAGATATAATCTAGTCTCCACAAGTCATCAAAAGCACTATGAATCCCAGCAATGGGTAGCTATCATTTTAAAACATACTCACAGACCTTTTTTGGTTGCCTATTATAAGGCCTTGAATCTTCAAGGTCAAGTCTGTCTTCTATATGACTTAAACTCTTTTTCTGTACCCTTCTTGCCCATTTCTTCTTATTTAATCCCTGGCAGACTCGAAGAAATAGTCAATTAAAGGCAGCAAGTAATATATATATGAGCATTTCTAGTCAATGTAATTTCAGTGACTGCTATTTCTCCTTGGTCTTCAAGCCCTTCTTGGTGTCCAAATTCTAGCTAAAATGTGAGGCTGGAAGGCTCAGGAGTCTTAAGGGACAGCCTGGCTTTAACCTGGTTTGAAGTGAGGCTTAAACCTCATGTGATTATTGAGCAAATTAAATGAGAACCTAGGTAAAGCACCCAATATGATGTCTTAAACACTGTAGACTTAATAAATAGAGCCTATTTTGCTGTTAACTGAGTGTGCTTTCCAGTATGCTTCAATACAAATCTTGTATTTTACTTAAACTACTACTTAGTAAATCATGGGATCATCTCATCTATTTTTAAAAATTAATAAAGCATATAGTTGAGAAGTTAATTAAACACACAGCTGAAAAATTCAAACACTATAATAATGCGGTGTCTCCAATCCCCAAACTCCCTCCCCAGAAGCAACCTTGTATACAAGGTTCTTGTATAACCTTGTATAACGAGGTTCTCATTCCATGGAAATAGTCTATATATAAGGCACTCACTTTTAAAAAGAACAACAGAAATTAAGGCAAACCAATATACCAGGGAAAACAACATGAATATTAAAAACAAGAAAGGAGAGATGCTAAACAAGGAATACAATATGGCTGTTAGAGGGGAACTTCCATTCACTCCTTGAATAAATATTTACCAAGCACTGAGCATGTAGATGTCTGACACACTGCTGGGTGGCCTGGACAGAGCAGCAAACAAGGTAAACCCTGTACCTTTTCTCAAACAGCTTATACAAATTTCCACTCCATGCAAAAATTTCTAAAAAGCCCTGATATGACCATCATGCCTTTGTTTGGCTCTTGGTGTGGTGGGAAAGCTTGTTCTCTGCCAAACAGCTCTAATTATTAGAGCCCTTCCAAAAAGAGAGCTGATTCATCACCACCCTAGAACAATTCTAGGCAGTGAGAACAATAAATTTGAATTGCTCTTTTACACACATTAACTTATTTACACTTCATAACCTCCATATAGAGTGATCTTACTCTGTCTTATATGGCTGAGGAAATTGAGGCTCAGAGGTTAAGTGCTTCCACTGAAGTCATACCCCAATATCAGAATTAGGACTTGAACCCTAGTTCTCAACAGCAGGGCTGCAGAAAAGCTACTTAGGGAGTCACACAGAAACAGTCAACTCTTCCAGATAATACTTTTTCAAAGATCTGAAGGTGGCTCTTAATATTCCCTATCTGTGAGTCTTTGCTTCTCCAGGATAAATAATGATCATCAAATTCATTCAACCCAGCCAACCTGCCTTCATTTAACCATGCTTCATTTGCTAGTGTCCCTTTTACAGATGGACTCCAGAAATTAAAAACAATTACAGCCACAGGTTAACCAATGAAGGCTATGATAACACTATTAGTGCATGTGTACTGCTGCGATAATGGGTTATTAGTTTTCTTTCAAGAAATTAAATAATAACATTTATTGAGCACTCACTGTGTACCTGACACTATGCTAAGCCATTTATACACATCACTTCACTCAATCCTTCTAATAACTCTGTGAAGGAGACACCATCATTATCCCCATGTGATAGAACAAAAGAACGGGCTCAGAGGGTTTAAGTACCCTGAACCAAGGTTATATAGTCAATGAGCTATAGAGGGAACATTCAAATTTGGGTCTATTAAATAACAGAATCCATTCTACTAACTATCTCAATAATCATCACCCTGTGGGCATAACCCATTTCTCCATGTCATAAGACTTTGCCAAATGCCTTTCTAAGATCTATTCATATTAGACTAAAAAGCATCCCTACAGTACCTGGGAAGTCACCACAATTAAAAAAGGGGGGGGTATCATGAGTGAAGAGGAACTAGGGTAATCGAGTTCAAAAATGAGATCACTACTCAAAAAAAAAAAAAGGTTAATGATCTTTTGCTTACATGTGGATAGCAAATGCCACAGACCAGCCTACCTCTGTACTCATTTTAAATAAATTTATATCAGGAAAAAAAATCTCAAATGGGGTCAGCCTACTTTAAAATATAAATTTAATGAAACACCTTAACTAAACAGAAATTAAGTCCTCAAAAATATAAAAGTAAGTTTGAGGGGTGCCTGGGTGGCTCAGTCAGTGAAGCATCCAACTCGAGTTCAGCTCAGGTCTTGATCTCAGGATTTGAGTTCAAGCCTCCACCTAGTGTGGAGCCACTTTAAAAAAAAGTATTAAAAAATAAGCTTGAGGAGATCTGATATGAAATTAGATTTTAAGGTCTACGATGACAAGAATAATAATCTGTTATTTACCTCTCAAATGTTGGTCTAAATGAGAAGTAATCTGTCCTGAGAAGCATTTCTTTAAGGAAAGAGAAGCACAATCACAAAAACTATGTCACATTCCTGTCAGAGGATAATTCCTATGCTTATTATTTTCGGAAAAGTAAAATAAACTTGATTTGTAGTGAACATGGCATAATATAAAACTTGTCAAGTCACTTTACTGTACACCTGAGACTAACACTGTGTCAACTAGACTCAAAAATAAAGAAATTTGATTTCACAAAAACAATGGCAGATCAATCTGTTAAAACTGAAATCACTGACAGCTCCAGAAAATAAATTTATCATAATTTACCACAAACATTATAACCATCCTGATACTGTGTGCTTCCTTATATTTGTACCTACACATAATGCAAGTTCTTGAGATCTTAGAATTCTTTTTCTCATTACATATCTTACCACTTCTAAGATGTTTTATTTTCATAACTTTAACTGACTTAAATCATTAGTGATTCCCCATATTGTTTGTCTTGCCTTCTTTAAAAAACCTGTATCCTCTTTAACAAAGAAATAATGATCCATAAACAGTTAAATCTACTAGAAATGGCTCATAGAATTCTGTTGGGGTAAGTAAACTACTTTGGTAATGGGAATTATCCCCCACTAATATTTGTTTCTGGATGACACTTATAATGAAATGCAAAGTAAGAAATAAAGAACTATTAATATTCAATGAGTAACTAACTGGTTCTGTAACACTATGGTACTATTTATAAAATGGGAGGTACCAATCAATCACATCCCACATACAGGTACACAGTCTCAGCACCCAAAGCGAACTAAACCACATGCAAAACCCAAACCCTGAAGTCACCTTAGACCCCTCCCTCCTAGCAACCTCCTGATCTAACAACTCAGCAGTTCTATCAATTCAGCCCACTCAAGTCAACTATTCTCTCCTTGCCTCCCTTTCCACAGCCTCCTTAATTTCAATCCTTATTATTTCTTCCTCAGATTACTGATTTGTTTCCTTAGTGATTTCCTTTTTCATCCTTTTTTCCCTCCAATCTTTCTTCCATGCTGTTACCAATGCCCAAGAACAAAAGAACAAATCTGAGGCTACTCTCTTATTTGTCAAAAGCCCACAAAAACCACTTCTGGCCAAAACTGCCTAACAGGGACCAAATTTACTCTCCTGCTTGAAACAAAAAAAATTCAAACTGAAAATAAATAAATAACGGTTTGCAAGACACTAGACGTCATGCAAGAAGAGGAACTAGAGTGATAGGAAACATGAGGTGAAACCTGTGACTGTCCCCCTCTTACTGTCTTGAGGGTGTTTGCAGGCTGCAGGGCACACAATACCAATCAAAATCTCACCTGACTTTTTTTTTGTAGAATTGACACAGATTCTAAAATTCATACGGAAAATGCAAAGGACTTAGAATAGGCAAAACAACCTTGAAAATGACCAAGTTGGAGGCCCAACACTACTCAATTTCAAGAGTTACCATAAAGCTTCAGTAATCCAAATAGGGTGGTGTTGGGGTACAAACAGATCAAAAGACCAAAACGGAGTCCAGAAATACAAATAGATGTATACGGACAACTGATTTGACAAAGGAGCTAAGGCAATTCAGTGAAGAAAGAATAGTCTTTTCAACAAGTTGCTGGTACAATTGGCTATCATAAGCAGAAAACAGAACACCTTTGATCCATATCTTGAGCCAAACACAAACATTTAGTCAAAATGGGTCACAAATCTAAATGTAACACCTAAAACTATAAAACTTCAGGGGAAAAATTATGAAGAAAACCTTTGAGATCTTGGGTTAAGAAAAGAGTTCTTAAATACAGCACTAAAAGCACAAGTCAATAAACTGATAAATTGGATATCAACAAAATTAAAAACTTCTGTTCCTCCAAATCTGTTAAGAGCACAGAGTGGGAGAAAATACTCACAAATCCCATATCTCACAAAAAACTGTATTCAGAATATATACATATATGTATTCTCAAAATCCAATAATCATAAAATCATAAAATGCTGTAACAAGTGGGAACAAGATTTGAATAATACTTCACCAAAGAGGTAAATGCCAAATAAGCTCACAAAAAGGTATTTAACATTACTGATCAGTAGGGAAATGCAAATTAAAACACCATATAATACCACTGCGTACTTATTAAAGAAGACTGCCATATCAAGTGATGAGGATGTGGAGGGGGCTACCCTAATGTATTCCAGATGCAGATTCCTAATTTCCAGACAACTATTACTACCAAAAAAAGCACATTCTACCACATAGTATACAGGCCACGTTTAATATAATTTCATCTTATCATAATGACTCAGAAGGGACTTCAAATATCATAAAGTCTCTCAGTGTCATCATGGTTTTATTGTTACTATAAAGTATGAAAACATGAGTCAACAGAAATTTTTTATGTAGCAGATATCAAAGAAACCAGTTCTTAGTCTATAATTACCTCACAAAATTATGATTGCTTTTTATTATAATTTGTTTTCGCCAATCCAGTAGTTCTCAAAGTGTGGTCACCAGACCAGGTGCATTAACACCACCTGGGAACTTGCTAGAAATGCAAGCTCTCAGGCCCTCCACCAAACAACGGGATCCGAAACTCTGGGGTGGTTAACAGCAATCTGTATCTTAACAAGTCCTCCAAGTGATTCTGAAGCATGGTAAAATTGGAGATCCATTATTTTAATGTATGTTTTAAAGTTTAAATCATAGATTGCCTTTTCTCTGAGATTCTTTCTGAATCCACAGTATTTTAAGACAAAGAGGAACCGTTTACTTCACATCCACATTTTCAAGGAATCTAGAACTCAACCAGCTGTTTTCCTATTTTTATACTCTTGAATTATTTTAGGCCTTTTAAAAAGCTAGAAAACCAAAACTGAATCTAAGATCCCATAAATAATGCATTCTACAAAAGCCTTTGTTTTAAAACAAACTTTTCCACTTAAATATCCTAAGTCATTTACTCACATCTATTTTTGCAACTGCACCCAACATTCCTTCCAAATTTACCAGAATAGATTTGCTTCTAATTTCAGCTACAAATTGTCATCCTCCAGTGAATATCTGTACAACTTTTAATTAGGTTCATCGAAATGGAATGGATTTTTAAAATCACTCCAGTTATAAATTTTAATTGTTTCATAAAGAGACCTAAGATAGAAGCAGAATGAAAGCGGAAATGGTTTGGACCAAATCAGGACATCTGGGGCTGACGATATTGCTCAGAGACTTAGAGTTTTCTGGGGCTCAGTTCCCTTATTTGTAGGAAAGAGCTGGAGTAGATGACCTGAATAGGCCATTTCAAGTTTAAAGGTCTATAAATCTGTGCTCTTAGGGATCCCTGGGTGGCTCAGCAGTTGAGCATCTACCTTCAGCCCAGGGCGTGATCCTGGAGTCCTGGGATCGAGCCCCACATCAGGCTCCCTGCATGGAGCCTGCTTCTCCCTCTGCCTATGTCTCTGCCTCTCTCTCTCTGGCTCTCATGAATAAATAAATAAAATTTTTAAAAAATCTGTGCTCTTACCCTCATGCTCTAGGGTACTGTAGTTTTTCATTAATGTGACGTAGGCAAACCTTCTTTATTTATTTATTTATTTATTTATTTATTTATTTATTTATTTTTGGCAAACCTTCTTTAAATGTTGTACTTGTTTTTAATCATTTAAAATTGTCTTAAGAAACATGCCTCTTGGGATCCCTGGGTGGCGCAGTGGTTTAGCGCCTGCCTTTGGCCCAGGGCACGATCCTGGGTCTCCAGGATCGAATCCCACGTCGGGCTCCCAGTGCATGGAGCCTGCTTCTCCCTCTGCCTGTGTCTCTGCTTCTCTCTCTCTCTCTCTCTGTGTGACTATCATAAATTTAAAAAAAAAAAAACAAAAACAAAAAACCATGCCTCTCTGTAGGACTCAAGAACATCACTCGCTATACTGTTACTACTCCTTAGCTGAATACAGTAAAATATGAACACACACAAACTTTAAGTTGTGAAAGCACTGCAAAGTTAGTGTGATTTTAAGTCTCTTATCCCTAAGATTGGTTTATTTATCTGAGACTATGGGGATACACAGTATGAACCCCCAACGGCAAAGATTTCACAATGTCATAAATAACATGGACTTTGGAGGCAGAATGCCTGGCTTTGAATCCTGCACCTACCATTGAAGAACCTTTGTGATCTTGGGCGAGTTATCTAAACTTTCTCAATTTTACTTTTTTTACATCAATCTTTTGTTAAGAGAAAATGATAATAGTATCTCTTTCACACAAATTAATTGAGCTAATCGACAAAGAGCACTTAGCACAGAATACACACTCAGTAAGCATTAGGATTTTTATTAGTATTACTTGCTAAGTCAGCCCTCTAATCAGAAGTTATCAGAACAAAAGTGCAATTCAATTTAATAAGTACACAAGGATCCACCTGGTTGGTGCAAGTCATCTCACCATTCATTATAGAGGCAAGGGTTCTTGTACTTCTGAATGTACCAAGAACTGCTTGGGAGATTTGTTTAAAATGCTGATTCTTGGGCTCTGCTTCCAGAAGCTCCAAGTCTGCAATTTTTAAATAAACCTCCCAGATGTTTCTAAGGCAGGTTGTTGAGGGCTGCAGTTTAAGAAACATTTCTGCAGGAGTTTCAAAGAGAAGGAATCTCTTCCTTCAGGTTCCTACAATCTCTAAGCATTTTTTCCATTTCAGAACTCACTGTGGCTACCTGTTGCACCTATAAGATCTACTAATCCTCTAAACCCCAACAAACCCATGACTAATGAAAGTTCCTGATACAAGGGCTCTTCTTGACCTTTAAAAACAGAAGATTCATGAACCCTGATTGCTGAGCTATAAACCTGATCATGGCTTCATTCATAGTCCTGGTCTCAGCCTTACACTTCCAACACTGCCACCAGCAGACATCACAGGGCACATTTTCAAACAGAGATTACACAGTGTCAAAACCCATACAGGGGCACCTGGGTGGCTCAGCTGGTTAAGCGTCTGCCTTTGGCTTAGGTCACGATCTCAGGGTCCCAGGATTGAGCCCTGCATCGCATGGGCTCCCTGCTCAGCAGGGAGTCTGCTTCTCCCTCTCCCTCTGACCCTCCCTACTAATTTGTGCTCTCATTCACACATTCTCTCTCTAAATAAATAAAGTCTGAAAAAAAAAACCCATGTAAATTTAACTCGCAAAAATTTTAATGTATATAAAGCAGTAAGAACAAAGCAACAATCAGGGATCAGGGGATGGAGGACAGAATGCAGACTATAACAAAGAAATATAGCCTTATTACAAATGTTTGAGTTGACCTCATTGCAGAGAGAGGGGGGAACAGACCTAAGTAATCTTAAACAACGTTTTGAGTGAAAACTGTAAGACTAAAGGCTAAAAACCTGTACCTAGGCACTGCATACTAGCTGATGAAGCTTTTTGTCATGGGGGTACACGTTAACAATTCTGAAACTGTCTTATATGTAACTGGCGTCCAAAGAGTAAGTGAATGGATTGGTGGACAGTGCAAGGCCTCTATTAATATGGATGCATAAGACAGAAACTTGAATAACATCACTGATTTCTTCCTTTCTCTCAATTTTCATACTCAATAAATCATCAAGCTGCATTAATTATTTCTCTATTGTCTCTTAAGAATCTATTTCTTGAGGTGCCTGGGTGGCTCAGTCAGCTAAGCATCTGATTCTTGATTTCAGCTTAGGTCATGATCTCAGAGTCCTGAGATCAAGTCCCTGTTGGGCTCTGTACTTAGCACTGAGTCTGCTTGAGATTCTCTCTCTTCCTCTCCCTCTGTACCTTCCTCCTACTTGCATGTGTACACATGCACTAACACACTCTCTCTGATAATAAAATCTTTAAAAAAAAAAAAAAAAGTCTACTACTAATCACCCAGTTCATCTTCCTAGTCCAAGCCCAAGTCACTATTATCTAATGCCAGAGGATGGAGTGCAATGGCCTCCCAACTGAGTGGCCTACTTCCACACTTGTTCCTAGCAAGCCATTCTCCATATTATATCCACAGAATTAATGCAAAATATAAATGATCCTATTCCTATTTTTAAAACTTTTTAATAGCTTCTTATTGCCCTAAAGTCCAAATTCCTTAATTTGACTTATGAGAGCCCACCCCATTCTGATACTTTCCTAATTCTCTCCAGGCTCTGTTCAGTACCCAGTGGCCATGTCTATTTTAGTCACGGCTGTATTTCCAATAACAAGTTCAGGTAGTACTAATTCTTTGATCTCTAAGTGAATGCTACCTCCTCCGTGAGAGATAGACTCTATTTTCTTTATCCATGATAAAGAATAGCCCTGTGATGGATTTATAAAACTGAACACTGGAAGTGATCTTCTGGGAACTTGAGAGCCCAGGTTTTAACAGATCTGGCAGCTTCCGCTTCCTTCCTTTTAAAACAGCTACTATGCTGGGAGAAACCCAAACCACATGGAGAGACTCTATGAAGCAGAATTCTCAGGCTCTGATCGACAACTCCAGTTGAGTATCCAGTCAATAGTCAGCACCAATTGCCAACCATGTAAGTGAGCTACCCTGCAAGTTTCAACCCAGGCAAAACCTCTAAATAAGTGGCCACCATCTTAACTATATGACTTGGAGTGGAAGAGCCTCTCAGCCCAGTTCAGTCAACCCACTGAGAATCATGGAACCTTAAAAAAAAAGTTTGTGGCTTTCAAACACATTAAGTGTTAGGTTAGGACAGTCTGTTTCACAGCAATATGAGCACATGTCATTATGGGTTGAAATCGCATTCCTGGTACCAATTTCATCTATTGGTACTTAACAAATTACCCCAATAAGCTCCATGTCTTGATGTGAGGGACACCATGCAAATACTGTGATGGGAGGACTTACAAGGGGGCATCACTGGAGAACAGTTACTACTGCACATGAGAAATATGCAATGCCTGTAATAAACGTATGCACACCCATCCTATATTTTAAACTTCATTTTTCTTTTTCAAAACTAGATTTAAAATGTGTTCTTAATGAAAAAAAGAAGTCACCTGTTAAACTCTAAAAGATGGTATCAAATTTTAGCAAATATATCTCCTCAAGGTTCTTTTGAGAAATCTATTCCCAAGGACGCAACTAGGATCAACCAAAACCATTAAATAAATATAGAACAAAAGTAGGTTAAAATCTCTGTTCACATAGCAGTCACTTGGTCTCCTTGTGTTGTAACTATATTAAAATGTGAGGGGCAGATTATGTAAAGAATTATACTCATATTCTGACAGGTTTCCCCACTGATAATATGGCCAAGAGTGGTAAGAATGAGAAGCAAAATCAATATTCTTGGAGTGAATATGCAAATATTTGTTAAACATCTGAGTGAAAAGTAAATTCCTGGAACATATGATTAGTTAACCAAAAACTAAAAGAGGAAAAGGAAAGAAACTACTGCATAGTTGAGTATTTGAGATACCTCTTAGACCCTGCATGGTCATGTCTCACATAATTTGGGTCCAAGAGGTTTCTAGGTATTACAAGGATGTGATGTGTGAAGCCAGCAGGGTTTCTTATAGGAACAACTATTTGTATTCTGCTTCGTAATTATTAAGTATCTAAACACAGGTGCACAGTGTACTCCAGAAATTATAAAATTAAAAACAAGTTGCAGATAACAACACTACCAATTTCATTATTATTAAGTTCCGGTCAAGATCCAGACACTCTCATAAGCTTATCAGCATTGAGAGAACAAAGAAAAGGCAGATACAGGGTAATTCTTTCAAATTTGAGAAATTCCAGAACTACCAAGAAACTCTGGAAGACTCTATTTCAAGAGAATAGAGAACACTGACAAAAACTGCATCTTCTATGTAACACATTACATAATCTCTCTTTGTTAACTAGTTAAAATGTCTATTTTAGACTGCCCCATAGGAACTCTGATCCTTTTCGCTTGAAATTAAATCCTATACTAATTTTCTAAAACTAGAACTCATTTCTGCTTCTTAAACCTATCATAAATGTCATTTTCCTATTAGGGAGGTAATGCCCACCCTTCCCTACACACACACACACACACACACACACAGCCCTCACTCCACACACTGTCAGTGCCATTCCCCATCCTAACCTTGAGGCATACACTTTAAGGTGGTTTTCCACTAACTCTCTTTATTACCGAAGCAAGAGTTTACAGGCTGACCAGCCAAGGTAAACAAAGCACATAAAGTGTTTCAAAATAGGAACAACCACGAAAAGAAGACACTGTCCGTATTTTACATGCAGTGAAAAGGAAGCTGAAGATCTAAAGTAATTGGTTCAAACCAACACAGCTAGTAGAAAGCAGAACTTGCATTTTTAACTCATGGCTATCTGTACGATTCTAATTTTGTACAGTACTAAATCTACACCAAGAGCTCTTAAGGATCTGTCTCTCACCTGCAAGAAGCCCAATTATTAACAAAAGCAAAATAACTGAGCAATAAAATGTGACTACTATGTGCTAAGTAAGCATAGCAGAGAGCGTTTTATATGTATTAACTCTTATGTCAACCTTAAATAAGGTGAAAGTGAGAAACACGTGTATGCAGGCACACAGTTAAATATTCATCAGATACCAGTTGCTATTTTACAATACTATCCCCATTTTACAAATGAAGAAACCAAAATTTACTTAAAGTCACAAGGCTAATAACAGCCAGAGCTGGGTTTGAACCCAGGTTACTCGATTCCAGAACTGGTTCTTAAAGTCCTAAGTTACTCTGGCTGGCCAACCAAAGCACTGTGCTGCCCTAATTTGGCCCAAAAAGGGAAAGAAGAAGGGAACCCAGCAGCAACCACAGCCTTGCTACATTGAGAGATGTACTACATGGTGCTGGACTAAGTGCTGAGCCATAAGAAGTAGTGCTGAAAATACTAGAAAGGCCCAAATCAAAGCTGATCTTCCACCTAAAGCCCTGGCAGCTCCCTGAATCTGTCAGGTGTTGGGAATCAACTCTTTAGGGGTCTCATACATCTGTGTGTCTTGCAAGCAGAGACACTAACTCCCCTTTTGTTCTAGACTATCTTTTCAAGATGTCTGTACACATTCTCTCTCTAGGATTTTACGTCTCACAAAGCTTTAGAAGACGGAGTCAGTGTATTCCTCCAGAGCAGAGGGATGTGTATTAAAGATAATGTCTTCCTCTAGGGCCCAAAGTTGGGGATGTTTATTGCCCATTATAAAAATCTGGGTTCCTGGAGCTCAAGGGTCCTCAGTTGTGACACAGACTACAGGATCACCCTGGACCCTTCCATATCAACCCTGTAAGGACTTGGGAGTTAGCAAGGCAAACCTATGGAAACACGATATTTCCACCACTTGATGTGCACCAACAAGTAAGAAAGACCTTTGTCTATGATCTGGGAGTCTCCTGTCTTCTGCCAGCATCCATGAAACTGTGGTAGGCTATCTTGTTAGCTTGAAAGGGAGGTAAAACCTCAGAGGCTTTACAGATCTTCACACCATGCTCTTCACACCTCTTCTCATCTTTGCTTCCCTCAGAAATACCCTCTCCCACTCCACAGGAAATACTTACTCATCTTTTTGTCAACATCTCCTGTATGAAATTTCTCCTAAAAGTCCTCAGCTAGTATGGACTATTACCTCCATGGTGCCCTCACCCCATTGTTTCCTGAAACAGGTTTCTTTCATAGCACCTTTAAAACTTTATTTCACTTGCTTATATCTGTGCTGTGCCAGTTAATCAATTTATTGCCTTTCAGGTCAAAATT
Organism: Vulpes lagopus; assembly: GCF_018345385.1. Taxonomy (NCBI): domain Eukaryota; kingdom Metazoa; phylum Chordata; class Mammalia; order Carnivora; family Canidae; genus Vulpes; species Vulpes lagopus. Next base: position 15,135,131 of record NC_054832.1, read on the forward strand.
CATTTTTTGATACATACTCTGTGATAATGGATGAAATTGCTTTAAGCATTTCTTCTTACAGTCAGCATAATGTTAAGCTTTCCCAATAGAGGGTGCTAGATGGACACTGCAGGAGGAAGAGCTTTCTCTGGCAAATGCTATGCTTGATGAAAAGACAGGATGCTTTTGCCCTGAGATCAGGAACAAGATAAAGATGTCCGTTCTTGCCACTTCTACTTAACATCATACTGCAGGTTCTAGCCAGGGTAATTATGCAAGAAAAATAAACAAAAGGCAAATAGATTGGAAAGAAAGAAATAAAACTATGTCTACCCACAGATGACATGATCTTGTATATAGGAAATCCTAAGGAATCTACTAAAGAAATTTTATTTTATTTTTTTTAATTAATTTTTATTGGTGTTCAATTTACCAACATACAGAAAAACACCCAGTGCTCATCCCGTCAAGTGTCCACCTCAGTGCCCGTCACCCATTCCCCTCCCACACCCGCCCTCCTCCCCCCTTCCACCACCCCTAGTTCGTTTCCCCGAGTTAGGAGTTACTAAAGAAATTTTAAGCATTATTAAGAGAGTTCAGCAAGGTTGGAAGATGCCAGATCAACATATAAAAATCAAATGTATTTAATTGCAATAAACAATCTAAAAAAACTAAGAAAACATTTATAATAGCATCAAAAAAAGAAATGTTTTGAAATTAATAAAGTATAAAATTAATACTCTGAAAACACTGTTTTCATCAGATCTTGAAAGAAATTCAAGATCTAAATAAATGTTAAAAAATTTCTATGGTCATGGATCAAAAGATTTGTTAATATCGTTAAGATAGTAACACTCTCTAAATTAATCTATAATTCTATGCAACCCTATTAGAATCCCAGCTGGCTTCTTTGTAGAAACTGTCATGCTGATCTTAAAATTCACACAGAATTACAAGAGATCCCAAATACCCAAAACAATCTTTAAAAAGAAGAACAAAATTTGAGGACTACACTTTCTAATTTTAAAACTAACTCCAAAGCAAGATAAAACAGGATGGTACTGGCATAAAGCTAGGTAGATAGAATTTCATCAATGGAACAGAACTGAGAATCCAAAATAAACTGTGTCTATGGTCTACTGATTTGCAAGCCAGTATCAAGATCATTGGGTAAAAGATCAAAGTATCAAGATCATTGGGGAAAGAATGGTGCTGGGACAACTGGATAGCCATATGCAAAAGAATGAAACTGGACCCTTAATTCAAACTACAGATTAACTCAGAATGGATCCAAATGTGACAGCTAAATTATAAAATTCTTAGAAAAGAAAATAGGGATAAATTTGCATGACCTTTGATTCAGAAATGGGTCCTTAGGTTTGACACCAAAAGCACAAGCAACAGAAGAAAAAGTAGACAATTGGGACTTCATAAAAATTAAAAACATCTATGCTTCAAAGAACACTACCAAGAAAATAAAAAGATGACCCAAATAATGAAGAAAAAATTTGCAAATCATGTTTTTGATAATGAATTTGTATCCAGAACATATTAAGAACACTTATAACTCAAAAATATAAACAGAAATAACTCAATTTGAAAATGGGCCCTGAAAAAAGAAAAAAAAAAAAAGTGGGCACTGAATCTGAATAGACATTTCTCCAAAGAAACATACAAGTGGCCAGTAAATTAAAAAGATGCTTCACATCATTAGTCACCAGGGAAATGCAAATCAAACCCACAATGAGATACCAACTTATAGACAAATCTTTGCAGGATTTCTTAACAATATCCAGATAATTATTAATAATAATCATCCAATGTTCATCAATGGATGAATGCATATACAAAACATGGTATACCCATGCAGTAGAATATTATTTGGGTGTAAAAAGGGATGAAGTATTGACACATACTAGAACATGGATGAACCTTGAAAACATCATGTTAAGTGATGGAAGCCAATCCCTAAGGTCAAGTAATTAATATATGATTACATTTACTTTAAGTATCCAGAATAGGCAGGTCTGAGGAAGAAAGATTAATGGCTTTTTAGGGCTGAGGAGAATGGGGAGACAGAGATAGGTGAGAGTAAAAGGTACTAGAGTTCCTTTTTTAGAGTTGATGAAAATGTTCTAAAATTAAATAAAGTATCTGTGAATACATTAAAAACCACTAGGTTACACACTTTAAATGCTCGAACTATGTTGTACCTGAATTGTATCTCAATAAAGCTGTTATTTTTAAAAAGTCACCAAACAAAAGGACAAAAAAGCTAATGGAGATCAGAGGGGTGATTAACTAGGAAGGATGAAAAAGAAAACTAAGCTAGAGTGAGTAAAATTCCATTAAGGTGAATTTAAGGTGATAAACCCTAAGTTACTGAAATAAATTTCACTACAGTATAACTGTATCTCATAATGAGGGATTCTTTATTTATGACACCAAACCTAATAACTATAGATATAAAGGCAATTAGGACTGGCTGAGGACATGAGGGCATACACAAGAATGAGAGTGTGTATGTGTGTGTGCGCAGGCGAACGCACACATAACAGAAGCTGTCTTGGATTTGAGTACCATCTAGCCAAACTAAACTTTGTGACTTCAGGCACATCTCTTAACCCGCCCTGAGCTTCAGCTCTCTCATCTGTCACATGTTGACTTCATTTTCATGGGATTACTAAGAAAGAAAATATCTGTAACAAGATCTAGAAATCTGTTGAGGGGTATCTTCCCATCTTTGTATTTCTAGCATAGTGTTTGTCAGATAACAGGTACTTAGTAAATATCTATGGAACTTTAAAACAAAACAAATGGCCCTTGGAAAGGAGAAAATTAAAATATAATTAAGTACATGCACTTTGATATGGACATGCAGGATTTGAAAACCTTTACAAGTAAGATTTTTCACATGATATATATGTATATATACAGGATATACATGTATGTATATACACATATATATAGTAACTTGATATAGAAACTATCAAGGCTCACATTATGATTTTATGTGAAATTAGAAATTATTTCCTACCAGTGATATAATGAATTAGCCAAGAAAAAAAAAAGTTACTTGCAAGAACATTTCTGCTGTTCTCTCCACAATCCCTTTTCAGGTCCCATCTCTTCGTTTTGATTGTGTAAAAAAAAAAAAATTTAAGATTTATTTATTTATTTATTCATAAGAGAGAGAGAGAGAGAGAGAGAGAGAGGCAGAGACACAGGCAGAGGGAGAAGCAGGCTCCATGCCAGGAGCCCGACGCGGGACTCGATCCCGGGACTCCAGGACCACACCCTGGGCCACAGGCAGGCACCAAACCGCCAAGCCACCCAGGGATCCCCCTGATTGTGTAAAATTTAACTCATTTTTCACCTCATATATATGAAAAGAGACTATCACAAACTGTTGTCTAGACCAACGGTCCGTCAGTAAAGTATAGCCTGCTACTGGTCAACATCTGTTCATTTATTATTGTTTATGGCAGAACTGGGTAGCTGCAACACAGACAGAAAGCCATAACTTGATTGGGAAACAGGATGTTCTTAACTGACTTTTTCAAATTCCCATATCTAGTGGTAGGAGTATAGACTTTATAAATAATTAAATGCAAAGAAGAGCTCTATTGTTTTGATGGATGAATGCTTGGCCAACACAGAGAAACCAAAGAGATCAGTTTGGCCTGGGTAGGAGAATATCTGCAGAAAAATGAGAATACTTAAGCTTGCCCTTGAAAGACGAATAGATGCCCTCTAAGTAGTCAACAGGGAGAGGAAGTCATGTGAACACAAGGAGGCTTGGCTAGCAAGGAGGCTTGACAGAGCATACTCGTGGAACTAAATCCAGTCAGTCTCTGACTGGCACAGACCGAATACGAAGAGGGGTGTAGCCGGTGACATAATGAACATTCTTGTAAACTACGCTCTATGGTTTAAAATGGGCATAGAAATTAATAGCTACTATTTGCAGAGAGTAAATGCCAGATGGTTTGGTCATGGCTCAAGACATGATCAAACAAGGATGATCTAGAGACAATTCATTGTCATCAAGATTTATAAATACAGTCCTAGGAAAAACTTTTTTTTAGTAAGCTCAGTACGAGAACCTTGTAAGTCAATAACGAGAATTAGCACAGAATGGACTCTCCATATTGTTTTAATGAAAACTCTCATCTTCAGGTACAATGGTGACACAGCCCAGTAAAACAGGGTCTGTCTCTACAATGAGCACAGGCATCTGCAATACTTGAGTAGATAAGAGGACTTATCTCAAAGCTTACTGCAATTGTGAAGGGGTAAGTCACACAGGAATGGATTCAGGGCAGCTGGGGTGGCTCAGTGGTTTAGCGCCACCTTCGGGCGTGATCCTGGACACCCGGGATCAAGTCCCACATCAGGCTCCCTGCAAGGAGCTTGCTTCTCCCTCTGCCTGTGTCTCTGCCTACGTCTCTGCATCTCTCCCTCTCTCATGAATAAGTAATAAAATCTTTAAAAGAAAAAAAAACGGATTGAGAATATGAAAGAAATAATTAAAATGTGTTATTCCCAATCTGAAATAGGTTATTGTGATAAATTAACCCTTTCAGAGAACGGTACATAGTCCTTGGTCAACCTCAAGGCTCAGTCAGTGTACACATATGTTAAACAGCCATGAATTATGTTACCTACCTACCCTATAGCATTGTTGTAAAGATTAGATGAATGAACACCCATAAGGCATGTAGAACACAGCTGGTCCACAAAAAGCACTGTGTCCACTATTATTAAGTTGCCTAATAAGAACAGCCTACGAAAGACATATGCCTACTGGATATAAAATCAGACTGCTAGGTCATAATGTAAAAAGTCATGACTGGGACAGATAGGCTCATAATCTCATTGCGAACAAATCATTTACTACTATGAAGCTCTCCTTATCTTTACATGTATTTGTCTTATCTGCTAATTCAATTATTAGCTTCTTAAGGGCATGAGCCAATAAATAATTGGTGACTGATCAACATAAAGTGCTAACAATTAGCTAAGAAAAGTGAAAACCAATCAAACTCAAATAACTGTTTTGAATCAGCATTGTACAGGAGAGGGAGAAAAATCACTTCGCCTGAGCACTGCCCCAAGAAAAGAAAACCTAAATCTTTCTCTTAAAGTAAAAGCCACCACTGCTGCCACCACCAGTTTAAAGACAGTAACTCTAGATTTTACAAATATTTTCTCTCCGCCTCCTCTATCTACTGACTACTGCCTATAACTTCTCACTGGGTATAACTTTTCCACCTAACATTTCTTTCTCTTTACTTTTCAGCTACCTTCTTCTGGATCTGACACTACAACAGCAGTAATAAATACAAAACCAAAGGGGTTGATAAAAGATGCCTCCCAGGTCCTTTTTCAATAAACTTCAGAAATATAATGAAACAGTGACAGAATCATTCTTAATCAACCATTAATATGGCAAATGGTGCCACAGAATGAAGGGAAAGGGCAATCAAGTCAATGAAGCTCCCTCTCAATGTCAGTCTAGACATAATTCTACAAGGTCTTCAAAGAAATTCTTGCAAGGAACTTGGTCAAAGCCTGCCTCTCCCTCTTCGGCCTGTGTCACTGCCTTTCTCTCTCTGTGTGTGTCTTTTGTGAATAAATAAATAAAATCTTAAAAAAAAAAAAAAAAAAAAGCAGGTGTGGGTGGAGCTGGCCCCAGTGCTTTAGTACTTCTCCAAACTTGAGTTTTTAACTCCCATCTCCTAAGAGAACTAAGAGAAAGCCTGTCTCTGGAAGCAGCACCCAGGGACAAGCAAATTAGCATTTCCAAGGTCAATTGCTGACAGGCCTAATTGTTTACAGCAACTAAAGGATTCTGGCTGCTGCAGTTAAGAGACTTGACCTTTCTGGCTCGCCCAATACCATAAGAAACTAATTTACCACATTAGCTACAAAATATCAAAGTACTGTAGGAATGAAGTCAAATCAGCATATGACATTTCAAACAGCATCAAATATTAATAGGATCCCCAGAAGTAAGCAATTTTAAGCTGGTTAAACAATCTGGGGAAGAACTTAAAATACCAATCATACCAGTGGTAGAGGAGCGACAAGCACGCACACACAAAATCAGTAAATGGTATTACCTCGCTTTACCAACTGGTTTGATTTGAATAGTTCCCAAAACTACTAAAAAGCTACTGCAAAACTAGTTGATGTAACTACCCTTACAGATTCTTGCTCTCCTCTGATACCTGCTGCTGCCTATTACAGCAGCCATCTGCCACATGTGGCTATGAAACACGGCTGGCTGCCTGAATGAGATGAACTGAAGGATTCTGAACTTGTGTACAAAAATAAAAATGTAAAAACGAACTCAATTTTTATACTGATTACATGTTGAAATAATATTTTAGACATACAGGATTAAATAAAATATTACTAACAGTAAATTCTATCTTTTATAATGAGGATAATAGAAAAATTTAAATTTCACATGCGATTCACATTGTATTTTTATGGGACAGTGTGGCAAACTTCACATTTATGTAAAACACAAATATATAACTTTAGCTGTAAAGTACAGAGAGGAGATATAGGTCTGAATGATAAATAAATAATCCTCTCTAAAATAATCAAATTGATTTCAACTGTTAATAACCAACCTAATAAAAGCTCCTTTCTGCTTGCTACCAGACAAAAGTTTATTTTCTAAAAAGGAAACTGATGTTTTAAAAATCGATCCTAAAATCTGCTCTACTTTTGCCTTGAGTTGTCATCTCTGCCTAAGATTAAACTAGCCTTAATTCTTTCCAATGATCAAAGATACATCATAAAATGCTAGTCTAATTTTTAATTCTGATCAAGTGATTCCAACTCAGTTTTCTTCTGTATTAGTCATTTTCATACACTGGTCATTAAAACCTAACTCATCTTTGCTGGAGACTAAAAAAAAAAAAATGATAATCAACAGAAAGATTATTCTCAAGAGTCTAGAACTCAGTATTCAGATACTATATTGTTTAAAAACTAAAATATGACTCATTTACTATTTCAGAAAGTGACATCCCATTGTGAATAGGAGAGCTTAGCAAACAAGAGAGCACAGCTAGCAATCATTTCCAACACATTCCATCATGTGGAGAAACCATGCCAACTTTCAGGTTGTTACAGTCAATGGAGTAAAGAAAATCTGGAGGTGTTGGGATGGTTGGAAATTTATGGAGTGAGAACGCAGGGCCACAAGAGGTAAGGCAAGGCAAACAATTGCCCAAAGTTTCCTCTCCTCGGGTCTTAAAAAGGAAACCTCTCAACTTTCTGCCTGAGGAAGCCAATAGGAAAGAAAAGCACATTTCCTACCTTTTAACCCCCTATAACTGTCCCAAACACAATTAGCTCTCTAGTAGAAGGACAAACTGACCTATTTATGTGAAGAGAATGTGTAAACCTTTTTAGAGTGGTTTTCAAATGTAACCAACAACAAAATCAAGATCCACTATCTTAGAATAATAAATAATAAAACTGCAGTATATATTTCTATCTTGTGACAGGATCAACATCTACCACTGGTAAATGAAAATGAGTAACCAGGCACCTGGGTGGCTCAGTGGTTAAGCGTCTGCCTTTGGCTCAGGCCCCGATCCTGGGGTCCTGGGATGGAGGCCCACAACAGGCTCCCTGCAGAGCCTGCCTCTCCCTCTGCCTCCGTCTCTCTGTCTCTCATGAATAAATAAGTAAAATCTTAAAAAAAAAAAATAAAAAAAGAAAGAAAGAAAGAAAGAAAGAAAGAAAGAAAGAAAGAAAGAAAATGAGTAACTCACATAATTGAAAACGAAGGCAATGGAAACAGGCGGTTGGTTATTTCTCATTACCGGAAGAGTTCACCTTAAAATGTAACCTTAATAGTCCTATAGTTTCTCTGGCCTGAAACAGTCAACATATGTTTGTTTTTTTAGAGATACAGAATAACTCGGGCTCTAGGCTACAAAATTCCAACAATTTAGTGATTGTTCCTTTTGCACAATTCTGAACTCTGCATTCAACAGAGAGCTAAGGTTGATGGTTGTCTCATAAGGAGTATTCTGGTGCCACCTAGCGGTGTATGTTTCCTGCTGAATAGGAAAATGAGCATTAGACCAGGGTTCTCAAAGTCTGGTCCTAGTGGACCCGAAGCAACATCAGCATCACGTGGTAACTTGTCAGAAATGCAAATTCTTGGGCTCAACAAACCAATTGAAACTCTGGTGGTGGTGGAGGGGGGGGGGTCCCCACAATCTTGTTTCAACAAGCCCTCCAAGTGGTTCCGATGCACTCTGTTTGAGAACCATTGGATTAATTAGCTCTTACACAGAAATTAAATGCAAAGTCCTAAAAAAAAAAAAAAAATTAGGCCTACAAATTAACAGAAGTGATCAATTTCGAATTTTGGAAAACTTAATTTTCTACAGAGTGGATCCAAATATCTGTATTGGAGAAGAGTCTTCAAAGACATTTATTAACTAATTTATATACATTCAACACCTGACAAGACATCAAACCTCTGAAAACGTCAGATGAGCATCCTGAAGTCTCTGTCCCTAGGAGACCAGGTTCAAAGGGAAGATCAGACCATATTAACAAAGCAAAATATGATATAAATGCAAAAAACACCCCACGAAACAGAAAAGACACCAACTGTTTCAGGACATCAGGATATGGCATGTTACTATATCTTAAGTGGGGGTAGGGTTCATCTGACAACACATGAAAAGCCAAGGAGGTAAAATATTGGTGATTTTTAAAGATATGGCTTTTTAAAAAAATTTATTGATTTGATAGAAAAGGAGTGTGCAAGTGTGTGCATGAGCTGGGGCAGGGGCAGAGGGAGACGGAGAGACAATCCGTAAGCAGACTTCCCACTCAGCACAGAGCTGACATGGGACTCTATCCCAGGACCCCAAAGATCATGACCTGAGATGAGATCAAGAGTCAGACACTTAACTGACTGAGCCACTGAATATTGGTGATTTTGTAAGTTAAGAGTCGTCTACCCTAATGATGAAAGACGCCACAGAAAAGTCCACTGTATATATGTGCCTTGTGCACTTATAATCAGGAGAAAAGCAGATCTGATGAGGCCTTGCTAAATTGTTTATTTTCTATTTAGGTCTTAGAGGAGAACTTGTTTATCTAATAGCAACTTAAAACTCCTAGGGTTCAGTAAGAGCAGCCCCATAATTTATCTACAAGTCTGCATTTCTTTAAATTCAGTCTTATAGTATGCCCTTCTTTGGAAAAAAAAAAGACCTCTGAATTTTAGTAGGTATCTATTTACTCAAAATTAAAGGGATACATATTTGAAGTTAAAACAAAACAAAAACTGGATCAAAAGACTAGTAGGGCCACTGGTCCACACCATCACAATTAAGTGTCATCCCTTACTCTGTGGCTCAAACTCTAAACCTATCGTGTAGGAAGGAGAAAATCAACTCTGAAAAGCTAGCCTTGCAAACCCAAGCCTCTAATACAATAAGTAACATTACAGGCATGAATGCAGGTGGCCTAAATATACAAAGGAAGTTCAAACACTTGCTCTATTGATTAGTTTTGATTTTGTACTTTTAAAATATTACTTTAATATACAGAGACCAACTATTTAATTTTAACATTTTAAGAACAACTGCCCTTAATACAATGTTTCTAACAAAACTCTTATTTTCAAACCTTTACTGGCACAGAGGCATAAGGAGAGGCCACAACCTGAGGTTCATTAATGTTTTAGAACAGGGCCATTCCTCAATTTTATTTAAACTTAAAGGGCTTATGAAAATTTAATTGCCTAAAGATGATAATCACAACAACAGTTATGGTAAAATAAGTCAGTACCTTCCACCTCAGAAAGCACAAAAGTATATAATAAATTTGAAAATCTGAAAAATGGGACGCATGGGTGGCTCAGTGGTTGAGTATCTGCCTTTGGCTCAGGTCATGGTCCTGGGATCGAGTCCCACATCAGGCTCCCCACAGGGAGCCTGTTTCTCCCTCTGCCTATGTCTCTGCCTCTCTCTCTCTGTAACTCTCATGAATAAATAGTCTTTAAAAATTTTTTTTAAATAAAAATCTGAAAAATAAGCCCCTGAAAAATCTAAGGTAATAAATTTCATTCTCCAATTAGGTAAACAAGAAAGTATTCCCAGAATACCAACACATTTAGAGAAAAAAAAATAGACATGGTGGCAGTAAAACTCTAATTGCCTAGACACTACATACTGTAACATAACTCAGTAAGAGCAGTCCCAGGGAAAGCAGGGAAAGGTGATCACTTCAAATGAGCTGGAAGTTGAACAGGGACAGCAACCTGGTACAAGAATATGCAACCACCAGTAAACAAAACAATACACATCCTTCCAAGTTCTAGGGAACAAGCATCCCCTTTACCACCAATTTAATAATGTAGCAACAAGAGAAATGCAGTACAAAGTGAGAAAGTAATACCTAAGTGATCACTACCATCTCTTTTAAACAAAGCTCATTTTAATTTGTGTTGAAACTGGATAACCCAAAAGGTAAAGAGAAAGAGTGGTAATCCTATAAGGCCAAAAGGAAAAGGGAATATTTCTGTTATGAAGATGATTCAGGCCTTTCCCACATGCTCTTCGGCACTTTAATTTCTCCCAATCCATTCACTGCTGTCCAACAACATAATCAACTAGTTTATGTTCCAGCTCTTCTCTCTTATGGCTTAAGATCCTATTATGATTTTTCTCCAGGTCACCTACCAAAGCCAAAGATAAAAAAAAAAAAAAATAGACTGAAGATCAGGCCAGTAAGGGTTAAGACTTTGAGAGGTGACCCACTAAAAATTATGGGTGACTTTTGCTGCTGGCCATGAATGAACAACTGGTATGGAACTGGCCCTCCTGCAGTGACGACTAGAAAGCCAGACAAAATAAATGAGACAGCTGCTTTCAGACAGTGAGACAATAGGCAAGAGCAGAACCATGAGTCCTGCAGAAAGGGAAAAACAAGTTAGGTAAGTCCTGCAATTGCCTGCCTCCGTGCACAATGGAGGAGGAATCCAATTTCAAGAATGAAAGTCTTGAAGGACCCACGAGGCAGAGACTGGAGTTCAGGGAAACTAAGATTACAGGAGTTTAAGACAGAGCACCAGGAAGGAGATATGCAGAGAAAGTCCTCTAAAAATCTGCAGAGCTCCCCCCAGTCCTAAACTGCTGAGAACAACTGCTGGAAGCTGTAAAGTGAACAATTCCCAGAATTCACACATCACTGGAAGACCTTCCGATTCCATCCAGCAGAGTGGAGCTATCTCAGCAAACTCTCTGGGCAATCAACAGAGATGCAGAAAGGCCAAACTTTGTAAAAAGGCTAAATTGGCCCTAAAATAAATCGACACTGAACTTGACCCACACTAACACAGTTTAACAGCCAGCCTGGAAAGGATTAGCCTAATCCACAAATTATTTTGATGCCTGCCAAAACAAATGCCATAATTCTTTATTGGAAGACACCAAATCTAAACACTCAGGGCACCTGGGTGGCTCAGTGGTTGAGCATCTGCCTTCAGCGCAGGTTGAGATCGCAGGGTCCGGGGATCGAGTCCCGCATCAGACTCCCCACAAGAAGCCTGCTTCTCCCTCTGCCTATGTCTCCATCTCTCTCACGAATAAATTAAAAAAAAAAAAAAAGGCACTCAGCAACATAATACACACAATGTCCACGTGAAGAAGCAGCAACAGACAGAAATGACAGGATTAGCAGATCAGGATGTTAAAACAGCTATTATAAATACGCTCCATATACTCAAGAATATAGAGAAAAACATGAACATAATGGAGAGAAATAGAAGATTCCATTTAAACTTTTTACGTCTAGAGCTGAAAAATCCAGTATCTGAATTTAAAATTCATTTCACAGAATTAACAAGACAAGATCAATGAACTTGAAGACACGGCAACAAACAGTATTAAAATTGAAGCCAGGCAGAAAATAAGACATGAAAAAAAATCAACCAAGCCTCAGTGATTCACAGGACATGATCAAGCTGTCCAATATACATATAATTAGAGTCCCAGAAGAAGAGAGGAGGGGAGGGACTTAAAAACTATCTGAAGAAATAGTGGCAGGGGCGCCTGCGTGGCTCAGTCAGTTGAGGATCCAACTCTCAATTTCCGCTCAAGTCATGACGTTAGGGTTGTGGGATCAAGCCCCAAATTAGACTCCACACTGAGTGGATCTTCTCCCTCTGTCCCTTCCCCGCTTGCATGTGTTCTCTCAAAATAAATTACAAAAAAAAAAAAAGAAAAAGTGGCAGAAATTTTTCTAAATTTGATCAAACCTGTAAGCCCACAAATTCATAAAGCTTAAAGAACACTGGGTGGCATAGACAAAATCACACAAAGGCACATCACAATCAAATCACTGAAAACCAGTGATATTAAAAACAACACAAAAATACTGTTGCTCCCCTGCCTCCATACACATATAAAATAAAAGCAACCCCAATCCAAAGAAAGCAAATTAGCATCTTTCTAAATCTTCTGATTGAAAAATGTTAATAGTTCATCAAAATGGAATTTTTCTATTTTGGTAGAAGCCTTCCTTTGCTGGCACCCCTAGCATAAGCTAGTCTGTTTACTGGGCAATCAAGCATGAACAGAGTTAAACTACTGCAAAACAACTTTATTGTAACTGTTATTAATGCATTTGCATACCTTATTGCATACCTTCACTAATGTCACACACTTTGGACCGTACACTCTCCTTCACATCAGGAACCTTCATGTTTTAGCCTGTACCGTTCTACTGATACATAACTATTTGAAGACACGTGAATGAGTCAATCTCATTTCATCCTCAGTACATCGTTATACAGTATATAGAACAAGATGAGAAAACGGATGCCCAGAGGGATTAAATGACTGTTCCAAGAACATTTGAAAGGTGAGCATTATCTCACATCCCTAGAATAATGCCTCTGCACAGGGTTATCCGAAAAGCAGACACAAAAGAAGTAAATTTTGTTACTTACTCTGAGTTTCCACAAGATCCAAGGCAACACTAGAAGCTGTGTCCATTCCAGAGCTGATACAGGATTGGAAGTTTTTCAAAGAGGAGAGAGCAGATTCTATACCACTGAAGGATATAAAACCAGTTGAACCTGAACTTGAACTGGAACGTCCGGGCATCTTGAAATTATTACCTAAGTTTTCAAACACAGTGAAATAAGATTTAGGAGTCAGGATTAGTACTGCATAGGAAAATAACACTACTATAAACATCCATATGAACGTATCTAATGGCCCACAAGTGCCACACTATTATATACATTCCATACTCCTGGAGGGGCCACCAAAGCACTGTGCTGTCATCTGTGCACAGATGCACTTAGTACATGGGGAAGCTAAGTGTTTTCATTTTTCAAAGGGGAGAGAATACCCTCCCTTGGGTAAAATATTCCTCGGTTCTCTAAAGAATTCAACAACAGCACAGTTCTTAAAAAGCTAAAACATAAAGGAGTTAGAAAAAGCAGACTACTCATATGATGCCTTTTCCCAAAAACTGGAAATAGTAGTAATAAAACACTTTAACAGGGAGAACTTCGAAACTTGTAATTTTTAACTTACCTAACATTTAGGCATACTGAATTCTGAAAACTGTATATATACAAATATAAATTTAAAAATCTGTATTATATATAGATATTATACATATTCTTGACAGTCCTCTGGGTTCTAACAGATTTATAGACTTGGTTAGATTTTATATTCTGTGTCAATAAAAGCAGAATTTCTCTACATTATAGAGTAAAATAGAGGAGCAATATGGAGTAGAGGTCATGTATGCAGCTTCTAGAACCAGACTGAGTTCAAAACCTAATTTTGCCACTTAAGTAACTGAATGACTTGAGGCAAATTATTTAACCTCTCGGTGTTTCATTTTTCCCTTCCTAAAACAGGAATCATCCAGTGCCTACCCCAAGGATTACTGTGAGAACTGAATGAAATAAGGTGTATAATGAAACACGCAGGATAATGCCCAACATATAAATCTTTAAAAGTGGAAGCAAATATTAACATCAACTTCATCATTTTAACACTGTACACAATACGGAGTAACGCTTAAGAGATTGGACACGGGACAGAGATGCCTGGAAATTCTGTTCCGTGCACACCACTTAGAACTGCACAACATTGGTCAAGTTGCTTACTTTCTCTAGCTTCAATCTGTTCTTGTATAAAATGGAAATAATCGTATCTATCTCACAGCATTACTGTATAAATTAAATTTCATAATTTTCTATAACTTGCCTGATCTTAGCAGTCAGTTGAAATGCTTACTGAAAATATAGATGTATATGTAAGTGCTATCTCAGACCTACTAACCTGAGTCCCTAGTGGACACTCCGGGGAAACCTATATTTTTATGAATCGCTGCAGAGGATTCTCAGAATCAAACAAGTATGGAGAACACTGAGATAACTGCATTTCCTCCCAAAATCATTGTTGGGAGCCTAACCCCCATTGTGTGGTATTTGGACCCGAGATCTTTGGGAGATAATTAGGTTTAGATGTCCTGAAGGTAGAGCCTAATCTCAGGAAGGAATTAATGTCCTCACTAGAAGAGGAAGAGACACCTGAGCTCGCTCTCTGCACCCAATAAGGACATAGTAAGAAGGGAGCTGACGAGAGCGAAAGAGAGGCCTCTTACCAGTACCCAGCCATGCTGGCACCCTAATCTCTTGACTTCTGGTCTCCAAAACTGAAAATAAATTTCTGTTCTTTAAGCCACCTGTCTATGCTATTTTTTAATAGCACCTGGAATGGACAAAACACACAATGTATATAAGGAATAATACAATACAGGATAAGTGATGAGTGTCTCCCACATAGTAGCTATCCTTATTATGTGCATGCAAAATTCACGTTATCTAATGAAACTCTACGCTTGCAGAGAGCTGAGGGAAACTTCCTTCCGTAATTCTGGAGTATTTCAGGAAAAAGATTTGGATTGAGAAGCAAAGAGAATGGATGGAGTAGACACACTCTTCTCTCTTTCTCCCGCTAAGAACAGCTAAGTACACAATTCACAGGACAACCCCACCCCCCAAAAGAATCATCTGGCCCAAAATGTCCATCATGAAACCTTGGTTTAAATCAACCTCCTCTTGAAGCCTTCCCTAGTAACAACAATCTCTTTGTTCCCTGTACCTACGGTTTCCAAGAAAGTTTAAAGCAAGGTTTCCGGGCAACCCAGGTGGCCCAGCGGTTTAGCGCCTGCCTTCAGCCCAGGGCATGATCCTAGAGACCCGGGATCGAGTCTTACATCAGGCTCCTTGCATGCAGCCTGCTTCTCCCTCTGCCTGTGTCTCTGCCTCTCTCTGTGTCTCTCATAACTAAATAAAAATCATATATATATATATATATGTATATATATATATATATATATATATATATATATATATATATATTTCCTGAATTTTCCCCACGCATGTTATTTTGCTTTCCCATACCGAGCCTTGTCTTAGGCCATTCAGGCTGCTGCAACAAAATACCAGATTGGGTAGCTTACAAACAACAGAAATTGATGCCTGGAGTTCTGGAGGCTGGGCAGTCCAAGGTCAAGGTACCAGCAGGGTCCCATTCCGGTGAAGGCCCTCTACCTCGTTCAGAGCCCCCAAGCCCTCTCACCCTTTGTCTTCACAAGGTAGAAGGTGCAAGGGAGGGAGCTCTCAGGAGCCTTTTACAAAGGCACTAATTCCATTCATGAGGGCTCCACCCTCATCACCTAGGCACCTCTCAAAGGCCCCACTTCCTAATACTATATCACACCGGCATTAGGATTTCAACATATGAAGGGGCGGGGGGGGTGCAGAAAAATGTAAATATTCAGACCACAGCAAGTCTGATTCACTTCAGGCAGGGTCACTTATCAGCTGACTTAAAAATATCGTTTCCCCCATGTCATCTCTCCTTACTGCAGGGTGGTAGACCCGGAGCTAACAATTTATAGACACTGCGGAACGTCCTTCAAATCACGGGGCCTATACAAGTCCAGCCAGAGCTGCAGCTCCTTTTTCAAGATGCAAGGGTACGTCTTTCCTTATGAAACCGTGTCTTAGCTATACAAGCAATTGCTCGTTCCCTCCCTCATGCTACTACTATGCCCCGTCTCCCTCACACACGCACACACACTTCTTCGTAAAACTCATCACAGCTATTTGTTCACCCGGCTGCCACTCCTTCACCCCGGGAGCAGCTTAAACCACAACCCTGCCACGTTCTGCTGGCACAAAAGACAGCTCCTCGTACGAAAGAGGCGATCAAAGAACGGAGGAGAGTGACGACAGGAACAGCAACCACCCTTTCTTGTTTTTTTTTTTTTTTTTTTTTTAAGATTTTACTTATTTATTCATGAGAGACACAGAGAGAGAGGCAGAGACCCAGGCAGAGGGAGAAGCAGGCCCCACGCAGGGGGCCCGACCTGGGACTCGACCCCGGGGCTCCAGGATCACACCCCGGGCTAAAGGCGGCGCTAAACCGCTGGGCCCCCCCGGGGATCCCCAGCAACCACCCTTTCGAGGCCCCCCAATGCGCCATAAACTGATGCCCTGGCGCTACTTTCTCATGCCCGCTAATGCTCACAACCAACTATAGAAAAGGAAACTGGGGCCCAGGGAGCCCATTTAGACCTCCTGTCCGAGGCCCTGCTTTTAAAGGCAGCTCAAACCCCACGCATCTGCATCAGGAACCCGTGAACTTTCCCCCCACTCGGGTGGGAGGATGGAGAGACGGCGCCTCGGGGAGGGGCAGCCTGCCCAAGCCTCCCTGCTCGGCGCGCAGAGCCAGGACCCCAGCTCAGGGCACCCGCGGAGCGCCCCAGGGGGAGGCGACACCTGTCGCCACCCTCGCCCTCGCCACCCCCCGCTTCCGCCTTACCTGGAGGCGCGCCCCGGCTCGGCCCGGCTGCACCCGGACCGCCCACGCCCGGACCCCAACTCCTTCCTCAACTCCCTTCCCGGGTCGCTGAAACCGCGAGCGCGGGCTCGAGCGTCATCAGCCGTCGCCGGCGAGCGGTCACATGACGCCCCGCCCTGCTCCCGCCCCCTCTGGTCATGTGACTGCCACGGGCGCCACAGGCGGAAGCCGGGGTCCCGCCGGCTGGCGATCGGGGGCTGCGGCTGCAGGGGTCGTGGTGCGGGGAGGGAAGGCCGGGCACCCGGGTGCCGACCCCGCCCGCCCGCGCTCGCCGGGCCCGCACGTGCGCCCTGGCGCGGCCGGGGTGACAGGTGAGTGAGGGCGGGATGCGCTCTCCGGGGCCCCGGCGCCGCGCAGGGCCGCGCGGGCGGGAGGTGCGGCGTGGACGGGGAGTCGGGCGTGGAGGGCTGAGGGCCTGCGTGGGGCGGCGCTGCAGCCCCGGCCCTCCCACCTCCGCTCGGGGGGCGGCGGTTCTCCACGCCGCGGATACTCAGCTGTTGGCCCGCCTCTGATCCCTCTGATCCCTCCAGGCTTCCAGGAGCCGCGCCGGGTGGGCGGCGTTATCCCTCCCTCTACTCTCGAGCAAGCGGGGTGCTCGGCGAGGGCTTTGGGAGCCTGCTAGACCCGGGTTTGAATTCTAGCTCCGCCGTGGGTTGCGAACTTGAGCCAGTCATTGCTCCTCTCTGCACCCGAGTTCCCTCACCTGCGGCACGCGGGTGCCAAAGTTCTTTGCATCTTGGAAACGAGTTCCGAGGGTCCCGACAGGTTCGTGGCGCACGGTCGAAAACATAAATCAAGTCACGGTGCCGGTAATGGAGCCGGATTCCAAGTGCACGGAGTTTCCTCCAACAGAGATACTTGGGGTCGTGACGAGGGAGGGAGGGGTCTTCCCGCTTCTGCGCAGAACCAGGAACGTTTTCCGTTTTTCGTTCTCCCGTCCCCCAGGGTTTAGGAATGGGGCTAGAGAGATCAGGCCCATTTCCGAACTTGCCTGGAAGAGATTTGTCAGTCACTTTTATTTTGATCAACAACCTTTCTGTTTTGTTCCCGGTCATGGATAGGTGGAGCCCAGTGCTTCCTTCTTTATGGAACCGAGGTTTTATGAAAGGATTAAAAAAAAAAAAAAAAGACTTCTTTTGTCCTCTGAGTAGGGCACACAGGTTTGTGTGGTTTGTCCCAGGACAATGTAATTTCCTTCAGAATTCAGTTCTGTACCTGTTGGGTAATTGGTATGATGATGATGATGCCATGCTGCATTCTTGAAACACGTTGTTGTCTTTTGTCTAGGGCTGCCTTCCAAACTGAAAACCACAGTTCCATACCAAATTCTTAAAAACAAGTTAAACAGCTGCTTTTTGGGGTGCCTTGTAAAGGAAGAGTAGGAAATCGAATGGGATCTCTGGTTTCATTTCATGCCAAATAGTAATACAGCCTATATTGAGAAAAACTGGTCTTTATGAGTTTTCTTCGTCTCTAGCACCAAGAGAACCACTAAATGGAAGATTTGATATAGGTTCATCTACAGTGTTTATCTGGGTCTCATTCCTTTTAAATCTCAACTAAGTATTAGCACCTTATGAAACCACCTAATTCTGAGAGCGCAGCAACATGATTAGGCATCTTTAATGTTGGTTTTAGATTCTGTTCTTTAGGGCAAGTTTCTCGACCAACAATGGGTTATCTACCAAATACTCTAACCAAATAATATTTTAAATGTTGCCTACAGCGTAAGGATTTAAGGATTAAAATAAGGGGTAAACACACAAAAGTCTTGACTTATGTCATTATTTCAAGCCTAAGCTAACTTGACTCTGTGCATGCCAGAGCTGAGTGTATCTCTTTTTTTGTTTTTTGTTTTGTTTTGTTTTGGGGGGGGCGGGTTTTGGTGGGTGAGGTAAGGAGAAGAAGGCAGGTAATGTTTTGCTTAAGATACTTTCTCCATGGTCCCATTGTCAATCCTATTTTGGGATCCAAAATCTGGGAGCAGTTAACACCAGTTAAACGTAGCTTGCTCACCTTGCAATTGTGTCTTGAGTTTCATCCTACTTAGACCTGGGTCTTCAGAGGAATTCAGTGACTTGTTGCAAAAAAAAAAAAAAAGGAATGAAATTGGGGTGCCTGGCTGGCTCAGACAGTAGAGCATGTGGCTGATAATCTCAGGGTGAGTTTGAGCCCCACACTGGGGGTAGAGTTTCCTTAAAAAAAAAAAAATGGAATGAGATGATCTGAAATTCAGCCTATTAGAGATCAATGTGGCTTAATGAGTAAACATTATGAGAAAACGAAAGGACTTGTTAATAATTTAAGCCTTAATGTGTATTAAAGATCTCCTCATAAAACAAAGTTCTAAACAACTGTAGTGGTTTCTCAGCAGTCCCTGCTCTTGGACCAACCCCATCTACTTCCTCTGATCTGTGCTTCTCTCACTTGCTCACTCTGTTCCAGCCACATCAGCCACTTGGTTATTCCTTCACATCTAGCACATTGCTGCCCTGTGGCCTTTGCATTTAATTTAAACACTTCCTGGAATGCTCTCCTCCCAGATCATTACTGATTGTAAAATAACAAACTGTCCCAAAATCTAGTAATTTAAGACAAAAAAAATTTTTTTTTGGCTAATAGTTTCTGTGGTCAGGAACCTATGATGTAGCTTAGCTAGGTGCCTTTGGCTCAGGGGCTCTTAGGAGGTTGCAGCCTGGCTGTGAATAGAAGTTGTCTTATCTGAAGGCTCAACTGGGGTTGTGTGTGGTTCCATTTTCAAGCTCATTCAAGTGGTTGTTGGCAAGCCTCTCACTCCCTCATCACAGGGTACACTCACAACATGACAGCTTGCTTCCCCCAGAACAAACAAGCTAGGAAGGGTGCCCCAGCCAGAAGTCACCATTTTTTGTGATCCAATCTCAGAAGTAATATCTTTTACATCTGTCTTATTGTGTTCTTTAGGAGTCAGTAAGTCACCCTCAAGGAAAGGGTTCATACACAGGGCATGAACAAGGAGATGGAGGTCACTGGGAGCTGTCCTAGGGGCTGCTGACCACACTCAAATACCTTTACTGCTTGCTTCCTTACTTCCTTCTGGTCCCTGCTCAAACATCTTATCACAGAGGCTGTAAAACAACACACACTCCATGTCTTTATCATGCTTTTTCTTCACAGCAATGATCACAGCCTGATACATAATGCATTTATTTATTATCTCTTCCCCACTCCTAGTAGTATGCAGGCTTTATGAGAGCCAGAACTTAGTTTTGTTTGCTGCAATATCCTCAGGTTCTAAAACAGTGCTTGACACATAATAGGCACTGGGTACATATTTGTTGAATTAATGAATCTATACCAGTAGGATTCTGTAAAGAATCCAAAAGCCAACTAGCAGTAAATAAATCATAAAAATAGCTCATTTTACAAGGATTACAGAGGCAGGAAGTGCCACAGTTGAATCAATGAGTCAATAACATCAACAAGAATTTAGATTCTTGGGACGCCTGGGTGGCTCAGCAATTAAGCGTCTTCCTTCGGCCCAGCGCATGATCCTGGATTCCCGGGATGGAGTCCCACATCGGGCTCCCTGCATGGGGCCTGTTCTCTCTCTGCCTGTGTCTTTGCCTCTCTCTCTCTGTGTCTCTCATGAATAAATAAAATCTTTTTTAAAAAAGAATTTAGATTCTTTCTAAATTCCTTCCAAACCACAATCTGCAGGTTTTTGGCTTTTTTTCTTTTAGCTTGTCATCTTGTATTTCAGGCAAGATATGTTCATGGGACCACATTCAAAGGCAAGAAGGAGAGGGATAGCCAGAGGAAAGATAGAGAAATTTCTCTTCATATGCTTCTCTCCTTATAGCAAGAGGAAAAACAATATATTTCCTGTGAGGTCTACTATAGACTTCCTCTATATCTGATTGGTTGACACTGAGTCACATGTCTAACCTCACTTCAGGGGCCATGGAAAAATAAGGATCCACTTGTTTCCACCTCTATAGGAAGAAAGGAAGAGGAAGGAGGAAATTCTTGCTGAGGAGTCGACAGCATGCCAGTAAATTAATACATTTCTAAGTATTTAATCAATTCTAAGAGATGTACAGAAGGAAAAAATAAAACCTTGAAGGGCTATACAAAGCTTCCAGGTATTAGATAGCTACACTAAGTAGCTTGACATGAGCAAACTCTGAATATATGTGGCAAGGGTTGGGGAATGTTTTGTTAGGGCTACAAAGGAAGCCTTCTCCTGTCAAAAGTCTTCCCACATTCTGTTTTTGTGTGCAGCGACATCCTCATTGTTTCATCATTCACTATCTGAGTCCCTACAGCTAGATTACATATTTACGAAAAAGTTGGCATTGACGTAAAAATTCTAATGAGCTGACCGCTTATACCAGTAGTTCTTCTCATTCAGATATTTGTGTCCTAAAGGGTCTATTGGATTGAATTCTTATTTTTGTTGTTCAGTCTCCTTAATGTCATGTTGATAGAACACAGTGCCAGTGCGAAATGCAAATGTTGGGAGGTATACAGGCCTTCATGAGGCTGAAAAATAATCCAGGCTTCCATGAAGTTGACCACGATGACCTAGCTAAATGAACAATTAGAGGAGAGAAATATAAGAAAGATGATGACAAAATTAACACTTCCGAAGATAACGATTTGAAAAAGAGTTGGAAGAAGCCTTGGGGAAAATAAATGCTGCTGTGAACGTTTTTTGCAAAAATTACCTTTTTCTAAGATCATGCTATAAAAGTCAGCTATGAAGTACAAGATACTGTATTATCAAACAATTCGGTGAAATCCACGTTTGACCCATTCTTGGTTTGTCCTTTGAATGAGGACATAGTTATTGCACTTTTACACTAGATGTTTTTAGGCATGAAACTTACTTTCATAAATTTTAATGATACCATTTCAAGATACCTTTCTAATCAAAACTTTTCCATGGCTTAGCTTGAAATACTTGTCCTTACTTTAGAGTCTCCCAGTAGGATTTCTCAGGCATGTATTAGCCCTGATAACAAGGGCCTCCTATACTTGACATGAGAAACACTTTTTTTTTGTTAAGTTTATTTATTGGAGAGAGAGTACAGAGCAAGAGAGAGGAAGCACAGGTGGAGGGTGAGGGGTAGAAGCAGAGGGACAAGCAGATTCCCTGCTGAGTGGGGAACCCAATGTGGGGCTCAATCCCAGACCCCTGGGCTCATGACCAGAGCCAAAGGCAGACACTTAAATAACTAAGCCAGCCAGGCGCCCCTCATTGTTTGTTTTTATTTTTTTAAAAAGTGAGTTTGGGAGAGAAATATGTACTGTTACATGTGCTCCCTTTAAGAATGGCGATTTTTATACTTTTCTTTTGGGATACAGGTTCTTTCATGGAGCAGCCAATCTGTCAGCAGACCTGGTTTCATCTAATGATTTACAGACCCCAGCTTTGAAGCCAGTGAAACATTCCTACTGGCACTGAGAGTAGTACATCATCCTCACCATGTTGGACTTTCTAGCTGAGAACAACCTCTGTGGCCAAGCAATCCTAAGGATTGTTTCCTGTGGCAATGCCATCATTGCTGAACTTTTGAGGCTTTCTGAGTTTATTCCTGCTGTGTTCAGGTTAAAAGACCGAGCCGATCAACAGAAATATGGAGATATCATATTTGATTTCAGCTATTTTAAGGTAATCTTCCTCTATAGCACTTTTACCACTGTCTTGTCTACAAAAGCATGCTTTCTCTAGAAACCATGAGACGCTGAAAGGTGAAGTAATCATGGAGAAAGAGTTAAAGAGGAAACCAAATTTAATACCTGCTAACTAACTTGAAAATAATGTAAAGGTATTGTGTGGAAGCCCTAATGTAGTATAATCAAACTTTAAAAAGATGACTTTGGAATAACGTATTTGATAACAAAGTACCCCACACTTAAAAGCATGTTAATTGTGGTTACAGTTCAAGTTCATTTCTTTCAAAAGGATTTTACATCTAGGCTTTTCTTATCTTCATTACTTTCTATTGCTCTGCTCTCAGTTTTTGATATCCCTCTGAAGGCATAAGAGCAAATTTTTAAAAGACTATTTAGAAATTGTTGCCCACAAGTAGGCTTTTATTGACAATTCATATAAATGTGTTTTTCTTCTCAGGGTCCAGAATTATGGGAAAGCAAGCTGGAAGCTAAGCCGGAACTACAGGATTTAGATGAAGAATTTCGTGAAAACAACATAGAAATTGTGACCAGATTTTATTTAGCATTTCAAAGTGTGCATAAATATATTGTAGACTTAAACAGGTATTGATTAATTCAGCAATAGCTTGCTCTGATAGTAAATAATGGAAAAGACACATGCTAGGACATGTGCATCTTTCTGAGTTACTGCATAATCTATCCACTTCTACCCCGCAGAATTATTTTTTCCTTCCCATGGCACTAGTCATCCTAAGTATTTTAGAGTTTTATTATGCTTTCCTGCTCTTGTGAAGTAGTATAATCTTGGTTTGTACGAAGTCACATGGCTTGCTTTCTTCTTTGTTTTCACCTTCATATAATTGATACACAATGTTTCATTATTTTCAGGTATATAACATAGTGATTTGATGACTCTGTATGCTGTGCTCACCACAAGTGTAGCTACCATCTGCCCCATGCCGCACTATCACGCTATCACTGCTAAATTCCCTGTGCTGTACCTTTCACTCTCAGGACTTACTCATCCCATAACTGGAAGCCTGTACCTCCCACTCCCCTTCACTCACTTGGCCATCCCCCCATCCTTCTCCCTTCTGGCAGCCATCAAATTGTTTTACATATTAAGCCATATAGCTTCCAATCCTGTAAGCTTATCATATTTTAGTATCTTATATATGAGAAGTGGAGAGAAAGCAGCTTATTTTTATAGCATTGGTACCGTAGCCTTCCTTCTTATCCCTAACTACCCAGTATTCTCTTCCTTTCAGCCCTTAAGAATTCACTACTTATCGGCTTTTTAAACTAACTGTTCCATGTTTTTATAGCCTATATACTCCTAAGTTATTTGTAATTCATAGATCAAGAGTAGGGACTATTCCTTTTACTTGGAGTAGCCAGTATTTGGCTACTGTGTTCCTAATCGCTATGAGTTCCAGCTCACAAGCCCATTTTTAAGAGCACAAAGGGCCACAAATGATTTGAAGGCCAGAATGCCTGGTATCTTGCCTTATCTTTTAAAAATCTTTACATTCCTTCTTCAAAGGTGTTCAGGTTTTCATTAGAATGAATAACTTGCTCTGGGGTTTCATTTCTAGATATCTAGATGATCTCAATGAAGGTGTTTATATTCAGCAAACTTTAGAAACTGTGCTTCTCAATGAAGATGGAAAACAACTTCTAGTAAGTAATAGTAACTATTTAAAATAGAAAGTCAAGAATGTCAAGCTCAGCATCACTTGTTTTCTTGTAAGTCCCAAAGACATGCAAAGTACCCTACTTTAAAGAGAAGCAAAATAAACTGACAGTTATCTTCTTCCAATGGACAGTATCTGAATTTAGAATGTGGTAGACTTTGAACAGAATTACAAGTAGAGATCATGTGGAGGTTATGTGCTTCCTCAGTATAACAGTCCTATCTTCTTTATCTTTTGCATCCCAGATAATGTAGCCTTAGAAACTAGTATATAATAATCGCCCAAGAAATGTTTTTAAATAAGTAAAAGATTTAGAGGGACTCCATTTGGGGTCCCAAGCCAAACATCAAAAATAGACCAACTAAAAGGCAATCACTGCAAATTAAAATTTATTTCACATATACTTTTCAAAGCCCATTCTGTACAGAAGGTGAGAACCCTTTGGGGAAACCTGCATTCTCCTTATAATATAAAGCTTTTAGGAGAAAGGGGAACAAAGTAACTCTTTTTAACCTTCATCAGCTTTATTCCATAAGAACGTATACTCCTGTGAGTTTGGCCACCTTCTTCCTCTCTTCATAGTGTGAAGCACTGTACTTATATGGAGTTATGCTGCTGGTTATCGACCAAAAGATTGAAGGAGAAGTCAGAGAAAGAATGCTGGTCTCTTACTATCGATACAGGTATCCCGGGGCTATGACTGCACCCTCCAAAAACACTGCTATTGGTAAAATGCAGTGTAGGTTTCCATACTACTTGTACTGTGAACAGCAGTAATATGATCTAGAATGAATAGTATGTGATTTTTATCTCTTCTGAACATAGTGTAGAAATGTAGTGATTACCCTATATTATATATCATCACCATAATACATTGTGTCATATACTCTATATGTTATATGTAAAGGAACCTATATATCATAGATTATTAGAGATATATAGATTATCATGTCCACAATGGTACCTCATTTTTTTAAAAAAAGGAATCTGAATTTCCTTTACCTTAAAGATAAATTTGGGAATTTTGGAAGTCTAATGAACGTTGTTCTTTTTCTAAGTTTTTAAATATTACTCCATGGCAGATGTAGGGAAATGAATACATTTTCAGTTGTCATTTTTAGGTTGATGACTTTGAAAAGGTATCACTCTGGGTTAGATTGGAAGTGAATTCTCACCCATATATATGTGGAAACAAAAACAAGACAACAGTGCGTATCACAGTTGTGTTCTAAATGTCTGCACAGAGCTGTGACTTCAAGAAGTAGAGTCTTTAAATCAGAAGCCACCTTAAAGCTCTATAATTCCAGTATCTACCACACAAGTTTCAGTTTGTTGAATTAATGAGTCAAAAATCTGGATACAAGATCAATGTTAGAAATAGTCCAGGTTCAGGGAAGAAACAGTTGATAAGCAGGAATCAGTTAGGAACGTGAGCTAAAGATGCACAGACTAGAATTAACATTCTTAAACTTACAAAGTAGGATAAAATAAATAAGGCAAAGGAGCAGATCCTCAACAGAGAGGGATTGTTGGAGACATCATATCTTCAGGAACAGCTGGTACTGCTGCCTCCTCAGCAGTAAATTCATCTCAGGCTACTCAACTAGCCCGTTTCCTTCATTATGTGAGGAGAGTGTTCACCAGCACATGTAACTCATTCACATCGGTTTGACCATGAGCTGTTTGAACATCCATGTTTTTAAAAATGAACTTTAAATTTGGCCTTACCCGTATTTCCAAAAGTACCTGAAAAAACAAAAACAGTAAAGAAGGAGAGAAAAAAAGTTTGTTTATCAAGCCCAGCTTTGACAATCTGGCTTTGTTCTGCTGGGTACAACAGCTAATTCATTAGAATGTGAGCATCCATTACTAAAGTGACACTGAACAATGGCAAGGCAGAGTTGTAGGAAAGAAGATTCTTACATCAAATAGAAGGTCATCCTCAAGTCTAGCTTCTTTGAGTCTCTCTGAGGGATTACTTCTCCACACCACCCCAAAAACCACACATTTTTTAATTAAATCTCTGTAGAACCAGTTATTACATATCCCACTTGATGTTGATGTCATCTTTTAAAATTATTTTTTAACTCCTGAAATGTTGGTGCTGGTTCACATTTTTTATCTGCAACTTTGAAATCCAAAGAGCTCTAAAAGAAAAAAAAAAATACATGCATATGTACACACACATACATCCACATAGTAATTCCCTGGGCAGCAAAGCCTGATCTA
Source organism: Vulpes lagopus (assembly GCF_018345385.1). Classification (NCBI taxonomy): domain Eukaryota; kingdom Metazoa; phylum Chordata; class Mammalia; order Carnivora; family Canidae; genus Vulpes; species Vulpes lagopus. The sequence continues at coordinate 15,161,646 of NC_054832.1, forward strand.
ATCTGAAATCATCTGGAGTCAAAACCTAATTAGAGCAGATGCAAGGCTCTAGATAGTCCTTATTTATCTCATTTGCCTGATCATCATAAGTTTCACTGCAGAAATGTTAATGTGTATTGATCATGCGATGCAATGCCAAATGAGACCCTACCAGAGGGTTATATTGTACATACCCTAGTAATTTACTGTATCTGAAGAATGCTGTAATCTGAAACAAATCTAGCCCTAAGGAGTTTAGAAAAGGGATTCTGGACTTTAAGATAGAACTAACTAACTATATATATATATATAAGAACACATCTTATAAGTTTGCTAGACAGGCTTTTTGAAAATGTAATTGTGAATCTTAGGGATATAAATTGACCAAAAGTCTTATCTGAAACTACATCAAGTCAAGTTATAATGAAATTCTTTTTTTTTTTTTTTTTTTTGATTTTTGAGTTTCTAACGTGCAGTTTGTCTGGCCTTTCATTTCCCATTCTGAACATGGCTCAGTGCCGCTCGATCTTCTGCTGATTCAAATATGGATGATATTTGTAAGCTGCTCCGAAGTACAGGTTATTCTAGCCAACCAGGAGCCAAAAGACCACCCAACTACCCTGAGAGTTATTTCCAGAGAGTGCCCATCAACGAAGCCTTCATCAGTATGGTCATTGGTCGACTGAGATCCGATGATATTTACAACCAGGTGGGGGTTAAATCTATCAAGATCTTTAGTAGTTTCAAAGATTGATTTTACTCCCCTCCTCAATTACTCCTTCCATTCTCTCTCCCTAAAAGAATAAAAGCAACTAAAAATTTTCAAATTTTGGGGGGCTGTACTATGGAATGGTAGAGGAAAGAGTCAATAATTTGGGCAGAATTAGAGATTTCAGGGAGAAAATGGCATTTGATCTATATTTGGAAAAAAGATCCATTCTGTCAGTCATTCACTCAAGGAAGAGTTACTGAGTGTGTGTTAGAAACCTGTGCACGAGCTGGGTGCTGGGGTCCGTTGCTGATGAAGGCAGGCTGTGGCCCCTGCCAGTGATGAGCTTATAGCTGAAGAAAGGAGACATAACTAAAGTAAAGCAAGGTGACTTAGCTTAGGGGAAACAGAGGGTGCCATAGAGCATCCAACAGGCAGCAAGATTGCTGTGGTGGAGAAGGGGGTGTGAGGGCAGTGTAGGCAAAAAGACAGCCTACATAGAGCTCTGAGGTCCCTGTAGCATGTGGAAACTTCCAGATGCATCACTTTTCTCTCCAGTATGTGTATCATTCACTGACTTAAGACAATACAAAAGGAAATTATCATTTAACTCATTTTCCTGAAGAAAGCATAATTTTAGGGGCACCTTACAGGCTCAGAGCATGACTCTTGACCTTAGGGTTGTGAGTTCAAACTTCACAGTTGGTTTAGAGATTACTTAAAAATAAAAATCTTAAGAAAACAAACATAATTTTATGTACTATATATTTTTCTTACTAGAATAAGGAACTGGACCTGTAATAACTAGGTATCATTTAATCACAGAGCACAGCTGCTCTGTACAGTTCTTTAGATAGCCTGTTAGTTTTCTTTATTAATACATTAAGTATAAATAAAAGATGTTTTTGTGTTTTTTTTTTTAAACAGCTCAAAATCAGAAGCTACCTGCAGATACTGGGTATTCGTAATATTTGTTACCATTTATTGAGAATTCAGTATCTACCAGAATCATAGTAGGTTTTTCCATAAACCATTTTCTCTTTCCTCAGAACAGTCCTACAAAGTAGGCAACATTATCCTCATGGCTGTTGAGAAAAATAAGGCTTAGGGAGTTTATTTTTACAAGGCCACATAACTAGGTAACAGAACCATAATTTGAACTTAGGTCTGTATGACTTCAAAGGTCATGCTATTTCCTCACTGCCTCTGTTTACCCCTTCTGCTTCCTATGTGGTCTGTTTTGTCTGTGTCTTAAGGCAAGGTGTTTCGTTTTCTCCTTGCCCCCTGACCTTTATTAACACGGGGCTTAAGCCATGGTTGTGCTGTGTGTCCACCCCACTCTATGCTATACCTCCCCCTCCCTGGTCATGGCTGATTGAACAGGGAGCAGACACTTGACCCAAGATGGATCAGATTCCCTCTCACCGGATAATTTGAAATTGGGCCCAAGAAACAATATCTGGATGTGGCTTTACTCACAACATGCAAAATTTGGAGTCTGGGGCAGCTTCATTCTGTCCAGTGTAAGGAGAACAGTCTGGGGAGAGAGGGCAGGGGCACATCAGCAGGAGGAAATGATGAAGGCTCTCTGGTTCGCAGATGCACACCCTTCCTGTGGCCTGGCCACATTCCTGCCTGCAGATTCCCTGCAACATCACTTGTCTGTTCTCGTAGCAATGTCTTCCCTTTCTGTTTGTGGTCCTCGAGGTGATACATACTATGTGCAGCCAGGTTCCTAACCCATGAAGCAGTGGAGCCCTGGGACATACCAGCACCTAAAAGGCAGGCAGAAGGAGAACACCCAGCAAAGCAAGTGACAGGAGAGAGTGGAGTCTGGGAAACTAAAGGAGAGGGAAACAAAAGGAGGGTGTGAAAAAGAGGCTATTGAATGGTGTGACTGTGAGGTGATGAGAGACTTGAAGAGACTCCAGGTGATGGGGCAGGCTAAGTTTCAGTAAGTCGTAGAATAAACGGGAAGTGAGAAAATGGCAGTTGGGTGTGGGGTCCATCAGCTCTGAGAGGTCGTCTGTGATAGAAAGACACAGAGGTAGACAACTAGCAGGACACATGGGGTTAAAGCAGTTTACTTTTTTTTTTTTTTTTTTTTTTGAGTAAAAGACTTCATATTTCAGCAGAGTCAAGGGCAGGAAGGAAGGAAGAGAATACTGTGTGGTTAGCAGTAGGCGGCAGGCCCTTGTTAGTTGTATTCCTTGCAATGTGGCCTTCTGAGAATTGCTCCCAGTGTCCAGGACCCCCAGTTGGGAGACCGATATGTCCTAGAACTAGATCAGTTTACCGGCACATGTGAAAATTCACGTGTCACCAACAGCTGCCTCTTTGGGGTGTTGTATGTACTTTGCAGGTTTCCGCATATCCTTTGCCAGAACACCGCAGCACAGCCCTGGCGACTCAAGCTGCCATGTTGTACGTGATCCTCTACTTCGAGCCTTCCATTCTTCATACCCACCAAGCAAAAATGAGAGAGATTGTGGATAAGTACTTTCCAGATAATTGGGCAAGTATTACTATTAGTCTTTTTTTCCTCTGTAATAACCTTATTAGGGAACCAGTTTTTCTGTTCTTTTGGCCTTTAGCCTAGGGGTCTTAATATTGTAAATAATGAGATGTAAAGTCACTTCAGTAAAGCTGCTAGAAGTATGTTGAGAATCTTATAAATCATAACATGAAGGAATAAAACTTCCTGAAGAACCCATAGTTTATTTTTCCAAAATGAGTACTGTCAAGGGAAAGCTGTGTTTTAATGTATCTTGTTTTAGTTGCTGAGATTGTACCTGTTTCATAAGTATTTCTTTATTCTTTCCTCTTTCATGAATCTAAGCTTGCAGAATTAATCTTTATTTTATTAACAGGAATTTTACTTCGATAGAGTTTCATCTACCTGTATGCTAATATTGATGGAGCTATGAAGGTTTATATTACTGCAGGGATATGCTTGTGCCTTTTTAAACATTGTTCACCCAAAAATATCGATTCTTAAAAAGAATAAAGCTGACTTAACATATTCAATGTAGATGAGATGTTCTCTTTGTACACAGGTTTTAATAAAGTACAATGAATTGGATCCTATTCTCAGGTAGTAGATTCTGTTTCACTTCTTACTGGCCCTTGAATCACAGACTGTGATCAGGGAGCTGTAGGAAGAACAACCCACAGTGAGGAGATGATGCTTCCTATCCAAGAACACATCATGCTTATGAGCTAGGACCTGAGCAACCAGGAGGAAAACTCTGACAGTCTGGGTTTCATTTGCCTAAGCTTAATAAAGAGTTTTGACCATAGTGCTTATTAGGTACTATGATAAGGAAGAGAAACACTTTCAGTGTTCAGGAAAGTCATAATCCAGTTATATGCTACAAGATACACTCCTAAAAACCACCTCTGGCACACTAAAAATAAAAGAATTAGGGGCGTCTGGGTGGCTCAGTTGTTTAGATATCTGACCCTTGGTTTCAGCTCAGGTCATGATCCCAAGGTCATGAGATCTGGCCCTGTGTGGGGCTCCATGCTCAACACAGAGTCCTCTGCCTCCCTCCTCCTTTACCCTTCCCCCTGCTTGTGCAGGCTCGCTCGCTCTTGCTCTCATAAATAAATAAATAAATAAATAAATAAATAAATAAATAAATAAAATCTTTTTATTAAAGAGAGACAGATTCCAGGCAGATGCCAGCCAATGAAAAGCCAGTAAGAAAATATTAATATCACACCACAGAGAATTTTAAAGAAAAACACTAATAGGGATAAAGAGGGATCATATATATTTTAAACAGAACCATCCAAGGTCAATTCATAAATTAAAACCCAGTGAAATACTCAAAATATATAAAGCAAAAACAAAATAACATGTAAAAATTGATGAAACCGTAATCATGATGGGAAATTTTAATATACCTTTTTCTATGGGTAGTCCTGCTCTTTCAGAAATCCATAATAAATGTTCCATGTGTATTTGAAAGGATATATATGAAACTCAGTTAACATCAGATCATAAAGTCAGTAAAGTTTTAAAAAAAAAACAATGTTAGTCTATAGACTATATTCTCTTAGTGTAGCTTGATTAAATTAGAAGCCAACACTTAAAAGATATTTTTAAATGTTTGGTAAAAAACATATACTCCCCAATAACTTTTGTGTTCAAGAGGAAATCACAAAGTAAATGAAGAAATACATAGAATCACACAACATTGAAATACTACAAAGCCCGTGGGAATGACTAAAACTGTTCTTCCAGGTAAAGGTACAATCCTAAAGTTGTTTATTTAAAAAACAAGAATAATTCAAAATAAATGAGTTAGAGGGTGCCTGGCTGATTTAGTCAGTGGAGTGTGCGACTCTTGATCTTTCCGGTTGTGGGTTGAAGCCCCACATTGGGTATAGAGATGACTTAAAATCTTAAAGAAGAGGGCACCTGGGTGGCTCAGTCGGTGAAGCATCTGCCTTCGGCTTCGGTCATGATCCCAGGGTCCTGGGATCGAGTCCTGTGAGCCCTACATTGGGCTCCCTGCTTGTGTTCACTCTCTGTGTTAAATAAATAAAATGTTTAAAACAAACAAAAATCTTTTTAAAAAAAGTTAAATATTGAGCTTAAGAAGCTAGGAAAGCAAGTGAAAGGAAGTCAATAACTATAGGAGCAGTAATGTACTGAACCGGACAAAAAGGGAATGAGCAAGAAGATCAATACAACAAAGCCTGATTTTTTGAAGAGTAAAAAAATAGATAATTTAGCAAGACCCACCAGAGAGAGAGAGAGACACTAAAGGCAAGTTTAAATATATTAATATTGAAAAAGCAGATGTAAGATACAACAAAGAACTTTTAAAGTTGTAAGAAAGCTTCTAAACCACTTTGTGCCAATATCTACCAAAACTCTGAAGAACTGGAGATTTTTCTCAAAAATATAAATACCAAATTTGATTCAAGAAGAAAAAGGAAGCATGACGAGCTCAGTGACTGTTACAGAAATGGAGCTGGGGATCCAACCTTCCTGCTTACCCTCTCCTACCAAGAAGGGAGAGGATCTCCAGGACCACAAGATCTCTCAGGCAACTTGTAGCAAAATTTCAAGGGACAGATAATCCCAATTTTCTACAGACTGAAGCAGGTGGGTGAAGAACCACCAAAAAATGCTTTGTTTGCTTTAGTTGGCGGATTCTCATGTGAACTGGGGAACCCTAGGAGTCCCCAAGGCTCGTGCCAGGGGTCAGTGAAATAAAATTGTATTTTTAGTAACACCAGGGTGCTCTGTGCCTTCTCCTCTCATCCTTTCCCAAGTTTGCATTTCCAGGGGCCCCGAGACAAACAGTACTGCAGCAAACCGACTACAGACATGAGTATAAGTCCATCACAGGGACTCAAAGAAACAGAGAAGTGATGCCACTCTTCTCAGAAAACTTTTTGGGAAGCCTCTAGTCTGATATCTTTTGTGAAAAATGTTTTCTGTAGGCACGTAGTGGGTTTATTGTTATTTGAAGTGAATTAAATAGTTTTTGAAATGTCTCAGTTGTAGTGTGTAATATAAACATCGACAGGCATAACCCCATTAGGGGGGAAAAAAGTCCTTTGGGGTTTTCAGTAACTTTTAGTTGCAGAAAGGCTGAGTTCATGAAAACACTTGAGAAAACCACTGCCCTAGTCTGCTTTTCTGTCAACCTTGCCTGAGCCCCTAAGAAGGAATGCTTACATCTCTGTTTGGCCAATCCAGGTTTTTCATTGCAATGCAGTTTGAACTGGAAGGAGTGGGAAGTGTCTTCTGTAAGTTTGTGTTCAAGTGAGTAGGTATTTAACATACCGGATGAATGTGTCCTCTTTCAGGTAATTAGTATTTACATGGGGATCACGGTTAATCTAGCAGATGCTTGGGAACCATATAAAGCTGCAAAAACTGCTTTAAACAATACCCTGGACCTTTCAAACGTCAGAGAACAGGTAGGTGCTGGCCAATACAGAAGGATTCTCTAACAGCTGCAAGCCTGTTTTATAGGGTAGGAAATGAGAGTCCCCAAGGCATTTGGAAACTGTCCACACTGACATTTTAAGTATGGTGATTAACGAAAGGCGAATTTTGCGTATCCTAATAAGATAGGTAATTATAAATTTGTAACTTAAATGGTATATATAAGTGGGAGACTTGGGTCCTAAGATTCAACATCCTAAGACAAATCAGTATGTCACATGACCCCAATTGACTTCATTTATTCTTGCTAAGGACCATGTCCTTGTGGACAGAATGGCTTCCACCAGTAGCTGGAATATTAATGTTTTCATTAGTAGAATGAATATTGAGGATGGTAACTGAATGTACACAGTATGTCCTGTCATTGTAATTTAAATTTGTCATCTCTGATGCAACAAGACTGGGGACATTCATCTCAAAGTTTAAATGACTATATTCTGTCTCTTGGGTAAGAACACAAGGCAGAAGGAAATTCCTAAGTAAATAGAGCAATAAAAATAAAAATCTCTTTTTTGGGCAGTATCCTTGACATTTTCTAAACAGTTATCTTCCTCAGCCTGGCTGACTGAGTTTCTGAGGTTCCAATCCAGATACAACAATATTGACTCAAAGAACTTCAGCATGTTTTATTCAAGTAAATTGAATTCCATAAATAATGCACAAAATAATTTCAACTTTGGCATGGCTCCTAGAAATATATTAGAGAAAGCGGTGCTTCCAATATTTCCTGGCATCAGAGCATTCATTTTTCATTACTAAAATTACTTTCCAAATTTGCATCTTCTCCTTGGCCGTTTTAAGAAGGTCTTCAGGGTCCTCTGATGAAGCAAAGCACCTGTGATAGTTTTAAGTTAACCTGACTAGGCTAATGATGTTTAACATTTAATTCTTCAGGGAAAGCAGAATGACCAAATTCCCAAAAGACTGATTTGAAAATTCACTTTTGATCTACTGAGGCATATTTTTGTTGTGCTTTCATCTGCCTATAGAAGTCTCTTCTGGGTATTTCTGCTGTGCCTCCTTTGTCAATAATTATGGGAAGAATAGGCAGTTGAGCTTTTGTCTTTATCTTTCTTTTCCATCCAAGTTAAGAATAGAAGGGGCCCCAAGAACCACTTGATCCAATTCTCCAGTTGACATTTGAAGGAAGCAGTAGGGATAGATTAAGTGCAAATTCACACCAGTATCCAAACATAGCTAGAGAGAGGTAGGACTTAGGATTCTTCTGGTTCTAAGTCCAATGTTCTTTTCAAAAATGTCCAATAAACCACTTGTCTTTGAGCCTTACCAGCTATGTTCCATATGTTATTCATATCTTATGGAAATGTTATTTGTCAAGGGGTTCATCTGTATGTGATTTGTTTTCAAAGAATATCATTTTCTCTTTTGGAAAATGTGGATCAAGTTCTGTTTTTTCAATTTTAAAAGTCAAGCAGATATGCTACTGTCAGTGAAAGAGTACACGCTCAAGTACAACAATTTCTGAAAGAAGGTTATTTAAGGGAGGAGATGGTTCTGGACAATATCCCAAGGCTTCTGAACTGCCTGAGAGACTGCAACGTTGCCATCCGATGGCTGATGCTTCACACAGCAGACTCAGGTAATGTGCAGAAGGTGTGCCCATCTGCATGGCTCCATATAAACACTTTCAGAATTAAGATATGCTCCATGATGCAAAAATGGTTTAGGCTTTGAAAGAAAATCAAGTTGCTTTTTTTTTTTTTTTTTAGATTTATTTATTTATTTATTTGAGAGAGAGAGAGGAGGAGGAGGATGGGGAAAGGAAGAAGAGGGAGGAAATCTACAGCTGACTCCTCGCTGAGCTCAGAGCCTGACATGGATCTCACGACCATGAGATCATGACCTGAGCCAAAAGCAAGAGTTGGACACCCAACCAACTGAGCCACCCAGGCACCCGGAGAATCAAGTTGCTTTTTAAGTTGGCCATTTTTGTGTCCATTTGGACAAGTCAACAGCCCACCTGAATAACCGCTTTGTCAGATTAGATTGTCTGGGATTATCCTAATGGGTCGAGCATAATTACAAGGGTCCTTAAATCAGGAAGAGGGAAGCAAAAGAGTCAGAACTAGAGAGGTAGCACCATGAAAAAGGCTCAGCAGGCCATTGTTGGCTTTAAAGGTGGAATGGGGCCCACAAGCCAAGGAATACAGATGCTGGAAAAGTTAAGAAAACAGGATTTCCTCCAGAGCCTCCAGAAGGAGCACATGTCGCTGACTCCTTGAGTTTAGCCTAGTGTGACCCACTTCAGATTTCTCATCTCTGGGACTATAAGATAATACATTTGTGTCTTTTTAAGCCATTAAGTTTGTGGTGATTGGTTACACCAAGAAACAAGTATGAGAGCCAATCCAGGAAATAAGAGCCAGATGTGCCAAACAGACACTTGGTGGGATTTGAGACCAGAGCAGGAGAGAAATGTTGCTTGGGGTAGAGATGTGAAGGTGGTTGGAAAAAGCTCCACCTAGGATGCAGGGGTGAACTGGCCTCAGATTTTGAAGTAAAAAGTTCTAGACTGGAGAAGTGATAGAGAAGAAAGTATAAATTTGGAAGTACATAAAAGAGTTGATGAACAGGCTAAACCAGTGCCCAATAAAGGTAGATTGGGTCTAACCTCTTGTGGCCCGCAGTCCTTTTGGAGATGCTATGGGCCAGCAAGTTCAGTTGTTTCCTACAACACAGGTTGTAGGAAATGCCTCCACAGGGTCCTAAAAACCCCTGGTTTGGGGCACCTGGGTGGCTCAGTGGTTGAGCATTGACCTTTGGCTCAGGTCATGATCCCAGGGTTCTGGGATCAAGTCCTATGTCAGGCTCCCCACAGGGCCACAAAGGGCCTGTTTCTTCCTCTGCCTATGTCTCTTCTGTGTCCCTCATGAATAAATAAAATATTTTTTAAAATAAAATAAAAACTCCTGGTTTAATAGAAAAACAAGTAGGTTGGATGAACCCAGTTTGCTCAGAGCTGACATAACTCCTTGTACTTATAAAGGGCAAATCAATGTTGATTCACTAATGATGTCACTTATCCAGAGCACATGTGCTTCCAGCTAAGGGGTGTGTCATTAGCAGCCCCGTTGCTTTTTGTTTTTTGTCAGCAAACTTTGCTTGAGAGCGACCCTGAGACAGGTACTGCTTTTAACACTCGTTCTTTCGGATAAGGCTTTGTCTCTAAAAACAACTGCCCACTCCAGATTATTCGGCAGCCTTCCATGGTAACACAATAGCCCATATCCCACCTCTTCCAGACAAGATGTTCTTCCCTCTAGCTTCCATCTGGTTCCATGTCCTGGGAGTCAGTAGTGAAGACAGCAGGTGGACTTCTTCATCCTCTGTATCTTTGAAAATACATGGACTTTCTTCTCAGCCTTCTCTCTTCATACTAGAAATCTCCAGCTACTAAATCTTTCTCAAAAATACTGCTTTCTAGTTTGTTTGTTTTTTTATTCTGCTTTTTTGCCTACGTCCCTCTCCAACTTAGGATTTACAGCACAAATACCATGCCTGCCATTGGATTATCTAACAGATCTGGTTTTAGTTAGCCACATTTCTTTTTTGCATAAACTCCACTTCTAATTTGAGGATTTTGCTGCACTGACTCAGTGCTTAATCTTTTCACTGAAGTCTTACATTCTCAAGCATGTAAACAACTCAGGCCCTCACTTTATCCTGTCATAAAACCGACTGCCGGTCCCTAGTGACTCAGCCTCATCGTCATCTTCCCTGTGACCGCGCCTGACCTCTACGCCTGCGTTCTGGGAGGCAGGAGTCTCCCGGATCTGCACCCTTGCGGGGACAACCGACTGTGTTCTGTGCATTTCTCGTCAGCCACATCTGTTTTCCATTTTTGTGCCTGGCAATGGTCTGACGTGATTGCACAAGGTCATAATTTACCAGAAACAAATGTTTTACCTATCTGATTATGAGTCCCTTGTGGGAAAAGTAACTGCTTATTTTAGCTCTTACGGTGTTTCGGTCATGATGTGCAGGAAGGAATGCCTGTTCTCTCTATCCCCTCCTATGGATCTGCTGGAGGCATTTTGCCCAGGCTTTGGATGCTTCCACAGTGTCTTGCAGCTTCTGCAGAAACGCGCGCACAGCCAACATTCCCTGGGCATTCAGGCCTGCCTGGGTCCTGAAGTCTGACCCTGAGGCTACCAGGTTTTTAAGATCTGTCCCCTTAGTTCTCCGAGTCTGCATTCTCCCAGGTCAGATGTTGGAGACAGACTCGGGCCCTGAGAGCACTGGAACCACAGCTGATTTATCCCAAGGAATTAATTATTAATGCATGGTGCTATTCCCTATCCAAAAATGAAAGCACAGGGGATCCCTGGGTGGCTCAGCAGTTTAGCGCCTGCCTTTGGCCCAGGACATGATTCTGGAGTCCCGGGATCAAGTCCCACATCAGGCTCCCTGCATTGAGCCTGCTTCTCCCTCTGCCTATGTCTCTGCCTCTCACTCTCTCTGTGTCTCTCATGAATAAATAAATAAAATCTTTTTTTAAAAAAATGAAAGCACATTAAATTGGAAGGTTTTTTGTTAGAATGAATACAAAACAAGTGGAACTCTTCGGCCTGTTTGAGTTTTTTTGTTTGGTAGGCAGATACGAAGCTGAAAAAACTGTCACTGGGTCAAGGTCACCAGTTCATAGGTCTCTTCCTGGATAGTTGAAAAGAATGCATAATAAATCCGCCCTGAAGTTTCCCATGAAAACTGAGCCCTTCTCCAGGATGTCATGAGTCTCCTCATGATGGAATTTCTTAGAAATCAATATAGAAAATGGCCATCTGCAAACTTCACTACAACTGAAATACCAAAAAGCAGGGGACTCAAGACATTAGATGTTTTGCCCCTAGGTCCATTCCTGCCTAATTTTATCACCTTGGCCTGGTTGCCAGAATTTCTCTGGGCCTTGGTAATAGTAAATAGTTGAGGAAGCTGTGAGTGCCTGCCATGCCCTCAGGTCTTTACAAGGAACAGAATGCGCCCAGGTCTGGTTCTTCCTGCTTGGAGGTGCTGTGTCTGTATGTGGGTAACACTGTCACCTTGTTGTGTTAAGGGCCCCCAAGACCACCATAGTTATGACTGCTTCCTAGGAAGACACAGCATGTACTAGTACTTGAGGCTGTGATTTATTACAGCCAAAGGATAGGGAGCAAAATCAGCAAAGGGAAAAGTCACATGGGATGAAGTCTGGAGGAAACCAGGCACAAATTTCCAGGGGTCCTCTCCTGATGAGTCCCACTGGATGTTTAATTCTCCCAGCAGTGAATTGCAACAGCATGTGTGAAGTGTTGCCAATCAGGAAGCTCCTTAGAAACTCCACGTCCAGGGTTTTTATTACAGGCTGATCACAGGCAGCCTCTGCCTGGCATGTACCAAAATTCCAGCCTCCTGGAAGGAAAGCAGGTGTTCGTCATAAACCATGTTGTGCATACAGTTAAGGCAGAGTGGCCCATTCTCACTAGTTTTTGAAATGATAGCAGCTCCCAAAATGCAAGTTCCCAGATGTGCCAGCTTGCAAACAGGCCTTTCTGAGGAGAACAGTCTCGAAAGCTGAGAATGGCCCGCCCTAAGTGGCAGAGAACAATGCCTAAACCAATAGCAACTCCAGACAGACAGGAGATAAGGCGGCTGCCCATTGACGGAATGGTGTCAGAAGGCTCTGACCATCCATATTGCACAGTTGAGAATGAACAACCCAGAATGCCTACAAAACTGGAACGTTCTGCAGCTTCCTTTTTTTCCTTCAATAGTATGTCATGAATCACATTCTGTGTCAGATCCAATTGTCATATTTAAAAGTTCAATGTACTTATTTCATGACATAGATATAATTTTATCATATTGATATATATTTTTGCTTATTTGTAAACGCTTAAGATGAAGGAAAGTTTTTCAGAATTCATCTTATATTTCATGTTTTCTACACATTTAATAAGCTGGGAACTCTTTTCTTCCACTTCTAGCCTGTGACCCAAACAACAAACGCCTTCGTCAAATCAAGGACCAGATTCTAACAGACTCTAGGTACAATCCCAAGATCCTCTTTCAGTTGCTGTTGGATACTGCACAATTTGAGTTTATACTCAAAGAGGTAAAACTCTTGAAGAAATAATCACCAATATCTTAAGTGTTTGTATGCTGGAAAATTTTTTTAAAGGATTAGGATTCAGTAATTGTCACTGATTCAGGCTATAGATTCTCGCTGAGATAGTTCTTACACAAAAAGGACAGGATTTAACATTTAACAGGCATTTAGTGTCAGACTGCCAGTGGGGATACAGTGCTGGGGAAAGTGGCTGTGGAGGTGGCGATCTAGTGAGGAATGTGAGCATGAATCAGAGAATTGCACTAAGGAAAATGTAAATATGAACTGCAGTACATGCTCTAACGGAAGGAACACAGTTCTCTGAGTACCTAAAATCAAAGATGCTGTCCCTGACTTCCCTGAGAAGAGACGCAAGAGCTTCTGAAGGGATCTGAAGAAGGGGCCTGTCAGAGTTAGCTAAGGCAAAGGTCAAGAGCGTTATGGAGACATGCCAGAGAGGGTAGATCATGCCCAGGTCCTCTTGTGGAGAGAACAGCATGACCAGTTCAAGGACCAGAGGACCAGTTGGTTAGAGAGGAGAGAACGAGATAAAGTGGTATGAAATGAAGTCAAAAGGTAGGCAGGAACTAGGGCAGGCCTGGCCTTTAGGATTTCAGTCTTCTCATCTGAAAAGCCATGATACCTGTTTGAAAGGGCTTTTAAGTAGGGTGGAGGATTTGCAGTTACATAAGGTAGACTTAAGGATTTTAAGGATTTCAGGTTCCCTCAAGAAATTCTGAGGTTGGCTAGTCTTAGGGCTAAAAAAAAGGGGGGGGGGCCTATGGCCATAATAAAAATGGTAGATACCTAGGAATGCCTGAGTTCTGTAACCAGTACCTTTGGAGGTTTGGATGAGGTAGGCCCAGGAACTGGCCATTTATATGAGTGGTCCATTCCAAACTGATCTTCGCCTCACCTCAGTCTGGTCAGTGTGGTATGCTAGATGTTTCTTTATCTTCTAGGTATGCAAGGACACTGTGTTCCCCCATTAAGTAGCTCAGGAAAAGTACATGCTGATTATCAACGTCATGCTAATCCATGTGCCGAGTGTTCTCAGTGACTTGTGTGGGTATCATTTTCTAAGATCAGAGAGACACTACCCCTTTTTGATCTCTCTAATACTGTTAGTGTTTTCCCTCTGAATAGCAAATCATTATTGAATACCTGCTCTGTTCCCAGCTTCGGTGCTAGGAATTCAAAAATGAACAAGGCATGTCCCTTCCCTACCACCAAGGAGCTCTCAGTACAGTGAGGAAGAGAGACAGATTAAGCCAAGGTGAGAAACGAAGAAAGATCCGAGAGCAGGAACCAGGCATCTTATTTATTGGTCAAAGCAAACTTCAGAGGCAAGTGAGAGTCGCCCCCGAGGAATCAATGCACTCAGTCCAGTGAGGATCGTGGACCAGAGTGCCAGTTACCCAAGAGTTCTGTAGCTCAGTGTTGCTGCATGGAAAGCAGGACAGGCCTGGGTCATATGCCTGACCACACCGGCATTTCTAATCATTAATCTTTGGGGATCTGTTGGGATAGAACAGGCAGCTTCCTTCTGTCTGTCCCAATAGAGGGAAAAGAAGATCAACTTGTTAAAGATCTTCAAAAGAGGAAGATCCGGTACAAAGAAAAAAATCAGCTACATTGAACAGAACAAAGATGAAAATTAATGTCTTACACTTCAGCTCAGCTTGTTAACCTACCCCCCACCCCAGTCAGAAGGTGATTCTAAAAAAATCAGAATCAGATTTTCTAGAATCACCTTCTGATTCTGCTCTAAACACACTAATTGGACCCATGTTGCTTCTAATCTTTATATAAAGGTGCATCTCCTTTAAGGACCATCCTCTATTGCAAATTCTGTCTTACAAGGTTAAGAAACCTGTGAGTTCAACCTGTGAATGAGTGTTTGAAGGGCTTCAAGCCTTTTGGTCTTAATGAAGGCCTCACAGGGTTATTTTTGTCACTGCTGCTTTGTCACATGGCATTGATTGATCCCAGGCATTCAAAAAGATAGGACAGACTCTATAAATAATTCTGACTATTCCTCATCCTGTTACTCTTCATTGCTTAATCATCCCTGCTTGATCACTAAAATTCCATTTCTTCTGGCCCCACAGAATTCCACCAGTCTTGATCCTTTCATCTGCAATGAAGTCTTCATCTTTTAAAATTCATTTTGATGCTGAGGAATGAAGAATTTCTTAAAAGAAAAATCAGTATACTCTCCTATTTGCCTCTTAAGAGAGCCCGATGAAATAAAGTCCATACTTTTGTGACATACCTTAAGTATGTTTCTAAATTTTGTTTCCAGGGAAAGCAAAACAAAACCTTGAGATACACATTTCCTCCTCTGCCCAACCCTTTGTAGGGTTTTAATTTTATGAAGAAGTGCATTAATAAACAGATCAACTGTATGATCAAAAAAAAAGAACTCTAATTTAGTTCATTCTTCACTCATCAGACAGGATAATGCTCAACCTTCTCTGACCTTAAAATAGATACAACTCCAGAAATTGGTACATAGAAAAGGACCTTAGAGTGGTGTCCACCAAATTTCATGTCACATTAAAAATGCTGATTCCTGGCTCTACGCAAGACCTTCTGAATCAGAATCTTCAAGGGTGGGCCTTGGGAATCTGAGAAGTTTAAAGCCATCCAGGTGATGCTTATGTGCATTTGGTCTGAGAACCACTGTCTTAGCAATGGTCTAGCTTTGCCCCCCAGTTTGTACAAAGTAGTATGGCTCAAGAGATGACATCAGGGTCCTATTGCTTTTAAGCATGTATTTTTATAATAAATTGGGTTTCACTCAGGCTTTCTTGGTAAACTGCCTGATCTGAAATTCCTCTTAAGTAAGTAAATCTCTTCTGTCTCTTTCAACAGATGTTCAAGCAAATGCTTTCAGAAAAGCAAGCCAAATGGGAGCATTACAAGAAGGAGAGTTCAGAGCGGATGACAGAGCTTGCTGATGTCTTTTCGGGAGTGAAACCCCTCACTCGGGTGGAGAAAAATGGTAATTGCCAAAGACGAAATATTGGTGTATTGGAAATGTACACACAAATTACTGGGAAGCAGCAGAGTAAAAAGCCCTTACATTGTCATCATTAGACACTGGGAGGTTGCTGATGAAAATCTGAAGCTTAGTTCTAGCTGCCTGTAGCTGTGCTCCCTTGGGCAATCTTCATAGCCTCTCTGGACTTTTGAAGTATGAGATTAGGCTACAGGGGTTGTTATACTCTGGTTCACAGTCCATAGGGTCATAATTCATCCCCTACCCTTACCATAGTACCACTATGGTGCCTGTGACGGGAGGGTGCACCACTGGTGTGTTAGCTTGTGTGCATTTGAAGGTAGGAAGAAAAGGACCTAGCTGTCCTGATCTTCAGCGGATACTTCATTCAAGAACATTACTATTATTAACAGAAATGATCTGCAAGATTCTGGTCTTCGAATTGTGTGCTGCTTTTTCCCTGGTGCGCCTGCCATCTAGTGGCAGAAGAGGGGACCTGCAGATTTTTTGAAACAACATTGCTCAAGTCTTTAATATTAATTCTCTTTTTTTAGCATTTAACCAGATTTTGTGTAATGCACAGTTTTTACACATTTTGTTAAATAGTTAACACAAAAGCATAATTATCATTAACAGATATTCTGTTAATAATTATGTAATAATATAATTACCAGGAAAAAATAGTAAACACACTTATGATGAAATGTTACTGTGAAATGTTATATAGGGATTCTCTTTTTTTTCATAATTATAATATAAATTAGCAAGTCTTTTTTTAATTTAAATTCAATTACCATATATGTATTGGTTTCAGAGGTGGAGGTCAGTGATTCATCAATCCTCATTGCATCATGTATACCCTCCTTCATGCCCATCACCCAGTTACCCCATCTCCCCACCCCGCCCTCACATGAGTCTGTTTGTTTCCTATGATTAAGAGTCTCTCAGAGTTTGTCTCCCTCTCTGATTTTGTCTTGTTTTATTTTTCTTCTCTTCCCCATGCTCTCCTGTTTTGTTTCTTAAATTCCATATATGAGTGAGATCATATGATAATTGTCTTTCTCTAATGGACTTATTTTGCTTAGCATAATATCCTGTAGTTCCATCCACATCGTTGCAAATGGCAAGATTTCATTTTTTGATGGCTGAGTAGTATTCTACCGTATATATACTGTGTCTTCTTTATTCATTCATATGTTCATGGACATCTGGGCTCTTTCCCTAATTTGGCTATTGTGGGCATTGCAGCTATAAACATTGGGATGCATGTGCCCTTTCAGATCACTACATTTGTATCTTTGGGGTAAATACATAGTAGTATAATTGCTAGGTCATAGGGTAGCTCTATTTTCAACTTTTTTGAGGAACCTCCATACTGTTTTCCAGAGTGGCCTCACCAGCTTACAGTCCCACCAAGAGTGTGCGAGAGTTCCTTTTTCTCTGCATTCTCCCAACAACTGTTCCTAACTTATTAATTTTAGTCATTCTGACTGGTGTGAGGTGGTAATCTCATTATAGTTTTGGTTTGTATTTCCCTGATGCTGAGCAATGTTGAGCATTTTTGCTTCTTTGAAGATATTTTATCTGTAGGAAAATTATGGTGTCACTTAAAATTTAAATAGCAAGAAACCTTTCAAAATGTCCCTGAATGATCATTCTGAATTTTAAAATCACAAGTTATCTTTTTTTTATTTTTATTTTTTTAAGATTTTATTTATTTATTCATGAGAGACAGAGAGAAAGAGAGAGGCAGAGACACAGGTAAAGGGAGAAGCAGGCTCCATGCAGGGAACCTGATGTGGGACTCAATCCTGGGTCTCCAGGATCACACCTTGGGCTGAAAGCAGCGCTAAACCCTGAGCCACCCGCGCTGCCTACAGGTTATCTTTTTAATGCCTGATGTTTAACTGCAAAATTCATTTCTGGAAAGGCTAATTATACAGTAGAATAGTACAGCTTTTTGTTTATAAAAAGGTTAATAGTATAGCTTTTTGTTTTAAAAAACTAGTATTTTTAATCAATATGATATTGTGATTACTATATTTGGCTTTTCTTGACTTATTTGATGCTGAATGGTTGGCCTAAAATATATTTCCAGATTACTTTATAGTCCTAGTGGGAAAACTTGTTGTGTTTTTAGTCATGTGATAAAAATTGGCAACATGTTTTGCAGTTCACTACATTATGTCTAGAAAACAAGGAACCACCTATAACAATGCAGCCAGATTAGTTTTTGAGAATCAGGCATATTCATCTTTGTGCTAATCACGTTTAGGTTCTTATAAATCCCTGCATCCTTTCCAAGGTCATTCAAAACAGTATTTTATACTTTATCTGGCTCTATAGCATATTTCAGCTTAGGATATACTTCCACAAATATTTCTCCTTTGAGCCTTACAATGCTGTGAGATAAGGATCTGTATTCTTATTTTACATATAAAGAACTGTAAAAGGGAGTCACTTGATGAAGGTAACAAAGGTTCAGAGCCCAGATCAAACTTGGCACCTCAGACTCTGAACCGTGTGTTCTTTCGCTACTCCATAGCTGTCACTCTACAGAAACAAAAACGAAAACAAAAACAACAACTTTAAAATTACTACTAGTGTTCCTCATCCCAGTTCTTGAAATAACTTCGATTATAAGCCCTGAAGTGCTTATAAAGTGAAATCATCCCACGGATGGATCAAACAAACAAAAAACAAACTTTAAGGAATCCATTTGGTGAAGTAAAAGAGCAAAGCCTTTGAACCTGGCCAAACAGTTGAGAAAAGCCTGGCTCTGCCATTTAGTAACTGTATGATCCTTCCTCGCTCTGGGTATCAGCTGATCTGAGAAACGCCATCTCATTCCTGCCTCCATAAATTGTTGTGAAGATTCAGTGAGACGAGCTAAGAGCTTTGCCTGCCCCAGTGAGGGGGCCTCAAGGCATGTTGGTGCCTTTTCTCCAGTGGTTTGTGAATGCAAACACACACCCTCAGCTGTTCAAACCCCTACTTCACACTTGTGCTGCCCCTCATTGCCCTCTGAGATATGCCATTGTAATTTTTTCCTGAAGCTTCTGCCCATGTCCCTAGGGATAAGCTATCCCTGTGCCTCTCTCTGCCTATGCAGACCTTGATCCATCCTCATTTCTCCAGAAAACCCTTTCCAGTCACTCTGTGTCCCATCTGTGTCCTCACAGCCCCCATGCCCACCGTTGCACACTTGCATTCACCGCCATGTACTTGGGCCTTTAGGCTTTTCCTGCCAGGTTTTAGACTTAGCCACTGACTAGAAAGTTCCATCTCTTCTATCAGGTCACGTGCCCAAAGCATTTTGGTGGTTATCTTGTGGAGAATCCCTGAGGGCGATGTCAGGGACACAGACAGAGCTCTGTGAATAAGACCTAGATTTGTAAAGGGTTACTGAATAAATCCAAAGCCACAGCTACGGGAATTCTGGGATCTCAGCAGTCTCTCCTTGTTTCTGTGTTCATAGAAAACCTACAAGCTTGGTTCAGAGAGATCTCAAAACAAATCCTGTCTTTAAATCATGATGATTCAACTGCTGCTGGCAGGAAAACAGTACAGCTCATACAAGCTTTGGAGGAGGTAAGAAAACCCTTTGTAAACGCCAATGCTTGGATCATGAATCAGACTTTCCGACCCACCGAGCAATCTGGTCCTGTAAATATATCTGAAAGAATATTTCATCAGAAGCAACAAAAAGCAAACTCTGCTCACTGTAATCTTATATCCAGTATCCCTAAAATTGGGCAAGTAATGAAGTGATCAGCATGAAGAGAATGCCAACAAAAACGATGACATTTCCACTTGCAGAAACATGTAGTCTTAGAAAAATAATTATGAAGACAATATAGAAACATCGGAGAAATTGTGATAAGGAAGCAAAAGCGAAAACAGCACTGCATTGTAGGCACCTATTTTAGATCGGGGAAGAGTTTCGGGGTTAAAACTATAAAGGAATACACAGCAATAACCACGTTGTATAATGATCAACTGCTTGTAAGTGGGGTTTTCTTTTCCACCAAAAAAGTTCGTTTTTTATCTACTCAAATATTATCTACTCAGATTCAAAGAAGACTTAGTATATTTTCCCACTCTTGAAATTTTAATAAAAGCATGATTAAAAAAAAGCAATAGCTATCAACTATTTAAAAGATCATCCACACTTACCTGGAACTGCCTAACTGGTATAATATATGTCTTTAAAGATATACATAATACATTTTTTGGCATACTTTCTTATAGGCTTTTTCTTTTTTTTTTTTTTCTGAAAGGTTTTATGGTCACTATTAATGGCAGCACAAAACAGTACTCCATTGTTGGTGTGTCAGTTTTCCCGGACAACAATCCCACTTATACTATTCCTATTGTGCTCATAAACAACTTTGTAAATGTCAGGTGCTTGTTATCATTTGTGATATTTATTTTGACAATGGCCCAGGCACCTTGAATTAAATATATTGAAACTTCAGGACACTGGAGAACCATTATTTTGTTTAAGGAATCCAACAAAAGAACTGAATAATGTACAAATGCCAACACCCTAGTTGTGATATGACTCTGTTTTTTAGCAAACCTACAAATTTTCAGAATTAAGAGGATTTTCTAATACGTGTTTATTGACGCTAAAATGGAAGATGGAAGTATGCACTCATTCTGTCACATATATACACAGTAAAAAGAGTAGAACATTACTAATCCTAGAAACCTGTGCATTACATTATGACTTGGCTCATACGTTTCTAAAATTATCATTTGAAATAGCAATTTTGCCAAGAAATTCTTAGCAAGTACTGTGCCTTTTTTGAAGTGTTTTCAGGGAAAAAGGAACACCATACAAGCCATTCAGAAGTTTTTAATTAAGTGTATTTATGTGACATAGGTTCAGGAATTTCACCAGTTGGAGTCAAATCTGCAAGTATGTCAGTTTCTTGCTGATACTCGCAAGTTTCTTCATCAAATGATCCGAACTATTAACATTAAAGAGGAGGTCCTGATCACTATGCAGATCGTTGGGGACCTTTCTTTTGCTTGGCAATTAATTGACAGGTAAGGTGGCCAGCCTAACATTTCGCCTCGATGAAGGCCACTGTGGATGTTTCCTTAGCATTGATCTCTCTTTACAGTTTCACAGATATCATGCAAGAGAGCATAAGGGTAAACCCATCCATGGTCACTAAACTCAGAGCTACATTCCTGAAGGTAAGCAAAGAACAGATCACATTCTCACAATTGGTCTTCATTATTCCGTCATGCATTAATTCAGCCCACAATTTCGTTCTTTGAGAAAGGTCATTTTTATAGACTAAAAATTGTTAGGAGTTTTTCCATGAGAGCACAGTTTCAAAACATGCCATGCATACTTGAAGTTTCAATTAATGTAAGTTGGATGTCTTCCAGAAAATAGTTTTTAATTTTTAAAATAAGTTTTTATAGTTTTACAAATATATGAAATATATGGGTCCTTTTTTCTCTAGATGTGAATTAAGTCCTTTTACTTACTCATTTAAAAAATTCTTGTTGAGCCTCTGCTGTAAACTAGGATTTCCTCTAAAGATTAGGGAATAGTGGCGAACAACACAAGTATGGCCCTTGCTCTCAAGGTAATTTCAGATCGAGATAAATGAGCAAATAATTGACTCAGTGTCTAAAGACAGAGTTACCTTATATATCGGTTCTTAGGTGCATTTTCTTTCCTATTTAAAAATCTCTGTAATTGGGGATGGATTTTATAATTGACAGCGTATCAAAGCTCGGTCATCAGCATTTTTTTTTCTCTTTTTTCTTTCTGAGTGGTACATAAAATATTGGCACTTTGTACATGCCAGGACATCTAAGATTGGAGTCAGTACAGTAATCCATCCATCATAGTGTCTGACTCCCATAAAGAGTAGCTGTCTTCCATAGCATAGTGGCTCTCAAACTTGAAGGGCACCAGAATCACCTGGGAGGCCTATTACAACACAGATTGCTGGGCCTCAGCCCCCAGAGTTTCTGATTAAGGACCTTTCCGGTGGGGCTCAAGAACTGGCATCTGTAACAAGTTCCCAGGTGATGCTGATGCTGCTGGTCCGGGGACCACAGTTTGAGAACCACTGCTGTAGCTGATGACTGTTATTTTTTAAAAACTGTATCGTTGTCAGAAACTATCAATGACTTTGATGAAGTTCAGTGGTTGTTGTTTTCTCTTGGTTAGAACCCAGGAGCTCTGCTACATGTTACTCTTTTGGGGAAGTGAGATTTGTAGGACTTTTTGAAATGGAGAAACAAACTTAGCTACTTTTCTTTCAGCTTGCCTCTGCCCTAGATCTTCCCCTTCTTCGAATTAATCAAGCAAATAGTCCTGATCTTCTCAGTGTGTCTCAATATTACTCTGGTGAACTGGTGTCCTATGTGAGAAAGGTAAGAAATGCATCAAGGTGATACTGATTTTGTTGGCAGACTAACTGTTCTTCAAAGACCAAAAAGGTGCTTGGGACCCTATAGAAAGTAAACACATGTTCCCTTCCCTCATCCTTTTTTTTTTTTTTTTTTTTAAGGTTTTATTTATTAATTCATGAGAGACAGAGAGAGGCAAAGACATAGGCAGAGGGCGAAGCCAGCTCCCTGTGGGGAGCCAGATATAGGACTCGATCCCAGGATCCCGAGATCACGCCCTGAGCCAAAGGCAAATGCTCAACACTGAGCCACCCAGGTGTCCCTCCCTTCCTTCATTCTTAACTTGATTCCAGAAATTTGCAGTATCTGAACCTAAACTTACTCTTACTGGTCCTGTGGATATGCAGGTGTTTTCACTCCCGAGGAACTTTTACACTGTTTTTTTCCTAAATACTGGTGGTATTAACCGCCCACTTTGTAGGTATAGAAACAAAAAGAGATTATATTGGCTTCTACAGAGTCACAGAGCTAGTTGGTAAAAGAGCTATATCTAGATCCAGCATCTCCTCGTTAGAACTTAAAAATTTTTAGAGGAATTTTGGTCCTGTTTCAAGAACATATGGTACAGCGTGGAGCCAAACGGACCTGTGTTCACAATTTACTTGTGTCACACACTAATTGAGTTCTCTACATCCGTGTTACTTAACACCTCTGATCCTCAATCTTTTAAAAGTTTGTAATGTAGGAAAGATACATCTTTTTGCTACCTGTGTGACGATTATTAACCTTCTATCCTGTGAGCAGTTAATGCTTAAAGGAACTTAACCGTGTGCCTGAGAGCAGATTACTAAAAGAGCTCTTGTGAAATCCCTTATTGTCTCTTCCTGTAGACAAATGGCTGCTTGCACACTCTGGGGGCTGTCTTACTGCCATCTGAGCATTTATCTGCTAAGAAAAATAAAAAGAGATATTCAACTGTTTTTCCTCTTTTCTCTTTCACTGAAGGTTTTGCAGATCATTCCAGAAAGCATGTTTACTTCTCTTCTCAAGATCATAAAGCTTCAAACCCATGATATCATTGAGGTACCGACCCGCCTGGACAAAGACAAGCTAAGGGACTACGCTCAGCTTGGCCCACGATACGAGGTGGCGTGTCCTTTTGACTTCTGCCTTTTGATATTTAACACCCAAACCATGACGCGCCACAAGTCTGCGTTGCCGGCTGTATCCCTAGGACCAGCAGACCAATTCTGATTTGTTTCTTCCTACTCTCAGGGATAACTGCTTGTGCCACTGTCAGCGTAGCCATACCTTTATTCATGACCTTCTCCCGGTGTTACTTCAGGCCTCACCAAGTGTTCTCAGAGGAAGTGGAACTCACCTGGTCACTTTTCTCCCGAACAGTCCTGGAGAATCAGCCTATCTTCTTTGTGGGCTAAAGATTGCCCAGACTTTTCTCATTCAGGTTCCTGGTTTGTACATCAAATCAGTGGCTCAAAGTAATCTGGGTTCCATTAACCTAACCATTTCCTCCAGCCAGACTTTTAAGCCCACTCAATAGTTAAGCAGCCTTGGGGGTGGTTCTTCCCAAATACCTCTGCTTTTCTTTCCCCTTGAACTTAAAAGATGTGAAGGAGTGAAATCAAGTGGAAATTGACAATATGAACTCCACTGTCCTCACATCATGCCAGTGTCAATTTTACATCCTCTGACACAACTCTAGAAATGACATCAGGAATTTTGACTTTCAGCTTCAAATTTATGTATTTATTCTCACTCAAAAATATAGCATTGGTCTACCTTATCAGTGTCTCATTATGTTACTGGGGAAAAAGAAGTAGAAGGCAGTAAAGGGGAGATTACCCTGTTAGAGTCTTGATGAGCCTTTTCTACAGGGAAAGGACCATCGATCTCATGGAACCCTGCTTTTTATGCATGAGGAACTGAGGCCCGAAGAGGGAGAAATGATTGGTCAGCATCTAAGAACAATTTAATGTCTGCTGACCCCGTTCCCAGTGTGTCGAACCGTGGTCTCTCGGTTCCATCACAGTGCCTCATTTCTGACCAGGACACATCACTCCTGCTGTCCTGGTTCATTCCAGGACTATCAGCCGATTTTCACTTTCTGTGGAAACGATGGATCTTTTATCTGAAGTACTTCATTAACTTCTTTCTCTTTGTTAAAGGTTGCCAAGCTTACTCATGCTATTTCCATTTTTACTGAAGGCATCTTAATGATGAAGACAACTTTGGTCGGCATCATCAAGGTATGGCTTTCGTCCTGGTCCACCTGATTAGACTGCTAGTTTGTATTACTGTGGTGATTCTCCCATGGGGAACAGGGAATGACATTGTCATCTTGTGTCCCTTGCTGTTTCACAATTAGCTCTTGGTCTTCACTTTACTCATTTGTTGATGGAGGAAGAGAGAGAGAGCATTATAATCCTGATCTTTCACCCATATCCAAGAGTTACTTAAATCTAAGAAAAATCCGTATTATTGAATTTTTTGTAATAACAAAACAAAATGATTCAATTCCCTTGGCCAAAGAGCTGGCTCAGTCTCTCCCACCTTCTTTCCTTCTAGTTTTTTTATATTACATCTCAGGTGCAGAGAGCCAAGATAATCCTACCGCATTACTATTGTCTGGCCCTTGTCATCAAGGATACATGCTTTCCTTTCTCCTCTGGATGCCCACAGCCATGCCCATCCCCAATGCCACCTGCTCTCTATGTTCAATTTCTGTCCCCAAAGAGGTGTCTGTATTTTAAGCCTGAGGTGTTACTTGATGTGTGCATGTTTGTTTTCTCTACATCCTATTGTGCTCTAAAGCCCATTCTTTTTCCAGTTCTTCTCACTAGTTATCACTTTGAGAATTTATTTATGTCTCTGAGTTGGGTAATTGGTTACTTCTTACTGCTGCATAGAATTTTACATTTTACTTAACCATTCACCAAGGCACAAACACCCATATTGTCTTTTTTCATCCCAACATTCCCTATTATCACAAGCATCTCTGAACATGTCCCTACTGTACACTTGTGCAAGAATTTCTTTGAAATCTGCCTCCCCAGGAGTGGATCACTGGGTCTTAAGGTGTGCCTATTCTTAATTTCTCTCAATACCACCAGATTGCCTTCTGAAATAAGTGTTTCACAAAATGTCTTACCCACATTTTTACCAATACTTGTTATTATCCACATTCCAATTTTTGCTCTCCCAAAGAGTAGAAAGTGTTATTTCAATGTTGTTTTAATTTGTAATCCTATGGTGACTAGTGATGTGCCCATTCACAAGGTTCCTGGTGCTTTTATTTTTCATTTATCTGACATCAGCAGATACTACATATTTCTGATTTTTTAAAAAAATGCTTACCTACTGAATTGCCAGATTAACATTTGTGTTCATAAGATCCAAGAAAATATAGGAAATGAACCTAAATAGGAATGGAAATTTAGTGTGTGGTTTCTGTGAGTATGCCAAAATACCATTGTGCCCCTAGAATACTAATAAAATCTATGCAGTATGCTTTAGGCTTGATGCCAGTTTAATTCAGTTGATATGCAGAGAGTACACATGCAGGTTATCATTTCTTACTAATCTATAAAGTGGTGATAAATCCTAGGACCAGATTAAGCATCTTACATGCAAAATGACCAGTACAAGAAAGATGTAGTAAAACGTAATAATTAACAATAATTATCAAAGGAAAGCCTGCTTAAGAAAAATGCAGATTTAGGGCACCTGGGTGGCTCAGTGGTTGAACATCTGCCTTTGGCTCAGGTCATGATCCCAGGGTCCTGGGATCGAGTGCCACATTGGGCTCCCTACAGGGAGGCTGCCTCTCCCTCTGCCTATGTCTCTGCCTTGCTTTGTGTGTCTCTCATAAGTAAATAAATAAAATCTTAAAAAAAAAAAAAAGAAAAGAAAAATGCAAATCTTTTGCCATAGCCTTTCAGATGAGAGCAGAGGAAATACCACCTTGACCACACTCAACCCAGTAGACTATCTCTGCTAGTCTAACCACTCATAGCTTTCTGTAAGGGATCCTGTGGCCCTCATTAGTCTTTAACCCTCAAATGTTAAGCATCTGTTTCAGACACTTATAAAAAGTATAAGTTGAGGCCCTTGGGTGTGGAACCTACTTAAAAAGAAAGTATAAGTTGACTTTAATCCATATGACTGAAAACAAATAAGATTTACACAGACATGTGTGTGTAAATGTCCATTGTTAGAGGTAGCCAAAAAAATTATTTTAAAAATAATAGAGGGGTGCCTGGATGGCTGTCCATTAAGCATCCAACTCTTAATCTCAGTCTAAGTCTTGATCTCAGGGTGGTAAGTTCAAGCTCAGCATGGAGCCTACTTAAAATAGAATAATAAGGAAATAAAATAATAGATAAAAATTTTAAAAGAATAAAATAATCCGAACATTTATCACTAAGAGAATGTTTAAACATATCATGGTGCGTTCCTACTGTAGATTCCTCTGCTGCCATTTAGAAAGCATTTGCCACTGAAAGATTTTTTTTTTTTTATGATTTTATTTATTTATTTGACAGAGAGAGCACAAACAGGGGGAGTGGTAGGCAGAGAGAGAGGGAGAAGCAGACTCACCACAGAGCAGGGAGCCCAATACAGGACTTGATCCTAATACTCAGGGATCATGACCTGAGTTGAAGGCAGATACTTAACCAACTGAGCCACCCAGGCAGCCACCACTGGAAGATTTCTAAAACCTTAAAACTTTGTTAAATTACAAAACAATGTGTGTGTGTGTGTGTGTTTGTATGTATGTATGCACATATTATAATCCTATTTAGATTCTTTAAATTAGATATGTATTAAGGATAATATTTATGTATACAAATTCATGGGGAAAGGTCTGGAGGATCCATATGAAAACTGTTAACTGTTAACTTCAGAGGACAGAAGTGTGAGGGAAGAGGCTGTGGGAAGGAGGCTTTCTCTAAGATGTTCTTGGAAGCTTCATGTTACTTTTTGATTTTTTCCCCCTCATCGATTATTCATCTAGTTATAATTTGTTATTGTAAAAAAGGGCACAGATACTGAGAGCTGTAGAAAAACACTTGTGCAGTTTAATAGGTTATTACAACCACCATCCAAGTCAAGAAATACAGTTTCCCAGGTCCTACCCCAGGACCCTCCTCCTGTGCCTTGACCTAATCTCAGTTTCCCTGTGTAGAGTTTTATTATCCAAGAGTAAATCTCTGGACACTACATTTAAAAAAATATATGTTAGATGCACCTGGGTGGCTCATTCAGTTAAGCATCCAACTCTTGGTTTTAGCTCAGGTCATGATCTCCTGGGCAGTGGAATTGAGCCCGTTTCAGGCTCCATGCTCAGTGGGGAGTCTGCTTGAGTACTCTTTCCCTCTGCTCCTACTCCCTACTCATACTCTCTAAAATAAATAAATAGATCTTTAAAAAAAAAAAGAAATTTAAAAAATGTTATATCTCTTAAGCCTTTTTTAAAGAAGATTTTATTTATTTATTCATGAAAGACACAGAAAGAGAGGCAGACATAGGCAGAGGGAGAGGCAGTCTCCCCATGGGGAGCCCCATGCGGGACTCAATCCCAGGACCCCAGGATCACAACCTGAGCCAAAGGCAGATGCTCAACTGGTGAGCCACCCAGGTGCCCCTAGCCTTTTTTATTCTTCAGGTTTCTCTCCTTACAGTTTATCTGGTGAGGAACCCACAGCTGTTGACCTGTTGTTTTTCCAGTCTGGATTTTGCTGATGGCACAATCATGATGTAGCTCGACACGTTACTCTAGCTTTTGTATTTCATGCAACTTTCATTGCAGTTGTCATTCTTGAAGTTTAGATGTAATCAAACCTAGGTGGACCCCATCCATTTGTCTTTATGACTTTTCAAAATAATGGTTTGTTGCACATATTAAAAGTACAAGAGACAAGTCTCAGGGCATTCAAAGGATTATGTCAAACTATCTGATGTTTTATGGATTTGGTAGGAGATTGACTTTTAGAATAACAAGTGCTTTCTCATTACAGAAAAAAGAACCAGCCAAATAAGCTTACAGAGTCAGATAGCAGATTTGCTTTCCCATTTTATCTCCCTAATTACAAACAGCATTCCAAGAATGCTGAAAGAAAAGAGAATTGTTAAATCTGTCCGACCACAAGCTTGAGTTTGCTCATGGGGGTGTAGATGCCTTGAGATAACATTGGGAAGAAAGGTGTGCGCTCAATTCAAGGGCAGGCCCATCATTCCACCCCTCCTCCTGATGCGGAGAAAAGGCACTTTTTACTTTTAATGAAATGATTAAAAATAAGCAGCAATTTAAAACTTTTCATACCCACAGTCTTTGGAATGTCGTGTAAAATTAGCGTGAATTTTACTGAGGTCAACCAAGTCCTAAAGAGTTACAGGTTTAATCATTCTTTGCAGGCTGCACAAGATCAAAGGGACAGGAAAGGAGAAAGTCTCAGTTATTGAGAAATGGGGTAGGAAAAGGCTCCACCATCTGGAAACCAACTTTTCCTTTGGATTTCTTCATGCCTCTGCTTTTCCTCATTGTCATTTATTGCTTTTTGATTTGCACTCAGGTGGATCCCAAACAGTTGCTGGAAGATGGAATAAGGAAGGAGCTAGTTAAACGTGTTGCTTTCGCTCTTCATAGGGGATTGATCTTCAACCCCCGAGCCAAGGTATCAGATGACCGAAGGGGTCTGTCCTGTCTCTCTGTCCAGCTTGCATAATGGACAAGCACTATTTTTAACTATCATGAGCAAGACCTTTCCTCCTAACAGATATCTAATGCATGATGTTCAGTACAATTGACCAATGTGTTCTTTGATCCAATATTGTAATCGGTTTGTATGATCAGAAAATCCTTTCCAGAACCCATCCTTTCCTTTACCTGTTGATCCTCAAGTTTAAGAACTGAACTGATGACTGTGATCCAGAGTTACTTCTTCTTCTTAAAGTTAGAATTCGTAAACCCCAAGGCACATAAAGCCTGTCATTTCTTATTTTCCTTGATCTGTTAGAGAATGTTCATTTTTCTCAGGAGGGAAAAAAAATGGGCCTAAAATTTATATCTAGGGTACTTCGACCCCAGTAAATTCAATTTAAAATATTTTAAGTATTTTCAGGTTAGATATATTCATCAAATGACATGAGAGAAATCTTCAACTTTCATTTTTTATAGTCTTTCGTATGAGGCTTCCTTCCCAAATGAATGAAACCTCTTCTTTGCTGAATGTCTGACAAAGTTGCCAGTCATACTCGTTGAGGTAGAAATGAGCATTTCCAAAACTGTCTTCAACTATCACTGTGGTCTCAAACACAGTATGGGTCTCATTTAAAGTCTAGCAGAGAGTGAAATAAGTCAATCTGAAAAGGACAAACATTATATGGTTTCATTCATTTGGGGAATATAAAAAATAGTGAAAAGGAATAAAGGGGAAAGGAGGAAAAATGAGTGGGAAATATCAGAAAGGGAGACAGAACACGAGAGACTCCTAACTCTGGGAAACGAACTAGGGGTGGTAGAAGGGGAGGTGGGCGGGGGTGGGGGTGACTGGGTAACGGGCACTGAGGGGGGCACTTGATGGAATGTGCTCTGGGTGTCATTCTGTATGTTGGCAAATTGAACACCAATAAAAAATAAATTTATAAAAAAAATAAAGTCTAGCAGAGATATTGGAGTTGACCACCTACTCCAATGTAATAGATTTGTATTTCTCCTTTTGCACAGCCAAGTGAATTGATGCCCAAGCTGAAAGAGTTGGGGGCCACCATGGATGGATTCCATCGCTCTTTTGAGTACATACAGGACTATGTCAACATTTACGGTCTGAAGATTTGGCAGGAAGAAGTTTCTCGTATTATAAATTATAACGTGGAACAAGAGTGTAATAACTTCTTAAGAACAAAGGTATCTAATTAAATCTTTAAAATTCTCGACTACATTTATTGTTCTGACATTTAAAATACATGCCCCAGGGGCACCTGGGTGGCATAGTTAAACATCCAAACTCTTGGTTTTGGCTCAGATTGTGATCTCAGGGTGGTAAGATCAAGCCCTGCATCAGGCTCCATGTTCAATGTGGATTCTGCTTCAGATTCTCTCTCCTCTCCCCCTTTCTCACTCACTCTCTATAAAATAAATTAATAAATCTTTAAAAATAAAATACATGCTCTGAACCTCAGAAATGCCAACAAGAAAGTTTCTTTAAATAGTAAAAGTCAGTACGCATTAGATAGACATGAATACCTTCAGAGTACCCTCAGGAGCCATGAGGGTTGCAGAAAAATGTGTATGACACCTGACCTCTGGGAGTTTACCATCCTAAGGAGGAGGGAGAAATAACTGAATGACTAGAGAATGAAGCTGCTTGTTGCAAATGGTATAACTCAAGTGATCTGGAGTTCAGAAGGCTTGAGAGTTCAGTTGGCCTGACTGGAGTATGTGCTAAAGGGCGGAATTGCTGGATCATGTGGTATTTCTAGGTTTCACTTACAGATGAACCACCAGACTCTTTGCCATAGTGCCTGCACCATTTTTCATTTCCTCCAGTAATGTCTGAGGGTTCTAATTTCTTCATGTCCTTGCCACCACTTATTATTTTGCTTTTCAAAAAACAGTTAATAACTATCCTAGTAGATTGAAGTGGTATCTCATTATGGGCTTGTTTTTTTTGTTTTTGTTTTTTTTTTTTTTGGTTTTATTTATTCATGAGAGAGACAGAGACAGAGGCAGAGGGAGAAGCAGGCTCCATGCAGGGAGCCTGATATGGGACTCGATCCCAGGACTCCAGGATCACGCCCTGGGCCGAAGACAGGCACTAAACTGTTGAGCTACCCAGGGATCCCCTCATTGTGGTTTTGATTTGCATTTCCCTAATGACTAATGATGTTGAGCATCTTTTCACATGCTCATTCACCATTTGGATGTCTTCTTTGGAGAAAGGTCTACTCAAGTCCTTTGTCCCGTTGTTAATGGGGTTGTTTGAATACCAGATTCTTAAGTGCCATGACTGACAAGCTTGATTTTTGTCAATAGTTAACAAGGAGTAAGCTTTTAATTAGGGAACTCACAAGGTTCAGGTGGCATTCTTTTTTTTTTTTTTTTTCTTTTAAAGATTCTATCTGTTTATTCATGAGAGAGACAGAGAAGCAGAGACACAGGCAGAGGAGAAACAGGCTCCATGCAGGGAGCCTGATGTGGGACTCGATCCTGGGACTCCAGGATCACACCCTGGGCCGAAGGCAGGCGCTAAACTGCTGAGCCACC
Organism: Vulpes lagopus; assembly: GCF_018345385.1. NCBI lineage: Eukaryota > Metazoa > Chordata > Mammalia > Carnivora > Canidae > Vulpes > Vulpes lagopus. Next base: position 15,193,085 of record NC_054832.1, read on the forward strand.
CAGGCATCCCTCAGGTGGCATTCTTAATAGAATAAGTATTCTCCAGCCTTATATATTTTGGAATTTTATCATTACATTGATATATGTGAACTTGGAAGACAAAAAAAGCCATAAAATCCCTGTGTCTCTTCTCATTTCTCAGTCACTTCACTCATCACAAATATATCTTTTTTTATAAATGTTACATGTGGCATTTCTGGGAGTTATTAATGCACTTTTAAGTGTTTCTTCTTCAAACCCAAGGATCCTTTATTGTCACTGTTTATGCAGCATTATATTTATAAAACTACATGGAAAAAGATTAACTATATTATCTTATCAAAGATGTACAGTGGACCCTTGAACAGCAACAGGTTTGAACTCACGGGTCCATTTATACATTTTTTCCAGTAGACAAAGTGTGATACTGTAAAATATATTTTCTCTTCCATATGATTTTCTTTTTTTTTAAATTTTTATTTATTTATGATAGGCACAGAGAGAGAGAGAGAGAGAGGCAGAGACACAGGCAGAGGGAGAAGCAGGCTCCATGCACCGGGAGCCCGACGTGGGATTCGATCCCGGGTCTCCAGGATTGCGCCCTGGGCCAAAGGCAGGCGCTAAACCGCTGCGCCACCCAGGGATCCCCCGTATGATTTTCTTAACATTTTTCTCTAGCTTATGGTATTGTACAAATCAGTATATAATACATATACAGGGCACCCAGGTGGCTCAGTTGGTTAAGCAGCTGCTGTTGATGCAGGCCATGATCCCAGGATCCTGAGATCGAGCCCAGCATCGGGCTCCCTGCCAGATGGGTAGCCTGCTTCTCCCTCTGCAATGCTTGTGCTCTCCTGCTCACTCCTGCCCCCCCTCCTCAAATAAGTAAACAAAATTTTAAAAAATATATACAAAATATGTGCTAATTGATTGTTATTGTTAAGGCTGTTCTAGTAAACAACAAGCTATTAATTAGTAAAGTTTTAAGGACGTCAAAAGTTATATGTGGATTTTTAACTGTGTGGGGGTCAGTGCCCTGGCCCCCATGTTGTTCAAGGGCTAACTGTACTAAATACTTCTGGTTTGGTTTTGTTTCGTTTCTAGATTCAGGATTGGCAGAGTATGTACCAGTCTACCCATATTCCAATACCAAAGTTTCCTCCTGTGGATGAGTCCGTAACATTTATTGGTCGACTCTGCAGAGAAATCTTGAGGATCACAGACCCAAAGTAGGTGTATCTGAATTCCACTGGGCCTTGACCAGTTGTGGTCAATAGGAGTCTCTGAACATTTTCCTTAGATCACACCCTTGTTCCTACCACACTTGGATCCACTCTAATGGGTTTCTTAGAGTCACTTTTTTTGAGACTGGGTATTTTCCCCAGTGTGACTGAGAGGACCTCAGTCCAAGAAAATAGAGATTAAAATAAATCTAAGGCCTGTTCAGCCACCTTTCAGTTTTATGCTCCTCTTGCTTCCTAGCTAATGTTCTATTTACTTGGGCCTGCAGACTCCTTGGTATATTAAAACTTTTTTTTATTATAAATTGCTCATCTTTACCTGTATAACTGTGGCACACTTGCCCCATTGCAGGCACCAAACCTTCCACTTGTCAGATCCTGACCTTTGAAGATTATCTCCACACCCATCTGCTTTTCTAGCACTTCTCTTGCACACGACTTCTCAGTCGCTTGTCCAAGCTCTGGGTCTTAATGGTAGCTCCACGTCAGGCACTAGCCCTCTGACCCCAGAGCCGGACTCTTAAACACTGAGCCATTCAAGGGCAAGCTGTGTAGCTTTGCACACAGTGGATTACAGTTCCTATCTGGTCAGATGATTGAAAATCTCATATAATCAAAACCACCCTTAGGAATATTTTACATGAGCCCCATGGGAGAGACTTGCATGCTGCTTCTCTCATTGTGTCTGGTTTTCTTCCTTTTTCTCACTTGAGCTTCTGATGAGGCACCTAAGGTTAAGGGTACTAAGTCCAACTGAAGGAAGAGCCGACTCATATTTGTACCCGTGCATGTGCTCACTGAGGGGAATGGCTAGTGAAGTTACCCAGGATAAGATTCCTTTTCTTCTTTCTCTGTCCAGCAGTGTGTGCATTGTTGAATTTATGCAAGTTGAATGTCCTTATGACACAGCTCTTCTGTACTGCCTTCAGATTCTAGCTTATTTGGTCTCAGAAATTACACAACTTGACACACTATATATGAACGTCCTCCAAAAATTCAAGCACAAATGAGTTCTATCTATGACTCACGGACCAAAAAGAGTAAATGATCCAAAATTTTTTATAACTTCTGCTTTCTTGGTACCCATGGGTGGGTCACTGAAGCCCTTCTAGAAGACTCTCCACCTAGTGCCACATTAAGACTTACAGAAAGGATTAAGCATTGGGTTTGGGATCTCCACATCATAATAGTGATTTATTCATCTACATTGGGAGACACTGGCGACACATTCAGAGTGCTAGCACTGGGTGATAGGGGCAGGACACTTTGAAGCTTAAAAATAGAATGCACTTTCTGGAAATCTTGGTCTTTCCAAATGTAAGCCTTTCCTCCCAAGCTTTGTTTCAGTAAAAAGATGTCCTAGTTCCTAGAATTGGGGGCCTATTCATCTGTGGAGTGTACTGGAATTTCAGAGCCTGGGTTTCCACCCTATACCTGCCCAGTCAAACCCCAGGAATAGGCCCTGGGCATATATTTTTAACACACTTTACCAGTGATTTAAGGACCCTCTGCCAACATTTGAAAACCAGTAAAATGGTGGTTAAGGATATGGTGTTAGAATCAGGCCTCGCTAAGTTATTTCATCTGTAAAATGAGAGTCACACAGCTTGGATATTAAGCCATGATGAGGATGAAAAGAAAAAGTTCTTAGCACAGGACCTGACACCTAAGAGGTGCTGCGTAAATGTTGTGGTTATCATTGCTGTCAGCACACTTTTGAGTCTGAAAGGAATCATTAATTGGTGACCAGACCCAGGAGGAAAGAGGAAATGGCTTTGTTGTCATAGTCACAAATTTCACTAGGTCAGCAGGACTCTAAGTTCCTTTCTTATCAAAATGGAAGTGAAGGGCAGCCTGGGTGGCTCAGCGGTTTAGCGCCGCCTTCAGCCCAGGGCCTGATTCTGGATTCCCGGGATCAAGTCCCACGTCAGGCTCCCTGCATGGAGCCTGCTTCTCCCTCTGCCTGTGTCTCTGCCTCTCTCTCTCTCTCTCTCTCTCTCTCTGTCTCTCATGATTAAATAAATAAAATTTTAAAAAAACAAAAACAAAATGGAAATGGAAATGAAACAAGACTCTTACTGCCTGGTCTCTGGGAATCTAAAGACCCTGTGGAGAGAAAACTCGGCTCTAATGTCTCCTCTCTGCTCGGCTCCAAAGAACAGCCTGACCCAGTGGAAATGAATTAGTCAAACTGGTCACCTGGCATGGGGCAGGAAAAAGTGATTGCACTGAATTTGACCCTCCTGGCCCTTCGGGCATTCACTGTGAGATATACTAGGTGCCTAGATGCAGAGGTTATTAAACAGAACGTGTAGCCATTGTTCCTCATGTCTGATGCCCAAATCCTGTTGCGTCCCACATCTCCTCAGGATGAATTAATTCTGACCTGCTTTTGACTTTTGAGTTTTTGTTTTTCTTTTAGAATGACCTGTCACATTGACCAGCTGAACACTTGGTACGATATGAAAACTCACCAAGAAGTGACCAGCAGCCGCCTCTTCTCAGAAATCCAAACCACCTTGGGGACTTTTGGTCTGAACGGGTTAGACCGGCTTCTGTGCTTTATGATCGTCAAAGAGCTACAGGTGAGCATTTGGGTTTTGATGTGTGGTTCCTGCTTCCCTGGGAGAAATGAGAGGAGATCAGTTAGCTTTCCACTCATGCTTTCCTATGCCTACACCAGCCATACATATATGCTTCTTTTTAGGTAGATGAGAACTGAGGATAAACTAGAATTTCTTTGGCCAGCATAGTATTTTTATGTGTAGACTGGTCTGGGGGGTTTCATGTGAGGAAGTTGAGACTCTCTCCAAGCGGGAGGATGTTTCTAACAGGAACCAGAAGTTACTGCCTCACTGTCATCCTTGATAGCGTTTTATGACTTAGGCTGTGTTCTATATAGCACTTCAGTTAACTGGAGCGTTATTCATTTTATTCACTATGTTTGGTTCCTTGATTGTGTCTTCTTGTTTTAGAATTTCCTCAGTATGTTTCAGAAAATTATCCTGAGAGACAGAACTGTACAGGATACTTTGAAAACCCTCATGAATGCTGTCAGCCCCCTAAAAAGCATAGTAGGTAAGTGTTCTGAAAGCACCCTGAGATGGAGGTAACACTAGCTTTTCCATTTTTACTAAACAGAAAATTATATTTTACCCTTTCAGCAAACTCGAATAAAATTTATTTTTCCGCCATTGCCAAAACACAGAAGATTTGGACAGCTTATCTCGAGGCTATCATGAAGGTATGTTGTGGGAGAGAGGATGATAATCAATACAATGTTTTTTAAATTATTTTCTTACAACCTTGTTATCCAAGGAAAGCCACTCTTCTTTCCTTTGTCATCAGAGCAAAAATACAGCACTTCAGTTTATTGTTATTTCTAAATTCGCTTGTCCTTTATTGTCCTTTCTTGAGCTCTTCTTGTCTGGTTTTCATTGATTGGCCTCCTCCTGTCACCAAAGGGAAGGTTTCTGTTTTTTGTTTTTTTTTTTCTTCTTTTTTTTGAGAACATTTCTTTTTAAACTGACTTTGGGCAAGAAGTGCTTTCACACAAAGAAATGGAAATCTTCCTCCCTCAGTGGTCTCCATCCTGACATAACAAGTTAATTTAATGGACTGCTCTGTCAGTGTACAACTCTGAACTGGTGCAAGTAGGTGTTAGAACAGGACATTTGTCTCTGTCTCGCCTTGGGTCTGCACAGATTTTAGAAAGCCAAGTTCTCTGGGTGTAAGTTATCCTTACACCATGAATAGAACACTGTCATCTTTAGAAATAAGTAAGAAGGGATCCCTGGGTGGCTCAGCGGTTTTGTGCCTGCCTTTGGCCCGGGGCGTGATCCTGGAGTCCTGGGATGGAGTCTCGCATCAAGCTCCCTGCATGGAGCCTGCTTCTCCCTCTGCCGGTGTCTCTGCCTGCCTTTCTCTCTCTCTCTCTCTCTCTCTCTTTCTCTCTCTCTCTCTCTCTCTCTCATGAATAAATAAATAAAATATTTTTTTTATTTTTTTTTAAGATTTTATTTTATTTATTCATAGAGATGCAGAGAGAGAGAGAGGCAGAGACACAGGCAGAGGGAGAAGCAGGCTCCACACAGAGAGCCTGATGTGGGACTCGATCCAGGGTCTCCAGGATCACACCCTTGGCTGCAGACAGCGCTAAACCGCTGCGCCACCAGGGCTGCCCTAAAATATTTTTTTTTAAAAAAGAAATGAGTATGAAAGTACAATGAGAAGATTTAACTTGTTGGATGGAAATCTCAGTGACTTTAGAATTTGCTTGTCTGCTTTCCTGCCTTCACATTGGGGAGTCAGTTCCAGGGACCCTCTGTGTCTTCTGTGTGTCTTTCTCTCATCATGTGATGATCCAAGACAACAATGCTTTGTTGAACGCTCGTTCTGTGCAAAGCATCATCACTTACTGTGAGACACAGGGTCAAAGGGAGCTCTAGCTGCCTCCTCAGAAAGCCCACTTACAGTCTAGTAGGAAAGAGTAGGTTTCCTGGCAGAAATCCAGTTCACACTTAAAAATATCACCTAGGGCAGCCCCGGTGGCCCAGTGGCTTAGCGCCGCCTGCAGCCTGGGGTGTGATCCCGGAGACCCAGGATCGAGTTCCAGGTCAGGCTCCCTGCATGGGGCCTGCTTCTCCCTCTGCCTGTGTCTCTGCCCCTCTCTCTCTCTCTCTCTGTGTGTGTGGTGTGTGGTGTGTCTCTATGAATGAATAAACAAAATCTTAAAAATAAATAAATAAATAAATATAAATAAAAATTAAAATATCACCTACCACAGGAAAAGCCTAAGCAGCTGTGGGAATATGGGGACATTCCATTCTCGTTTCCAATTATATTAGTTGTTCATTGAGAGAGTACTAATGGTGCCCCTGCCAGATTCACAATATATTTCCCATAATTGTAGTGACTTTTTTAGTTAACTTAGACCAGGTAACACAGACCCTTTGACTCGGCTGGATGTCCTCTTTTAGATATGTCTGACAGTCCCTTAGCCACATGATTTCCAAATATTGAGAGCTTCTCAGACTAAGTTTCCAAGTGTTGGAAAACCCTTTAGGAGGAGTAGAGGATTACCTGAGGTTGGACAGACCTGAGCCTCAGCTCTGTGGGAACTTACAGGGAGGATTCGAAGGGGTTCCCCAGGGACTATGACAGACCTCCGTGAGTTGTAATTGCTGGTAATTCAGTAATAACCAAGTATTTGTCTGAGTCGGTGATCTCTACATGAAGCCTCAAGGACATATTTGTCCTTTTACTAATCTGGACCAGTGATTTCTGTTATTCTGTGCTGTTTGATGGTAGCCACTAGCCACATGTAGTTCCTGAGCATTTAGGATGTGGCCTGTGGGAATGAGAAACCGAATTTTAAACTTTATTCATTTTAATCAGTTTAAATGTAAAGAGCCACCTGCGGCTGTGGCTGCTGTACTGGTCAGTGCAACTCAACAGAAATGGAGAAAGACAATCCAGAGGTCACTCTAGACAGGAAAATAGAATGAGTGCACCACCTCCCAGGCTGGTCAGCCTCCAGAATCTTATTAATGGCTTGTAGGAAATGAGAACCAAAGAGAAAACGTTGGTCACTGAGATTGAATATGTTCTAAAGAACAGCAGGTTAGGTTAAACCGCCTGTATCTCTGCTTCTACTCCTAGACTGGTATTTTCGAGGGAATCCTGGACATAGAGTATCTAGAATTAAACAAGGAGTACGTGGGCCAGATAAAAGGTTGGAAGCACATTATTGAGTTGTCTGAGGGAACCCACTGTTTTCTTGGCCTTGCCCTGGTTTCATTTTTAAATAATATTTTTGTACTAATGAAAGGTTTCTTATGAGAACATTTTTTTTGGATTTTATTTTCTTCACATAAATGGAATAAAACCTAGTAAGAATAGTGATCAGAAGCAACACATTTGAGGTCATTTAAGACTTTTAACTGTTACAAGCTCTTTTTATCTAAATAAGATTTTTTTTTTTTCTCTTAGAAAAGGCCTCTCTTTTCTTCTAACTTTTCTCTGCTCCCAGCCACTCAGGGATGGGTCCATTTCTCCCTCACTGTTGCTAGAATTATAGAACAGTTCCCCTTGTAGTGTCTTACACTCTTGTAAGACAGTGTTGATAGGCTTCACCAGATTCCCCAAGAGGTCCAAGTACCAGAAAAAGGTTAGGAACCCTTGGATGAGGGATTAGCATTGTTAGAAGAGGCTTTTGGGAATCTGTAATCCTAGGTGATGTGGATAGGCTTATATTCACCTGTAATCCTAGGTGATGTGGATAGGCTTATATTCACCAAATTTTAGGCTAACAGAGCAAAATGGCATCCCTCGGACTCAAGAAAGTTCAGTTTTGAACAGATAAAGGAAGAAGGACTTCTCATTAGCAGCTGCTAAGCTTGGAGAACTTATTTCAGAAGATCATAAATAGAGCTTCAAACCAGCCACCTTCAATATGTGATCAACTAAACATTAATGAGTCACTTTGTAAAATATCAGACTGGGGATATTTGAGGTTGGCATACTGGACCTAATCCAGACGTTCCTTACGGGGTCCCTTGTGCTCCATCAGAGATGACGCTGGTCTTAGCCATGGAACTAGTCCAGGAAATCCTTAAAATGTTGTGACCCTTCCAGTAAAACACTGTCATCTTTGTATTTGCCTCCTCACCATCACTTGGAAGTGCTGTATGTTCGAGTTGGTCTTCCTCTTGCTTGTTCACAGGTCGGACAGATGCAGATTCTGAGACAACAGATTGCCAATGAACTCAATTATTCATGTCGGTTTGACTCCAAACATCTGGCAGCCGCTCTGGAGAATCTCAATAAGTGAGTGCCAGCATCTGAAATACCACCCAGGGGCCTGGATTGTTCCTTATCGATCAGCACCCTAATTTCTTCAGTATTTAGTCTTTTATGTTCTTTTTGGGTAAGGAGGCTCTCTGAATTGATAGCTGCCTTCCCAGGGATAATCAAGTCTGTCTTTATAAGCCTCTTTCCTCAGCCTTGTCCCTTGGTCTTTGTCTGTCTCTCTCTCTCTCACTTACTCATTATTGATGGATTCATTTATTCAGTCCACATATATTGGTCACTTAGTACACATCAGACATTGTGTTAAGTCCTTGTACAGATTGAGAAAGCATTTATTACCAAAATCCATGCCTGAATTTCTGCAGGACTGAGTCACTGATCATCCAGAGGGCAGTTCGAAGTGTGCTAATTACCAGGAGTGGCTGTAGGCACACATCCCGAGCACAGTCAGATCCTCCATCTCACCAGCAACTCATTGCAACTCAAGCCTATCAACACTGTTGCTCTCATTCCCAGCCTCTGCTTCCACATAAATAATCTTGTTCTTGCTGGTCAGTAAGTCTGCGCTATTGACAAAGCAGTTATTGAATATGGTTCAGTCAATTCATAAAAATTGGAATGATGCAAGCATTTGATTTGGGTGAACCCCAAAAGATAAAATAATTCTAGGTCAGTTTTTCTACTTTTAAACCAATCACAGGCACAGAAATGGAGAATTTGAAGGATCAAGCTCTCATTTTACAGATGAAACCAAGGCCCAGAAAGATCATATCGTAGCCTGTGTTAACTGTTGTATGAATTGCGTTCATCCCTGACGGTGATCCCTGCTCTGTGGTGTCTTGTCTTTCTTCACTTAGGGCTCTCCTGGCAGATATTGAAGCCCACTATCAGGACCCTTCGCTTCCTTACCCCAAAGAAGACAACACGCTCTTGTATGAAATCACAGCCTATCTGGAGGCGGCTGGCATCCACAACCCACTGAACAAGGTCAGCACCAAACTATGGAGCAGGGTGGTGGAGGGGCGGGGCCACGGGGTGGAGGGCAGAGCTATGTGGTGGAGGGGGTCACATGGTGGGAGGGGTGGAGCCACGGGGTGGGAGGGGCGGGGAGGGGAGGGGCTACGGGGTGGGAGGGGCGAGGTTGTGGGACAGGCCTAGTGATGGGAGATGATGAGTGGTACCCCTGGAGATTTGTTGCAGGTGGCAGATCACTTGCTAAAACATTGGGAGAACCTGGGTTCTAATCCTAGAACCTGCATTCCCCGCCTGCGTTCTAGCTTCCCACAAGTAATGGGATGATCACCCCTCCCCTGCCTGATTCGGGCCGGGGCAGTCGGGTGATTCAGTGTTTGCCACAGCTCCTTAGGAAGTGAGAAGTACTCTCATCTGTAGGAGATCGGTTTTAGGTTTGTCTGGGGTTTCGTATTTGAACTGCTGCTAAGTCATGGCATTGATCCTTGGTGCCCAAAGATGCTTCCCTCTTGGCTGACAGTAATCACACCCATCATCTGGGGCCGCAGACTCTCTTCTGCCATTCCGCCCCCCAGAAACCTCTGAGAGCTGAAAGTATTTTCACAAGCGGGTGCTGGGTCTCATTTGGTGGCAGGCCTCGTCCCGCACTGACATAAGGCTGGCTGTACTTCTGTGAATATTCAGGTTTTGATGCAGAAATACCGAGGACTTTGATGATAGGCTGTTACCCTGGACCCTTATTACCTTTCTAAAATCTGTAAAATAGGAAATCGGTATGATCCCCTGGGTTTGGGACAAAGGATGATGAAACTGAAGAGCAGCGAACATTTTGAGTGCCCACCCCAGGCCAAGCACGGTTACCCGGACTATGGGTGAGGTCACCTGGTCTCCGCCTCCCCATGAAACGTGCCATTGTGTCACTTTCGTTCCGGGTAGAACATTTTATGAGTGAGGCTCAGAGCTGATGACTTCCCCAGGGCTCCAGGCTAGAAGTGCCGTAGCCAGGCAGTCTGAGCAGAGCTGGGGCTCCCAGCCAGAGTGCTGCCCTGCCTCCCAGGAACTGAGGGAGGGAAGCAGGGGGGGCAGGACGTGGCCAGGTATGTCCTGACCTTACTGTCTACACTGGAGCTAGTGAATCACTAGCCCACTCCTTGACATTGCACAAGGGGAGGCAGATGACAAACGAGACAGACAGCTGCTTGCTTGCTACCTGGGCAATCCCACTCACTGCTGTGTGGATCTTTCCTTCTTTGGTCCTGCCCTACCCTTTCCTCCACCACCACCACCCCCACACACACAAGCCCAAGCCTCTCCCTGCAGCTCTTGCTGGAAGTGACTGCATTTTGCTTTCCGTCCCATTCTTGCTCATCACCAGTTTCCCTCTCCCTTTGTGGACCACATCAAGAAGATTCCAGAGGACAGTAACTGCTAATGTCTAAGCAAAATTGCTCCCTTCCCAGAAGGGCTTGTTTTTTGTATAGGTACTTAGGATTGTAGGAGGCAGTGGTGTTAAATCCAACTCTGCAGGGGGCAAATTAATGGAACCATCCTCGTTTTCAGTAGTCCGAAGGGCACGTTGAAATAAAAATGGAAGCTTCCATTTGAACATGCAGTTCTGAGGTATTGGGCATTGGGAAGAAACTATCAATTTTTCTTTCCTTTCTCTTTGCAGATATACATAACGACAAAGCGCTTACCCTACTTTCCTGTTGTCAACTTCCTATTTTTGATCGCGCAGCTGCCAAAACTTCAGTACAACAAAAACCTAGGTACCGTGTGACATTCCTTGCAATAAGTCACAGTAACACAGGGACGGATTAACAGCCAATCAAACAGCTCTTTGGAGAATGCTGTGTCACCTGTGAGGTCTCTCCTTAGTCAAATTCGTGTCAATAAAAGGCACTTGTTTGGCCCTGTGAAGTACAGCATCCCTTCATGCAGTGTAGACAGTGCATTCATTTACCATTAGCCAAGGCTACACCACCCTTAAGTTCCAAAGATTAACCAACTTGTAAAATGTGCAGGGTCATTGTTTCTCTTGTTTCTTTAATGTCCAAGTAGCTGATCGAGGTGTGAGAGAAACTTCTTGTGGTTACCATCCCATTCTCACAAGTGGTGTGTGGTCTGAAAAGTAACAAGAGGGGCGCCTGGGTGGTTGAGTCGATTAAGTCTCTGCCTTTGGCTCAGGTCATGATCCCAGGGTCCCAGAATCGAGCCCCACGGTTAAGCTCCCTGCTTAGCCCATGGTGATTATAAAAATCAGTCACCATTTTATTAATGTTGCATCAGACCATTGGAAGCCTCCACCCGTCCTGGGCCTGATTCACACTGTAGTCCAGAGTTGTCATTCTCTCCTAGATAGTCGTCTGCCAGGATGGTCCGGTCCCCAAACTGTGTGACAGTCACAAACATTGCCAAAGACCAGCACTTCACTTGGTGGCCTGATTCCTAATTTGTCACTCCCCACAGGAATGGTCTGCCGGAAACCTGCTGACCCTGTGGACTGGCCGCCGCTCGTCCTGGGGTTGCTCACCCTGCTGAAGCAGTTCCATTCCCGGTACACAGAGCAGTTCCTGGCGCTCATCGGCCAGTTCATCCGCTCCACAGTGGAGCAGTGTACAAGGTACCGAAGGCCAGCCCAGAATAAAAGGAATTAGTTAATGTTATAGGGTGGGCTGTGCACCTTGCATCCCAAAGTCCTCTTATCATCTCCCTACTAGAAACAGAACCTGGCTGCTTCCCCTGCTGTGTGAAGCAAGTGAGGGCCCACCTTGATTGCAGCAACTAAAGCTACCCTTCCCCCTACTTAGCTCCCCTGCTGGGGGAGCCCCCTCAATGCACTCCACAGTGATTTGGCAAGAATGAGGAAGTCGTGACCAGGGTTAGCCGCCCCCATGGGGACGAGTGCAGGCCTGTTCCTCTGCTGTCCTGGGTGCTGTGCTCAGAGCTCAGGGAGCCCGAGCCCTCCGGGGGGCCACTGGCGTGGGCTGGCCCCATACCTGTCAGCTAGAGTCTGGGGGCACGCCCATGTCAGAGCCCGGGCACGGCCTGGGGTCGCGGCCTATGAGGAAACAGAAATCACACAGAAGTTCCTACTAGATACAAATGCTCATAAACCGTTTTTTCTACCCTGCCCCCAAAGTGTGGCTTTTCTGGGATAGAAAAAAAAGTTATGTGCATGAGATGCTGAGTCCTGAGCCTCCTTCTCTGTCACCCTAAAGGATCAGGCCCCTAAATAAATTCCTCTGGCATGTTGCACATCCAAAGTCTGGAAGATTACCACTTGGTCACTTTTGTCACCATAACTTAAAGACTAAGAGAATGACCTTCCAGGGCCTCACAAAGCAGCTCTCCCCAGATGGGATTTCAGGGGCCCCCGGCAGGAGTCCTTCAGCCACTGCAGGGATCCACCCACCCATGAGGCACCATCACCTCTCCGGGCAGCACCGAATGCTGCTGGAAGCATGCTCGTCACGGGAGGGTTGCCGATTGTGACAAACGGAGAATCCCTTCCCGTCTCTGGGATGTCACTCATGTGCCTTCCTCGGTGCCCGGCGATTAGAATAAATGCAGCCTCCTTCCTTTGCTTCACCCCACATTGTGAACGTCAGGTTGTTGCCTTAGGGCTTCTTTCTCTTTAGATGGGCTGCGTCCACGTGCACCTCGTCACTCTGCTGTGGCTGCTCACCATGTCCATGACTTCTCCCCGGGGCTCCAGTTTGCCATTGACCATCTTAATATTTCCCAAGTTTGTACTGAGACTCTAAAAGCAGCTGACCCCTGGAGCGGACCACTGGGTCCTGGGTGGAGAGCCATGCAGCTGAAATCGCAGGACTAGGTTCCTAACCTCTGGTGTGCACACGAGGCTCCTAGGGACCTCAAATTCTTAAATCCTCACATCTTTTTCCCAAGAGCCTCAGTCAGGCTCATTCTTCCCCATCTTAGTTAATGGACCTAACAACAGACACTGGATGTTTTCTAGAACATGTGGTGAGACTTGCTTCAAACGGCAGACTTTTTTAACACTTGAAAAATAGAAGGTAGCTCAGAAGCATAGGGAAGTCTCGGAAGCAAAATCACAGCAATTACAAAATGAGATCGGTTGCAGAGAAAGGCAGCAGGCACCTAAAAACCTAGCACCTCTGGCTCTGGACCACGAAGAGGCAGCCATGGGCTGCAGTTCAGGGGGGTACAGCATGACTGGGAAGAAACCTCCACTCATGGCCCCCCCAGCCGTAGCTCCCCATCCTTCAAGAGTTGGCAAGCCCTTCTTCCTGGCTCTTCTTCACTACTGGCTACAAAGTGTGGCTCTCAAGCCGCATGTTTCTGGGGACCCTGACAGAGGTCATCAGGAGACAGGTGCCAGGCTGCAGCTCCGTGTTCCTGATTCGGCCAAGGGAAGTGACCTAAGGAATCATTAGGGAAATAGATCAGTAATCCAGTTCCATGAAATCCTTTGTTAATCAGAAAATGCCAATCTGTACCTAAATTGGAAATAGTTGTGTTAAAAACTCCTTCTGGTGTGCAGTAGGAATGTACGCTCTGTAAGAAGACTGTTGTGTACTTTGCTGCGTTCCCAGCTCTAGGTCAGTGCGTGGTAACACAGCTGTATGAATGGACAAGTGAGTAGGATCCCATATGGAAAGTCACTAGATGCTGTTTATTCGACCTTCAAATACAGAGTAATGTGCAGGTGCAATCACATGCTACAAACAGAAAACAAAGACATGACTCAGGCTTTCAAGGAAACCAGCATATGGACAACTGAAAATTTGAGAGCCTAGGGGGAAGATCCTAAGTATAGTAATAACACAGGAAAAGGCCACCTGCCCAGAGGAGTCAGGGAGGACTTCCAAAGGAGGCAGAACCTGGAACTGGAAAGATGCCTAGAAGTTTACTTTCAACCGCTCGGGCAGAGCAAGATGTAGCTGCAGAGACCATGGCATGGGGAGGTGTGGCCTGTTCGGGGACCTGTGGGCTATGGAGTCATGCAGTGCCGAGGGAGTGAGAGAGAGGAGGCTGGACACCCGGTGGGCGCTACGTCGTGGAGGCCCATGCAAATCATTCGGCGCAGGCTTTATCTTCTAGATCGTGTTCTAAAGACCTGCCGGCAGGATGATGATAGGAATCAAGAGGATGTTCTAGAGATTTGTTTCTCCTTTGACTTCACTTAGTAATCTGTCATTTACTTAGTCTTTCAGTATTTTGACTGAGGTCTAGCAGTCAACTGATCCAGGTTGTTCTCCGTTCCAGCCAGAAGATACCTGAAATGCCTGCAGATGTTGTGGGCGCCCTTCTGTTTCTGGAGGATTATGTTCGGTACACAAAGCTACCTAGGAGGGTAAGCGATAAAGAACATTACTAAAGCCCTTGTTGTAAAAAGATGGCATTATGCGTGGCCCTGGCCTCATTAGGAGTGGAGTCCGCTAGCTAGTCCCAGTGGATGCTCCCAGCCCCAAGCCCCTGCTCCGCCCCACGGCTGTGAGGGCTCCTCCCTTCACCCTGTGCTTCACAAGCCCAACTCACACCATTTCCCCACTCTTCTCACTCTACCACGGCCTCCTCCTGTGAGCCACTCACCCACTCCTGGTCCTGGTCCTGGTTCCAGAGCAGTTCAGATGGGCAGTCCAGGACAGAAGTGGCCAGGGCAGGGAAATAATTGTGTGGTTGGTTTTTCTCCTGTCCACAAAAACCTGGTTCCCACAGCAAGTTTGATTGCGTTCACACCACACCTAAAATTATATTTGACCAGGGTTTCCGATAATGGCTTTGTTTTACCTTCTAAGGTATTCTTTCCTTTTCCTGTTTCACTAGTAATTCCACTTTGGCAAGTTTTAGCTCAAAGTACAGAGCTTGATACTAAAATATAAAAGAGTTTTGATAGCTTCTGAGAAGCCATTCTGATTTTTTTTAATTAGTATGTTAGGGATCAAAGGTACTTTTTTATAATGAAAGCCGATGTTTTAAAAATTAACTAGCAGCATTCCCATTAAAATCAGCACTATTACAGTAACACGGCCATACTGACTCACTGCTAGTTTTGTCGTACAGGTTCAAGGCAATAAAACAAGAAGTGACCATTTAAAAATGCATAAAGAAAGGAAGACAAATTTGTATTATTTATTGAGGATGTAATTGTCTTCCTTGAAGTTCCACTAGAATCATGTGGAAAACTATTAAAATAATAAGCATATAGAAAAGCAGATTAGACAGTGTACAAGGTAAACAACACTAATAACCATTCAAAAATATGATGTGAAAAATATCCCATTCACAGAATTAACATATATAAAATATAGCCAGGAATAATAATCCCTATAAGAAACACAGTTTAGAAAAAATAATTTAGAAAAAACTATAAAAATTCAAAGTCCATTTCTCTGAATGTGGAAACTCAAATAGTACCTCAAATAGGAGTTCTTATTATTTCAAGAATTATTACAGCTGTGATCAAAATCCCAGATAATTTTTTTACCTTGAGGGACGAGAAAATTTTTGAAAATTTTAAAGAACTCAGGCCAAATGTAGGATTTTTTTAAAAGAAGATATTAGGGACACCTGGGGTAGCTCAGTGGTTAAGCATCTGCCTTCAGCTCAAGTCGTGATCCCCGGGTCCCAGGATCGAGCCCCACATCAGACTTCCTGCATGGAGCCTGCTTCTCCGTCTGCCTCTGCCTCTCTGTGTCTCTCTTGAATAAATAAATCTTTAAGAAATAAAAATAAGATATTAAAAACATATCAAATATTTTAAAATATTGTAAAACTACAAAAATGAAAATAGTGTAATACTAGTATGAAACCCAATGGATGGATCAGTAGACCAGAATATATAGTCTAAGAACAAATCCTGGCACATACAGTTGCACGTGAGGAAAAGTAGCCTATCAAATGAGGGAAGAAAGGAAATATTTTAGTCAGTAGTGCTGGCATAGTTAGTTCACTATGTGGTTAAAAATCAGCCAGCTAGTCTCTTCACATCTTCCATGTATGGAACCAATAAATTCAGAAATTTTACACAAATATGTATCAGCTCTCAGAAATTTCTATATAAACATCCAAAGGAGGAAATCATAAAGAAAATTTAGAGGTTTGATCTCTTAAGAATGCTGAATGTAACTAAACAGTTCTGTCAAATGTCTCTTAATTTAAAAAAAAAAATGGGGAAACTATTAACAAAGGACCGGTTTTCTCGATTTATAGCATGTTCTTTTAGATCAGTAAGAAAAAGAACCAATCCAATAGAAAAAACAACTGGGCAAGGGGTAGTAACAGTTAGCTTTCAGGAAAAGAAATACAAATAGCAAATAAACATTTGTAAAAATGTTCAGCCTTAATTCAAGTGTCACAAATCCAAATAACAGAAAAATTCCTGTTTCCACTAATCCAGTTTTTCACTCCAGTTGGTAAAAAGTTAAATGTTGAGTTCACACTGCCTGGAAGGGTTTGGAGAAATAGGACTTCTGAGAACTGTCAATGGTAGTGTGGATTGTTTATCCTATGGGAGGGCAATTTGGCTTTATTTAAAAAAAAAAAAAAAAAAGGGCAGCCCGGGTTGCTCAGCAGTTTAGTGCCGCCTTCGGCCCAGGGCATGATCCTGGAGTCCCGGGGTTGAGTCCCACAACAGGCTCCTGCATGGAGCCTGCTTCTCCCTCTGCCTGTGTCTCTGCCTCTGTGTGTCTCTCATGAATAAATAAATAAAATCTTTAAAAAACAACAACAAAAACCTTCGGATAAACTCACCTGTTCCCAGCAGTTCAACCGCCTAGAATATCTGCTAGATATATGAGCGCAAGGTAACAAGATATATGTGCAAGGATGTTTTTAAGACTTAGCAGAGGTAAAGGATACAAGGTTATGTGATCCTAGTTTTGTTTTTTTTTTTATGTGATCCTGATTTTGTGTGTGGGCATGTGCAAACTAGAGGGACTCATTATAGAGTAATTTTATTTATTCAAGTGTCAGTTTGTTTTCT
The DNA here is from genome assembly GCF_018345385.1 of Vulpes lagopus. Lineage (NCBI taxonomy): Eukaryota > Metazoa > Chordata > Mammalia > Carnivora > Canidae > Vulpes > Vulpes lagopus. Next base: position 15,210,059 of record NC_054832.1, read on the forward strand.
ATACGGGATTGAGAGATGATTTCTTTTTTACATTCCTCTGTATTTGCTAAATTTCCTCTAAATAGCAGGTGGTATTTCATAATCGGAAAAAAAAAATTAAACGTCACTTTGAAAAACTGCCCATTTCTAGCAGTTGGAGGTGCCGTGGCCCTGCATTCTCCCATTCGCCCTCCTCCACCCCCCCTCAGGGCTTCCCCAAGAGCAGGCAAGGAGGGTGGCATGCTTTGGAGGCCCACCCTCCTCTTTGCTCTCTAGCCTGTCACTTGCTGTTCACAACTGTGAAGTGAGCTGAGCTGATCTGTTGGCACTTCCCAGGGGCACACACGTTCCCCGCAGACCCAAGTGCCTGTGAGCCCCGAGCGTTTGGCAGGTGTGGAGGTGAAGAGCGCTGCATCGCAGCCCCTGCAGCCCCTCAGCTCGGCAGTGGCGGGAAATCTGACCCCAGTGCCAGGAAATCTGACCCCGGGGTGAGGAACAGCAGAAATACAGGCCAGCAGTTCATGGAGTGGCCCACCCGCCTCTGCATCCAGCCCTTGCCTGTCACTCGCCTTGCTCCAAAGGATATTTTCATTTAACTTTTGTTTGTAGAATTCTGAATTTGTTCCAAATTCTCCTGCTAGGAATCACTTAACGCTCCTGTTTCATTTCTTTAGGTTGCCGAAGCACATGTGCCTAATTTCATTTTTGATGAATTCAGAACAGTCCTGTAATTTTTTTTTGACATCTGCTCCTTCGGTCAAAGGATGGCCCTTAAATCTGCCCATTACTGAAATGAATTTAGAAGTGAAGAGACTCAGCTGCTCACAGAACTGCATTGTTCCCCCCCTCAATGGTGAGAAACATGGGATACTCTCAGTAAGATGCATCTCACGGCCCTAGTTAATGTAATGGTTTCAATCATGGTATTATATGCAATTTGTATCATGTAGAAGCAGAACACACTTTTGTACTGCCTCTTATAAATGCTGAATGTAATTGTTACGTATAAATCCATTTAGTTTTGTGTTCTAAAGAACTATTTGTGCGACTCTGGATTTTCAGTAAAATAGTACTGCCAGTACCCAAAGTTGTCCTGCGTTTGATTACAAAGTTGTATATTCATCCTGTAAAAAAGAAAAGTTCTCTGGAAGGTAAGAGGCGAATTGGATAGGTCCCGTGGGTGCACCCGCCAGAGGCTGGCAGGCACGTGGCGATAGCTGGACCAGTAGCAAACACAGAGACCACGCAGTCCATGGACCACGGACCGTGGAAGTTTCTTGGTGACTGAGGCTCACTGTGCTCATCTGGTCAGAGACCCCGGGGCATTCCCAGCATCCTTCTTCATTCCGACTTCAGCTGCTCCTTCCATCCTTTCCTCCCTCCCTCAGCAACCTGAGCCCCACCCCAGCAGCCTGGCCTAGTCGAGGCCGAGCACAGAATTTTAAAAGCGAATCACTACCCAACACATGAGTTCAGAAGCATCACCCACGAGAAGGCCAGCGTGGCATGAAAACTTGGCCAGTCGGTCCCTGGCCATCCTCCAGCCACATCTTAAAATTATCTTGCTATTCTCCACTTGTAATCAGTAACTGCATGAAGTGAGATCTTTGGCTATGGAAGTGGCCCCCAAAGAAAGCCAGCTGCTAAAAGGCCAAATCTAAGAAAGTGAGATTTTAACTAGAAAAGTATGGGATACCCTAGAGGGGACTTTCACAGAACCAAGCAAATGCGTCTACCATGTGCTGCTAAAAGGAGGCAAATGATGTAGGTGACTGATGCCACGAGTGATTTGGCTACTGACCAGTCGTCAATGAAGAGACCTTACAAGGTGAAAAAGAGAAATTTTTGAGTCCTTTCGGCCCTTATCATTATAACCTGAAGAAATTACTTAACATTCCAGGGTATGTTTTATTGCTTTTTCAGGGGGAGCACATTTAGTGGTACCTGGGGATTTACTGAAATTCCTTGATACCTTTCTGATGTCCATAACCTCTTCAAATGTACTAAAACTCAGTGAATTCTGATTTCTAAGCATTAGGCCAGATATTACAAGTGCAAATTTGTTCATCCACTGTTTCTCGAAGTAAGCCTAGCCTGGCTAATTCATATTCTAGAGTAGAACTTACAAAGCCCTGATTGCATTCCTGTAGGAATGGGGTATATTCAAAGAACCCAAAAGAGAATTTTATCAAGTTGCCTCGGTGGATACATGAGGAAAATAAAGTCCAGAGATTTTAAGGCAACTTCCCCAACACATTATTTCACAGAACAGGCTTCCCTCCGCATTTTCCACCCTCTGCTTTGGTTTTCCTTCCCAGGATCATGAAACTTTCATCAAGTCCACAAAAGACAAAAAGACATGAGAGTTCATTCTTCACTTTATTTGCATGTCCCACAATGACTCCTCCCAGCTACTAAATTCAAAAGAAAAACTGCAATTCCTCAGTGTTAGCACTAATCTAGGATAACAATCATTTAAGTGTCTATTTTACCCTTCATTTTAAATTGCAAAGTATGTATTTACATGTTTATATACAAAAAACTTCAAAAACAAATTAACCCCAATCTTGGTCCGAGAGTTTCCACTTTAGAAGTGGGATAGTTCTATGCTATGTACATCCTCTTCCAAAAAGTGTCTTAGGACTTGGCGAGTTCCAAATATTCATTTGCAAATGGTTCCCCTGTAAGCTTAATTGACCAGGTACTTAATTTCTGAGTAAATCAGAGGAAAGATTACAGAACATGCTTTGTACAATACAGCACCACTACTGAAAATGGCTCGGGGTTTTGTAATCCAAGGTTCCGATTTAAAGCAGAAATATGTGGCATAGAGGGCCACAGCAAAGAAGTGTCCAATTAAAATGAGAGGGTTAGGAGACAGGCTGTAAAAAAAAAAAAAAAAAAAAAAAAAACATGTATTAGTAAGACTCAGCAATTAAAATGTACTCATAGAAAGGTTCTAATTATGTCCCATCTATAAAGCTAAACACGTAATTCTACATTCTAGAGGAAGGACTCTGGAAGCTTGTGTTACCTGTGCTCTGATTCTGATAGCAGGGACAAGTAAATGTTCTTAGACAACAAAAAAGCCCTTAGAACTCTTCTTAGCCTGGTCAACATAAACTGCACGTGTGGAGCTGTATTCTTTCACTAATCTTGACATCTTGGTCAGAAGGACCTGGATGGCCTAATCTGTGGGAGTCTTAGGTTTTTCAAAATGTAACAGAATTGACATTCAGATTATAGGTAATTATGAACAGACCTGACTTGGAGAAATTTACTGCGCAGACTTTTCAAGAATAATTCTACAAATGTCTGCACTGTCAAAACCACGAGTGAGTTTCACAAGTCCCTGCACCCTAATTGAAGTAAATTTTAAATACAAATTCCTTGACAATCCATGGCCCCCACCGATCAGATCATGTGGTTAAACCCACCAGCAAAAAAACAGCTCCTATTTTAATCAGGACCTGTTCTCCCAGAAGTAAAACACAGGGCTAAATGTTGTGCTTTTCATTTCTCTGAGCTACCTTCTGATTAGGATTCTAATGGATAGAAAAGTGACAAAACGTAGAAGGGAGGAAAGACTTGCAGTAAATTATAAACAGAGCATTCCAAAGAAAATCAGATCTGGTTCCTCTGTGTCATTAAAGCAACTTACACAGAAAGCAGCCCAACAGGACCAGCAACACATTCACCACCAAGTTTGAAATAAAGAAAACAGGCTTTTCTTAGTTGATGTAGGGAATCTAAAATAAAATTTGGAAGAAAGTTGTTTAAAAAATTGTTTAAAAGTTATTTTCTTGACTGTTGTAAATTCATTAAGTGATGCAAACATTTTGTGAATTCTTTTTGTCATAAGAACACAATTCTAGAAACCAAATTCCCAGTCTCTAAGATATCCAGCCTACATCTCTGAGCAGTAAATTATCAAGTAAAAAGAAGAGCTGTGAACATTAACAATGCCTTAGATCTGTATGGGTTTTCAGAGTGACTCATTAAACCCTCACAACATAGTATTATCACCTAACAATTTTTTTAGTTGGAATAAATGTTCTTTTCAGGTATACCTAGATTTTTCTTTAGAACAGATTTTTAAAAGGATGTAATAGGTAAACTTACTCCAATAAACTTCCTCTAGTCTTTCATAACATTCTTTAAGTTGTACGTTGGCAGATTGAAATTTGAAACATAAGAAAATCAAGAGTTTAAGAAAAGCTTAAAAAGAAGGACTTAGAAAAACTCAAAACTTGGTTCTTGTCTTTTTATTTACCCACCCACCCATGGCAATTAGCAAAAGAGGTTTGACTGGCAAATCACAATGAGTGGGGTTTTTTTCTTTTAGCAAGAATAATGCATACAGAAGGTATTTGTACTATATTATCTTTTGTACTGAAGCCACCAAAGCATAGACCACTAGGACCCTGGCCAGTTCACAGAAGTAGCTTTGTTATAAATATCTGAAATAATAGGACTGGAGTTAGATTTATTCCCGAAAACCTAAACGTCCAGTCTCATTAATCTCTCTACATTGCTGGGGTTGGGAGGTGGCAGGATGGCCTCTTCCTCCATTTCTAATACTGCTTTTGCTAAGTCATATTTTCCTTAATATACAGACTGACCATCACCACTTTACATTATGGAAACAAAAACAAAAGCATGGGAACATTTCAGGTGAGTAAAAGGTAGATGCATTCTGCTACTTGTGTATTTTTTTTTAATTTTTATTTATTTATGATAGTCACACAGAGAGAGAGAGAGAGAGAGGCAGAGACATAGGCAGAGGGAGAAGCAGGCTCCATGTACCAGGAGCCTGACGTGGGATTCGATCCCAGGTCTCCAGGATCGCGCCCTGGGCCAAAGGCAGGCGCTAAACTGCTGCGCCACCGAGGGATCCCTACTTGTGTATTTTAATAGGAGATAAAATCTAAACCTGTTCTGCAGCTCATACTCATTTTATAAAATACTACTTTGAACAGAAATTGAAACTAGTGTTCAGGAAGAGAAAGATTAACAACTATATTACATTTTAATTCATGGCCAGAAAGATCCTCCATCACAACTTTGTGCATTTGTGGATATGCATGAGCTGATTTGCACCAGAGGAATTAATAAAGATACATCATTGAAGAAGTGCTAGGAAGTTTTCTAATGCTTCCACACAAAGTGGTGGATATATGATGATTAGAGGCTAAAAGTCTCGCTCAAGGAGGGAGTTATAAAGGGCCACCACTTGGGAGTTAGCAGACTCAGGAAACATTTCTATTTCTGGCCTAATTACTAACTTGTTTATAATTAAGTTCCCTTCCTGGTCTTAAAATCAGCAGTTTGGTAGTTTTCATTAAAAAATATCTATACTGGGATCCCTGGGTAGTGCAGCGGTTTGGCGCCTGCCTTTGGCCCAGGGCGCAATCCTGGAGACCCGGGATCGAATCCCACGTTGGACTCCTGGTGCATGGAGCCTGCTTCTCCCTCTGCCTGTGTCTCTGCGCCTCTCTCTCTCTGTGACTATCATAAATAAATAAAAATTAAAAAAAATATATCTATACTAAAAAAAAAAATATATATATATATATATATATATATATATATATATATATATACTTACCATCCTTGGCAGAAAATAATTCATAAAGAGCCTGAGCAAGGATATTCACAACAAAGGAATGAGATGTTTTTCTCTCCCAATAGAATGATTTTTTGGCCTAAAAAGGAATAAGATCACTTATTACATGGTTGGGGGGAAAGCATAAATTAATGTTTATAATCCCCTCAAACTGATGTTTATCCTGAGCACCATCTATAAACAATTATGCCTTATATTTATCATTCACATATACACACAAAACATCTCCAGAGCAATGAGTTCCATGACTCTGAAGCTAAATATACTATCATTATAAGCAAAGCAGTCCATGCAACCCAACGTTACATGATATTCAAACAGAAATTTAGAAATTCTGTAAGATTCATGGGTTGCACAGGTCCACGGGTTCTTTACACCTGAACAAGACTGCCTAAGAACCAGGTTCCTAAGTACAGATCTCCCCCGAGAAGTCCCCATTCCTCTTAGATTCAGAAAGAGATCCATTGAGACATTTTTGACAAAGAATAATTTAATATCTTACCTGGAAAACAGCGGCATCGTCATAAAGGTCAGGGATACTCTTTAGCAATTTTCTCCATAGTTTTAGATCTTTAAAAACAACAGTCATTCCTCCTCCAGTAAGAGGATGCCTCATATTATAAGCATCTCCCAAAAGAAGAACACCTGTAATGAAAGAGAGAATTTAAATTATGACATCAGATGCATCCCTTAAGACAAAAAGATTCTGTAAATTTATACACATTATGAATGTGAACTAGAAAATAATGTGAAAATACAAGGGAGCAAATCATGACGACAATCTGTTGAGACAAAAATTAAATTAATATTTATTAATGACTATGTCCCAGATACTGGGGATCAGTAAGAACAAGAACAGGGTCCCTGCCCTCATGAAAGTCACATGTGAATCTAAGTTTAAATCAAACAATGCCAAAATATTTATAAGGCCTCTTTCACGAAAAAAAAAAATTGGGCGCATAAAAAGCAAGTCTCCCACAAGAGAAAAAATGAAGAGGTCAGCAATATTTGCTGCCTAAGATTCCCAGGCCACTATCAGCGTGGTTAATGACCCAACACTTACAGGGACATTTCAGCAAAGCATTTATTTAATTTAATCAGAAAGGGAAATAGAGAACCATAATAATAACGTTAAGGTGGCAAAATTATGGATAATTTTCTGCAATGTCCCAATATCCTATATTTGTAACTAATTATAAAATACATAAATACTGTAAAAAGGAAGCTTCTAAATATTAATTCAAATTTTTTATGTATTACTCTAATATCTTCATTTAAAAAACACAAACTACAAACAGCTTTTTTTCCTCCTTCTCCACAGAACATTTCTAATCCCACCAATTGTTGTTGGCATGTTGTATCAATTTGGCATTGGCTTCTTTATTCTGCTCTGTGTTCATTTATTTATATGATTAGTAGTTTATTACACATGTTTTTCCATAGCAAATTCAATCTGCTTATGTGCAGGAACCACAGTATACCGACAGCTCCCATTCAGACCTCTCTTTGTAGTTCCACACCCACATTTCCGGTGGTATTTACACATATCTACGCAATGCCTTACCGGCACTTCATACCCAACATGTCCAAAAGTGAACACCTCACCTCTTCCTACACACTTCCCTAAACTTACATTCCTTTTCCTATATTTCCAATATTAGCAAATAGCTGGCAAAATTACCTAACCCTGAAACCTGAAACCCATCAAGAGGCCTCACTCTCCCTTACTACAATAGCCAATGAGTTACCAAGTTGCATGCATCCCACATCCTATAGAGCACATAATTCCATTCCTTCCATTTCCATTGCCACAACCTGAGTTTGAACCTTATATCACCATTTCATGGAACAATTCATAGCCTTAATATAAGTTTTAGCCTGACCTGTCCTCCAAACCATCTTCCACAACATATCAGAGTAAGATATCTAAAATAAAAATCTAGTCATGCCACTATCTTATTTAAAACTTTTCAATGATCTATTAGAAACTAATAAATGAGGTCACCAAGGTTTCACGATACAAGATAAATATACAAAAATCAACTGTACTTCTATATATTAGCAATAAAGATTCTTACAATGAAATTAAGAAAAGTCTATTTATAATAGCATGAAAAGGAATAAGATATTTGGAAGTAAGTTTAACAAAAGGGATATAAAATACTCTGAAACTACACAATATTGTTGAAAAAAATATATTTTCTTACTACATGTACAGAAATTAATTTGACAAGAATTCCAATACACTTCAATGGGGAAAGAACTGTCATTTCAACAAATGGTACTGGGACAACTGGATATCCATATACAAATGAAGTTGATCCCCTTCTTCACATCATACACAAAATATGACTCAAAATGGATCAAATACCTTAATGCAATAGCTAAAACTATAAAGCTCTTAGAAGGAAATATAGGAGTAAATTTTTGTGATATTGGATTGGGCAAAGACATCAAAAGCAGAACTGACAAAAAAAAAAACCCAAAAAACCCAGATAAACTGGACTTCATGAAAATTAAAAACTTTAGCGGACATCTTCAAGGAAGTGAAAAGACAATCCCATGGAATGAGAGAAGTTTTTGCAGATCATTTATCTGATAAGGGGTTTATATCTAGAATATATAAAGAACTCTTAGAACTCAACAATAATTTTTTTTTAATTTGACCAATTAAAAAATGTACAATCTAAATGGACATTTCTCCAAAGAAGAAATACAAATGTCCAATATGCCCATGAATATATTTTCAGCATTATTATCCATCAGAGAAATACAAATCAAAATCACAATGAAATGTCACTTTACACCTACTAGAATGGGTATGGGCAAAAAGACACATAACAAATGTTGAAATAAATAAATAAATAAATAAATAAATAAATAAAGTTGGTGAGGATGTGGAGAAATTGGAACCCTCATACATTGTTAATGAGAAGGTAAAATGGGGCAGCCCCTTTGGAAATTGGTTTGACAGTTCTTCAAAGAGTTAAACAGTTATACCCCCCAAAAAGTGAGTATTAAGTCCACACAAAAACTCATACACAGATGTCCACAGCAGCATTGTTCATAATAACAAAAAGTGGAAACAAACCAAATATCTATTAATTGATGAATTAAGATAGTTAAAATGTAGTATTTCCACACATGGAATACTACTTGGTCACAAAAACAAATGAAGGACATTCTACAACATAGATGAACCTCAAAGAAGCCAATTACAAAGGATCCCCTGATTGCATTCATAGGAAATGTCCAGGATAGGCAAATCTATACATACAAAAAGCAAATTAGTGGATGCGTGGGGCTAGGAGTTGGGAGAAAATGAGCGGTGATTGCTGACGGGTACATGGTTTCTTTCTGGGGTGATATAAAGGTTCTAAAATTGACTGTGGTGATGGTTGCATGTATCTATGAATATACTAAAAACTATGGGATCCCTGGGTGGCACAGAGGTTGAGCCATCTGTCTTCAGCTCAGGGTGTGATCTTGGAGACCCAGGATCAAGTCCCACATCGGGCTCCCTGCATGGAGCCTGCTTCTCCCTCTCCCTCTGCCTCTCTTTCTGTGTCTCTCATGAATAAATAAATAAAATCTTTTAATAAATAAATAAATAAAAATAAAAACTAATGGGTGAGCTATATGATTTGTGAATTACATCTCAATAAAGCCATCATATTAAAAAAAAAAAAAACTTTTCAATGACTTTCCACTGCTTACAAGATTAAAACTAAGCTTTAAATAAATACGTTACCTTTCTACTACCCCTCTGACACCTATCCTGTGCTCCAGCCTTAGGGAAACTACTGGACTTCTCTGAAAACGCCGCCATCTCTCAGCTGTCCTGGCCTTTGCAGATATTATTCTTTCTACCTAGAAGTCCCTCATTTCACTCCACCTAATGAACTCCCACTAATCCCTCATGTCCCAACTCCAGTTTTATTTCCTGACACATGTCTTCCCCAGTTACCCCCATAGTTCACAAGCTCCCCTCCCTGCCGTGTATACTGTCCTTCGCAGTGAATCTCGTGGTACCATGAGTGGGCTTTTACTACATTTATCAACACTGTTCTGAAATTACCAGTTTATACCCCTCAACTAGAAAATTGCCTTCTCTAGGGGCACCTGGGTGGCTCAGCCACTTAAGCATCCGCCTTTTGCTCAGGTCATGATCTCAGGGTCCTGGGATGCAGCCCAGTATCGGGCTCCCTGCTCAGCGGGGAGTCTACTTCTCCCTCTCCCTTTGCCCCTCCTCCCCGCTTGTGTTCTCTCTCAAATAAATAAAATCTTTTGAAAAAAAAAAAAGGAAAATTGCCTTCCATATATTTAGGACTACACTTAACTGTTGTAGTCCCAATAACAAGTCTAATGACATACACAGTCAATATTAAATAACAAAGACATCATAAAACTAATTTTGGTGTTAGTAATGTGTTCATACACAGTAACCAATTCTCTGTCCCACATATGATTCCCAGTAGCATACATTCTATCACATGTTACATTTGGAATATTAAAGTTGAATACGTAGGACACCCTTTACAAAATCACCCCAATAAAATAATACCTCGTTTGTTCACTGGTGAAGAAGGAAGAAAGCTTGCTGGCATAGATCTCAAACGAGAATTCTGAATGGCTTCCAGGAACGGTTCTTTGAGGTGATCTGCAATAAATCCCACCCCACCAAATAAATGGTTTATAAACTTTCAATTTCTAATTGTCACATGTTCTTATCAAGTATAAAATACCTTCTATTATATGTTACATATAATAATATATGTCCTATATATATTACATATGCCTTGTGATAAATCAAGAACTAATTATTTTATTACTACAATTGTTCATTAAGAACCTAGTTATTCATGCTAAGGAATCTAAGAAAAATTTAATGTAAATAGATACACAGACAGCTGGATGAACAAAAAAGCTAAGAAGAGTGAAGCAAATCCAGAGGAGATGAGATCATATTTAACAATTTACCTTCAACACCATATTCTGGGAATAATAGATGAAATATACGAGCAGTCCACAAACAGCAGGTGGATACGTATGGCAGAAAAAATGTAAGTTGTAGAGAGCTCTACCTTTCTGAGATTCAGTTTCTTCATCTATAATATGAAATGCTGGGAAGAGTTCATCTCTGAGATACTCCCTAGTTTTAAAGTTCTTTGCTTCTAAGTCGTATAGAAAACAAAATGTGGGACCCCTGGATGGCTAAGCGGTTGAGCGTCTGCCTTTGGCTCAGGGCCTGATCCCGGGATCTGGGATCGAGTCCCATATTGGGCTCCCTATGAGGAGCATCCTTCTCTGCCTCTATCTCTGTGTCTCTCATGAATAAATAAATCTTAAAAAAAAAAAAAAAGAAAGAAAGAAAAAGAAATGTCTTTTTATATACAGTTCCCAATGTAATCTGGGAATACAGGAACAGAATGCCTACTAAGCTGAAATTATTCCATTCCTACAAGGAGAATTTCAATAACCTAAAAAGATTAATATAAACCTATAAATGGTTTCCCACCATGATCTCAGAGCAGTCTATTCTAAACCTCTAGATTAGGAAAAGCAATCTACAACAAAAGAAAAAAACGCTAAAAATATCATATTATCTTTTTTCTTAAATGTGAATAAGTCATTTTTCCACTGAAAGCTTTAAAAATGGCTTAAGTGCAAATGATCTGAATGTTGAAAATGTCATTATTAAAAATCTAAGTTTGGGGCATCTGGGTGGCTCAATCAGTTAAGCATCCAACTCTTCTTGGTTTTGGCTCAGGTTGTGATTTCAGGGTCATGAGATGGAGCCCCACAGGCTCTTCACTCACGAAGACTTTCTGTATTCAATTCCAAACTAAAACTGATCTTGAAGATCGCTCACGGTGCCCGACATGCCTGGCCTCGACCTTGACTCCACCACTGGCTAAGAGTTTATCCTTAGAGGGTCTTCCTGACTCCTAGTTTGCTCATCAATAAAACTGGGATAATGATAAACCCTACCTCAGAGGGTGACTGTGTAGATAAATGAAATTATGTTTGGAAGGTTCCTTACAGTAGATATTCAATCAATGGTAGCTACAGTTTCTCCAAAAAGGAAGCGCAAAAGTAATGAAGTAGGAGAGACAGTTCAAGGATTCACAGACCTTCCACTATCCAGACTACCTTAAAAAAGTGCCATCTTTCCCAACACTAATAATTATTCTGAAAACAATGATTTAAATTAATATAAAAAATTCTATTGAAACTATTTTCTTAACAAAACAAAACTCTTTACTTTGCTTCATTTTGCATCATTTCTATTGGTATGCCTTTAAACCCATGGATCTCTTCTTATTCAATGTCTAATCTGTCATTGATCCCACTGATACATTTCTCAACTTAAGCACTGTTCTAAAAGCTCAATTTGAATCTTTTTTAAAAAGTGGTGTGATATGGTATTTTTAATATCTTCTCCGTCCCTAACTTTTTAGAAATATGGAATACAATTACAATATCTGTTTTAATGTCCTTCTCTACTAATTCTGGCATCAATGCCATTCCAGATTGGTTTTATTAATTGATTTTTCTCCTCATCAAAAATAGTGTTTGTCTAGTAACTTTTTTAGATTCGTTGCAAAACATTGTGAATTCTACCTTGTTGAGTACCGAATATTTCCATATTCCTGTAAATATAATTGAGTTTTGTTCTGAGTCACAATTTAAAAACTAAAAAAAGAAAGAAACTATTTTCTTTTAATTTGGAGATTTCTGTATGTGGTAGTTAAACAGCTCAGCTCCAGAGCACCTGACCGATGGGGTGCACTTTTTACCTGCCTTTCTTCTCTCTGACCTAGTTTAGACCCAGCTTTTGTGAGAACTGGAGATGGACAGCCTTTTGTGATGTTTGCTTTCAGACTGCAGATTACAGTGTGCATGAAATCCTATTTCTTACCAGGTAATTGTGGGTAAATTTTTTCAGCCATGTATTCTCTTAAGTTCCTGGGCATTTCTCCTCGGATGTCAACAAGTACTCGAGTTTCATTAGATGAAATCTGATAGATGAGAACTGGACTCGGATTAGTCAAAATAAGTTCAGCATGATTTGCTTTAAACTGTGGTGCATTCTAGAAAAAAATGAAATAAAATATTTTAGTAATTTTCAAATTTCAAGTTGCTGTCATTTTTCTACCATTACATTCCTCTAGTACCTTCATGAGAAAGCCAACAAAATGAGACGAAACAGAAACTTTATTGGAGATCAGGTTTTTCCTGAACTTGGAAAAAAGTCCGTCTGCAACAACAGTCAATGGAGCATGGAGTTCCTACAACAAAGATAAACAACACTCAGCTAAACAGCCAGAAATAAACAGTAAAAGGACCATTCTTTTAAAATGTGCATTCTTGGGGATCCCTGGGTGGCTCAGTGGTTTATCACCTGCCTTCGGCCCAGGGCGTGATCCTGGAGTCCTGGGATCGAGTCTCGCATCAGGCTTCCTCCATGGAGCCTGCTTCTCCCTCTGCCTGTGTCTCTATCTCTCTCTCTCTCTCTCATGAATAAATAAATAAAATCTTTAAAAATAAAATAAATAAATAAATAAATAAACAGTGCATTCTTGGAAAATATTTACATATTTTACTGGACATTACAGAAGATAACGCTAAAGAAGAAGCTGCTACTGGCCTCAGGTTAATGAAAGACCATTCTCTAGAGATGGACTGTCTGTTTTGGAAGCACTATCATCCAACCATCTGGGATTAATGATGAACAACTACAAAGCAAGTGTGGACCATAGAACACTGAATCTCATCACAAAGTCCAAGGACGACTCCACTGTTTATCCTAGAATCTTCTAACTTTATATGGTGTTTTCACTCAGTGGCTAGGGTTTAAAAGAAATTTTGTATGAATGGATATACGCGTCCATATTACCTTGCAGTCACCCCCATCAGAGTTTCTAGGTGGTGACCGTAGGGATCAGCCCAGGAGAACCAACAGATTAGCCTTTTACTTTCTCTACTCTTACTAAACCAACGTGAGCATGTACTAGCAACTATTTTACTCTATTTCTGCGGGGATTCTTACTTCCTCCTTTCAGATTAAAACAATTATTTATTTTATCCTAATCATTTCATTCATGTTGAACCCTTCCTTTTTTCCCCTTCCAGGTCCCCTCTGCTTCTCTGCAAGTGTATATTTCTCCTTTCAATCTTTAACACTGCTGATCTAGGGGCACCTTGGTGGCTCAGTGGTTGAGCATCTGCCTTTGGCTCAGGTCATGATCCCAGAGTCCTGGGATTGAGTTCAGCATCAGGCTCCCCACAGGGAGCCTGCTTCTCCCTCTGCCTATATCTCTGCCTCCCTCTCTGTGTGTCTCTCATGAATAAATAAGTAAAATATTTTTAAAAAATACTGCTGGGGATCCCTGGGTGGCGCAGCGGTTTAGCGCCTGCCTTTGGCCCAGGGCGCGATCCTGGAGACCTGGGATCAAGTCCCACGTCGGGCTCCCGGTGCATGGAGCCTGCTTCTCCCTCTGCCTGTGTCTCTGCCTCTCTGTCTCTCTCTCTGTGACTATCATAAATAAATAAAAATTTAAAAAAAAAAATCTTTAAAAAAAAAAAATACTGCTGATCTAGTGGTGCATGTCTGCAACGTGTTGCCATCTGAAATCCACTCTGCTGCAGATGGCTCACTTAGAGAGAACTCAGGCTATCAGATAAATAAATTGGTGGGCCTACTTTTCAAAGGAGTAGGAGACAAAGAAGGAAAAACATCTCTTAGGAAGAGCTAACATTTGCTATTTCTCACCTTGACGTCCCCGGTTTCTTTATCCTTGTACTGAACTCCCATCACAGCATCATCTTCTTCCAATAATTGTAGCACGATGCCTTCAATGAACTTTGTACTAAAAGATAAACAGAAATAAAACATGCAGTAGCACACTTGAACAATTTAAAAAGGGAATAATAAATTCCTTATTCCTTATCTCCAGTTTACCCACATAAACCACACACACGTGTACAGATATGTACATATAGGTCTGGAATGAAGTAAGTGTGGTTTTTATTTCCTAACTTCTTGAAATTGAATACATATATATACTAACGTAATGATTTTTTTAAAGTAACATGAGATTTTTACCTCAATTAATTTAAAAAAATACATGCAGAAAAACTTTAGGCACCACACAAATTTATACACAAATGGGAAAATACTGATTTGGGGAGTTTATCCACCAAATTATTCAGAGTAGTTACTTCTAGTCAGAAGAATCATGGGTAATTTTTACAATCTTCTATTTTTGTGTATTTTCCCATGTTTCTACCATGAACGTAGAAAGCTCAGTCCCAAGGTAAGTCCACTTACTTCTTCACTTGCTTTCTCAACACTTAAGCCTTTGTCAATGACATGAGGGTTCTCATGTGTTAAACTTCCTCAATTGAGGCAATTAGACTGCCACTAATTGAGGCAGTCTCCCCTGCCTAAATACTAGGGGCAAATAGAAGTTAATAATTAAGAGGAAAGAAGTCCTCTGTTCTTTTAACAGGAAATACCATAAGCACAAACCCCAACTCCCAAAACAGGCAGACAAAGGACTTAGACCTCAGTTAAAACTGCATCCTCCAAAATCCCACAACATAAAAACAAAACTGCACAATGTATTTAGCCAAAGGAAAAATCTCAATAGTTCTGTGTCCTTCAAACAGAAATCCTCTATATGATATTCTTGACAAAGGCACTGAAGATCTAACGTTCTTCTAACTTACTGTTTAGTACACCTACGCTCCAGCCCATACCCAAATATCAATGACAATTGACAAGACCGTATTTGTGCAAGGGCCACGTTTAAATGCGTCTAACATTATATATCCAAGTAGTCTTACTTGGGCTCCGCCATAGCTGCTTTCCGGAGACCCATGATGAATCTTCCATGATGGAAAGCTCTTCCGCTCCGCACCTGACTGTTTTCCGACACCGGGTAAGGAATCTGAACCTCTGATTTGCTTTCCTGATCATGGATTATGTAGCCATCTACCACCTGGGCATCAATATCTTCCACTGCATCTGCAAAACAGTTCAGTTCAAAAAAGTCAATTTTGTTGACATGCCCAGGGTTGGATGAGGCACCAGAGGACATGCAGCCATCAAAAATGAGTCTCTGTCTTCACAATGCAATGAAACCATTTCGACAACTGCACATTAATAATGCTATTTCTGAAATCTTTTTTTTTTTTTTTAGATTTTATTTATTCATGAGAAACAAAAAGAGAGAGAGAGAGGCAGAGACACAGGAAGAGGGAGAAGCAGGCTCCACGCAGGGAGCCCAATTCAGGAACTGATCCCAGGACTCTGAGACCACGCTCTGGGCCGAAGGCAGCGCTAAACCGCTGAGCCACCCAGGTGCCCCTATTTCAGAATTCTTAATGTGTCTAGAAGACACCTTCTTAGCAAATCTGTAATACTCCAAAAAGGTTAATATTTATATATAAAATTTATTCATTAAATTCCATAGGAAAAGTATTAAAACCCTAGTAATAACAAGTGAAAGTTTATGGGTGATTCATATAAAGCAACACGGAAATATTGAACATAGCAGGAAAAATGTTCAAAACCTAATTTAAAAAAATCAATGAAATAAATTAAAATAGTAAGATACTGAATCTATCAAAATTGCCGGTGATACTATAATAAAACTGATAAATTCAGATTTTACTGGTCATACTATAAACTAAAAACATTTTAAGAAAGTAACTGTAGCAATAATTATCAAAAACCAAGAAGTTCGCATCCTTTGATGTAA